>NC_142398.1:7707838-8453873 GCF_059441095.1 Idiotropiscis lumnitzeri
AGTTTCACCAAGCAACCAGAAATTAGGTGTCTTATGATTCACAGGCTACTTGAAACACACTCAACTACCTTTGCCCAAAGTGAACATCAATTCAGCTATTTTGGCCTGAAACTGACATTTTGCTGGCAAATTCCGTGAAAATCGGGCCTGCAAAATGAAATTCACTCAACATGTTTGCCATGACAGAATGCACAAAAATGTGTCAAGGTTGGAAGCTGCCATTTTGGGGAGAATTTTCCATTTTTTGTGCATTCACAAACAACCATTAGAGATATCAGATTATTGGTGGAGCTGGAAAACCGACCAAACATGTAAACCAGTAGGAGCATTATCATCGAGTAAATGATTTGCATTTTAGACACATCACCAAGAAAATTGCCTTTTTTTAGAACTACTTTTCTTTCTGAATATCTAGCAACGGTTTGAAGAGCGACGAGTCGAGATGATGCTGCGGTGGAACGGTTCGCCCGTTGGCCTCTTCCTGTCGGTTAGCATTGCGTCTGTTTAAAGAAGGGATGGTCCTAGGTCAATAACTCGGGAGCGCTCTTGCGTATTCGTCTGATCATTTTCGCCTCTTTCTGCACAGATGAGCAAACGCCCTCGAGCCGTGGCGTTCACCGAGAAGATCCAAAAACAGATTGGTGCAGGACAGTGTGAAGCGGGCCGGACTTATTTCACGGCTGACATGATGAGAATGTGCTAATACCCAAAAGATCTGTTTGGACCTTTTGTCGTTGTTTGTTTTTCTTTTTTCTCCCTGGCTGGTGACCTACATATGCCCTGAATAGAAACTGACTTGGCATTTAGGACCGGTACAGAGTATGCGCCCGCCCCATCCCCCAGCGACCGCCCCCCGTCCCTCGAAACAGGTCACACTCGTGAAAAAAGATGTTTTTGTTGCAGGTAAACGCAACTTGTTTGGGGCCCTCGATATGCCTGAAAATTATAAAAATATTGTCCTCCGTCACCAGTTTTAGCAACAAGTCTATCATCAGTTCTCAAGAAGCCAATTCTGAATTCACAGCGAAAATTGACAATCACCAGTTTCCTCAATCAGCACAAAACGGAGCGGACATGTCTATTGTAATCGAAGGCATGAAAATGTCTGCCACTCCTGAATCTTGTTTGAATTGATTACCCTATTGACTATTCCATCAAATAATCAAGTAATTGAATGGCTTTGCATCCCCATTTGTGTCGACCTATTTTTGTGCCTGACTTATGAAATCTCTGGAAAGTTCGAAAAAAAAAATGACCCTGACAAGAGTTTCACAGATTGACACGCAATTAACTGAACATCGCTGTCATAAAACGACGCCTGTCCCATGCCCACAATCAAAGAGGACGTTAACCATTTTGGTTTGAAGAAGCTGTTTTGGAGGAAATTTGCTAAAGATTTATAAGTACACAGTAATAAGCATTAGATAAGCATTTGTAAACATTAAAGTCATTTATAAAGCATGTTTCTGACATGAAAAATTGATTTGCATATACTTTGCAAATCTTGTATTATGACGTCATTATTTTGCAAGGTACCACCTGATTTCTTTTTTCTGATATCCAACTACAGGATACTGCATGCAGTTGCTCACTGAATGATTTTGCAGTTTAACGTGATCTGAATCTCAGCCTTACCTTTATTCTGTTGATGCCATTTATCGAAATGACAAATGAAAACACTTTGAATTATGTCAGATTCATAAGGTTATTTACAAACTATGCAAATGATTATTCTGTGGAAAAAGGGAAGTGGGCCCACGTCACCAGTTTCACCCATCAACACGAAATTAGGTGAACTTTTCTCTCGTGAAAGGATGCATAAAAAGTCTCAAGCATCAGAATGCTTTGCAGCACCTGTGATAGGAATGACAGAGAAATACATGTTTGGTGTTGGGCGATAGTTTTGGGTTTTGACTTGCATCGGTATTGTGTGAGAAAGTGATTGTAAGCCTGCCTCATGAGCGCCACAATATATATATCCTTTAATAAGTGCTTCTATTCGACCGTGAACATTTCTCAACTCATTTGCAGTATCATGTGTTTTTGCAGAGGTGAGGCGAAAGCGCTCGCCTACCCAATGCCAAACGGGGTCATCAGACACCACGGGCTGGGTTGAAACCTAAGCCCAAGGTCAGAGAGCATTAGCAGCTCCTCTCTCGTCCTCTTTATCCCCTCGTGCTTTGGTTGGTTCCAGCCCAGAGGCGCTCATGGCCCGCCATCGTACGCCGACCAGCTCTGACAACTAGTGTGTAAACACTCTTCTTCCCTTTCCGCCAGCTTACTCTGTGAATTGCTGGAACTAACGGAGCTTTCCCCAAAAGTCGCCTAGGAGATGGCATGCTCGCCTGTGAAAATGAGTCCCAACCGCTTTCCGAATGGTACAGTCGCACTTAGGTTTTCTGCGTTTAGGATTAGCAAACTGGCTGTTTATCCAACTTTTACGTTTTTAATAAGACAGGCAGGGGGACATTCGAATCCCTCGCTCTTAAAACTTACATCACCCTGACGCTAAACCTTACTCGACGCCGAATCCGAATTTTGCCGACCTCATACTGCCTCATACCATACATAACCCATCCTCAATTAACACAACAGGCCAACCACGAACATTCAAAAGGTGACTTTGCAAATCTTGTTGTGCGTCGCCTTTCTTTACCAATTGACAGACGTCGCGAAAGAGGAAAATTGCAGCTCTTGGAGCACGGCCGAGTCCGGCAGCGCTCGGTGGCAAAGCTCCAGGCAAGCGGCGAGCACCGGAGAGGGAGGCCACGGCAACAGAAGGCCCGGCGATGACCCCCCTTTGACTCTCCTTTTGTCTTTGTTTTTCAAAGATGGCTTCCTTTTTCGCTCATTGCTTTGTCCTTAAATGTACCCCATTTGAAAGGGTAAATCTTGCGATAATGGATTTTTATTCCATCCATCCATTATCTGAAGCGCTTCTCGCAAGTTTTTTTAAGATTATGCATGCTACTTGGTCGAAAAGGTCTCCATCCTCATTTCTCATGACATTTTTGGGACCAAGAAAAAGTATCCAGACAGGTTTTCACTAAGTCAAGTCTGATTTTTCGTCAGAATATTTTGGGTGATTAAGAAATATAATAGGCCAATGGATACTGAACTAGACACTGAAATCTAAATGCATTCTCCAATTGTGTTCCGTGGACGGTGCTTTTTAAGGGCGGCCTTCCAGCACGCACGATTTTGACAGTACAGTCAAAGATTTCAACTGAATTTGAAATTTGGCAACCAGGCGTCCTCTTTTCCCACAAAACATACACATAAGTGTTCCCCTGAAACGTTTCCTCAAAATGGTTTGATTTAGTGGTTCCGGTTCACAGAATTTCTAAAATCATGTTTCAGTCGACTTAAGTTTGGTTTGGAATTGTAAATCTCGACCAAACACACTTTTGCTACATCCTGGGTGAAAAACCTTTACCATTTTTTTTGTGTGTGTGATGTGAAAACTTACTGGTTGTCTCTCAAAGTGCATTTTGTCCAATCAGGAAGATGTCTCTATGTGCCAGAAATAATTCCACTGATTGGCACCGGTGTTGGCGCTTCAAAGTGGTCTAGACAGCATGCAGACTTCTCAAACTCGCCACTATTCTGCTTAATTTCTTACCCCACCACCACCAGCATGTAAAATGCATGAAGTGCGGGTTCCCAGTGGGCTTTTGAGACTTTTTGCAGAGTTTAATAGCCAGTGAAGGGTGTGGATAGTGACAGCCTGCAGACGTGATTGGTGGGGGAAAAACTAGAAATTTCAGCCCAGGTGTCCTCTTTTTCTTGGATACTTTTTTTTTTTTTTAGGAAGTGTGAGGGCTTCAAGAAGGATTTGAGAATCATTCTGGACTATCTCAAGTCAGCATTTATATTTACTAATTGAGATAGCCAGAGTAATATACATATGAGCCAAAGGACATAGGTCTGCATTCACTCTTCCACTGCACTGTGGCTTCACAATATCATCAATAGCCAGATTATAAATCACTTTCCACATGGTTATTGGGTGTGCCACTGCCAGTGAGTGACCAGACATCCTCTTTTCCCAAGACGTTGGATCAAGGTTTTATTATAAAACACGTCAAGGGTCAAGTCAAGGGTATAGAATGAAAACAACGGTGTGAGCTTTCAATCGCCATGTGTTCCTCTGCTTCCCCACATCTTAAGTTTGTTTCAAATCATGGCTTGTTGTATGATCAGTATGAACATTCATTATCCAGATTTTCAATCAGTGATCTTACAATAACTGGGCTGACATGGCAGTTATTAAAACAATGCCAGTGATTGGGGCCAAGGACCAGGTGTCCTTGTTTTCCATGATATACTGGGACCTAAAAAAGTCCCCAGCTGGGATTTGAAAATTACCCAGGATTTCACTCCTTGCTTCATTCAATTTTAAGTTTTGCTTTGAAGTCATCCCTCCTTGTCCGAACATCCGTCTGAAAAAGTCCTTCGAAGCTCACTTTTTGTCTAATTTTCATTCTGAAAAACCTGTCCATCACATTTCATCTAGAAGTTTAGAATTTAGCGACAAAGATGTACACGGGCTTGTAGCTGGCTGTCTTACTTGTGCTGAGAAGCAGCAGGACTTTCATGGAGAGGAACTCGTCATAGGTGAGCTGCAGCCGAACAAACTCCTGGCTCACCTGCCTCATACCCAGACACAGGCTGTACATGGCAGACTGTTGCATCCGGTCTCTGAAAATGAGCAAGGAAGGACTGTTATGTGGTGGCAATCAGACAAAGGAAGCAATCTTATTATGGAAGAATTCTTCTAAAAGACAATATCGAGCAAAGCAAGAAAACCTTTGCTCGAAATATTTTCGCTACATAGTGTGAGACAAAATTAGCACTGTACACCTCATCAAAACAAAGTGAATAGAAAATTAAACAAACACAAAATAAATAGAAAATCTCATTTGCACTTTAGCCGCTAAGGCTGCAACTGGACTCAACACGCAGACTGACTCTAATTCGATGACTCCCACGTCACGCAGTCATGGATTGTACACTTGGTGACCCCCGAGTGAACAAATACCTGTACCTCAAATGTATTTTTTGCATTACATATACAGTACAGCAGGCCGTCCCCGGTGAATACCAAAATCCCTAAACACCAATAATACGTATTGACTAGCATTGGGCACGTTCATGGAGAAGAAGAAAGAAGGAGACAAATAAGATCTTAATAAGCCGGTAATAAGGTGATTTGAATCGTGATTTAGCCAGCTAATGTTTAAATAAACCTCTGCCGTTAGCATCTCTCCCGCAGCGGTGTTATTTTTTTGGAGGTCGGGGGGGGGGGTTATCAAGGCCGGAATGGTACAAAGATCGCGGCCGGAGGGCGGGGGACTGACCACCAAATAAGGGTCAAGTGCCCTGCTGGCTGCAAGACAGTATGTCTCTAACCTGAGGTGGAGGAACATCAACTTTAACATAAGGTTATGCATTTTATTTGAACGTAATATATATCAAGTGTTGTCGAGTTAACATAACGTAGGGTACTGTAACTTATGTGAAACATTTTGTGTTGTATAAAATACAATATGTTGGATTTACGTAGCGTAGGATAACTAGCATAATGTTGTAATAACAATGTATGTATGTAACAATGTAATAACAATGTAATAGCATCTCATGCAATGTCTAACAAACATAAGTTTAACCTAACAGTCATTACTGTACATCTAACAGTGCTTCTCAAATAGTGGGCCGGGACCCCCACTGGGGGTGCTAGGTGCGATGCTAAGGGGACGCGTGTGCCCCTGGGGAACATGCTTTTTTTCCCCGCTGCAGTACAATAAAAGTGTAATTGCACATCAACTTCAGTAGTTGGCCGTGGCGCTCTCCTTGCCCATTGTGCGCAGAGAGTATTGACTCGACGGAGTAGGTTTGTTTTGCAAAGAAAACGCCATTATTTATAGTGGAGCCGGAGACAGGGTGGTGTCATGGAGGCCCGAATTGTTTTCTTTTTGCTGGGGGGGCGGGGGTGTAGCAGAAAATAATTGAGAAGTACTGATCTATGTACCAGCTATCTACCATATTGTAAGCTAAAGTAATTATGATGAATTAATGTTAATTAAATAATTAATTAATTACAACATGTATGGAATTGAACATTTATCGAACATATAACCAAAACATCCAGCAAGTAAGGTAATAACATTAACAAACGCACATCAATATAATAAAAGTTGGTTGGTAAAAGTGGCTGCACATATTCTGTCCAGCTGCTTGCCTGGAATTTCTTTTGCTGACTCACTGTCCAAATTGAGCTGCTGCTTTTCGCAGCACTTTATTGTTTCTACTTGTCTAAAAATTATTTTCCTTCGACCAGAAGAGGAACTCATCACGTCATTCGCGTTCAGGCAACTGACACCAGTCGGCATCCGGCTGAAAAAACAATTAGATGCTTTTTTTTTTCCATGGCTGAGCATGACATCAGAATTCCTTTTCAAAGAGGAACAAACGGCCCATCCAGCCTGGAAGTGGTTTAAGCAGTGAAAACAGGAATGTTACCCTGTTTGAGAAAATCCCTCGAGTTGGCACGCGGATATTTCTTGTTCTCACTTGGCCTATATTGTTTATTATTTAAAGCAATTAACACCGAAAAGTTAGCAGTACAACCATAACGACCATTACAGTCGTGCAGTGGGCCCAAGTGTTCATCCCAAAACAAGGCATTTATTTTTAAATATGATTGTAAGCTACTGTATGTGTGTGAGGACTTACTCGTTGAAGATGAGGTCAGGAGCGAAGTAGAGCATCTGTCCATTGGTGTGTTTGTAGGAGCGCCAGCCGAGACAAAACGAGGACAAACACATCCACGAATACTGGATCAGCGTAATTTGGTCCTCGATGGGCAATCCTCGAAAACCTAGCGCAAAAAAAACACATAATGAATAATTTCAGTTTAGGTGCCGATTAATCGTTGTGCATCTCGACGCAACAAAAAAGTTTTTCTGATCACTGAGGTTGTTGATCATATACAAAGCAGAAGCTTTTTAAATATGAAAGTGAAATTACAAATTGGGAGGCCCATGCTTTTCTTCGTGCTGCAACGTTACGTTAAAAAGTAGGTGACGATTGGAAACAAATGAAACGATTCACATTTGCAGCACTTATATCGTTTCCCAAATGTCGCATGATCACAACTATTAATTTGTAATCCACACGTCAGAGATAATGCTTCGTCTCTGGTAACATGCAAAATCCCTGCGAGGATTCCAGTTATGATGCCTTGCGAGGGCCTCCAGAAATAGAAGTCGGAATGGGAATGGTGCCAAACTCTCAATCAATGCCTGGCGAGGAGCTCCATAGAACAACACCAAAAAGCCAACTGAGGACAGACAAGCGACTTATCCGCCAGGCGCTTGGACTATTTGCGTCAGTGGGGATGTCGCCTTGCTCCTTTTCAAACACGTCGCTCACATTCTGTAATGCAATACGCTGCCGCCTCAACGTACGAGTTCACTTGGTTCCGTGATCACACTTGTAACCCAAAAGACTTGTGTAGCAATTGCGTCGCGTTCTTTAACCATTGAAATGAACAGAAATGTCATGAATCCACCCAGTGGTGTGCAAAGGCCGACAACGGGGTAAAATAAATAAAAATAAATAAAACGGAAAAAAAATCTAAACTATTTGCTCAGCTGCAAGTTTTCTCTTGAAATTGTCACTTGACCTGCGTTATAATAGAAGAGTTACGTTTAATATGCCTCTCATTTTACAGCAGTCATTCGGAATGCACAGTGTTAGTTTCAAATTTTAAAGTTTAAACCCCAAGAATTAATTCAAGATGATTTTCAGTGACTTGACCCACCAAAAAAAAGAACGGCTAACGTACAAAACTGCAAATTCAAATATGTGAATATATAATAAAATGGAGGAAAAACAAAAAATTGCATTGCAATAAGTGTTTTAATCCACCTCTTTGAAAAATATGAAAAAAGAAAAAAAAAGGTCAAGGACAAGGGCAACTTGAGTTTTAAGTTAAAAAAAAAAAAGTCACAGGGCTATGTTACTCACAGTAAATCATTCAAATGTGGCCAAGAACATTTTCATTTAAATAAAAAGCCAAGAGAAGAACTTCTATACTAAGAATTTTGTACAGTAAAACAAAAACTAGATTTTTTTTTTTCCCTTCGGGGGCAACTTGACGGGCAATATAACAGGATGGAATTTAATACGCCTCTGCCTTTCAAGCTAACTGGTTGATCTTCCCCCACGGAACATCTTTATCTCATCTAACTGCACTGTAATGAGCCACATCAGAGGCAACATCTGGCCAGAGCTGTGATGTAAATGCCTTCACTCTTATAAATCCCCATTTCTATTTAATGCTCAAATAGGATTTGATTGGTAATCTTATTGGAAGATTTGCCCAATGGTTTCCAGGGCTGAAAGGAAAGAAAAGCGGCAGGCCTGACAGACAACACGAGCGAGCGCGGGGACGAATATCGTCTTCATTAAAACGTGGGATTGCATAACAAGAGGCTTTTCATTTACATTTTATTGGACTGACATTTAATCGAAAGTAGAAGGCTCAACGTGAGCCGTGGATGGCGGCAATGCTTTCGGCACTTTGTTTAGTAACGTTTTTAACCATGGTACAAGTGTCTAAAGATGCTCTAGGATTAAGAAAAAGTGAAATCAAACAAAACTATTCACCCTCGGATCACACATGACGGAACGGAGTATTCATGTTTTTTTTTAAACAATAAATTTCATCAGATGTGTTAATTTTTTTTAATTCATTGGAATACATCCCACTCATACATTTTTTGTTTCATTTTTTTATATACTACTTGTAAAATATATTATGTAATCATCAAGCAGATATATGAATATCAAAATTTAAATAAAAAATTACAAAATAGATACTCTCCAATTATAATAAGAAATGTTTCTTCAGTTTTTTTTAAATCAGGAAATTAAAAATATAGCCTATAGCAGTACATAGTTTTTCCATTCATCACAACCATTATTATTGTTAATAATTTACAAAATACTATAATTGTATATTGTATAATAATAATCTGAATGTATAGATTAAGTTAGTGTTAAAAATGTAATTGTTGACAAATGAAGTATCTTTGTATTTGTATATCATATATATGCACATTTATTTCATGATACATCATTGTCAATTTAGAAAAGAATTGTATCATAACGGTTTGTTAAATATTCACAAAAAACCTTGCATCCTTTTTTTGCCTCGTCCAGCATTTTAAGTTCACATTGCCGGCTAATGCGATCCAGATCCCAGATCGGACTTGAGCCCGTTTGCGACCAGGATCTTTTTTTGTTGTTGACAGTATGAACACTTGAGCCACTTTCATTCGTGGTCCTAGATTGGATACATATGGGATTTTTGGGAACGCGACCGCCGCCGAACAGCCAGGTCGCATGTATCAGTCATTGACATCATCTGGAGTCCAAAATGCGCTCCGCGAGTTGGAGGGAGAGTGCTGGCAGCCGGTTAGATCAAATCTGCAAAGTTGTTTAGTTTATATTTTACTTTAATAAGCCTCGCCTCATCATGAGTGATGACGTCTCTTCTGCGGATGCGAAGAACTTTGAGAACATATTTTCACACACCAGACCGACCAAGATCGCATTTGTAATGTAATGTAAATGCTTACACAAAAAACTTCTTCACATGATGGCCCCAGTTCTCAGCGGTGTTTTAGTATCTTATTTTTTTATTTTAATTACTTTTATGTTATTAATATGAAGTATAAAATTTGTATTTGGATATTTATTTTGAGATTTGGGGAGAATTAAAGGGTTAATTGCGATTTACACGGAAATTCAATTCATATCGCCAGCATATTTACGGAATGTATATAGACACACACACACACACACACCCCCACACAAACAGTACATGTAATAAATAGTCACATATGGGCAATCTCTGCCTTAAATTCTAATATTTATTTGAAGGCACTGTTTAATTCAACTTTTTTTGCTGCAAATGTTGTTCTTTTTAAATGAAAAAAAAAAAGCCTACCCTAAAATAGCATCGAGGCCGCACGTCCGCACTAACCTGGAAGTACTTTGGCCCACTTGACCAGGCGCACCATCTGCTTGCCGGCCAGGCAGTTGAGGCTGGACAGCAGGTGGTCCGTGGTGTCGGGCTGTGTATTGTCGAAGCCCGAGTACACCTCTTCGGGCTCGATGAGCTCCAGCACGCTGCAGATGGACGGCGGCAGGAAAGGTGTGACCACGCTCGCCCCGCGGGGCACCAGGGCGGCGTTGGCGGCGCTGGTGTTTAGCTCCTTCTCCGACGACAGGATGTCCACACCGGCCGCCACCTGGCTCTCCTTAGTCGCCTGCGGGTCGTCGCTGACTCCCTTTAACTTGCCCAACTTCTTGGATTTACGAGCTGTTGGGAGGAGCGTACTGTTAGACAGGAACAGGAATTGAGGCAGAAAACTGAAAAGTCCCCAAAAATAGGGTGCCGTTCTGAAGCAGAGAATTTCATAAAACTGCGGAAAAGGAGATTGCGGGCAGGTGGTGGTATTCTTGGTGTCTTGCCAATGACGGTTTTCTACAATGTAGATAATCATGGACCAGACATCCTTTGAATGCATAAATGAAGTGCGGGCCACTTAACCTGATGATAATCTCAATTCCGTCATGAATAAAGTTCTCATTACTACTCATTAGTAAAAACAAATGACTGAAGAGGAGGGAGGGGCAGTTTTAACAAGTGATTTAAAAGATTTCATCGACTCGTGGGAATAAAAGTTGAGTTCGATAGCTTCAGTAAAATCTTGAAATCAATTGTGAAACAAACTAGAAGCCAATGTGATGAGGCAACATCATGTGGTTTATTTGACTCGGCATTTTGAACCAGTGGAGGCTAGAAAACTTTTTTAATGATACCAGTGAGTGGCGATAATCTAACCTGGAGAAAATTAGGGGATGGATCTATTTTATTTTGGCTATGATGTGTTTGTTGAAAAAGTATGACTGGACGACTGAGTTGTGATGCGAGTTGTGAAGATGAAATCTGAAAATAAATAAAACTACTTGTAAATATTTGGCTGTGAGTGAGATATTATTTGGAATGGTGCTAAGGCTGGATGCAACAATATAACTTGAGTTTGGCATGTTGAAGAGAATTATTTCATATTTTCAGTCACTGAATTGGAAAAAATCTAGCAACTGATGTGAGATGTCAGCATTATTTTTCAGTAGCTTGCAGTCTTTGTTGAAGGTATGTGTTTTTTTCTTGCACTGTGGTGAAAGGAGATTTTGTGACATCTGTTATTTTGCCAAGATGCAGTATATACAATAAAATCGGGCCTAACATTGAACCTTGTGGTACGCCACAGGCACGGGTAGACGTGAGCAGCATCCTAGCTACGGTACTTCGAGTCCTCACCTCCGAGGTTCATCCCGGCCTGGAGGCACTTGCGTACGCGACACGCCGGGCAGTTTTTTCTTCGGATCTTGTCGATGATGCAGTCGTTCCTCCCAGCACAAAGGTAGTTGTGCTGGCCTAACAGAAACAAATGAAGATCGTCAGTGTACGATTTGCATGAGAGGCAAAGTTGTGCTGTGTCCCAGCTGAAACAGCAGAGGGCACTGTGACAACAGCCGAGTATGTTTTGCAACCGTTCTGATTTGTCCAAAGAAAAGCTTGACAGTTCGAGATCTTTCATGAAATAATGATAAATGTATTTGAATGTTTATCAGTGTTTTTGTTTTAAGAAGTATTTGAGCTCATTGAAGCTGCGAATCATTTTGGACATATTTTTTTTGGTTGAAGTAAATTTAATTGGACATTCTCATAAAACATTGGAATTGGATGGATGCATGAATCAGCGGGTAACACCACTGACTGGGTTCGAATCGGGGTCAGGGCAGACGACCCTCCCATAGTGCTGCGTCAATTCCCCAAACCAGCAGATTGGGCTCAGTCCCTTGTGGACCCAACACTGGGCTAGGTTTTTCACCCAGTTTGAGTTCATGTTGACCCAGCAGTTGTAGGAGTGAATCCATGAAAGACTATAATGACCTCAGTTTCAGATCAGAAAATGATTTTTTGGCCAAAGTTCAAAATGCGAGGAAAACCACAATTGCTATAAAACCAACTATCAAGAAGTAGTCATTGCCATATAAATCATCAAGATCTGGGGTGGGCAAACTTTTTGAATGGCGGGCCACAATGGGTTCTAAAATTTGACAGAGGGGCAGATGGATGGAGTGTTTTGGCAACCTCACCTCATCTGAGAAAAAACATACATTTAATTTTAAATGAAAGTGAACAAAAGCAGTACAACAATATATATGGCTTTTAAGAACCACAATATTTCGAAAATAAAACATTAACAACATTTAATTTTTTTCAAGTTCGGCGGGCCGGATTAAAACGTTTAACGGGCCGGGCCGCATGTGGCCCCGGGCCGTAGTTTGCCCAAGATATATACCCCCCTCCCCCGGATTGTATTGCAGCCATCAAACTTAAAATCACTCGCTTGCAAAATGAAAACAATAGTGTTTGCCCTCTTAAATTCACAGTGGCTCAATTAGATTTGGACTAATCCGTTGACCCCGAAGTGGCTACGGAACATGCTAAACTCCATTCTCACTCAGCGCAAAGAAACGGACACAGACATATGCCGTGGCAGTCCTGAAAAGCAGCAGGAAACAGGAAGTCGACACCTACCAAAATAAAGCAGCGTACTGTTAAACGTCGCATGTACAACGATAGCCTATGAGAAGTGTCTCGAAGAAGCGGACCGGCGTGACAGTGATGCTAACGCGCCCCACGTCTGGCCCTCAGCTACAGCCAGTCAGCTCCCTCCTTCCCTTCCATTTATCCATCCATCCCTCGCTTCTTCTTGCGACTCGGAGCGCCATACGCCTACACACACATGCGCGTATACACACACACATGCGTACCCTACGCCGCTTCACTTGGCAATTTGAAGAAAAAAAACACACGTACACACACACACACACACACTGCAATCCTTATTCATGGCTTGTAAAACGCACACACACACGGAAAGCCCTGTGAGCCCAGTGCGTGACCTCGCTCTACATAGTGTGCATATTGAGCTTGTGTGTATGCGTGTGTGTGTTTTTTGTGTCCTCATGCTTTTGGAGTTTTCACGTGCACTTTTTTGTACGTCCTGGCGTGGACTGCATTTGGCCATGCGTGTGTGTGTGCGTGTGCATGTGCCAAAAGCCAAGGAGGCGAGCTGCAGGAGGAGAGGCAGCAGCTGTAGCCCCGCTTCACTATTTCTGGCAAAGTCACATGACTGTTACATAAGCACATTTTTCCCGCTCTAAAAAGCAGTAAACTGCGACACAGGAAACACATAGCAGGCAGGAGCGGCCAGTGGACCCAAGACCACCCCCCTAACATTCCTCCTTATGCATTGACAGAACACAATCGCACCACACACCCCGTTACAACTCGTGACCGTCGGGCTTGTTCCTCTGAGTCGGGTTAATGATTGTGTTGTCACATGGGCAGAAGTCAGTAAATGTGCATGCGTTAGGCCATTATTAGATGGATGCAAGAATGACTGAAATGTCACTTAGCATCAATCTATATAATAATTAGCGTCCAACAGATGGGATTTTTTTTTTTTTCCGTGATGATGCCGATTCTGATATTTGGCAGGATACGTTTCTGATAACCGAGTCATTGGTCAATCGATTTAAAAATATATAATGAAATAAAAACTTGTTTTCTGGTCCCTTAATGCCAAAAGAATAAAGATATGAAATACAATAATAAAGTTCGACTTTGTCCTTAAGTGCTTAACTTAACAGAAATATCGGAGAAAATATCCGCAGATTTTTTTTTTTTGGGGGGGGATGCTTAAATGCCACTATTTTTGTCTTGCCTTGTTATATGATAGTGTGTAAATAAAAAAAACCCAAAAATGACTTAATTAAAAATAAAAATGGGGTGTGGGGAAATAAAATTTTAAGCGATATCACGCGATGTAATTGGTCGACCGATTAATCGGCCAAGCCCTGATCATCAAAACACATATACTGCCTTGACAATCAAACAGCAAATGCCATTAGGTTTGTATCATGTATATTTTAACGCACGCCAGCGGCAAAGCTTAATGATCCAAATTTGGACCTGCATCATCCTCTGCATGTACAAAGGATATAAAAAGTCTACTCACCCTTATTTGAATGTGAAGATAATTGTGATTAACTATGAGAGGGAAAGTAAAAATAAAAACAAGATTGTACTGAGTGTGCAAAACCTCCTATAGAGGATGTGGCTATGCTCAAAATCAACCAAATAAAGCCAATTTTTTCGTAGGCTTTTCCTCACATTTTGTAGTCATTCATGAAAGTGCAAGTTATGGTCCGCAAAAAGCTTCAACAGCCGGTATCAAACAGGAGAACTGCGCCAAAGAATTTCTAAGGCATTCAATTTCTCACAGTGAAGACCGTTATCATCAAGTGGAGAAACTACAGCACAACAGTAACATTCCCCAAAGATGGACGTCCCAATAAAATGAATAAAAAGGGAAAGGGGGGCGTGATGCCAACAGGCCGACAGCAACGCTGAAGAAAATGCAGAAATTTCTGGCAAATACTGGCAAGATAAAAGTCTCCCATCTTTGAAACCTGCCGATATTTTTTAAAAAGTGAAAAAAAAAAGCTTGATTTGTTATAAAATGTATTTTTACTTACAGTACAGTATTAATAAATGGTTGTATTATTTTGGTATTTTTTTATGTTTCATGCATACAGAAAATCAATTGAAATGTATTTATTTGAGCTTTTATGTAATATTGTGCTCGGCAATTACCCACTCTTGTGAATTGCTGCATCCTGTTACATCATTCTGCAAGGGAAACACTCTCTAAAAAAAATAAAAAATCATACATACACACACGAGCACAGACTTTTTTTTAAGTAAAGCCAAGTTGACAATTTATTTTTAAAGGCAGTAACGTTTAAAGCCTCGAGGAAACAACAGTAAGAGTCTGCCCCCGCCTCCTCAGTACTACAAAACGTCATTCAGCGCCGCCGCTTGTGTTAACGGTCACAGGTCGCCATCCATGTGCTAAAATCCATGTCACCCTGGTGATGGATTAACACCATTTCATCAACCATTCATGAAAAAAAGGCTTTGTCCATCCTGTGATGGCCACGCATTAGTAATTGAAGCAAACAAATCCGAGTGATGAAATTGTGAGTGGCGAGCTGAAGATGTGATCAAATCACTGAAAAACATTTGTCAAACTAATTTTTTGTGTGTTGTCTGATGTTTGTTATGCACACTTGGCATTTTGACGTTGATCTGTGGAATTTTGCAGATGAAATCACGTCACACACATGCACATTCTTCTATCAATCTGATGAATTATAGATTCGGTATATTATCTTTATGCATATTTTGCTCTCCCACCTCCCCGTATTTGTATTGTGGATCTTTTTGCTTTTCTTTTCTTTCATTGCACTTTTATTTTAGTTTAAATTTGACTCTTTCGGATTTTCTCTTCATTTCATTAGGTTTTGCATTGTCTTTAATTTCACTTTCATTTTTAAGTGTATTTATTTATGTATTTAAATCAGTGATATTCAAGGGGGATATTGATACTAATTATAAACTGCCATGACAAAAACGTTTAAAAGAAAAAACACAATCAAGTTTGTGATTGTAAAAAAAATACTGCAGTTAAAATCAAAATCATTTTTATTTTTAAGTCAAAATCAATTTTATTTATATAATCTGAGGGGATTGGTTCACAACCAAATAAATCAGTCTCAATATAGCTCAGCCCGTAAAATGCCTTTCAAAAAGTTATAAATTGTTATGAATCAATTTGAATTGACTGATTTGTTGTTTCTTGCAATTGAATAAATTAAATAGTTTGGGCTTTGGAGAGCGTCTCGATTTTGTTACCAGTTTAAAGCTACAAATACTCTTCTTCGCCGTTGATAAACCTCCACATTTACGCAAAGTCAGTACTTGACAAATTGATTCATAACGTAAAAATGACCACAACTAACTCATTGCATCATATGCCCTCAAACTTAACAAATCGAATTGTGATTCCACCAAATTGAACCCAATTATTTCCACTTTCAAATGATCAGTCTTTGAATCGTATCGCACTGCATGTATGGAGATATGCATCGAATCGTCTTTAATTGGAGAGACTCACAGCGCAATTGGTCCCGCCCCAAAAATCCACAAATATTTCAATCTATGATGCCGAACTGCAAGTACGCATGAATCCACTCTATTTTTGTGACGTTCTTATATTTTTACAAGTAG
This sequence comes from Idiotropiscis lumnitzeri, assembly GCF_059441095.1. Classification (NCBI taxonomy): domain Eukaryota; kingdom Metazoa; phylum Chordata; class Actinopteri; order Syngnathiformes; family Syngnathidae; genus Idiotropiscis; species Idiotropiscis lumnitzeri. The sequence continues at coordinate 7,724,124 of NC_142398.1, forward strand.
GCTTAAACTTCTACTTTTTTCCAACATAACATTGATTTTCAACCAAATGGAATGAAGCAGATGGCCACCCCATCCAAATAATCTGTGTGGGCTAAACAGTAGGTTGGTAAATCATTATGCTCATAAAGTGAACTCTCGCATATTCACATTTGCAAATTCACCAACCCATGGATTTTTTTTTTTTAAGCTAACCATGCTGAGACTTATTTTAAGGTCAACAGAAGGCGCTTAATATACTAAAGTTGGTTGGTGCAGATGGCAACCCCCACAAAGTATGTGTACAAGGACGGAAACGAGTCCTTCAGTAATTCAAGTACCTCGATTAAAGAAATATGCTTGAGGAATTATTTCTGCTCCTGTCACTCGTCAAGTTGGTGTGCACTATCGTCAAGACAAGTCAAGCTAGTTGCAGCAACAATTGTTCATGCTATGCATGGCAGTAACACGCCACCAACGTGGTGAGAAGGACAACTTCAAAATAAAATCTTCCCTAATACAGAACCACACTGCCTTTTATTTTGAAGTTATTCCTGGCAGCACGTGATGGAGTGGTGTCTGATTTCAGTTGTCTTTACGAGTTGTATCGATGGAGGCTGGTTTTAAGTTTCTTTTGCCATCATAAACTGCTGCCACCCATATTGGCACAATCTCATCTTGAAATCATGTTCAGTCGCTTAGTAAGGAGACTTCAAAGCAAAAACGACTCACAATTTGATTCTGACTGCAATCAATTACCATTATTTAACAAACCAGGCTTACTCAAATGCCACATTTTAGCTGGCAAAATTGCTACTGTGCTTCTAAATGTCTCTTCGTCTCACAGCCCCACATCTCAATGTTTTTAGAATGACAAAGTTTGATGCTATACATAGTTTAAATTGAGGAAAATAAATGTTTTATTTGAAAAAAAAAGTTTTCAGTCATCAAGTGTGATCTATTTTTCTCTTGACTCCATCATTTTCAGGTTATCTGAATACAAAAAAAAATGATAGATGCGGCACTATGATCAAAATATGTACCTTTTCCCCCCCTCAGGACTCTTTATCAATTTACAAAAAAATTGCCTCTTACCAATTGACTGTGGCAGTTGGCCAACCCCACAGAAAATAATTGAGTTGTTTCTTTTTATCAGTGTTTTTTAAAGCTGTCCAACATTTTTAAAGCCATTTATCATGTTAGCTTAGCATCTTTAGTGTATCACTGCAGGAGGAGCCCTGGATCTGAACACATACTACATGCTTACTGCAGGTTTTCTAGGCTGCATTAGACAGTGTGTGCCTCAAACCTAAATACCTTTAGACAATGTGGGTCACACGCACGCTCGTCGCTTACAGTAGATTTACCTCTGCACACACACGCGCGTGTTCGAGCGTCTGGAATCTTCGCGATTACGACTTGTATGTTGCGAGACGTGTTGGCGAGGTGGCTGCGCTCCAGCTGACGTTACGTAACCCCCCCCCGCGCGCACACACACGCGCGCGCACACACAACCTGAGCCATTCAGTATTGTGGGAGGCCGGGTCCCGAGCTGGGGAGAAAAAAAAACCGATTGGACGCCCCGACAGCGCAAGCGGCGTCCTCGCCTGACCTCTCTTTTTCGCCAGTGGGAGACGTAAGCGGACTGGCAAGCGATGCTTTTACAGCAAGGCGGCGGGCTGCTGCCGTTCGTAAATCTTTGCGCTTCAATAAGAGGGACTGGCAAAAACAAGCGAGGCGAGCTAAAAGGGGAATATTATTACGGAGCGCCGACGCGCCAAGACGCTGATGACACGTGAATAATGCGCTGGCGTCCCAAACGCCGATGTGCCGCGCCGCGCCGCGCCGCGCGGAGCTGTTTATTGAGCACAGATGTTCTTTAATAGAAAATTTAAAAACAATTAACAAAGGAGCGCTTGGTCGTTTCCGCATTTTGTTAGCAACGATGACGCGAATTTAAAGCTGTGAAAGAAATAATAATAATAATAATAATAATAATGCCTTTATTAGTCCCACAATGGGGAAATTCGAGATTCGAACCCAGGCCTCCTGGGGAGACTGGGTCCTGAACGCGGCGCCTTAGACCACTCGGCCATCCTGGCAGCCACGAGATTCGAACCCAGGCCTCCTGGGGAGACTGGGTCCGGAACGCGGCGCCTTAGACCACTCGGCCATCCTGGCAGCCAGACGATGAAGCAAACTTAAAGACCTAGTGTGAAGTAAGTTCAGAAAATGGCCAAATTAAATCTTTTTGTGTCACAAATAGTCAGTACACACAATACAAATTATAAAGCATTACGTTTTTTAATTTGGTGTATTTGACAAAATAATCATTTTCCCGAAGTGAGATTCTGCCGAGCGACAAACCCGGTGTGACGTCATTGATATTTATGGCTATACAATACAACTTTATTTATATAGCGCATTTCACAACGGCTGGAGCAGTAACAAAGCGCATTCCATGTGGTGTAACTATGGCTACTATATATATCTATTTAACTATGGCAGCGCTCACCATTGAAAGTGTATTAAGCCAATCAGAAATGGACTTACAAAGCAAAATATCAATACTTTCTCTATTTATTCTGCTAATACAGAGACCACACTTATGGTTAGTTGGTTTCCTACATTGTCATTGGAAAGGTATTTAAGGTATATATACACGCTTGGTGTTCAACTCTCTACTTAACTCCCGCACACTCATTCTCCTGGGCTCCATGCATGCGCATCCCGCATACATACTTCACAGCCGTCAGTTACACACCAGCTGTTTCAATACCTACAACACACCACAGGTTTTTCAAAATGGATTCTAATGACGCCTATCTTTTTGCAAACCCTTTATCATAGGTAAAACGGTTGAGAAAACAGATCTTCAAAGTGCTTGTGGCAAAGAACAATCACCAACACTGTCTTGAAATTCCCTCTCTTTGCCACAACAAAATTGGTCCATTTACGTGCCCTATTTTTTTGTTTTGGCCACTCAAACAAATGCATCCCAGAATGCAAACAATGCATTGCCACAAAGCGCTGAGGCATTTGGCCGAATAACGCAACAACAACGTCAGTTGAGCAGCTCACCAGACAATAACAATGCAGTATAATGGCCACTGGTGACTCGTCGTTCTGTAAATGACGTCATCCCCAAAGAATTAACGGACAAAAGCATTTTCGTTATTAAGGCGTTGCTATGGGTCTCACTATAAATCTAGTACATTTGCGTTAGAAAAACTAATTTGAGTATTCTTAAAAAATATTTATTACTCAAAATACGGTGCGTCAAGCTTACCTCGCGCGAGGTCTTAAAGATTGAAAGGCTGCTGCAATTAAAAATGGACAATTTCCCGTTTGATTTCGTCAATGCTCCTTGAGACTTTTTTGTGCCTCCTCTTTTGCTACACACGTTCACCCAATTTTGTGTTAATTGGAGGAACTGACAGGCATTTACTTTTTAATGGGATTCACTCCAAAATGGTTTCAAACCCCAATGGCCGATTTTCTGTTAATTTTCAGGCATGGGTCCTCGAGACTTTGAAGGACATGACCACCAAATTTCGCATGGCTCCGTGAAAATGTCGATTTAGCTAATTTCTTCCAACTTTCCTAGAATTCACCCCCAAAAATGGCTGCTTCAAACAAAATTGGCTGTCTTTTGTTTCCAGTATCAGTCTTTGAAACCGCTTAATCCATCATATTATGATTGGTATGTCACCCAAATTTCATGTCCATCAGTGAAACTTGTGCCATTTTTTTAAAACTTTCTTGGCCATTTAATTAATTTTTTGGAGCTTTTCTGAAATGGCTGCTTGGAAACAAAATGGTTGACTTCCTGTTTGGTTTCAGGTTTCATAATAAGACCCACAGAAAAGTCTTAACGATCCGTTCGTCGAGACAATTTTTGTACATCCTGTTATAAAAATGTCCACCCAAATTTGTGTCGATTAGTGAAACTGATGATGGGGGGGAAATAATTTGTAACTTATCAGGTTTCTTTTTCTTGGAGTTCTTCCAAAATGGCTGCTGGAATGTTGGACCTTCTCGTTTAAAGCTTCATCCATGGACATGAAATTAGGTGGGCAAGTCTACCCTAACAAGACAATGCGAAAGTGATTAAAAAAAGACCCATGCCCAAACCTGAATAGTAAGTCAACCATTTTTGGTTAGAGCAGCCATTTGTTGAGCTAATACATTGATGAAATCTATCCAGCCATTAATTTTATTCTGCTTATCTGGGATCGGGTAGGCTCTATAAATAATTGTATTTTGTACTGTAATTGTACTGTTTCACTTTTTTAAATCTAGGAAATGGGCATGTGCAGTGAAGTTACTTATAACTTCCACTTGGCACAGAGGAAGTTCTGAAAAGCGGTTCCATTGAAAAATAGATAAATAGTAATGCAAACGCAACTATAGTTTCTCCAGTATGTTCTTGGTCGTACCCAAGGGCTTCCCAATGGGACGTACCCCAACACCTTACCATGCCATCCTATCTCTAAGGGAGAGCTCGGACACCTTGCTGGAAACGCATTTTGGCCGCTAGTGTGCATGATCTTGTTCTCCCCGTCACAGCCCACACTTCCGATGGAAACTTTGATTGACTGCTAAATCGAAATCCTTCTTCAGCACCACTGACCACTGACCGATGCAGAAGGAGGTATCCCTGGCAGATGGGGAACTATATGGCATAACACAGCTCTCTAATGTGAGTCCCGCAAGTTGGATGATCATTTTGAGGATACATCATGAAAGTTTTCTTTGTAAACATGCTTTGGTCCGGTCCAGCTTACCGAATTACAAGTGCGAGCCAGCTTTAGTCGTTTACACTCCGCAGTCAGCGGATTCCAACCCTTGAATGCTAATTACTTTTGCAGTTATGATCCAGTTAGCAGCCCAAATGTTTCATCCCCTCCAGGCAGGAAGTGCCGAAAGAAATCAAAACGAGGGTCAGACTCATCTCTTCTCCCCTTGTACAGATGCCCACTCTCTGCGGTTCATCTCCATTGCCCACTCAGAGAAGGAAATAGTGCAATAAAAAAGGGAAGGCGGGGGGTGTCATGGTGCTGACGCATCGCTTCCCATCCCTCTCAATTCCCCCCATCTCGTTATCTGTCTGACTTTTTCTTTGTCCTTCCTCTCCGCTGCATCGCTGTCCTCTGTCTCTCCTCGCCTGGTTGCATCCCTTCCTCTCTCTTTACACTGTGGAGTGGAGATGACGGGAGGGGTCAGGCGAGTTGGGATTGCTGGCAACCTTGGCGAGTCGCGGGCTGCCCTCATTATGCCGCCGCGGCCTCCGGCAGGTGTTTGTGCCGTCGAGCAATCCTTTTGTTGTTGTTATTTTAGGACAGACCAGACACGTGAGGTGTAGGATGTCAACTCAGTCTCCCTGGCGACGGTGTGTAAACATCATCGGGTTTAAATCAGCGTTTGATTTGAGCGCAATTGCTCTTGGTTTAAATTGTCAGTAGAACACCCAGAGGCGCATTGAGCGGGCTGACTGACTTATACACAGCAAATCCTTTCGATGGTGTTTTTTTTTACTTTTGACTTTCGATGGTGTAAGCAAAAACCTCTGTCTAGTACAGTAAATCCCTTTCCAGGGAGTCTAACACGCTAAATGTAAAGAATCGGAATGCCACAAAACCGCAGTCCGTCGTCACCAAAATTCATGCGCACATCTCGACTCATGAGCACTTCAACTTCTGAAAACATTACACCGATTGCCCCAATATTTTGGATTTCATGGTCATGAAGCCTTTCCCACCTGAGAGGCGCTCACCATAGAGAGAAAACTAAACGTCACAGCCAATCATCATCAAAATGTGTGTACAAATCTCTACTCGTGTCCACTTCAATCTCTGAGAATATAATAACGGTCGCTCCAATGTTTTAGACTTTATGGACGTTAAACATCTTCCATTCCGTATGGGCTCACTGCAGAATCTTATTGTTGCTGAATGAGGAGAATGCCTAACATAACTCATTTTAATACTTTCAGAGGTTGAATTGGGCATAAATACAGATGTCAAACTTAAACAGTGTAAAACAATAGTGCCACCATTTTGTGGCCAAAAGTGGAATTACACCCAAGATTGACGAGGGCCACAATACAATACAATACTACTTTATTTATTATAGCGCATTTCACGTGCTAAAATGATCTGGTAGACTCAATTTCATATTGCTCCATAAAACTGTTTTTTGGAGTTCATCTTTTCGTCTTTCAGGCCCCTTTTTGTAGCATTCACCCACAAAATGGCTGCTTCTAACCAAGTGGCCAACTTCCTGTTTAGTTTCACGCATGCGTCCTTGAGAAATTTCATTCTTCCTTGTTGTGATAGACATGTACACCCCGATTCATGTCGATCTGTGAAACTGGTGTCAGGGGCAATGATTTTTCCTAACTTCTCAGGCCACTCCCAGAATGGAAACACATTCACGGCTATTTAAATAAATTTATAGTGATTGTACCAGACAGACATTTGACATCTTGCGCACCCCTTTTCAACATCCCAATAAAGTTAATGTACCTCCTTTCTCTGTATAGTACAAGCTCAGCATCCTACCTTCCACGGCTCTTTTGAAGAAGACTTTGCAGCTTCCACACGTCACCACACCGTAGTGGCAACCCGACGCTTCGTCCCCGCACACTAGACACACCTTGGCTGTCGAGGAAGGTTGCCTGAGCGGTGAGCTGCAAGGACACAACACAAATCACAAATATGAGACATTGCAGTGTTAAGTTTCCCTATAATAAACACCCGCCACTACCCAACCAGGCAGCGAGTGCTCAGAGTTACTGCTAATGTTAGCCACATTAGCTGATCAGGCAGCTTCAAGTCACCGAGGAGCCACGTTTATGAAATCTGAGCTGACAGTCGAGGATACAATGACTGTGGAACCTCACCACCCCTCATACGCCCAAAATTGAAAACTTAACAGTGAGAGCCAACAGACTCTACCCGACCAAGCAGCTCGTACAGTATTGCTGCTAGACCTGAAGTAGCTTTCACATGGCAACCATATTTAACGTGACAGTATTTGTTCCAAGTTCAAGTGATCATCATCTCGGCCTTTTCTAATAAGGCCCAAATTACAAGTCAAGTTCAGGAGGTCCCATGTTGCACCCAGAAATTGGACCTTTAGGTGAAGCTGTGAAGATTATACACCCCAAAAAAAGTCCTAAACTTTCCAGCGACCAGCCTCTACCCGACTCAGCAGTGTGCACAACATTCCGGCTTTAAGTTGTTTCAATTTGGGGCGATGCTATTCAATGGACGGTGACGATATTTGGGCCATGTTACAAAGTCCCAATCCAAACATTAACCATTCTACCCTACTCGGCAACTTGTGCAGCGATGCTGGTAGTCCTCAAGTTGATCACAAATGATGTGAATCTTAGGGAGCATTCACTCGCAAAAAATAAAATTAGCCACGACCTGACTAGCCTCTAATCCTAACAATGTGTATAAGTGTGTGTTTATTGGGAATAAACCGATTATCGGCGCAATGTCGACATTGTGACAATACATATATATTTTTTATGCCAAATTTTTCCCTTTTACTGAAAATTATGACACTAGTCAACATTTTTTTAATCAGAGACGCAAGTACAGACTAGATGAAGTTTTTTCGTTTTTTCTTCTCCACCCCATCAGGTTTTCATAATATTAATACAATAATAATCTAATTTGGTATATAGTAATATACTCAGTTTTTTTTATGAACTATGGGATAGGGTCAGCAACAGGTCAGATTTCTTTCTGAAATGTCTTGGCTATAATTTACAACGCATTGTATAAACTGTTTTGCGCAAGCCTACATTGGTCAAACTTAAAAATAATAAATGAAAATATCTAAAAAATCTGATGCAATAAAAAAAGTAGAAATTTTTTAAATTAGTGTCAAAAATACATTTAGTGACACATAAAGCCATATCTGATAAAAGAAATTGCTGTTGACAGCTATTAGCGGGTCCATATTGGTCCTTGACTACTAATAATTGGTCTCGTAATGCCTCTGCAAAAAACACATCGGTCTCTCTCGTGTTTATGAACGCAGATTTTGTAGGTGACGTGCACAGCGGCCGCTTCACCTTGAGGCAGCTCGTACCAAAAAAAAAAAAAAATTAATAAAAATTCCATTTTAGCTTAAAAGTTCTTACTAAAAACTATAGTAACAATCATTTTCTTCTTGGCTTTCTTATTTTCAAGCCCTTTGCCTAGTGCCCTATAAAGAAATAATCAAATAACCCACACACACATTTCGAGAGGGCGAACACACGCACACATGTAGATGGGTACACGGTGAGAACACCTTGTATCAAAACATCCAAAGTGGCCTCAGCTTCCCTCTTCTTTTCTGTACTAATTGCCTCTCTGCCATCTAAATCAATGAGATGCAAGGTGATTGTCTGGTTAACATTCTCCTTCCATCCTTCATCAAGGCAGCGGCCAACCTCTCTCTCTCTCTCGCACTCTCTCTCTCGCACTCTCTCTCTCTCTCTCGCACTCTCTCTCTCTCTCTCATGCTCTCTCCCTCTCGCTCACATTTCCTCCGAGCTGGGAAGGGCTCCGGCATCGGTGGCGCACTCGGATGCAATCAGGAGCGCTGATCTAATTCCCCCTCGTCCATCTACACACACATTCAATTTGTTAGGACGCTTAGAGGAGTCTCTGGTGAGGTGTTTGTCTGACTCTCTGGCACTGGGCCGTGTCATTTCCCCACATGTGTGTGCGTGCGTTTGTGTGCAAATCCGATCCATGTCCAGCCATGTTTTTCAGCATGTTAATCTACAGAACACACATGCGAACATAGGCCAGGCCTTATCGCACCGTTGCGGGCGTTGACGTTGCAATCTGCACTGTGACGAAAGACTAACAAAAAAAAAAATAAATAACACACACAACACGTGCGTCCCGACTCACACTAAGAGGCAGCCGGCCTGCCGGTCCAGTAGCAAGGTGACTTTCCCTCCCTCCGAGGAGTATATAGGTCACTCACTGCACGCTTACGAAAGCAGAGCTGACAGGCCAGGCTGCAGTGACCGTGCACAAAAAAAAGCCCCAAACTAAACACAAGCCGCTACCTGACTAGGCAGCTGGTACAGCAATGTTGTTGGAACTGAAATTGAGCCAAATGATATAAACAAGCAGGACAAGGGCGGATTCATAAATAAACAAACAAAAAACATACCTGTTATTGCTTGTATTAGATAGAATTCATTTCCCTTTCCGCTACCCAACCAGGCAGCTTCTTAGCCGAGAGGAGCTTCCGGTCACACGCTTAGCGCTTACAAAAGCAGAGCTGACAGGCTGCACTGATTGTGCACAAAAAAAAAAAAAGTCTGAAACTAAACAACAGCCGCTACCTGTCGAGGCAGCTGGTGCAGTAATGTTGCTGGTCCAAATGATATAAACAAGCAGGAAGAGGGAGGATTCATGAACACAACAACAACAAATACCATGCCAGTTACTGCTTGCATTTGAAAAAAAATCATTTTCTCTACCCAACCAGGCAGCTTATTTACCGGAGATGAGTTTCCGGTCACACACGCTTAAGAAAACAGAGCTGACAGGCCAGGATGCAGTGACTGTGTTCCAAACAAAAGACCCAAACTAAACACCATCCACTACCCAGACTGACACCTGGTTCAGCGATGCTGCTAGACCTCAGATTGATCCCAAAAATAGGAGGATAAAGGATTACTGGGAGCAAAGGTGGAAAACATTCATGAAAAAAAGAAACAAATAGCTTGCTTTCGCCACTGCTACCCGATCAGACAGCGGTGTGTAGATTTGCTTGCAGGCCAGGCTGCAGTGGCTGTACACAAAAAAGACCCAAACGAAAGAATAGAGGCTACCAGACCAGCTTTTGCAGCGATGTTGTTTGAAGGATATCACAAATCATGTCAAAAATGAAAGGAATGCTTGAGTGACACATTAGAGTTGAGGTCACCAACTCAGGTCTTTGAGTGCATGTTTTAGATGTTTCCCTCCTCCAGCACAACTGATTCAAGTTTTTCTTGCGGTCTAAATGTGTAGCTACGGAGCCACACATGTCTCCAGATACGCATTTGCAAATCGCCACACGCATTTGTGACTTGCGCGTAAGAACGCAGCCAATCAAGAGGCCCAGTGCGCATACAAATCAAAGTACACATTTGGAGATTCTCGCGACATTTGCGACTCTGGTAACAGGTACAGGTTCTTTTAAAATCTTTGTGGATTGAAATCCATAAGGGGGTGCAAATAGCCCAGCAGTTTTTTTTTTTGCTCCTGCACATAATGCAAATGTCAGCCGGGGTTCGAATCCCGAACCTCAGAGCTGTGAGCCAGACATGTTAATTACAAATGCACAGCGCTGGCCAAGTAACAACTTTAAAAATGTCCTCTTCATCAAATGACATATGACTGAAACACCACGCAAGCTTGTGAACTAGGACCACGATCTTTCTATCCCGACCGTTGTCTTGTCTTGTCTCTATTTCTGTCGACGCATTTCGCTCAATGGGACCGACTACACAGATCAAAAGGTCTCATTCTTCTCCCCGCCGCTTTCATTTTTGCCCTTATTTTCCCTTCCCTTGACTTTATTTTCTTCCTTCCCCGCAGAAAGCCCAGGGCGGCCGCTTCATTGTTTTCGACGTCCTTTCATCTCTTTAAAGATAACACAAAGAGAGCTAACTGGTGTAGCTGATGTTTATTTCCCTCGACCGACGCGCGTACACAAGGCCCCCAGTTTTCTGTTGCCTCTCAGACCGGCGGGGCTGCTTACGCGAAGGTTAATAATAGAACCAAAGGCCCGCTGTAACACAAAGATGTTTGGGCCGCGACTTATCCTCGAGCTTTTCCTCAAGTAATCTGCACGCTGGGAGAAAAAAGGGCTTGCAGCAGGGAAGTCCCAACAGTGATTCATCACAGCTTCTACTCACTGCCACTCTATTATGGACAGTACAGTAACTTCAGGCCTGGCAGCAGGGCAGTAGAAGCCATTTTGTCAGGTTGTGGATGGTGGTTGGATTATCTTGGGGCTTGTTTTTTATTTTATTTTTTGTTATACCAGGCTTGCCTACCCTACACTGTTAGAATGATAGAATGACTTAGTGGGGGAGAAAAATGGTTCCAGCTACCTGGTTGGGTAAGCAAAAGATGAAATTTTTCTTTTTTTTTTTGTATGGACAAATCAATCACATTTTCAGGGGCCTCAACACAACCATAAATCGACAAATGTTTGCAACTAGTATCTTGGTAAAAACAGACAGTATGTCCACACCTTTATAACACTTAGTAGCGCGTGTGGACAAGTTACAAAAACAAATTGCCTCCGACAACAGTTTGATGGATTGATGCAAGTCTCACCGTGTCTGTCGTAACAGAAAGCACAAAACAAAGTCACAAGCAGCCATTTTGAAGGCAAATTTCATGAAAAAGAGGGGCATGGAAAGTTAGAATTAATTAGCCGTCACCAGTTTCACTGTCACAACAAGATGCAAAGAAACATCTTCAGAAATGTCAAAATGAACGAATCACCAGAGAATCTGGTTAATAAATCAATAATATAATAAATCAATTCTGGTTTGAATTCAGCCAAAACTCAGACACGAGTTTCACTGATCATGAAATTGGATGGACATCTCATAAAAGGACACACACACAATGTCTCAAGGACGCGTTTGTGAAATTGAACTGGAAGTTGGCCATGTGGGTTTGAAGCAGATTTTTGACAGTGACTTCCATCAACACGGTGCTTTGAAAGTTGGGAAAGAATTTCCTCTCACAGGCATTTTGTGAGCTGAAAAAGGAGCCTGGAAAGTTTTCAAAAATTTGGCCCAAGTCCCTGCCCATGGGTGATACTGATCACCAGGAAATTGAGAAGACGTGTCTTGCCTAAAGGACGCACCAATTAGGCTCAAGGACAAATTCTTGTAATTAATTTTGCCCGGCAAATTTCATTAAAAAATTCCTGGAAAGTATGTCGAGCGTAAAATAAGTTTCGCACAAACATGCACAAATAAGTTTCAAGCACCATTTCTCAAAATTCAACAGCAAGTTGGACATTAGGGTCAAGAGCAGCCATTCTGTTTAAAAAAATTGCATGAAAAACATCCTCGGAAAATTGAAAGTAACTGTCCTAACACCATCCTCCAAAATCTCAAAGACCCATGCTTGTAATTGAAGAGAAAATCTCCCGTGTTGGCTTGAACCAGACATTTTGGCCAATGCCATGAAAGTTTTATCTTTATTTAATTATATTTGAGGGAAATGGAACACGAAGGCCTTTTTGGGGGTGAACGCTACTTGACTTATAAACAGATACGACAGTCAATTCAAATTGAGCATACGTGGACAACAAACTCAGTGTTGCTCCGCACAACTTCTTTTGTGATCGTGTGTCCACTTCAGCTGTTTGTTTACAGATGCGCCGTGCGCACTAAAGTGCTTATGTGGGTCATCGAGGTTCTTCTGAACCACGTGATCCAAGGCCGACCTCCGCCGGCACCTCGCGGCTCATTAGTGGCCCGTAACAATGTCATCTCGCTCACGTCGCCGCCGTAACTTTCTTGCCTTGCCGCGCATCAGTTTGCTGAGATGACTCCATCTTGTTGGACTCGTCCTTTCCAACGCTTTCATTTGTCAGTAGGACAGGTGGTGCAGGAGGAAGCAAGGAGCATAAGGAATGCATATCTGACTGGTTCAACATGAAATATGCAGAGTCCAAAATATCAGGTGTGTGAAAAAATGTCACACTTTTCAGCCGACTGTTGAGCTTAGCATGGATTGAGACAGAAAACTGAAAACTGTTGATATTTTTCGTGAAAAATATTTTTCCACAGAAAAGTCTCTTGTTTAAACAGTAAAATGTTAAGAAGTAACATTACTTCAAAAAATTTTATATTTACAAGAATGAAAACATAATAAGAGTGGTAATGTTATGTAGAGTTTATTTTTTAGACGATATATTTGTAACATAAGTTGTTTAAAACTAAATACTGTCAATCTTGAAGAAATCTCGTTTGTTGGATTTTTGCAAGAAACATAAACCTGTCAAACTTATTCAACAAAAATGTCATTCTGTTATATAAAATCTTGAATTTTTTTCAAAAAAAGCCATATTTTCTTTATCCTTTCTTTACCGTTCTTACTTTCTTTCCTTCCTCCCTCCCTTCTTTCTTTGTTTAAAAAAAAAATTCTTATACTTTTTTTTCACTTATCCTCATCAGTGTGGCGGGTGACCTGCAGCCTTTCCCAGCTGACTTTGGGCGAGAGGCGGCGTAAACCATGGACTGCTTGGCGGATAATTGCAAGTCACGTCAGAAAAACAACAATTCGCGCTCATATTCACGACTACAGACAATTCAGAATCTTCAAATCAACCAAATATTTCTCATTCAAAAAAGGCATTTTTTGAAGTCAGTTTGAGAAAATGTTACATTTACATTTAATTTACTAGTTAATAGAAAAATGTCTATGATCTTCTAAGAATAAAAGGTCTCATTTGTTCCCTTATCAACCACCCCCCCCCCCCCCCCCCCCAGTCCCCAGTTCTGCTTGGCGCGAACGTGCTTGTTACCTTCGCTCATCCTTGACGTTACAGTAGCACTCCTGTAATATTTACGCAACCGAGCACATGCAAGCATCTCAAAATCTATTTATACTGCCCTCGACTTTGCATATTGGCAACGTGAAGGTAGCAAAACTAAAGGAAGGCGAGAGAGAGAGAGAGAGACAGAAGGGGGAGAGTGATCTTACATAAAGACAGTCGAAGCATTTCGGTTGACCCCCACTCGGCAGCAGAGGGAAAAGGAGAGAGAGTGAGGGCATACGAGAGCCTTCAGGGATCCGGTTCCCCTCGCCAAGGTGACCCTGGCGTCGGCCGACCGAGTGGCACCTGGGCGTGCGGAAGGCGAGACTTCCCCTTTCTGACTTTGCTCCTTCCCTTGGCTGTCAAGGTGGATGCCAACTTTGCCCATTTGCATATTTTCATTAAGAGCATCAATATGTGCCTCATAATCATCGTCTTTGTACCAGCATATTTTGATTTAAAGCTCCAATATATAATTAGTCGTTTACATTCCATTTTAAAGAGACACTAGCATGTGATCTTCGAACAGCATTTTCTGCCAAATTTCCTGTCGTGTTCTGTAATGATGGACCAGCCTGGACGCCACCCCTGGTCAAACCTTTTTAGTTTATAATAATATTCTTGGTAAGCAAGCACTTGATAAACAGACAACTCCCTCGCAACTTTTGTGCTATCAGGGTGGAACAGCCTGGACACTGCCCCTATCTCAGAATATTTTCATTTAAAGAGACAATATGTAATTATTATTTGACTTCACCATAATATCTTAAAAATAAATGTTGAGGGTACAGTAAAATGCAATCAAGAGAACAGCATCTTTCCAAGCACATTTTGTGCTTTGTAATATTCGCTGACAAGTTTGGACTCAAACAATTTTCTTTTAACGTTACAATATGTACGTACCTGTCACATGAGTATTTGGATTCGGACCCAGAAGCAGAAAGGAGACGGACGTGGCGACGGAAAAGTCTTTATATACAAAAATTCTTAGTAACAACAAGCAGGCCTGGATTCAGAACACATGGAAGAAAGCTGAGCTCCTCACTCAAAGAAAGCTTGACGTACTGATGATGTGACACTGAGTAACTGTCTTAAATACTCGAAAGCATCAAACCTTTATGAGATCATAAAGGAGCAAAGCATAAAAGGATCAGAGCAGCTGCGTAGCAACTGCTACATTAAAGTCACATCAGTACCCTCTAAATTTCAAGCAAATTGTGTGACATGTAAAACTATGCGCCGTGACACGTGATGTCATTCTTGTGACCTACCAGCTTCCCTTCTACATTTATGCATGCAAACTCAGAGTGACCTTTCCCAAAACAGCAAATCATGATTATCATTCTCATGTACAAAGACAAGACTGTTTTGAGTGTAAACAAAAGCGCACGCGCACACACACGCTTACGCACGCACGCACGCGCGCGCACACACACAGACAGTCGGAGCCCATGCCTCTCGGGGGAGCTGGTTCAGTCCGCGGGCAGCGACACGCTTCAGAAGCACGACAAACTAAAAGGGTCCCTTATGTTACATTTAAAGACCGTCTCAAATTTAAATGCCAACTGCACAGATGCTCCTCAAACCAGTGGTGGCGCCATCTTGAAGGTCCTGAGTCTATTGCTTTTTGAAAATTAAAGGAATTTTATTTAATATCTAATTTGCAATTATTTAAAATGTGCATATATATATATATATATATATATATCTATGCTCTCAGAATTATTGCATTCCATGCATTTTCCCGACTCCCAAGTAGAGTTCAGATTTTGGCACAATTTGCCTAAGATCTAACCAATTTTGTATTCAAAGTTCTTTTTCTTCTGAGTTTGCCAACACATGACTTAAAATAGCTTTTGTCCCTAGATTTTGAATGAGATCCCAAGCCAATCGCAAACAAATTACAGTCAGCCACAAGCAGCTCTTGCACTTTTGAGGATTATCCGGCATGCCACTAAAACATTGAGCTTGAGCGCACAAAGGAGCCGTCATATGACGTAACCAAGGCTGTGTAGTTGCAGCTCGAGAGGATATAGCACTAGCCTACTAACAATGCCAGACTCGGCCATTTAGCTGCAACGTGTGTGCGCAGACGTTCAGGTGTTGCTGAAATACTGCTCGAAAGACATTTACGTGCTGATGGCAAAATGCAAATTGTCACACTACTATTACACTACTGCAATTCCAAATATGGGAAATTGTGACACCAAATGCGGCAGATAAGGGGGCTTTATCGTGTATTCTGGATCAGGACGATATTTTACATGCAGACAGTTCGCAGAAAGTTCCGAAAAACCATGATGCAAATAGATGAATTTGCAAAAGCCGAACCATAAAAAAAGCATGTGTGCACCGTAGTTATGAGTCATTGCATGGCTGTTTTTTATTGATGTATTTAATTTTTGCATTTCAAACAAACCACCACTGTCACGGATGCACTTTGTCGACCAGGACTAACAGTCAAGCACGAAAACAAAAACAAATACAAAAGGAAACTCAACACTTGCACGATACTACATTAGGCCAAAACTCACACCCAGAAGCTCAGAAGTTATTCAGTGAGCCGCGCCCCCTTTCAAGGCACACAGCTTCTGCACAGGGTTGTTGGAAATTTTGGCTTGTCGTTTTATTTCTTGACATTGTCTTTTATTAGTTTTGTATACGCATTTATCTAACTCAACACAGTTATTTGCTATGATATTTTCTTTTTTAGAAATGAAACAAAAATATGGTTGGTTTTGGTGGGTCGCAATAGATTAAAAGCACGTTTCAGTTTTATATTGATTTGAGCTTGGCCATGGAATGAATTTCATTTGTAAGTCAAGATATCACTGCCCAGTGTATTGGTTCGACTGAGGCGGGTTTTATCTTGGTTGGTAACTAGCTGCATACGTGACTTTTGTTGTAAAAATAAATAAATAAATTGATTTACGCTGTTTGCTGTTGCAACGCCATTCACTTGCGAATCACCGATTGATATCGCGGCCAAATCAGTTGCAGATGGTCAGCAACTCATGAAAACTAGCTGGTGGCTTTAATGCTTACGCCGCTTTCTCCAGCACGGCACATGACTGATTGGGTCCACGCAACAGGTGACCTCCAAGCGCTTAGAGGTCCGCGGCGGGACAAATCCCTGGAGAGGAAGATTATCCTGAAAGGGATCAGCCCTGACCTGAGCCACCTCGACACAGAGCGCGCGCACACACAAACGCACACTCTCCATGCACTGCTCTGTTATTTTTTTTTTCATTAAATATTTACATTTTTACATTATAGTAATATGTTATATTAGGATTTTTTTTTTTTTTTACACATAAACGCATTACAATATAAGACAAGAATAATGACATCCAAACATCCTCCCCTACTCAAAGACCAAATCGGCAAAAAGCTGGCCAACTTTTGATCATTTTTCTCTGTTGTAAAGCTAAACAAATACTCACTGTCAAAGTATTGAAAAACAGTCAAATGTTCTGCCTGCAAAATCATTTTCATTCTATAGTTTTTGAAATGAGCCGATTAATCAGTTATTGGTTAATTAAATTCTGCCAACATCAGAATTGGGATCTGCCTCAAAAAATATCGGCCCAGGGGGGACCACGCCAGGGTGTATCCTGCATCTTTTGCCACAAGTCAGCTAGAATTGGCCCGAGCTCGTCAATGACCCTGAGGGAGACAAGCAGTCCAGAAAATGGACACATGAATGATAGCTTGCTCAAAATCAAAAAGCAAGTCAACCAAGCTGATGAGCAAAGGAAATGTGAACATGCCAAAAAGCATCCCTTTCAAACGTTGACCTTTCCATCTCCCATGTGACGAGCGGGGAAAAAGTCCTGACGCCACATGTGGGTTAACATCGGCTGACACATGTTGCCAGCGAGCCTGTCGTCACCGTCACATGTCCTCATCAATCCCCACCAGTCATTTAGCATCCCGATATGTGAATAGAGTAGACCTTAGTGGGAGTGAGTGGGAGGATTACACACACACACACGCACACACACTCTGCTCATTGTACGACTAAATGACTGCTAAAGTTAGCCGTGTTGGGGGGTGTTTATCGTTTGTCCACTTAACAGCCAAGCGGCCGGCTGAAGTCGCAAGGTTTCAAAAACCACCAAGACCAAAAGAAATGGGCTGTGAGCAGCTGGCTCCCGTCCAGGCGGTTAGCACCGCCGCTGCACATTCTGCACGTCCACTCGAGAAGTGCTCGCTCGTCAGCACCCGGGAAGTAACTGACGGCACTTCAGCACGCAGTCACCAATGATATATGCGTGGGGACAGAGATGGACGTGGTTATCCTGCGTCATTTTTGTATGTATATATATATATATATATATATATATATATATATATATATATATATATATATACTTGTATACATATATATATATATATATATATATATACATATATATATATTATTTATATATATATATATATAATAAATATAATATATAAAAATATAATATATATATATACAATATAATATATATATACAATAAATATATATACAAAACATACGACCAGTAAAAGTTGTTTGTATGCTAGATTCTTATCAATTTTGAAATAACCACCACTCGGTCATGGCGTTACCGTTTGACAATGCAGACATTCTTGAGTCACATTTTATGGTTATATTACGAAATCTCAATGCGTCTGTATGAGGATCAAATTCAAAATTGAATGATGACATTTCGATATAAGAGTGCATGATTGACAATGACAGGATTACAGGTACTACACTTCACCCAGCCCAGCAGCCGGCCTCTTGCTGCAAAGCTTGACATCGCTTTCATAAAAGGTCAACACAAAGATTGTGACCTGGTAAGCTAGCACAACATGCGCAAGGAAAAGAAAGTTGGAGGGCAAACACACACACCGGGACACACTAAAGTGGTGTGGTGTGGTTAAGCTAAATGTGTCTGCGCAGTGACCTTTTTCAAATTCAGTTTGTTCACCTCTGAAGGATTACAAGCCCAGATGGCCAACGGATGAACAATGCAGCACCTGCTGAGGGACATGACGCTATTAACTTCGACTGAAAAAATACCGCAAAAGGGGAAACCGCTGTCTCCACATATGGGCAGCATGTCCTCACGAGGGTTTACTTGGAAATGGTCCAAAAAGATGAGCACTAAATTGCATTCAGAGACTTTCGCAGCAATAGAAGTGTCACTGGGCCCACCAAAGACTCGATAAAAGCTCCACTTTTCCACAGAAAAAAAAGCACCGGCTTTGATCCGACTTTTTAGCGCCTTACCTTTATTTTTGTCACGTGAGGATCGGGATTCGGACCCAGAAGCAGACAGGAGACGGAAGTGGCGACGTAAAAGTCTTTATATACAAAAAGTCCAAGCAGGCCTGGATTCAGAGCACATGGAAGAAAGCTGAGATCCTCACTCAAAGAAAGCTTGACGTACTGATGATGTGTCACTAAGTAACTCTGTCTTAAATATGGAATATTCCCTTTATTAGTCCCACAATGGGGAAATTCGAGATTCGAACCCAGGCCTCCTGTGGAGACTGGGTCCTGAACGCGGCGCCTTAGACCACTCGGCCATCCTGGCAGGTCTAAAGCATGAAACCTTTATGGCATCATAAAGGAACAAAGCATAAAAGGACCATAGCAACTGCGTAGCAACTGATACATTGTCACAACATTTTTATTTGTATTCATTAATTTAAAAAAAATTGGATCTTGAACACGGTTCAATACATTCGAACTGCCAAAATCCACAAAATATGAGGGAGCATGGCTCATTAAATTCACATAAAAGCTTAAAAGTGTGAAGCAAGAAGTAAAAGAAGTGTCATTTAAGTTTGAACGACCAAACCATCACAAAAACAAACATGGACAACATCGCCCAAAACCGCAGAGTTGCAAACGGCGAATTAGTCCAAAAAGTTAGAAAATAATAATAATTAAAACAAATAAATTAAGAAAATAACTCACAAAATGAATTCACGCATCACCTCACAGATTGAATCACTGTATTAAGACCAGGCTCATAAAAGTTTTGGATATTTGATTTTTTTTGTTTTGAGATGAGTTTTTTTTAATTCTGTTATTTTTAATTGGACTCGGGCAGGTTTTTTTGTATTTCGTTTTTCTTAGTTTTTATTCTTACAAAAAATCATTCTTTTTAGTTTAGTCTTCACTAGTTTTAGAATTAGTTTGAACTTTTTAACTATATGGAGTATTTGTTGAGCGCAAGATAAAGAAGAAAAAACAAAGGCACTTGGTAATGTGCAAGTCATTTTTCAAACAACTCTTTGACCTTCTGTACAGATGTATTTATTTATTTATTTAACAAGTCAAGTCATGGTGAAAACTAACATTTTTGCTATAATTATTGTTACTTTTAGTTAGTTTCATAAACGTAAAATGTGGTTTCAGTTAGTTTTCATCTTTTAAAAAGCATTTTTGTTTATTTGTTTCATTTATGATTTTTTTTCAAATTAATTTTAGCTTTAGTTATGTTTTTTATTTCTGTTAACTACAATAACCTTGATTAGGAAACAACTTTCAAGAAAAATCTCCCAGTACAGTGAACGCTCATTTATCATGGAGGTTATGTTCCAGCCCACCCACATAATAGACAAAATCCGCAAATTTCCCCATTGTGGGACTATTAAAGGACATTTTTATCTTTATCTTTAGGTATTACGTAGATTATATAGATTTTAAATATCAAGCAGTTATCACTTTTTCCCGCTTAGGGTCACCATCCACCTTCTAAACTGTAGTATCTGTGACGTTGAATGCGTGTGCACCTTTAAAAAGCGGGCCGGGCTTGTGGAGTGACATGGAAATCAACGAATGCCAATGTAGAGCACGCTGGCTGTAAAGTGTATAATCGTTGGCCACTCTGCATGTTGAGTTGACTCAGCGTCAGTTGAGACCATCAGAATTTTCAAAAAAGTTTATATTCTATTTTCCCTTCAGTGTAACCACCAGTGAAGGGATGACAATTCCTTCTAATGATCGCTGGTACCGTGGTAGTCCTATATTAAGTTAGCTAACAAATATACTTTCCTGTAAATGTGCAGTTGTGTTTTTAATAAGAACATTACTTCTTGTATTAAGAGTTAAATGATTCCAAAGTTTACCCACCCTCTGTCATTCACATACTTATCTCTTGCTCTCTCGTTCGCAGGGGTCTTCAATCCAATTCCTCGAGGTCCGCTATCCTGTTTTCTATCTCTCCCTGCCTCAACACATCTGATTCGAATGATCAGCAAGGTCTGCAGATGCTGGATAACGATCCTAATCATTGGAATCAGGTGTGTTGCAGCAGGGAGAAATGGAAAACAGGCAGGTGAGCGGACCCAGAGGAGCAGGATTGAAGCCCCCTGCTCTATTGCTTTGTGAGACTGCAGTAACAGTCCATGGGGAGAAAATAATCAAAGCAAAATCCTGCAATTTAGTTAATAATCTGTGGTATAAATACGATTTCAACAATCTGTGCTATAGTGACGCCGCCAATAGTGACTTGCGATATAATCCTCAGAAAATTGGCAGATTGGAAGACGGGATGCCAAAAACATTAGTGATTAGTCGACTGCAAGCTTCAACCCCCATTCAAAGCCAACACAGGTCATGGTAACCTTGGCTCAGGTGAAAGCTGCCACACACTTTTGTGATGTATATTTAATAAGGCATTGCATGTGGCTGCCCTTTTCCACAGTGTCCCTGGAGGTCTCCGGGGGATTGTGGGATTGAAGGACATGTCGGACAAGACTGAAAAAAAAAATGAAAAAGTTCAGCCTGAGCATGGGTCGGGACAATTAGGTGCCATGTGGGCCTATTTAGACACTAGTAACTGTTACATGACAAACTTTTGGATTTTTCCAGTCAGGTCCCAGTATCGTTCCACCATGACTGATGATCGTTCGTAATTGTTCTTGGGGTTCGTTTTCAGCAGCTACAGTGTCGACTGTAAAGTATTGTCAAAATATTGATAAATAAATGTTTTGCAAATTTATTATAGGTACATAATTTTGACCTGGTCATTTTCTATGTAACCAGAATGCAAACCAGATGTAGAGTATTTTATTTTTTATTTTTTTAAGTCTACTTATAACACAATTTGGTTTTTCTTTTGGTGTGCAATTTCACTTTCGGCCACTAGGTGGGAGCACAGATCCACCTATAACAGTGTAAATTGAAAGCCGAAGAAAAAACAAGAAATGTCAGCCTCATTTTTGCTGTAAAGATTAGAACGAGTTTATTGAATGTCTCAATCTAAAGATCGTGCTTTTAATGACAACAGAACGCAACAGTTCATTTTTTTAACATATGTCTTTGGCGATAATATTGATGTCTATTGTGGCATGATTACATTTGTTCGTTTGGAAAAAAAAACGTGATTTCTTAAAAACTGGGACTTTGTTTTATCCGTTGCTCTTGTGCTTCCTTGATATATCCAATGCTTTTAATGTATTTGTGTTATTTTCGAGTTTGTTTAAAGGTCATTAAATAAAAGTGTCGTAAATGCTCTAAAAACACGCATAGGGAGCATTTAAAAAGGTTATTACTACTGTCTATCATGGATTTCACTTATTTCGGGGCTGGTCTGAAACGCAACCCCTGCAATGTTAGAGAGGTTTAGGTTTCATGAATTATTATGCTCTGATATAATATCAGTGGCCACGATTGTTTCTTGAAAGTTTCAGGGAAAATGTATCTTAAATGTGTTATCTTGTCAGGCCTAATTTACTCGTCGCAGATTCAAACTACAGCAGCACATAATACGACTAAAATCATCATTGAAGTCTTTTACGCTGTTTTCCTCATCATTCTGCCTTGGCCAAACAACATGGAACGATTTGTTTACCAGCGGCGCAATCGGAGATTGCTTGAGATGTTGCCACTCATACGTAATTGTGGCGTCTTGGTAAAAAGATCTTTTAAAAAAAACAACCGGCTTGCTGCAAAAGGCCCCAGGGAGTCTTTGGTCACCCCTGAAATTCTCAAACTGAACTCTCCGCGTGTTGCCCTTCAGCCAGACTTAGCATTGGTGCTAATGTAGCATGTAAGCGTGTTGGAGCTGCAACGTTACGTGCCCAGCGTCATCTGACCCGACCGTCCTTGGCCTCTCGCCTGAGGCTGCCGCAGTCATGTGTTGGCTCGTGTTTCGCCGGCACAGACGCACATGTATGAACCTTTCGCCACAAACTTTTCAGTTTCCCCCTTGACCCCGCCCCTTTTCATTAGTGATAAACTCGAACTTTGCCACAAAGACGCCGTTGAAACGCAGCTATCGCTCAAGCAAACACTCCCCGGGCTGGGAATTTCGCCATGTTTCCATGGGAGAGGAAGACTGTCGAGTCATTCCTCTGCCTCCCTGCTGCTTTGCCCCTCTCTCTCGCTCTCTCTCTCTCTCTTCTGTGCACCATCTTTACTTATTTGCATGAGATGTGTGAAAAATTTGTGCAAGAGATACACATCTAAAAAACGCGCAAGTCGTGGTTTGAACTGTCCAATTTGTCTTAAGCAGCCTGTTAATTTGTTCAAAATCCCCAGTTTACAAGCTAAGAACTGAGTTCATTTTTTGGAGTGAAAAATGCAATGTAAAGTAGCAGAAAATCTGCAAAATTCATCTTCAAATGTCGGTAAAATTTTATTATTAAGTCAGACAAAATCCCAAAAGTTTAAACATTGGAATTAGACCTAAATCTCTGGCTAATTTTTATGTATGCAAAAATCTACAGGCCAGTTTTCCCAAATCTAGAAAAATTATTTTAAATTGTACTAAACTTTGGAAACAGAGGTTTGCAGAGTTCAAATTTCAAAATTCAGTACGCACTTTCAAAAGCAACTCCTCAAAATATCATGCAGAATTGAAATTTCAGTAAAACTACACCCCAGATTCTCTGAGTTTTAATCTTCTTCTCCAACAAAACACAAAAAAATAAACTTTGTGAACTTTATGAACACTGAAATTGAAGCAAACCGCAAAAACAATACTCATTAAGTGCAAGAAACTGGAGCAAAAATCCTTGGGAGACTTGGCCTAACTTTTCACCACAAGGTTTGAAACACTGAATTCTGCCCAAAAATATTGGGAAAAAAAGTCCTCCAATCCATCCATCCATGGTAAAGTAAACCTCCAAGTGTCCAATTTGTCCAAAATCTAGCTAACTCTAAGCTTTTAAAGTTTGACTTTGGGAGCTTGGCCCAAATCTATGTATACAAAATATTTCTACAATAGCACTCAACCTTTAGGTTAGAAAGGCTGAATTTCTGGAAAAGCATGGCAATAAATAAATAAATCATTGGCATTTGCTGCATTGTGCCAGAAATGTGGGAAAAAGTATATCACTAAACTTTTACAGATCACGGATACATTTGGAAGAATAAAAAAGGCTCGAATTTCAAACAGAAACCAGGCCATTTTTCAATACAAATATGTTTCTAATGAACAGCTGTCAAAAGTGAACACAACCCCATTCATGAAACCACAGTTTGAACCTTGAAAAAAAATGATTTGGTCAGAAATTCTGGCTTTTTTAACGTGGGGGATAAAAAACACCTTGAAGTTGCTTAGTGTTTGGTTCTTTGGTATTTGAAGTTTTACTGTTACCGCCCTTTACTTTTATGATTTGCTGGCCTCCATTTATCTGGAGTTTTTATTTGCTCCAATTGCCGACAAACCGCATATTTAAAGGGCAAACGTAAAATTGGAAACATTGTCTTGATTTTGGGTGGAGTCTTTCTGTCATCGCTCATGTTCCCTCAGCCTGGAGCCTTTCTACAATCTTTCTCACCACGTCTTTCTCCGACACTCCTGCGCTGTGAGCATCATGACCGACTGGCACTTTTGCGCCCTGCTGAACACCGTGGAATACATATTCACATTCAGATTACAGCCAGTTGTTCAAAGGTGAAATGGTGCCAAACATCGATAGTGGCGGGGCATTAAATAAATCCATACGTGCTTGGATGAACTGATGGCTTAAAATGCATCACAGTTGAAAGGGCTCGGCTGTCTGTCAAAAGTGCATCTGTATTCATTTACACTCTTCCCAGGGAATCTGAAAG
Source organism: Idiotropiscis lumnitzeri (assembly GCF_059441095.1). Classification (NCBI taxonomy): domain Eukaryota; kingdom Metazoa; phylum Chordata; class Actinopteri; order Syngnathiformes; family Syngnathidae; genus Idiotropiscis; species Idiotropiscis lumnitzeri. The sequence goes on from NC_142398.1 coordinate 7,748,728, forward strand.
TTGTGCATAACTTGTGTGCCAAAAAGCTTGAAGCCATGTTTCCACCAAGCGGTTCAGTTCAGTTCGTCACGGTAAAATTTGGAACAGCCATCCTGACTTGTGTTTAGGTAGGCGATCAGTTACGTAAATAACGCAGCATCATACCAGCATCATAGTGTACCCCTCTTGCTACTGTACCGCAGGGGTTCTAGAGGTTTTTGGGTCCAATGACCCCCAACTGGGAGAAATTTTGACAAGGAAAAAAAATCAAGAAAAATTGTGATTCAAATTTACGTTCGTAAAAATCGCCACCAATTGTAACAAAAATGAATGGAAACATACTCCTTAAAGTCAAAAATCTTAGAAATCTCATCACCCATTTGGGCGAAAAATATTTGGGGGAAAAAAATAAGTCTTAAGTTTACCATTACTATTGGAAATACAGTGCCTCAAAATAGCATAAATCAATCGGCTTTGAGCTACTGGATTATGTTGGCATTTTCAGGAAAAGTGGATCAAATTTCTAATAAAACAAAAAAAAATACAAATATATCCATTCATTATCTGGACCGCTTCTCCTCACTAGGGTCGCAGGGGGTACTGGAGCCTATCCCAGCTATCTTCGGGCAGTAGGCGGGGGACAACCTGAACTGGTTGCCAGCCAATCACAGGGCACACAACAACGAACAATCATTTGTGCTCACACTCATACATAGGGGTAATTTCGAGTGTTCAATCGACCTGCTATGCATGTTTTTGGAATGTGGGAGGAAACCGGAGTACCCGGAGAAAACCCACACAGGCACGGGGAGAACATGCAAACACCACACAGGAAGGCCGGAGCCAGAATCGATCCCATGACCACTGCTGTCTCTCACTGTGAGGCCATCGTGTTAACCAGTCGTCCACCGTGCCGCCCAATACAAATATATAAAATATTTTTTAAAAATCCCCCCCCCCAAAAAAAATATATATGTGTATATATATATATATATATATATATATATATATGTGTATATATATATATATATATATATATATATATATATATATTTATATATATATATTTATATATATATATGTATATATATATATATATATATATATATATATATATATATATATATATATATATATACATATACATATTGAACCTTGAAATTTGTCCAAATTAATGAGGGGCAATACATTCTAACACAAAACCATAGTGTTAGTCATGCTGAATTTGTACAAAATTCCAGGGAAATCTGCCTCTAAAGTCAAAGTTGAATCACCAAATTGAAAAAAAAAAAGTTGTACAAAGCAAATTCATTCAGATATTTTGTGAATATATATTTGTCTCTCAAAACCTTGATGCTCGAAAGTTTCAGCAACAACACGTCTCAAAAAATCATTCAAATGTAGCACAAAAACTGTGACTCTCAAACCAGGCAATTTTGCCCAAAACTTTGGGAAAATACCCTATTAAAGTCACACATCAGGTGCGTACACTAACTTAAGTACATCAGCATATAGATTTTCTGTATTCCTCTCATTGCATTTGCGATTTTTAAAAAAAAAAAGTCATCCCACTTGTCACAACGGACTGATAGTGGCCATAATAGAATTATTGTGTTATGCGAAAAGAAACATGAAATGAAACATTTGGTTGTGTATGACGAGCAGAATCATCAAGATGTGCAAATAGCACATCTTTGGGGTATTTTGGAAGATATGTGTGTCACCATTTGCACACTGAGTCCCACGCAAATGAATAACAAGTCTGGTCTGTGACCGGCAAAATCGCTTTTGGCTCTTCATTGTGTATTAATGTCCAGATGGTTGGCCGTAATCTGCCCAGCTTCCTGTTTACAGACAGGTAGGGTTATAAAGTGTCTAAATATAACAAGGGCTTTATTGAAAAGGGTGCAGACGTTGATAAACGCGCTGGCTGACGCTAACGAGGAAGGCTGGAACCAATGTTTGCTTTATTTACTGATTTATCACTGATTCATTTTCATGATTTTGTAGAATAGAAATCTGCAAAGGCCTAGATAAATCATAAATTAAGCCTGATTCACCATGATTATAATCTTACTTCCTTTACTAATAGATTTGTTTTGGTCTTTATCAAGAAAATGCATGGAAAAACTGTCATGTTAGCAAACAAGCCAATCACCACATTGTGCTACTGCTATGTATAGCATTAGCATCACATGGCTTTTTTTTTCCACTCACAAATAATGATTAACAGCATATTTTCCAACAAAATGGTTCTCAGAAGAAAACCATATACACAGGGAATATTGTCTATACATATGTTATGATAGTTATAATTTATAAGAATGTTTCAGGCCTCAAAGGTCATAACAGAGTAGTGCTAAATTTGGCTCAAATAATTGGGGAAAATTCAACTCTAAAGTCATTTAAACTTAGGCGTAGAAATGTAAAAAGTTTAGTCACAAAAATACACCGCTTATGTTGCATCAAAGAAAAAAAAGGAAAATCCCCCACATAAGTAAAAATACAACTCTAAAGTCCCACAGATCACTGATGGTCTTAAAGTTTTGGAAAAAACACAAAACAAAAGCTTATGTTTCAAACCAAAGCCAATGCTTCTAAAACTCCATAAATCCCCATCCCCCCACAATTTTGAAGTACTTGGCAACTAGTCAAATTTGCCAGGGCTGGGCTTGGCCAGAGATAACACGGTGGTGTGTCAAATTTAGAACACATTATTTTCACTTTACAAGAAACTTAATGACAGTTATTCCAATTTAACATTTTTTTTTTAAAGTGACACTATTTTAATTCTTTGCCTGATTTAGGAATCTTGTCAAATGACGCTGTAAATAGCTCACACACTTCCAACACTGTATGCGGTTCCATTATGAAAATCAGACTTGCACTATGAGTGCAGCTGTACAGGCAACATTTTCTAGGTCAAGCGCGTACACATCGCCAGTCGTGCATATTTCCAAGCAGCAAAGTGCAATTTGCCAAGAGAACCTGCTTCCCTCCAATCTTCCTTCAAACTTTTTGTCAGGTTACGAGGGGGCTGTCGATAGAAACGTCTCACGGGGATCGACATGCTACGTCGGCCCCGCGCTTCGTGTCACTCTGTTTTAGCATCACTGAGATTATGTCAGCGCCAACCCGCCCCCGCTCCCCTTTCCCCTCTACCCCGACTCGAAAACTCTTCGAGCAGCCTTTTGGATTCAGAGGCTTTACATGTCAGTCCCGTGATATCAGTGCCTTTCACATTAAGCGCCTTAAATGCGGTGTCAATGCATAAATGTGGGCCAATGAGTGGGCCCCGCTCAATCCAATTAGCCGTAATGAAGGCGAGGAATGTCTGAAGCGACACTTTCTAATCGTTTTCCGCCACATGACTCTTTGAAAATACGCCTGCTTTAAATAGCAGGCTTTATAGTAAAGCATTGGCCCTTTGCCATGACAGTGAAACCTGCACCTATTTTTGATTTCACCCATTCATTTTATTTTTTCTGTGGAAACCATCACCTGCTGCGGATCTTTCTGAAATGACAAAATAGTGTCTAAGGCCCCCTAATAGGAAAGTAGCAATTGTGTCAAGCAAATCTTATTAAAGTGACACATATTGATTGTGAGACTGAGATCTTGGATGTCGCAAAGCAAAAAAGTTTTGCCTGGATTGTTAATAAGAGACTCTTTGCTGGATTTGGATGTACATGTGAACTTTCCAGGTAATTTTTCATCTCTGAACTAATCATTTTGAAGGTAATTTGTGAGTTGAGTTTGAAATTATGTTAAAATGTTTTGGGGTCATAGTTTGTGTTTAAATTCTTAATATAGGTCATTATAAACGTTTTCGTGTGGGAAGTGGAATCAGTTATTCAAATTTTTGGGACATTTGCGACAATGCAAGGGGCGTCCTCAGTTCACGGGAGTTCCGTTCCTGACAACCGGCGTCAGGAATGTAACACCTATTTGAAATCGGCTTTGTCGATGGCCAAGCTACACTAATATAGCAGCAAGGCAAAATTAAGGTGAATATTTGTATGGGAAAAATCTCTTGGGAATCCTGGAAATGGCCAAATGCCAGGTTATCATTGTGTTTTTAGGCACGAGATTATCAGACATTTTATGTGGTGCTACTCACTGGACCAGATGTTGCTGAGTGAAACAGTATTTGGGGGCTGAATATTTTCTATCTGCTAGACAAGGTGCCAATAACAAAATAGTCACCATGAGGCACGGAACTAGCCAAATTGACCTTCAAATGGCTGCTTCAAACAAAAAATTCAGTCACGAGTTCATGAGAACTGTTTGTGGTTCTACTCACGATGGAAATGTCTGCCAGATTTCATGATGCTCCATGAAGCAAACCTTTTTTGGTCAAATTTAGAATCAATTGCAACTAGATAAATAAATAAATAAATAAATATTTATTTGGCTTTGTGCAAATTAGGAGGAGTATTATTCACGAAATTTCATCTGAATTCAAGACCAAATTCTCAGCAGGTTGGATGTACAAAATCATCAGCAACGCTGTGATAATAATGAAGCATTCAATGGATCACTATAGATCTGAAAAGACAAGTACATTTGATATTTACTTTCAGGGCTTTTTACACAAATAGAGGCTTGTGTGGTGGGCGCAACTATCAGTTGGTCGCATTGATTTTGGCACAGGCCGCTTACACGTTCATTTCCTGCCAAGTTTGTCTGCACAGTTACTCAACGCAACTGTGCAATCGAGGCGGAACCGTGCGCTAACAATTGGTTCTTTTTTTCGCCTGTGTTTGGCTCACTTTCATCTTCCAAAACTTGAAACGCTTGGGCTGTGGCAAGGAGAAAAGACAGACTCTGCGTTAAGTTGCAGAAGCTCGCGCTGGCCATCTCTGGCGGCTCGCCAAGAGGAAAAACGGCAGGAAGGATGCGTCCGGCATCTTATGTAAAAGTTTACACATTTTCCTGGCTGGAACCTTTCTGTCAAAGCACGAAAAGGTTACTGATAAATAAAGTGAAACGCCGCCAGATTGCAGTTCACCTTTGCAGATTGTTTGTCCTACCGTTATCAAATTTTGGACCACAAATACTAATCTCGACACTGCTCTTAGTAACATGACATTTGGTAGGCATGTCTATCAAAAGTTGGCACGCAGAAAATTTCCTGAAACTCAACCCAGACTAAAAAAACTCTGGCATTTTGGTTGTGATGTTGTTAATTTTCTGGGTGCTTCAAAAATGGACTTGTCATTGATTTTTGTCTCCCAGGTTCCCTCTACTGTAAAAAGTGTAGTAAAAAATAGCATAAACTCCATGAGACAAGAGGTTATGGAAAAGCCCACCTAGACCCCTCCAAAAAAAAGTTCGGCACAATAGTTTGGATTTGTATTGACATCAAACGTGAGCTTTTGTGATCCACAAAATAAAAATTACCGTGCCGATCGATTCTCCACTTAGACTGGCTGAGGCGGACAATAACATTGGTATGACTGGTTATATTTCGGACATTTAGCAACGTTAAAGTCTCTCTCACGGGACAGCAGGCAACAGGCGGCCATAGATCTTTATACATTATACTTCTCATTAAAAAAGGTGTTTTTCAAGTTGACAATTATTTCCTAATTTCACCAAAATGAATGGTTGAAAAAGAAAATGCTTACTAATTTCTATTTTCTGATCAAAAAAATATAAACTGAGCTTGTTGAGGGAAAAATGGGCCATCTTGGCTGGCCAGATACTTCAATGAACTGAGGCATTTCTTAGAAGTGTACATTCTTGCATGTTCTACTTATACTTTCATACAATCGACATCTTTATTTGTGACAAAGCAGCATTCATAGTAAATTAATGACCATGTTCCGTTCTAGTCATGAGGTTATTTAATGGTACATTTAGCACTGAAATCTTTCCCTGTTTTTTATTAACAGTAAATGTCAATTTTCACCGCAAAAGAGTGGAAAGGAGCGGAAAATGATTCGCCTTCCTAATTTGCTTTATCATTTTACGACAGTCTATAATCCACATTATATCTTCTTTTTCCGAGCCATTCATGAATCTCCTCCCGCCGATGAATTTAGCTCTGATTTCCTGAACAAACATCCAAATGAATATAAAATTTTGTATTTGGATGTGAGGTCTTCTGCGCGGTGGAACGAAATGTTGTAAAGTGTGGAGCTCGGCAATGAGGAAAAAGCCCACACATTGGCCTTGACACAGCTGTTGTTTACAAAATGTCATGAAGCTCACGTAAGCCCATGTGGATCCGCAGGTCCCAGGCAAATCTGAGACCTCCATCTGGAAACAAAAGCCCACTTTTGATGCTTTCACTTATCATCTGATGGCTTAATACTAAGAGAGGGAGCCAGTTATGGATAGAGAAAATTCCCTAAGTCTCACTATCCGTGCATGGCTTTTGTATAACTGAGCACGAAGGAAAAACCTTGGTCAGAGTGCTTTCACATGTAGAGTTGCAGGTCTTTGGTTTAGTGCCTCCCTAACATGTCTGGCAGCACTGAGGTCTACAAGAAAAAAAAAAAAAGGCAGAGACGGTCCCGAACTAAGCTGCAGTAAAAGCAGAAACAATGCATGGCTGTATGAGTTGTTTTTATGTGGTCATGCGCAATGAGGGCAAAAGTAGCAGCTGTGTTAAGGGTTCATATGTATACAAATTTCTGTGCATCTGTCATTTGGATTATATGTTAGCATGAAGTTAAACTTTCTGAAGGATAAACTATATGGTTTGGTTGAAAATGTTGGTGTTTTGTGCTTTATATATACGTAATATATGTATAAAGTAATCGCACGTTACGTTCAGGGGTTACTTTCCCAACCACCGCCAGGTAGCGTACAAAATTAATTTATTCATATGTTTTAAACCTCCGCACATATAATACCAGCATACTGTATGAATATATGTGTCGGTATTATTTTTGTCCTCATGGGGTCACCATCTTCACATTTGACATCGTAGTATCTGCGATGTTGAATGCATGTGCCTTTTAAAGGCGGTCCTGGCCTGTTGAGTGACGTCAAAGTGAGGAAATGAGAATTTACAGTTGGCCGGCTGTTAACATTGCACATCACCAAATGTGAAATGATGCCAAACTTTGGACGGTCTGTCTTTTATGCATTATTTTTGATTGATTTCCTCCTGGCTCACATTTATTGCTATGTGTTACTGCAAAACTCTGCGTATACGTAACACCAAAATCAAAATCCACCAACCACGCTATACCAATTGTCTACATTGGAGATATCTCCCATATCTCTCGGGTGGGTATAAGCAGCGCTACGCTAAGAGTTTTTTTGTGGAGTGCAGGGTTAAAAGAAACAGCGCAAATGACCTGACCCGTTGCTAGACGTGTAATATGTTGACCAAATACTCTTCAGGACACCTCAACCGCCACCGAAGACGCTCATAACGAACAGTTGACAAGTCAAAATGTTCCTGGGTGTCCGCCATGTCTGGTGTCACGACTCCATCCCTTGAAATAGATGGCAGCCCTTCTAAAAAAAGAATCCACATTCATTTTGCGTCGTGTTATTACATATACTGTTGCATCCAAGTTCTCAAGGTGTTATTGTGATATCGCCGCACCAAGCAGTCATTAAATCATTTGAGAAAGTAAAAAAATCAATTAAAATCATTAGGTAACATTAAGATATGTGTATGCTTATACAATGTGAATGGAATTATTGTTTTATTTGAAGTGAGCGGAAAAAAGTCCTGGTACTAAAATTAATATGTATTAAAATAATATCTTTGATCTATTTTATATATATCTATATATATATATATATATAGATAAGCTTTTATATATCCTTTATATATCCTATTCAGTATTATTTTCCATTGCACTAACTATTCTCTTATTTATCTCATTTATATATTTAACTGAATTATTGTTGTATTGCACTGGAGAGGGGAGCTCTCTAATCTCGTTGCACACTTGAGTACAATGACAATAAAGGGATTTCTGATTCTGATTCTGATTCTCTGAGAACATGAAAGATAATATTGTCCACAATGTTGAATTGACTTATTCCAATGCGTTAAAAATGTTTTGCAAAATAAAAAGAAGTGCAAATATATGAACAGATCTACTAGCATGTAGCTAATAGTTAACATTAGGCCTGAAGTATTACACGTAGGACCATAACATTGTTACTAGACATCATTTGTCAGCCATTAGTAAGCATAAAAGAGGTACCGTTCCTTTAAGGTCCATCTGCGCCCTTTAGCTGGATGGTAAAATGAGCTCATAAAATGATATGACGGCAAACGAGAAGCCACATCGGAACGCCAACACGGCCGCATCGCAGCTGGGTTTGTTTACAAGCATGCGTGAATGTGTATGTGTGTGTGCGTGTGTGTGTGTTTGTGTGTGTTAGCCACATGGGGACCTAAAGCAAAGGAAGCCCTCTAAGGGAAACCACTAAACCACTCTTCCATATCGCAGATGTTCAATAAATTTCATCATGTCAAAAGTATCGGAAAAATTCCGACATTTTCTTTTTTAAAAGAAAAAGCATCAATAGAGACAGATGCTACAATGCAGTAGCAGACTGTGCATTTCGTACCTGGACCTTTGGTGGGGACTTACACGACTTAATCCACCTCTCAGCAGTATCAGCACTAGGGATGGTGACTACCAATACCGAGTTTAGGTATCGGGCAAATACTGGACTTATTTTTTGCTATCAGCTACTGCCGATACTAGCCACTGATACTTAAGGCAAAATAAAATCTCACATTGAGTAAGTCTTCCTCAGCAGTAGTTGGCGTTATATTGTTGTCGGCTGAAACATCGGCAAAGCATCATCTGCGTTATAAAGAAAGGGTTTGTTTACAATGTTTTGTCATTGTGTTGAATTCAATCGGATCTATTTCTTCAATGAGTATCACTGTATCACCGAGAGGCCCCCAAGAGAGACTACTCATAACTGGTAATGGTCTGAAAAAAAAATGGTGTTAAACACCCTTAATCCCATCACGTTGCAATTCATATGGGGCAGTTCCCAATTATTGTTCGTATAATCACATAACAAAAACATGAACACATTTAAATTAAGTACAGCAAAGGTTCTAATTATAAAATGTATGAATGTGTATACATCGCTATAGACTTGCTTTGCCAGTAGAACAGGTTTTAAAGAAGTAAAAATCTTTGCTCTGACCAACCAATCAGACGTCGGAAAAATGCTGACATCATCGAGGGCCAGCACGCTCAAAGCATGAATTTAAAATTTGATTGATTTAAAGATATATTGGCATTGCTCTTGTAGTGGAAACTCAGTTTTCATGATTAATCCAATCTAAAAAGTACAACAAAATGGATGGCCGAGTGGTCTAAGGCGCCGCGTTCCGGACCCAGTCTCCCCAGGAGGCCTGGGTTCGAATCTCGTGGCTGCCAGGATGGCCGAGTGGTCTAAGGCGCCGCGTTCAGGACCCAGTCTCCCCAGGAGGCCTGGGTTTGAATCTCGAATTTCCCCATTGTGGGACTAATAAAGGCATTATTATTATTATTATTATTAAAAACCAAATCGCATTAAAACTGAAGCAGTATTTCTCATCAGAAAAAAAATTCAATTTCGCAACAGACACCAAATAATCTTGGGAAAAAAAATATCGGGAATACCTCTGGTTTTAGCTAGAGTAAAATAAATATAAATGATTATTTAAACGGATAAATGATCATTAAACATCACTTTGACCTTTTTTAAAGAGTCTTGTTGGCATATGGAAGGTGGCAGGAAGGGAAGTGAGACCAGAGGTTGTTTGGAAGGTGAATGAACTCCCCCCTCCCACCCCCAATTCCCTCTTATTTTTGGTTTAGTTTCCTCTGTCTTGATTACCAGAAGGACGAGTCACAGGACACCTGTTGCACAAAAAAATCTTTCAGCAATGTGGACTTCCAGTACATACAGGCAAGATCCACACATACAAATTGTTCGATAACTTCACTATATATCGTAAATTTCAAGGGTCAATACTCGTGATTCCGAAGGCCCGGGCCAGATTAGATTGACATGTCGGCAGATACATGGACTGGAAGCAGTCCAGCCAAGAGAAATGCTCAAAAATGAAGACTGTTGGGAATAAATTAAAAACATTTCATGGAACAAAAAAAAATTGGTTGTGAATGTAGGTCAGTTGTTCTGGTAGTGTTCAGGCTGGCCGAGCACTTGCTAGCCATGGCAGACCACCACTGATTCAAAAACTCTAGTGACAAACAATGACTTCCATAGCGACCGTCGTTAGGATCGACACCGTCAATCCAGGCAATGTGACCTCATTTTCAACCTGATAATCTCTGAGCAGAAGGTGAGAAAAAATCTACTGCATTTTTTCTCTGCAATTTTCCAAATTCAGCTGTCCTCACTCCAAATTAATACTCATTGCATTGCCATCCAAACCGAGCCAAGGCACATTTAAATTAGAAAAGATTATAATGTTGTAAACGAAAAAAAGGTTTATCGACTTTAGTATTTTGGCAATGGGGTAAATTCATGTTATTTAGGTACGACCTTTTCAGCAAATTTGTATTTTATTAGTAAAAGGGCAACAATAGCACATAAACAATTTAATTGCGAGCACGTGCACTACCCACGAAAGGAGCTATATGGCTTTGATGGTGAAATTTCAGGATGAACCTTAAATACATTATAACTTTCATGTCCTACAATTTTTGTGCGATGGCTACCAAATTTAAACCATGTGAACTAAACAAATGGGTCGAGGTCTTACGTGTTATTCATAAACTTGAGTAGTTTTATCCCACCTGGGAAGGAAATCTGGAGGATAGACTGGAGTCATACTTGCCCATTCAACGCAACTATGGTCATCTGGGCATTTAAAAAAAAAAAAAAACTCCAGTCAGTAAAGACATAGAAATTTTGCTTTTGACCTTATTTAGCGTTGATTAAGCGTGAAGTCGCTATTACGGTAATGCGTATTAAGAGTGAGTTACTCTTTGTCATTATGATTAAAGTTCATTTCGAAAGGTCAAATACATGACAAAAAAAGACCACATCATTTTCCAACCACTTATCCTGTTTGCCTTCCTGCTTGTGGGCTGTGTAATTACTGTCATGTGACGCAAAACATACACCGAGTTTCAAGCAAATCCATAAGGTGAACCTGTCAACCCCCACAACGCAAAACAAAAAAGAAAAAAGATGTTACAACACGTCAATAGTGCAAGCTAGCTAGTGAAACAGTAAAAATAGCACGCATACCAAACTGTGTCGCACAACAAATCACATATTGTTGAGTTTGCTGGATGGACTAGCGAGTGCTACCATTTTTTATAAAGTAAATAATAAAAGTTATCTGGAAAAGATAGCAGGCTACAACACATCATTAAATAGCTGAATATATTTTTTTAAAAACAAGAATTATGCTAATTTGTTAGCTAATTGCTAGCATGCTAACAGTAAAAAAATCTAATCGAATTACACGTCACACGTAAATATGTCATTTTAAGGATTTGTTGGGAGCAGACTCTGGCTAACCTGTTTTATCCCGTAAGCCACTGATGCTATTGCTAATTCTGTTGCAAACAAGGCTCCAGATACTGACAAAGTTGAAAAAATAGAATTTTTATGAGAATTGGGACCATTTTGTGCCTATTATGTGTATCCTGCTAAAAATACGAAAATGATCCTGAACATGACCGCCGCAAAACTCACTCAGTAGCATTACCGGCAAAGTGAAGAAGTACGCCTCTAAAGTCAAAATTAGCCCACGACACCAGTTTAACAGACAAGCATGAAATTAGGGGATGTGTCTGTTATAACGCAAAAGTCTCAAGCACCCTCGACCGAAATCATCCCTTGATTCAAAGTGAACAAGCGGCCATTTTGGGTGAATCCAGCTTGCGAATTCAACAAAACTAACTTGTGTAACTTACCCCATCCAATGACAGAGGAAATTCTCAAAATGATAAAAAATCTCATTTTAATCTTCTATATTGTTCGAGTGCATTTTTTGTAAACAGACTCCACGTCTATTTTATTTACTTTTTTGAATTTATTTAATAGATTTTATTTATAGTTCTACATTTCAATGCCAGTGTTATATATTCTTGAGAAATTAAGAGTGAATTGCCCGTAAAATTGATTTACTTGAATTAATATGCATTCATATCAGTATATCAGTGGCATCATTTATCGAGATAGTTTCTGGGAAAATATTGTCCTAAAACAAGGGCCCATTCATTTTTCACTTTTGGAAAGGGTGAATATCAATATATCAACAAATGGGTGGACGGGGTTTGAACGTTAGAACTACAGAGGCTCAAAAGATGGCCCTGGAACCTTTAGCTGCGACTGCTCGCCATCTCTGGCCGCCATCCAATGTAAATATAGCGTTGATAAGCTTATCCACCGAGGCAAAAATCTAGTTCAACTAGGAAAAACCGGTTCTCGCATGGCAGTGGGCCCCCGAGCCACAAGATTTGCATGCAGTGTAACACTCAGTGGGAGATTTGTAACCGAAAGTGCCACGCGCCTAATCACACCAAACGTGAGGTATAATTTTTCCCATGAGACAAGAAAAAGGTTAAGGCAGGTGAAGCAAGATGATGCCATGATTAAATATTTAGGCCGAGCATATTATGTAACATTGAACTTTAGTGAGACATTCCTGTCAAACCGCGGCTTGGCAAGCTGAAAAATTCCCATTTAGGATTTCTTCGCTTGCCCTCCTGTCAGATCGTGCAAAGCGTAAAATGTTTATTATTCATAAATATGAGTATTTGTATCCTGCTGCTCAGAGTTGACAAAATTTGGCAGCTGTGTTCATACTGGCAAAAATGGACGTTGAAGGCATTTTTGGAAAATTCAACCTTCCAAGACAGTTTTACTTAGCAACATAAAGTTTGGCAAATATTTTTGTCACAAGGTTGAATTAAAAAAAAAAAATCTCAAGAACCCAAATCATAGAAGTCACAGGAAGTCAGCTCATTTGATATGAAGGGCTCATTTTCAAAGACTGACTTCTCCAATTTTTTTGTCTGATGGCTAACAAATTTGAAGCTCGTATACTAGACAGCTGGGACACTATAAATTGCCACAGATTTGGGTTTTCATCATTGCATGCAGGTGCAGGAGGACAGCAAAGTTTGATGACTCGCCATAAAACACGAAACTCCAATAAGTCAACTCTTCAAGGTCTTGCAGACCCCCCCCACCGCCACACTCCCAAAAAAGTCAGGAGCAAATAGGCAGTATTTTCTAAAGTTGCCCAAGGCGTATTTGTCATTTCGACAGGATTGCATGCTTAACATACACCTGGCGTCAGCCACAAGTTAAGATGCGGTTGTGAGAGTCCCATTAATTTTTTTTAAGAGTATTAGCAGCACGAGATAGTGAACCTGGAAGATACCAAAAAGCCGTCTGTCTAGTTTCGATTGTCAGCACATATGAACTCAACTCAGCTCGAAGGCAACAGTGGAACAGGTGCACCAGAATCACGACCCGCCCATCTAATTTGTAAACTAAAATATGCCTCTGGGCTTGAGTACAATATTAGCGCGCTTGAGTATGATTACATAAAACTCCTGCAATTAATCTCCTTAATGGGTGTTCGGTTTCTCACAAGCGAGGGAAATTGATGGTGTCACCTTCAAGACAGAAAAGTGTGCTTGAGAAGCTGCTACCAGGAAGTTGGAAGCATTTGCGGAGCAGCCAAAACAAAAACTGGAACCTGGACAGGGAAATGTGCTTGTGTTAGGCCCCGTCACCAGTGTTGCCATGGTTACCCTGAAAAGTAACTTGAATAAGTTACAGATTACAAGTTACTTTATTTGTCACATTCAACAGATTCCAACAACCCCACCTAACATAAAATTGACAACCGGTTTTGACACTTAGTGACATTTGAGAATAAAATGTTTTTTTAATTCAATAGATGAAAACAAATCTGTTTTGGAACGTAACAGTTTGTCAACAGCACATTATGTTCAACATCCATTCATATTTTCTTCAGTTGATACAAATTAGTAACTGTTTTTCCAGCTTCAAAACGCAAATCTCTCTGCTTCTTCCATTGTTATTTTTTCGAAACGTGACGCGCCATAAACGTGATTGCACTGCCCTGGACGGAAATGCAAATTGCAAAGTCCCAGAATGCTTCACTTCAAGCTTTAAATAAAATATGTTCCCTTTCTTGCCTTCTATAATGTTGTTTGCTGCGTCTTCATCTAGAAATGGAGTCTCCTCCTGTATTTTATTTAAGGTGAACTTTTAGTTTTGCGAGGGGAAAACCATGGTTGTAAAAGCTGAAATTCGTCTTCAAGGGTTGTCAAATGTCACTCGCTGCTGCACTGATGCAGTTAATGGCGCTACCACTTGATGGTGAAGGGTAAATGGCTCTTAGCGTTCTGCGAGCTGATTGGCATCATTTTTACCTGCTGTACAGAAAACAGTTGGGACTTTGCAAAGTAAATGTTGTCAGATTCCTAAAGTGGCAAAAGTAGCGCATTCGATTCATCATTATTATAAAAAATGAATAAATGATAGGTAAACGGGTTACTTTCTAACTGCACGTCACACACCAAACGACAAGGCCAAAAGAGACTAAACTGAACTTTGTGGCGTTCTGCAACCAGTTTTCATCCCTGGTGTAGAAAATGTATAAAATGTGTTTTTTAAAAATACTTGATCATATTTCCAATGTCATGGATGAAAAGCAAAACGCTGAGTTTCTGTTGCTAAATTAGATGAGTGGGGCTGTCACTGCCATCAGCTTCCCAAATATCCACAAATATCTCAACTTTTCTCACTCGTTCGCTCTCTTTGTGCCCGGGAAATCACACCATGACACAATAACAAAAAATTGTGAGCAAAGACCTTTCTTCCCGATACTGAAGATGATTTGGTGATGTGCTAAACTACTGCAGTGTAGCGCCAACTACTGTCTAAGTCGACTTACTTGATGTCAGATTTATACATTTTTTGTCTGAAGTATCAGCGGTAGCGATGGCAGCCTCCACAGCAACCCAATACCTTAAAATAAGGCCCAACACCATACCTTGCATCGCCACTCGCCCATTCATAGTTGTTTCTCAACAATATCGCGTTCCAGAAAGTGTGATGGTGAAACTCAATCAATTCCAATTTTGGCTCACGACACAAAGAAACATCACCTGTTGCAATCTTGGGTGTGTTGGGGAGCGTCCTGAGTACCTTTTAATTTGTCTTTAATTGCAACAGTTTCCTGCATCTTGCATTGGTACGGTGAGTCATTGTCATCTCATTCCTATCTGGAGAGTCAGTAAAGCAAAACCTCGAGTAGCCATCTGATCCTCAGAAGCCGCTTTTTACCTGCTGGGTCAGTGTGTTACGCCGGATGCCCAAGTCGCCCTCCGGAACAGCTGGGATTCACAAAACCATGTTTACTTGATTTACCTATTTATAAATGATGTTATAAATGCTGCTATCTTTTGGTGTAGTTTTTGTCGTTGTGTAGTTTTTTTTTTTTTCGTTTAACCGATTTGTCTCTAAACACCAATACCAAAAAAAAAAAAAACACAATACAAAACTTCTGTAACAAAGTGGTGTATATAATAACTCATCTAATAAAACCAATAACCCAATTAAATAACAAAATAAAACCAACAAAAGAGAAAACATAATTGGATTACATCACATTTTTAGCTTCCCGAATTGCTTCTCCGTTTTTGGGGTTGAACTGGTTTTCTTTGCATTAATGAACGCCCAAATCAGTTTTCAAATAACTGATGAGAGCAGATTTTTTTGAAACATCGGCATTGGCTGAAAGTAGAATCTAAGGGTATGATAACCAATAGCAAAAATATCAAAATATTAATATTAGAGCTCTTAGATGACCTTTTTGGAAATATTTGGGTAAAAAAAAACTTTTTTTACAGTATTGAATACGCCTAAGCACAAAAACAGCGAATAGCCAAGATAGACAGCAAATAACAGAGTACGGGTTAAAAATATATATACCGAGATAAAAATCCACTGCAACCTAAACGAAATGACACTGCCAGCCTGTAAAAAGTTTTCAAGTCACGATTAGCGCAAATCATAGGCGCTAAAATGCACACTACCCAAAAAGGTCAATGGACGCCACACCTTTGAGTATTAATTCAGACCTGCCTTCCATTTATTTATTTAATTTTTTCCCACCACAAATGACTCCCTTCTGCTTATTCAGGTATTTTAATGGTGCCAATTGAATGGCGTCATTGGCAAATACTTTAATTTGTCTAATTGCGTTGAGCAATGACATCTCCATGAAACGCTTTCAGCCGGCGCATTTCGGAAGCGACGTCCTGAGGCACGAATAGCAATGGGGTGAACGTGGCCACTGTGGCTTGGACTCTATTTCAAGCTTTAGATAAATATTAAAAGAAGGATTAGAGGCGTGAGCAACGTGATCTTTTTGTCAAAGGACATTAAAATGCTGATTGAAGGAAGGACCCGTCCTCCATAAAAAAAATAAATAAAAAACTGGCGCCATCAGAAGGGCGGTGGTTATTTGCAAACTAAACCCATTGAAGTTAATGATGGCACCAAGGAAATTAATTCTAAAATGCTACAGTTAGTATGAACACACAGTTCAAATGCAAATACCAAGAGAATAATTTTCATAATGTGCGTGAGTCTATTGCTTTTTGAAAATTAAAGGAATTTTATTGAATATCTAATTTGCAATTATTTAAAATAAATGTGCATAAAAAAGAAAACCTCTCGGAAGCCTATGACTTGAAAGTCAAAAAATACATTTAATGTCACCAGAGTGAGCCGAGGGGGTTAAAAGTGCAACTTGAGCATTGGACTGGCACAAAAAGCCGGTTCTCTTGTCATTGGACTGTATTTTTTAGGAAGAGGTTCAAGAGAGGACAAGCATTCACACATGCTGAGAGAACCGCAAACCCTCCCACCCCTAAATCCCCCCATACACCTTCCCAGCCAACAGCGATCACACTTTTATGGGGGTCCGGCCACATTGTGAGAATGTTTCCGTGTCCTCTTGTTTTAGCTTTAGCAGTATGTGCACATTGGCGATGGCTATGACAGCACTCACTCAAAAAAAAAAAAAAAAGAAATACCATTTTAAATTGCAAAAATAAATTTTTCCTGCTCATGAAATAAATAATTCAAGTAAATTCAAATAAGAAAATAAGACCTTTAATGATGCAAAACTATAGCATTCTTAACGTGAAATGCCCAACGACTAGTTTGGCACGTACACTGTAAAAAAGTGTTTTCCTAATTTTTTAAACCTCTGCAACAACAAGGACAGGCATAATGTAAAATGCCACCGGTTTAATGCATTTCGATAATGTATCCCAACACGTGCTTGACCTGCAATGATTCATTTGTTCAATAGTTTGCTTAGTCATTGGGAAGATGCGTCATGGCTGTTGGCGGGGAAGGAAGAACATCCCTTCATTCCAAAAAGGGTCTTCAATGCAAGAAGCATCAACCTCTCGCTGAGCCAGACCGGACCAACGCGCTAACTATTCATGAGCTCTAGGTGAACACTTACACGGCGGGTGGAATAACCTCATTCTTGCTTGCGACGAGTGATTTATTAATGTGCTCGCTCAAACGCGTAACGAGACATTTTCTGAATATTTTTGCAGACTCGGGGAAAAGAAACATAACTTCCCTCATGTAAGTCTTGTTTTCCCATTTCTGTGTATCCACGATGCAGTCAACCTTTGTTTATCGCAGGGGATACACTCCAAGCCCACTCGCAAAGGGTGAACATTTGCAATATAGAGAGACAATATCAAGAAAAAAAATTAACTTTAACCTTTTCTACCCATCCATCCATTATCCTCGCAAGGGTCACAAGCATGCTGGAGCCGATCCCAAGTTACGCCCTGAACTGGTTGTCAGTCAATCGCAGGGCACACAAAGACAAACAACCTTTTTTAGACACATTTAAACTTTTTAAAACACTTTTTAAAGTCTGTCCTAGCACCTGTTCTCACAGTCAAGAAATGGGAGACATATAACATCACTTTGAGGAAAAAAAAAAAGACGCTTGCACTATTCTCCAAATAGAATGCAAAGTATGCTTGCTTTTGAATTTTTTTGTAAACTGACACATAAAACAATAGTTAATTAAACAATAGATCTGTAAACACCAAAATGTACAAATAAACTCTCGAAATATCTCAATAGATGGTCTAAAATTTATGAAGCAAGGATATTATGGTAATTCTAAAAGTTCAAACGAGCTACTTTAACACACACACTTACAAAAATGGCATATTGCATTACTCACAAGCATACATTCTCCGTTCTGACTAAACGGAAAATTTAAATATAATATAAATATCTAAATAATTGCCTGATTTGGGAATGTGGGAGGAAGCTAAAGTAGAAAAGGAGAAAATTAACGAAGCAAACTTCATGGAGAAGGCTCAGACATGCTAACCACTAGACCACTAAGCTGCCAGATACCAATTCCAAAATTAAAAAATAAATTCAATCACTTGAACTCAAAATTTCACCGAGTAAAATAGGTATCCATGCATCCATTATCTAAACCACCTTTTAGCCTATCCCAGCTTGATGGGCAATAGGTGGGGTACACAACCAAAAGGTTGATGGCCAATCGCAGGGCACACAAAGACAAAAAAAACATTCACACTCACAGCGAGGGACAATTTAGAGTGTCCTATCAACCTATGATGCATGTTTTTGGAATGTTGGAGGAAACCGGAGTACTCGAAGAAAACCTACACGGACACAAGGGAGAACATGCAAACGCCGCATACAGGACGGCCGAATGGCAAAGGAAGTGATGCCTTTGATAGAATTTTAAGGGTAATTAATTAATGTAATATTACCTTCATCACATTAAATTGGGTGTTCCTCATGGCTCTGTCTTTCGCCCACCAAAATGTCACTAACTGAAAATAATTCATATCAAAGTTTTTTTCCCGAACATTTTCGCAGTATTTGAAAATGTCTCACCGCAAGCTTTCAGTTAAGACTCAATTGTAAGTACCAAATAACTCCATGGGCTGCTATGCTTTATTTTACTGCTTTGCAAATGAAAATAAAGCAATGATTACCTTCTTACATACAACTGAAACCCTTCATGATATGCTGCTAGATTAAGAAAACCTTTAAATTAATTTTTATTGGACTTTAATGAATAAGTTAAGATAATTAAAAACTAAATAAATAAATACATCTCTAAAAATTGTTTTTAATACAATCTAGCAAGAATACACGGGAGTTGAAAAAAAAAAGCACTACAGAAATATTACAACATAAAAAAACAGGCCAGAGCCCAGAATGCACGATCAAGCTCTAATTGGTGATTTAGTACCCAAAAGGCGTCTGAATTCATCAAATCATTTGCATCCATTTATTTAGCGGAGGAACATACAATTAAAGGTTCATTAGGACGCTCTCTGGAGTACGCCTTTTCGGCCCTTCGTAGAACATTGAGAGTTGGATGGCGTCCAGAGTGAGCCGCTCTCCTTGCTTCCATGCAACAGACAAGACTTCCATGTTAATACAAGGTTGAACGTGCTTTTAGCAATTAGCTACTAAAAATGAAACACAAGGAACTAAATGAATATATGATCGGTCTTCATTAAAAAATGGCATCAGCACTAAAATTCCCACTCGAGAAAAACCTCAGAAATGGTTTAAGAGTATTTTTTTGGACAGACTGACCGGGAACTTTGTCACACCCCTAAATTGGGTGAAGTCTGCTTGACAGACACATCAGCCTGGCTACGTCATTAAAGGAAGCGCAAAAGAACTTCACCATGGTTTCCTGGCTAGCTCTGACGGCGGTCTGTGGTTTGAAATGAATGTAGAACATTTAAGGCAGCAAATATGCCGAACCGTTCAATACGTCTCATCAAATTCAGTCCTTAAAAATGGGAAAAAAATACAGAACTTTGAGTTTATTTAGAGATTATTACAAAAATCAATTGGCACTGAATTGGTGGAATGGTCCAAATCCACCTGTTGAGGGACGGCCATTTTGCCTCTTGCTGTCGACTGAAGATGACATCGCAGTTGCTCATGGCTCAGCTTGGAAATGTCACAAGACCATACTCAGAAAACAGTGAGCAGTAATCGGTCATTATTGTTAAAGTTTTAGTTTTTTTTCAGAAAACTTAGTTTAGTTTTAGCTAGTTTTGGTGTTAGTTTTTGCTATTAAAAAGAAGTGATCAACATTTAAGAAAAAAAGAAAGTATTGTGTAAAGTATTGTGCCGTGAAAATCCCAACATAATTATTTCAAAACATTTTGATAATACAGGGTACAGTTCACGATTTTAACAGTGCACAAACTTTGAATCACAATGAGTGCCATGCATACCGATTCTAAAGTTCAATGTAGGCATGCATGCATGCACCCTAATTATATAATTAACTTGGATGCCTTGTTTGCCAAGTTGCCAACTTCTAAGGTGGATTTATGGCTTCAATTAATGTTGAGAAATATTAAAACTGGTTGTACAGAGAACTAAAAAAGAAAGCACTTTTTAACAAGCGTTGTGTTTCGGGGTTAGATGATAAAAGTTGTGGAGCCATTCGAGCCAACGCAACACTCAAACTTTTCTCCGAGGAGTGACATAATTTGCTGGCCCTTTTTTATTGGCTGCTTCTTGATGATGTCGCTTCTATGCGACAAACATTAAGAGGACTACAACAACTCCAAGATGACTGTTCAAAACGTCCGTTCCCTGAATAGAAAAAGAAATGCTTTGACGACAAATGTGGGAGATGAGGAGAATCACAATACAGAAAAGATGAGAAATATCCTCCAGTTAAGTCTACATGTAAATACTGCCACAAAAAAGGCCACTGGGAAAAGTGCTGCAACAAGTCTGTCAATGAAACAGGCCAGAGACTGAACAGGCAGACCCGTCATCTTTCTACTTGCAGAGAAACAAGAACAGTGGACATTGCAGCTCAAAGTGGATTACACTCAGATGAAGTTCAAAATTGACACAGAAGAAGATGTGAGAGTACTAAGTGAGGATTCATTCCAAAAACTCTCCCCACCACCAGCCCCGATACCAGCTGAAACCTACTTGACAGCCCAGGAGTTGAGCTATCGTGTCTTGATCACGTTAACGCCACAGTTTGCTAAAAAGGAAAGAAATAACCATTGGAAGCAAATTTAGTGCATGGCCCTACTGCCCAACGCCGCGCACACCACCCTCTGTGTGCCCTTCCCAATGCTTGACAAAGTGCAAGTGGATGGAGAAAGCTGACATTATCCAAGCGGGGGACACAACCAACCAAATGGTCCTCAACAAAAACCAGAATATGTGTGGACCTGAAGAAGTTAAATGAGTCAGTCATACGAGAGAAGTACAACCTGCCCACCACAGATGAAATAATTCCCAAGTTGAGTGGAGCAGCTGCGTTCTCCTCACTGGATGATGCCAGTGGTTTTTGGCATATCCCACTGCATCCAGACAGCTGCAAGGTTTATAACACCTTTTGGCAGATACTGCATTAAAAATTATCTTTTGGGATTTCCAGCACACCTGAGATTTTCCAACGCAAAATGTTAGCAGCACTGCATGGGCTGGATGGCGTCAAAGTTTTCATGAATGACATTCTCGTCGATGGAACCACAAGGAAGCAACACGACGAGAGACTGGAGAAAGTCCTACAGCATTTTGAGTCAGTGGGCCTGAAACTCAACAAGGAAAAATGCCTCTTCAGACAGACATTGTTGACCAATCAGGGGTAAGGCTCAATCCAGAAAGGTTTGAAGCCATCTGCCAGATTGCACCACCAGAAAATGTTCAGGCGCTAAAGAGTTTGTGGCATGGTGAACTACCTCGGAAGGTATGTTCCTAACCTACCCACAATAGGTCAGCCACTTCATGATCTTCTGAGGGGCAAGAACACTTGGACTTGGAGTTACTCACAGCAGTCAGCATTTCAGAGCATCAAGGAAATGTTGACAACCGCACCAGTTCTCGCCTTCCATGATGTCACTAGATACACTGCTGTGTCAGCTGACATGAGAAGCAATGACCTGGGGTGGTACTCCTCAGGCGCCATGGTAAAGATTGGAAGCCAGTAGCCTACTGCTCCAGGTGTCTCACAGCAGCCAAAACACAGATCAAGAAGAAATACCTGGCCAGCGTATGGGCTTATGAGAAGTTTGATAAATACCCGTGTGGCTTGGATCAGTTTAGGCGAGAGACTGATCACAAACCCGTGGTTCGTAACCCTCAAGGTCATGTAATGGACAGAGCGGATATGCATGTAGTTGTGGTCTGCCCAGCAAAGATGGAGCGCATCAGAATAGCAACAGCAAGTGATTGCAGGAGGTTGCCAAATTCATTTGGTCAGGCTAGCCTGAGTATAGCAAGAAAGTTCCACTACTTGATGGAGACAATGCAAAAGTTCAAATGAGCTATGGACATTAAGGACTAACAAAGTGCAGAGACAGGGCCAAAGAATGTATAAATGTATCATGGCCTGGGCTCTCTGTGGAACTCAAGACCATTGAGGAGTCGTGTCAGACCTGTATGGAGATGAGACGAGGCCAAAACAAGGAACCCCTTATCCGCGCAGTGCTGCCCAATCGTCAATGGAAATGGATTGGTTTGATCTCTATGAACATGACAAAAAAGTGCTATCATACAGAGACTGAAAGCAACCTTTGCTAGATTTGGCATTCGGATGAGGTGGTGAGTGACAATGGACCTCAGTTTTCTAGCATGGAGTTCCGTCAGCTGGCTGAACAGCTTAACTTCACTCATGTCACATCCAGTCCTTACAATGGCCATGGGGAGCGGGAAGTGCAAATCGCAAAGCAAATTCTTGGGTAAAAGGATCAAGGCTTGGAAGTGGCTGGGAGAAATCCTGAGGAAGGCCGCCACACCAGGATCTTACCTTGTGAGTACTGCGTCGTAATAGACTCCATCCGAGACCAACTTCTCGACCAATAACGGCTGTCCAACCTGTCCCCGGTGAGTGTGAAAGAAATTAATTCTCATCTACAGGTGTCCCCACCCCAGAAAGACTCAAAACCATACCAGGTAAAGTCACTACCCCAACACACAGACACACGCCACGTCAGAATCTCACGAGATCTGGGCGTGTCAATAAGCCTGTCGTGAGACTTGACCTGGAGACATGGGGGCCCGGTTTTGCACCTAGGGTGCAAGGAAATGACTGCCAATGGCCTTTGGCGGGGGAGAACGAACAACAATTTAAAAAAAAAAAAAAACAGGGGATGTTGTGATGCGAATGTTCTTTGCATAATACATATTGAAAAGGAGTGTGATCCACTGATTTCAATTAAAAAGGCCCAAAGAATGTTTATTACGTGTTGAGAGAAGCAAATTAATATTTTGAGACAGTGTTCCTGATTATTTTGTGATGTTCAGTTAACAAGATTAACTTGGAAATGCGGAGATGTCACACATGCAAATATGTAGTAAGTGTTTCGCTGCGGTGTCATGACACCTTTTGCGGCAAAACGGTTTACGGCAGCAGAGTTTATTTCGCTCGGATGATATGCATGTCGCAACGAATAAAGAGAGTTCACGAAACTCGACTCATATCATTCTACAATTACCTGAGCAACTTTTCAGTGGATAGCAAGTGGCAAAATGGTCGCTTGCCCTCATATAGCTACAAATGGGTGGATTTTCTACGGCATAATTCAGATTTCACGTATCTAAAATCAAATATAATCATCAAATAGACCATGTTTAGACTAGTGGTGACATATAAAAGTATAGAAAATTTTGAGCTGACTTCCCCATTAAGGATGTTAAAATGATACTTAAAACACATAATAACAACTAATAATGCTCTTCAGATAGCCAGCTTGATCCTGAAAAGAATTATTCCTACTTCTGTGTATAATATTCATGTATGTATATTGCGCTGCACTTCCAAATGCATTCGTCATCATTTGAATATGCTAGATCACAGCATTTCAGTTCAAGACTCATCGTGTAAACTTGATTTTACGGCCCGTTGCGGGCATGTGACATTTGCGTAAAACAAGAGAGAAATCCTCCTCTCCTGGGGATCTTCAGTTAAACTCAAAGAATGCTCCGATGAAAAGCCATCGTTAATTAAAACCACTTACAGCGGAAACGAATAGTGAAAGAGAGGAAAAAGGGGAGCCGGGGGATTTTACCATGTTATCCAAATCTACCGGTGGATCAAAGTTTGTCGGGATTTTCAATGGTTATGTAACTTTTTTTTCTTTTTTTTTTTAAAGCCTATGAAATATTAGGACCTGAATACAGTAGCAAAGATCTCTCTTCCTGTCTGCTCGGAGCATGTAGGCCAACTCTTTTACTGACGTCCTGTCTGACACCGGGGCTAAGCTGGATGTCATTAGGACTTAAGGTGGCAGTGATCCTGTCAGCGTGGGTATGAGCCAAAGTACGAGCCTTGGACTTCGCCCCGCCCCCCGCCCCCAGCGCCCAAAATGGCTGCTAAAAAACAAAATCACCAACTTCCTGTTCAATTTTGGCCATGGGAACCGTAATGATTTTCGTTTGGCCTAGTATGGTAAACATGGCAGCCCAATCATAAGAAAAATGTTTCTAACTTTCCAGGAACATTTTTCACTGCAAATCTTCAAAATGATCATCAAAATGACCACCCACATTAGCCAAAGAAACAAAAAAAGCATAACATTTTAGTTTTGCGTATATGGTGCTTGCTTCTCATTTAGCTCCATTCCCTCATAGGAGTTTGTCAAAATACTGGCAAAAGCCCCGGAATTCAGCCAAAGCATGACTGCCTCAAATCAAAATGGACTTCCTGTTCAATTACAGGCATGGGTTCTTAAGACTTTTTGTGCGTCTTGTAATGACAGACATGTCTACCCAAATTTGTGTTCATGGTGACACTGGGCCAAACTTATTATAGTGAAGGCACTGTGTGTGTTCGTGTGCGTGTGTGTGTGCACGTGTATATACACAAGAGTTTATCTTAAAGTTCAGTGTTAAATTTACTCTGAGAATTTTACTCTCCAAATTTTACTCTCACATTTTACTCAGTTTACTAGGACCAAATACAATATTTTTAGAGTAAAATGTACTCTACAAAATGTATTGTGCCTCTAATATAGAAAACTAATAAAAATCAAACCAAAACAGAGCATTTTCAAAACATCTATCCATCCATCATCTGTACCGCTTCTCCTCACTAGGGTCGCGGGGGCTGCTGGAGCCTATCCCAGCTATCTTCGGGCAGTAGGCGGGGGACACCCTGTACTGGTTGCCAGCCAATCGCAGAGCACACATAGACAAACAACCATCCGCGCTCACACTCATACCTAGGGACAAAATAGAAGGTTCAATCGGCCTGCCATGCATGTTTGTGGAATGCTGGAGGAAACCGGAGTACCCGGAGGAAACCCACGCAGGCACGGGGAGAACATGCAAACTCCACACAGGATGGCCGGAGCCAGAATCAACCGGCGCAGTGTGAGGCCATCGTGCTAACCAGTTGTCCACCGTGCCGCAATTTTCAAAACATAACAATAATGAAAAAATCGCAATCACAACACTAAAACTAAGAACTAAAACTGAAATTAAATAACTAAATTCAAAACTACATAAAACTGATCTATACTTAAAATTTTAAAACTGTGTGCTATTGGTTGTTATTTTTCTGTTAACTTTCCAGGGGGTCTGACTGAGTGTGTATACTGACAGCAGTATACATCCACTGAAAATTGATGAACCAATTATTTTTACTTTATGGCACTTAAGCATTCTCATCATTTTGATTTCTATTTGAATTGTATTCCCACAGGTAATTCATTAATTGTGACTTATAAGATCATTTCTTCTTGCATGCTGGCTTTTCCGCCAGCAACATTTTTGAAGCCCAACTTTGCTGTCGTGCCTGCTGTTGCAGGAGCTTCCTTCAGCCTGTTCGCCTAGTTCCACAATATAATCCAGCCCCAAGCACTCGTAATTGTTTATTTCATCAGTCTGGCAACAAAAGCACGTCATAAATCATTCATAATTCATGATGCTGCCAACGCTTTGGCCCATTAAATCACATATTTTCCCAGCGTTAACGCCTCTTGCGCCGACAAAGCATTTGCTAAGAGGTAAACTCTGTGTTACAGTAGAACACACTGTACAGTATCGTGCATGTCAATGCTTTGAGGAGAATGATCCAGACTCCTTCATTTTCAGCCGGCTATTCACCAAGCACATGACTACAAAAAAAAACTTAAAAGACAACCTGTTGGAAATTCAGTCCAATAATTATCCATAAAAGGTGTAGGCAGTGAACTTACTTGGGCGGTAAAATTATTTAAAAAAAAAAAACAAACAAACATACAAGTCGCAGGATGCACTCAACTACAGTTAGAAGAATGAAATCAATCATTTTATGAGAATGAAGTCAAAATATGATGACAAAAAACGCATGATGTAAGAATGAAGTGGTAATGTTATGAAAAATAAGTTGTGACGCAACAGAGAAAAAAGTCAATGTTACAAGAATAAAGTTTGAGTTTCTAGTTGACTTAACTCAAATTATGAGGAAAAACAAGAATCAAGTATTAATATAAGAATAAAATTGTCATTTGACGTGAATACAGTTAGGATTTTTGAAATAAAAAAGTTGTGATTTGCAGGTTAAAAGTTTTAATGTGAAAATGAAGTCATAATTTTCACGAGAAAGACGTTATATTTTTATCATGTGATTAAAGTTATGAGAATAGAATTGCAAGGTTATGAGAATAAAATTTCAATATGGGAATCAATTGTAAATTAATGAAGTTGAAATATTTTGAGAAAATTCATGTGCTAGCCTATTTATTACTTATAAGAATTAGGTCGAAACTTGTAAAGTTGTAATATAAAGAACAAGTTTGGAATTTTACATGAACTCAGTCCAACGTTTAGGAGGAAAGTCATAATTTTTCTGAAAATATTTTAAATGATGTGAAATAATGTTGCCTGAGGAAAGTCCAAATTTCACAATAGAAAGTTTTTAGCTTAACGTTGTAATTTTAGGGAAGTAAGGTCAAAACATTAAGACAGAACAAGAGTTACAAGCGAATAATTTGGAACGTTATGAGAATTAAATTAAAATTGTATCTGAATTTTATAACAAAGAAAGTTGTAACAGGTAGTTAGTTACGTTGAGAAAAAGAAAAAGTTGAAATTGTGAAAATAGAATAGATGTTTTAATATAAGTCCAAATGTTACAAAAACCCATTTATTATAATTTATTTAAATAATGTTTGAATGAATTTTCAATAAAAAAAATTAAGTAGTAATTTTACACGGATTAAATAATGTTACGAGAAAAAGTTTTAACTTTTGCCTTTTTCATCTCAATAATGACAAGACATTTTTAATTTGCAAATAAAATACAGATTTTTGTGAATAAATTCAAAATATTATGACAAATGTTTTAATGTTACGAGAATAAAGTACTAATTTGGTCTATTATATGACTAACTTTGCGAATTTTTAATCTGAGAATAAATTAATTTTGAAAATGTTTCATCAAGTACGGTTGTATTGTTATGAGAGCGAAGTCGGAATTTGACATGAATAATGTCATATTTTGCCAATAAATAAATAACTGTCATAATTTTACACGATAATATACTGTATGAGAATCATCATGCAAAACGATTGCAGTGTCCATGAATACAACCATCCACAAGTTGGTCCGCGTAGATATAAAATCCAACCAACCTCTGTCAAAGCCTAAAGCCATTGCTCACCTGGCCATGCCGTCAACGATGCAGTTCTGACCCGGGTATCCGTCGCCCCGGGCCGAGAGCGAGCCTTGCGGCATGCCCGGACGTGATTTCCATGACTCCATTAACGCCGCCACTGGCGAAATTAGATTCAACAAGGGATTGGACTGGTCCCGGACGTCATGCCG
The DNA here is from genome assembly GCF_059441095.1 of Idiotropiscis lumnitzeri. NCBI lineage: Eukaryota > Metazoa > Chordata > Actinopteri > Syngnathiformes > Syngnathidae > Idiotropiscis > Idiotropiscis lumnitzeri. The sequence continues at coordinate 7,776,560 of NC_142398.1, forward strand.
CGCAAAGGACATTGTTCCCTGCGTGCCGATCTGGTAATGGAATGAGTGTCCGCTGGAATTAACTCCAACAATGGCCGACGTGGGCACGCAGTTGCTCTCCTGGTAGTATTCAGCGTCGCTGGACTCTTGCTTCACCCCTTTGGACAAGATGTCATTGGTGAACACGTCGGGGTCGTAGTTCCCATTGAGAGACACGGGAGGTCCTAAGATTCCGGAGAGACTGTATTCGTCTATGTTATTCCTCAGGGACAAGTAGGTGGTCTCGGACGCGGGGAACAGTCCAAGCGGCGGCGACTGTTCGCCGTAGGACTGAGGGTTCATGCACTCGTCGTTTTTGTGGGGTTCGTTCTTGATTTGTGTGATAAAGGGCACGCTGGAGGTGTTACATTTGGACCCCCCCAAGCACATGCTCCGAAAATCAGTCCCTGGCTCGTTCTTGATGTACTTTACCATACCCATCTGGTCCAAACCTACGTTGAACACCTCCCCGTCCACCATCTCCACCTTGGGGAACTCAAAGGGTTTGAAGTCCGGCTCGTCAGTCAGACCCGTCGTTTCGGGGCTACGGGTGTCACCCCGAGCCAAACCCAGTTCACCGGTCGGACTGGACGACAGGAAACCTCCGGAGGAAGGGTTCTGAGGGCTTCCGATGGCCATAGCCGGACTACAGGCTGGGGGCCGGACCGCGGTGGGGCTGGAGACTGATGACCTGACGCTGCAGGACGGCGGTGACCTCACGCTTGTCATACTCCTCGGGCTGGACATGGGGGACCTCATGAGAGGTGGCGAGCCCACAGTGCTGGACTCTACGGGGCTGCACGCCGACGGATTCCTGCGCCTGACTGCGGACAGCGCCGGATGGCTTACGGGTGAGCACGCTGGGCCGAAACCCACCGGGGGGCTGGTGGTGGTGGACGACACCATGTTGTTACCGCCCCCGGGGCTGGAAGTTTGAGGGCTGCCGGACAGCGACGAGGCTAGCATGGAAGCGGAGCTCACCGGCGTGCTAACGGTGCCGTCTCCGCTGCTAGGCTGCGGGAACGCAAACCCTTTCAGCTTGGGGCTCTTGGCCGAGCCACACTGGTTTTCCTCCAGAGGCCGCACGCATACGTGGTACTGCATTTTCCCAGGGCTGGCCGAGCCCCCGTGTTGGCCCAAGGCAAAGTCCGGCTCCCTGGCAGCATTCATGTAAAGCCCCATGGACTCAGCCACGGTTTTGGAAAGCTCCTTGGAGTCCATTTCTGGCTTGGGACCTTGGAGGGAGCTGTTGCTGATGTGCGGCAGGCCAAAGTGCTGGTTCAGCCCAGGACGAAGCAGCGGCTGCTCTGGCTTCTTGCCGCCGCCCTCTTTGGGGTCGGTGACATTGGCAATGTCTATCAGGACATCACCTTCGCCCAGGCTGGCGTCCTCGGGGGCACAGCAGAACTCCATGGTACTGGGGATCTGAGACCACCTGTTCTCTGTATCGCTCCCCTCAAAGAGACTTTGGTATCTTTTGGTCTCCATCGCTGGCTCATGGAGTCACCTTGCAAAAAAAAAAAGAAAAAAAGTGGACAAGAAAAAAGTTAGATCAATTTCAACCATGAGAATTTATTCTACCGATCACAGCAAGCGATTCAATTAATGATGACTGTGCCTGTTGCTGTCCCTCATATCTTTTGAGTTTTAATAATTAACCGAATAAAGTCTTTTTTTTTTTTTACTAAATTTTACAAGAGGAAAAAAGCTGATTTGTTTTTCTTGTTTTAATAAGGAAACAGAACTATCACAAGATGGCAATCAGAATAATGATTAATATTGCGTTTGTGGAATATGAATTAGAAAAATCCACCCATTGTAATCCAGTGTCAAAGGGCTCAGCAAGCCAATGTTAACTGTGATGTAATTTTCAGTCGACACCAAATGGATAAAAAATTGGTGGATTTTGCTGTTTAATTCATAATCCACAAATGCAATATTAATCAGACTGTTTAGAATAGCATTGGTGCAAAAATGCAAAAAACGTATTAAAGAACATTTATGGTTTCACTTCTTGAATAAATTCCAATATTACGAGAACAAAGTTGTGATATTACATGAAAAAGTCGTTATGTTACAACATAACATTTTAATAGTTTGACATAACGCGATATATTAAAGAATTTTTAAGATAAAGTTTTGAACAGATGTGCTTTTGCTTGCAATTGTACAATTGCAATTCATAATATTACACGAAAACTAATCTGGATCATTTAACAGTAAATAAAGTCACAATATATGACAAAAAAAGATTTGAAGGTTTTTTTGGAAATGTAATGGGAATAAAGTCATACTGTAAATTTAGTGATTAAAGTACAATGACTACAATGTAAGGTCTTGAAGAAAATCTTGAATTGTAACAAAAATAAAGTCAGTAATTTAACATTAGATTGACTGACATTTGACATTTCGAGAGAAAGTCGTAAATTCACAGGAGATTGTTTTTAATTCTTTACATGAGAAGGGCAGAATTTTAAGGGAATGTAATTATAGGGAATAAAATAAATAAAGAATAATAAAATGAATACAATTGTAATTATATAAGACACTGTTTTAATGTGAGAATAAAGTCAGAATTTCACAAGGTTACATTTTGAGATCAGAGTAGAGATGAAATATTGCAAAAATGAAGTAGTAATTTTATGAGAATGAGAGGAAAAAGTTTGAAGAGTGAAGATTAAAAAAGTCAGGTAACATTTTAACATGAAAAAAAACAATTTTATGTGACTAAGGATGCAATAATCATAATGGTATGGTAATAAGAAAAAAAGTTTAAATGTTACTAGATGACTCCTCAATTTATTACATTTTATTTATGTTGCAGGATTGTTTGAATGTTCTGAACTTCTGTTTATACCCCAGCTAATGTTGCACTTCTAGCTCATTGAAACGTAACCAAAAGCGCGTCTGGTGGTCACATCCAAGTACTGCAACCTCCATTACTTAAATACGTACACTATTACTCAATTCCAAACAGCAATTAATGAATTGATAATCAGTTTTCATGCCTAGAATGGAGCGCCGACAATCATCCTTGATTTTTAGCTTTGAACTTTTTTTTCTTATTATTCTTATTATGAATATAAATACACGTTTCATTGTTTGCATTTTGCAGGATCATAAACAGCTTGACAGGTGGTCGGTGCCTTGTAAGAGTTAACGAATCGACGTGACGTCTCCTCGACAACGTTAAAAGCCAGTCCCATGCCTCGCTCCTATTGGACGAGTGCAACCAAAGGTCACGCGCCGATTGGCTCCTCGAGCCTGTCAATCAAAAAGTTGCAAGCCTCGACGGCCACAACCGTGCTGCGACACAAAGTTGGAACGGTTTGTTTTGGTTCCGAAAAGACGATATACGCACGTTTTATTGGAGGAAAAGCTTAATATAACCAAAGTGTGATTTTCATATTATTAAGGACGTGGTTTAAAGCCGTCGCGGCACGTACATGAAGCGAACACACCCCCTTTTAAAATTATTTAAAGAACGCCACGAGCTGCATGTTTTTGTTTGCATAAATACTGTAAATGTCATTTTTATTACATCGTAGTGGTCATTACGAACGGAATTATTTGGGTCGCACTAGATGCCAAACATGCGCAAAATCGTTCATGGAAATAAAAAAAAAAGAATTGACATTAAATTGCAGCCGACTATTATTGTTGATGTTTTATACAAAATGCCTAACGCCAATAAAAACAAAACAAAAAGTTATTGGACATCTGTAAGCTTCTCCACGCATGCACTAAACATGAAAAAAAATCGTTGTTATTTTATTGGGTGTTTCGCTTACCTTAAAGACGACATTCGGTGACTGCTTGTCAGGTGTTTGCATCCAGAGGAGCGACAAGAAAAGCAAATAGAAAGAAGTCGCAATAAACGTCATAAATAGGAGTTGCCAAAGAGAGTCTGGTGCATAGTTGCGCCAGTTTTTCCCACCGCACAGCTCGGCTTAGTAACAATAGTAATAATTGTTGATAATAATAAGAAATCCTCAGCGAGCTTTGCAGCAAAAGCGCAAGCGGGATCGGACGGCGTACCGCTCGGCGTCCTGCTTTGCTCGCTCGCTCGCTGGAGTGGAAGTGGAAGAAGGAGGAGAAGAGGTGCGGAGTGGGTGAGCGAGAGAGAGAGAAAGCGAGCGAGCTAGCGAGAGAGAGGGGGGGGGTAGTTAGAACGGAGATAGTGGGCCGGTGGGTGTCCCGCGCATTTTCTGTACTGTCCGTCTCACTCAAAAATGAAAGGAAAAAAGAATGATCAAAATTAGACCTGCGTGAGCGTGCACTTGCCCGTGCGTGCGTGCGCGTGTATGTTCGTGTAAGTGTGTGCGCGTGTGTGCGCCCGCGCGCGCCTGCAGCGTATAGGTGGGTCGGTTGTCAGGCAGAATTGAGGGCATCATCGGCGTTAAAGTCACTTTGGTTTTTATTTCAGATCGTTGCCCTTCATTTACGATATGTACAAACTCCTCCGGAGAGTCACTTTGCAACACGAGTCTCCACCAGGTGGCGCACTATTTCAGCACAGCTGGCTTTTGCAACGAATGCCAGTTTAATTAGTACGGACTATTCCTTCACCATGGCCCAGAGTCACAAATATAAGAATGTTGCCTTAATATGAATAATGTGCATAGTTTACAATGATAAAATTAAGGAAATTGCATGTGTATAGGCCTTGTCGTACAAAATGCAAGTGAATCTACTAGAGATGGACGTCGAGATATAGACAGACAGATCGACAGACAGACAGGTGAACTAGAGCGTGCTAACTTTCAGACGATCTCCCTCCCTCGTCGACTCTTCAGCGCAAGATGTCTTGTAGGAAGCAGTCATGAATTTGCAATGTCACGAGGGCGGGGTGGGGGCGGAGCAGAGGGTAGTATTTGGAATGTACATTCGAGTACTGTTACAACAAATGGAGCAACATTGCTACTTACTGTAATGTTTTTTCCAACCTTTCTTTTCTGATTAATTCAACAGAAGGGAAGTCTATGCATCCATTTTCTGTGCATTTGAGTTGTGAGCTGGAGCCTGTCCCAGCTGACTTTATGTGAGAGATGCGGTACACCCACGACTGGTGGCCAGGGCACATACTGTGTAGATAAGCAAGCATTCACATTCACATGCATACCTATACAGTCGTGGAGTACTGTAGAAGCAGTAAATACCTCGCATGACATCACACCTGACTTATGTGGAACATTTCTTACATTCTCCAACTCAGTGCCTTCCCAAGACTGTTATTATCATTACCCGTCCTTATTGTTGATTAATCTAATTTTAGCTCACTGTTTATGTTGTAAGGTAGGGGTTACCTTGCAATTTGTTTCGACCTAGCGAAGGTTTGGGGTGGTCAGAGACAGCGCCACGGTCGTCATTTGAATTGGAATGGGAGAAGCTAGCTGTTATGACCTAGTAAATACTAAAACCAAGATGCACCTGACAAGCCAACTGATTGACTGCCCATGACCAAAACAGGAATGAAAAAATGGACAAAATGGTTCGATAGAACTTTCCTGGCAGGGAGATTGGCACCCCTAAATCTCTGACCCTAGAGTTGGCCCCTGTCCGTAACCACAGATTTTAATATTAAATCAACACTCTCTTCTGAATAGATAAGAAAGATAGATCGATATTAGGCAAAACAGTCTGCCATAAACAGCTGTAAACAAATATCAAACAAGAAGTCCATAGTTGTGCGTTGACACAGATTCCAGTCACCTTAAGCTGCCCCACTACAAGATTGTCACGGCCCATCTAAATGCTCAATGAAATGCGTCGGCTGGCCTCCGCCGTACTATGCGTGCGCCACCTGGGGTTTGTACACACACCCCGCCACACGGGCTACGGGCTGGTTAATGGAATAACATGTTTACCCCGCCGGAGACATACATACATATTCAGTGGGAACACGGGCTTTATAGTTTGCTGCCAGACTCTGGATCAGACCATTAACATGCGGGGAATTATTACTAAATAATACGTTCGACGTAACTGTGTCAAGTCGATTAGAAATTGATATTTCAGCTTGTAAACATGGTGGGTTCTGTCGCGCGTGTTTTAGATGCTAAAGTGTTGAAAATTTTAAAAAGATGAATGCTACAAAATACAAATTTACATGTTGATTCCTGACAGGAAATTGACATACTCCAGTTTTCTCTTTGGTTACCACAAAATCAGTGGCTGAGGTTCGTCACTCGTGAAATCTTACGGCCAAGCATGCTGTGAGTGTTCAGTGGAGGCTTGCACAGTTCAACTGATCCCGCTCGGATCCTGCCCCAATTGATTGGCGCCTGTTATAATGGAAAAAGAACAGAGGCCAGGCCAAGCGAGGCCAGTGTGGTGCAGTGTAACTGTGAACCTGTAATGGAAAAGCGACCTATGTGCCACCAGATGGTGCAAAACAGAAAATAGGCAAGCTTTTCAGCAAATAACTGAGGCCAGGTTCTAAAAGAAAATTTGGGAAAAAATGAATTTGAGAATGCCAAAGCACAAATATTTTCTGACTCTCTCCAGGTGGTGCTATTATGCGCATGTTAGTGGGGGGGTCAAATCCAAGAAACCTACACTGAAAAAAACGGTTTGTTGAATTGAATTTATTCCATTCTATTCAGATACATTTTTAAGTAGATGTAGAGGTATAGTCTGGATCCAGATGATTTTACCTCTTACAATCCCTTGACAAAACAAAATTGAGTAAATTCAACAAAAACTTTTTTGTTTGCCGCTTTCAAATTTTGAATGGAGTTTTCCGTTTTTATTCATCCCCCACAACCTCCACCACCCCCCCCCCCCCATCCCAAAAGGCAATATAGTAAGCAATTACATTACAGTCATCCTTCCTGACCAAGTTACATTTGTCACAGTAATTATGCCACACTTGGCTGCACTTTGTCGCCGTGGTCTCACCTCATCTATTCGTAATCGTGAACTAATGTTACTCGCGCAGCTGGATGAACTGCGAGCGCTTTCCAGTGCAGCGTCGGGTGTATAAATAGACCGAAAGACCCACAAGACACTTTCTGCAGACGTAAAGCCTCGTTACGCATGAAATAGTTCATTATTTCCCATCCGGCTCCCCGAAGTCCAAATAGATAAACAAACAACGTCCTGCTAATTATCAAGCATTTTTTTTTTTACCTTCCTCGTTTGCGCCACCTTGTGTGTGATCAGAAGCTGACAAATGGGTATTTTTGTGCACTTCTTAGTTTCGTCGGCTGCTGAACACCCAGAGGAGGGGGTAAGGGGGGGTGAAATGTGACGCCTGTGTCATGATTAATTTCGCAAGTGAACAGGCTCTGCGATGTCAGTGGTAATTAGGCATCACCTATTGCATAACACACCATGTGTCACTGTGTGTGTGCGCGAGAGAGGCAGCGTGTGTATGAAGAGCCAAAGAAGTAAAAATATGGTACACAAAACACATGACAACCGTTGGCCCTTCTGATCGCAAGACGTTTGATAGAAATTGGATCTTGGGGAGTCAGCTTATTAGAGTTTTCTGATTAATGACAAATCTTAAGCGTTGCTGAAAACCTCAGAATCCAAATCACCTTTATTGGCCAAGTGTGTAAAACACACAAGGAATTTGTCTCTGGCAGTATGAAGTACATTAGTATGACAGTAACATAACGTAAGGGTACCTTGGTGCAGTAGGACCAACCAATGACAGCTGTGCAACAATTTGAAGAGTCATAAGAGCAGAGATAAACTGATCAATAGTATGATGGTTGTGCAGATGTTGCAGAAAATTGTTGCACCATTTTTTAAGTGACCAGAAGCAGTATGTGTAATGCAACGTTGGGTGTGCAATTATGCCGAAAGTCCTTGGGCGCTTCAAGGTGTCATTGCTGCAAATTGAACGACAATTGTTCAATGGTATATGTAGAAAGCTGAAGCAACGACGATCCATGTGTTAATAATTCCCCACAGGGGTGTGCAATGTCGGCAAACATTTGCATTGTGCCACTATAGTGCCGACACATTGTGGAAAAAGACACGTTTGCAATTTCGCATCACCAATCATGTGGTTCAAATTTGGTAGGACAAAATCGGACAAAATCTGCGGGAGCAGTCCACCTTGGATGGTCGTCTGGAAATAGTCTATATGACCTGAAAATGGCCACTTCAAACCAAAACGGCAGACTTCCTGTGTGTATTGGGGCTCGGGTTCTTGAGGCTTTTTGTGGGTCGTCTTGTGGTAGACGTGCCTACCAAATTCGCTAAGTGAGAGTGGCTTCAGGTGCTGAATTTTTAATATTTTGTGGAGCTTTCTTTGCAAAAAATGAGAAGAATATATTCAGCTCAAAACTCTCAGAGTAAATTTGACAATGAATATTTTACTCTCAAATTTTATTTTTTCTATGACATTTACCCTGTTTGTTGCTATGGGAAGAAAAATCCAACATTAGAACAAAAACAAAAATTAAACCATTATACATTAGGGTTGATGGCAGATGTCTACTGCATTCTAGGAGTGTCTGCTTTATATAATTTCTCCCATTTCAGGAAAGAATGAGTCCCCAGTCCAGCTTCCTGAATCGTTTATTAGTCCTGCCTATCATGGTTTTTTTTTTAAGTTTCATGCTTAGTGGATCTACAAATGACCTCAAAGGCAAAATCTCATTGTCTTGCTGCAACATTTCACCATCTTAGACGCATCTAATTTTCAGCAGTGACCCGCAGCGGACCTGGCAAGCTGCAATACCCACCACAAAAACTTTCAAACTTTAAACCCGCCGACTTAACCACAAGAGCATTTATTAATCCGTCTAAAACAAACAATGGCCCCCGTATCAGTGAAATTAACGCAGATTGGGATTTGATGCGCGTCGCAGCCAGATGGCCTAGCTTGCTTGCTCGCTCGCTCGCTCGCTCGCTCGCCCAGGGTGGCAGCTGAGGACGAGAGCACTTCCAGAGCGGATTTCAGAGAATCTAGGCCAGCGAGAGCGGCCCGCCAGTGCTGTCATGTTGTAGCGCACACTTCCTATTTGAGGAGGACGCTGCAACTTGTGTTGTGTGTGTCATGTGTGTGGAGTGTTGCAAACAAGCTTGTGGGAAAGATCAATTCCAGCTTTCGTTTTTTTTTTTTTTTTCTATAATCACATTTGCTGCGACTAAATGTGCAGAGTTTAGTCGGAAAGCGTACAAAAAGTGAGCACATGCTTTTTTTTTTTTTTCAACAGCAGAGCATCTGTTCCACCACAAAACTTTGGTGTGAGGCTGTGAGCACAAAACCACTTCACAACCCACAAAAAAATAAATAAAATAAATGATTAAATAGAATAGCACTCATGACTGAAAGTACTCCCCCCCAAAACCCGTAGTTTTGCATTTTATTTTATTTGCGATGTTTCAGTAATCAGCAGCATGACAACAATGAGGCAGCAGATTTCAGATCGCAATATTCAACACACAAAAAAGACGTGCAATGAGTTTTATATGGAATTAGATGCTTTTTTTTTTTTTTTTTTTTTACACTTTGACCAATCACATACAACCTTAATCCTAAAGGCCTCTACACACCAATCTAACGTCAGCCGTCAGAGAGTTGGTAGACGCCGTCTATTTGGTGTAACGCACAATGTCGTAACGTCGAAGCCGTTGTTGGGGTGTCTGGTGGGGCGTGCTCGGCCGATTCACCATGGAGAATCGGTTCGGGCTGTCTCGACAAAGGATCACTGTGATTGGCTGTCAGCTAGCGAATTGGAAGTGCAAGAACTGGAAGTGACGAAAGCGGGAAAACCGGTGAAAATGTAAGTTATTTCTCAAGAACTAAGTGAACTTTGCTCAATTTTCACATCGCCTCTCTGGACATAATGGCTGCCCGGACATGAGCGCGTGAAGGTGAATGAATCACTCTCATTCACAAAAGACCCCCGTTATTGCACAACCCCGCATTGACTATCGCCGCCGTTGGCATGGAGGGTTACTATTTCCCACGCATGCGCAAAATATCCGTAGTAGTTGGCGCCTTAGACGGCCTTTGCATTGTTTTATTTTCCGGCCACAATGGCTAATATTGGATTGGCAAGTAGAGGCCTGAAAGGACTGTGATTTTCACCCACACAATTCTTGTCGTGTGATTTTAATTGCTGTCTGAGTTGCAATTGTTGTCTTGTCTTTGGGTCGCTTTAAGATGCCCACTGATGTCATTAATAGTTTGTTTTCCTCCTCCCAAATGTTTTTTTTTTCAAGGCGCATGTGTTCGGGAGAAAGACGTTAGGAATGGAGATTAACATATTTTACGGGAAATTACGCGATGTTAGTGTTTGTGTGTTTAAATCAGGCACTCTTTGCACTTTTCAACCAAAACAACATTCAGGCTGGCCACATTCTCTGCCGCATTTCATCCACAGCTGGCAACATGTCGCTGGTTTGGTTACTCTGGCATGATCACTAGTGAGTAAACTGGAGCTAATGTGAATTTATATCTGCAATCGTTAGCACAGCAGATTTTTTTTTTTCTTTTACTAGAGTTAAAATTTGAGTTAGCTGGCGACAATTCGCTGTTGCACTTCGAGAGGAGGGAGGTGGGGTGGAATGTCCGGGAAATCATCAAACTACCCAACTGAAAAGGAAATTCAAGAGCTTCTGTGCAAGGAAAACAGTGATGAAGATGTTCATCATGTGGACACAGAAGTGAGGTATGATAGTGACAGTGATAAAAACTACATAACACAACCGAATAGCGATGAGGGTGACAGTGATGGCATTCAGCCGAGCACTTCAAGTCAAAAGAGAAAAAAAAAATGTGGTTGTCCGACCGCCTGCCAGACAAATGGTAACCTCACGAACTGCTGCTTCTACATCAACTGCCCATCTTGCCCATAAAGTAAGTTCAAGTTGGCCCAGAATTTGTAATCCTTAATTAGTAGAATTATAAATAAATAAAGAATTGTAAATATAAATCATCCAACTGTATATATATATATATATATATATATATTTATATTTATATCTATATACAGTTGGATGATATATATATATATATATATATATATATATATATATATATATATATCGGACTTTTTCTATTATTTAAATGAGCCAGTTATTTTTTTGAAGCCTGGACTATGAGTGAAAGCCAGGCAGATTTTTTTTTTTTTTTTACTAGTTGCTTTTTATTTAAAAAGAATCATGAGAGGGCTCTGAAAACTTGTTAAGTGGGCAGCAATGAATAGCCGCTTGTTTTGTCATCATGGCAACAAAAATGTACACTGTATTTGCGTAGAACAGAACCCCCCCTCTTTTGTGTGCGCGTGAGTACATATTTTGATTAAAGACAAGCAGGAAGTTTTCATTTAGTCACAAACTTTTTTTTAAACAGTGGGGATATAAATAATTGAAAAAAATCTGTTAAAAATGTCAAATCAGCATTCTTGCTACTATAGCGACTCAGTATAACTCGAAACGCCAACATAAATCGGAGAGTGTAAACTCAGTAAAACGTAAGCGGAACTCCAGCGCAGGTGCGAAACAAAATTGCTCGCTTTGCAAATGCCGCGTAGACATTGCTATGCAACTTTTTCATTTTTCTTTTTCACTTAGTGACTCATTATTCAGATGCCGAGAGTCCATCTGGAAAGCGGCGAGGTTTGGCCGCCTTCCTGGCATTGCCGTCGAGAGAAAAGTGTGCGAAATTGCGAGGACTCACGACGCTTCGGCAAAAAGGTGTCAATTTGTCTGCCTTGGATGACCATTTTCTTCGCCGCAGCCGCTTTCCTTTTTTTTTTTTTTTTTACACCAACGAGGAAGGGTTAAAGAAAACTTTTAGCAGGTCGGGAACACTTTGGGGAGTTGTTTTTATCGGAATGTGAGAGCAGGGGAGGAAGACGGGCAGGATGTCAGATGGCACTGAAAATATGGAGTCTTTTCAGCTGTCTGTCATCTTCGAATATGATATGACAGGAACCAAGAGAATATTTCCGTTGTATTCCTTCTAAAGCTTTGACACTACAAAATGTAACTCATTTTTTAAAACTGAAACAACAATTAATCTGGACTGGTCCTTTAACATAACAGTCAGTAAATATGTGAATTTTCCCAAAGGGCCAGTGTATTTCCAGGCCAGATCTGGCAATCACGCCAGCTAGCAGCCATCCGTCCTCCAATGCCAGTACCCCTGGTCGACATTGACATTTCGCCATGTGAAGGTCCACGACCTCTCCAACCTCCCCCGACAATTTTTCAACGCATGACTGACCCATGGTGATATAAAAATAAAAAATAAATTAAAAAAAAATAAAAAAGATAATTAGTCAAATCTGGGGGGAAAAGAAGACTCTGTGAAGATGCAAATCTGCAGGTGCCGAACTGTGAGTATGTGGCGTCGACATTATTGTTTTTAGTATCGGCTGTAATTTTACTTTCGACCACTGGGGGAAGGCACACTATTGTTAAACGGTATCAATTCCAAGTAGAAGTGATTTTCAAATTCGTCATAAATTTGGGGGAGGGATTGGGATTTGTTTACTGCATGACGATGGGAAGTGATGAGGGTTACTGCATTCCCCATTGAAATGAATTGAAATCGTATTATTACATGTTTTTTTCTCAAACTATAGGAAAACATTTTTTTGTCAAACATTTGCAATAATATGGTCCCTGCACCACCACAAGTCTATACACGATATTCTGGTTAATATTATGGTTGTGGAAGAACAATTAAGCAGATTAATACATCCATTTCAGTGGGTCTTCATTTCGGACACAAAGCTGACGTGAGCATCACAGGACCTCAGGAGCTTTACTGAAACTATGGTGGACTATCCACATCCGAAAAAAAAAAATCTCTGCCATTCCTCACAAGCCATCAACTGCAAATAAGACGCAGAATTAGTAACATCTTCTTCTGGTCTGGTAAGCTTATCACTCTATTTTGATGTTTAATTGATAGTGCATTCCAAACAGTAAAACTTCAAACTGACTGCATGAATGTTGCACTTTCGTCCATGACAATTATGTCATGCTTCAAGTGTAGCAGCCGTGGCCAATGTCGGTTGGTTTACAAAGATAATACTGGCTCGACACGAGCCCTGCTGTGCTGTCCAAGTTTGGACACTTGTAAGTTAATATATTAGAGTATGATGTCATCCTTGTGTTTGTCTTACCACGCTGTTTCTGCAATCTGGAGCTCAGACAACAGCTTGATTACTCCTTATAGAGCACTGCAGAGCAAACCCAAAAAATTGTCAAAAGCGACTGAGCTTACGGCCATTTCTTCTTCTTTTTTGTGCTTTTGTCTTTTGCTCAAAAGGCCTGGAAAATACTTGCGACGCGTCGTCAAGCAAATGCTTTAAAACGCATGCGTTCAGCCTCCAACAACACATTCATATAAATTACAAACTGGCAAAGTTGTTGATGGAAGTGCGCACTGAACGCCAACAGTGTGTGTGTGTGTCAGTGTCAGTGGGGGTGTGCGTGTGTGTGTGTGTGTGTGAATGGCCCGGAGTGCCAGACAGCACCTTCTGTTTGGATCGATGGCCATCAGCATGCACCCCCCCCTCCCAAAACCACCCCCGCCTCCCTCCTTTACACCAGTTCTGCTGTAACCCACAAGGCTGGAGGAGGAGGAATCTGCTCTTGCAAAACAACTTATTCTTTCTTTACGCTACTCATTATCTTCGCGTTTGGATGCTGGCGGCATGTCGTAGGGGTTTGAGATTGAAACTAAGTGAAAATAAAACACGGCAAGTAAATGGCTTGAAATGGCCATTGTAGCAGAACAAGTAAAACAGTATCTGTGTCTTAATTAGCAAGATTGAGCTACTACTAAAGATTTGTTTCAATAAAAACAAGTTTTTTTTAGGGTTTGTGGTGTTTTGTTAGATTTTGGAATTTCAGTCCTCCTTATAATGTCACAAACAGAAACAATACAGAACAAGAAGCAACTCACTTAAGGACTAAAAGAGCAATTTTCAAAGCATGGGTTGACTTTAAAGTGTCGCAGAAGCCTACTAGAAAAAATATATTTTGCAGCTAAACATTTCAGGCAAATTTAATTGAGAAAAATATTAAATGTGAATATATTTTGGCGGTCGTTAGTGTGATGCACTTCATTTGGCCTCTGTCGCTTCAAGCAACATTGATGATTATTTTTTTTCCAAATTGTTGATGACAAATGTATTAAAAATAGTTTAAATTGCAAAAAAAGAAAATATTAAAATGATTTAATTACAGCACTAAATAAAAGGAAAGGAAAAAAAATTATATTTTTATATATATATATATATATATATATATATATATATATATATATATATATATATATATATATATATATATATATATATATATATATATATATATATATATATATATATATTAGGGCTGTCAAAAAGCATTAACTCAGGTACTTAATCCAATTTTTTTTAACTCAGTTAAATATTTTAACTCAATTAACTCAGTTTGATTTACTTCCAAAATAATTTGCATACTTTGCAAATATTGCACCATTTTAGCTGTACATCTTCAGAAAGTCTCAGAACAAAACACTGTGTTTAAGTTACCACTGGGCCTTTAAAACCAACACTGCTGCCTGCAGTGTGGCACTTTTGGGAGAAATGTCTCGAAGAAAAATGCCAGTAAAGATGTCTCCATTTAGCTCGTATTCAAGAAACAAAGAAAGCTATTAGAACAGTCTTTGAATTAATTTTACTTAATAATTAGTGATTCTGCAACAATTCCAAGATATTATTCACATAAATATCTGTTACAAGCTTCGCAAAAAATTGTTGTGGAGAAATGTGATTAATCGCGATTAATCATGGAATATTTTGTAATTAGTTAAAAAAAAATTAATCACTTGACAGCACTAATATATATATATATATATATATATATATATATATATATATATATATATATACATGTTGCGTAGTAGTAGTGTTAGGCCCCTTTAATAGCCTGCTGCAGGCTATCCTAGCTGACTTTTGGTGAGAGGCAGGGTACACCCTCGACTGGTCTCCAACCAATCGTAGTCCTACTATATTTACTGTCTCACACATAATCTGGAAGGAAAATGCGTATATGCCACAGACTCCTGCAGGGTTTCAAGGTTTCTTGGCAACCAGCAGACAATCCAGGAGCTGCAACTTGCTGTTTTTACACTCTAGATGCCAAATGAAACAAAAACAACAACTACAAATAGCAAGCTAGCGTGCAGCTTTGGAAAGGTGCTGGTGTTGCAGATATTGTGCTACGTTATGCTAAGCTAAACAAAAAGGCTTGTAGCATGCACATGTATCAGCATGCACATGTGACATTTTCACTGCTGCTAAATATGCATAATCAAGGCCCATTTTGCCTCATTTCATTCCAGTTTTTTTCCTGTGTCAGTGGTTTGCTGTAGTTCCAACTTTCCTGGCTGGTTGACTGGAAATTCTGGAGTCTGGTTTGGCACTTTGAAGGACTTGTGGAAAACATTGGGTCGGAGCCCAGATTCACCAGATTTCTAAAATTGTGCTCTGCAGATGATTTGAAGTTGTTTTGCTCTCCAATAAATGAATGGAATTTGACTTTCACTGCCTAACTGAAAAAAATAAATAAAATGGAAGTACAGAGGTCACATTTGACAATATTCATTTGGTAAACTCAGGAAGTGCTATTTTGGGGTGGACTTTTTCACTTTTATTTAGGTAGTTTTCATATTTCGACTGATTTCAATTGGCCACCAAAACTGTCAGAACACAAAATCAAGGACTAATAGACTGAGAAACAGTTTCTTACCAAGAGCCATCTCCATTCTAAACTCTCACACACACACACGACCACCCTTACCTTGCAGAACAGCAACGTGATGTGTTTTTATATACCCTATCCAGTATTATTTTCCATTGCACTCTCTTATTTATCTAATTTTTTATTTGTCTGAATTATTGTTGTATTGCACTGGAGAGGGGAGCTCTCTAATCTCGTTGCACACTTGAGTACAATGACAATAAAGGGATTTCTGATTCTGATTCTGATATAATTCAAATCGTGATGTTAACCTTGATACAGTATTTGAAGTCAACGTACACAATATTGTTGCTTTAAAGTTCTAACCGATCCACAAGTGCGTAAGAATCATTAGCATCTTTATCTTCTTGCGGCACGGACAGTTTTAAGGTTGTCGATTTACGCTGGCACATCCAATCTCCCGCTCACATTCCCGGAAGATGTGCCTGTGTAGGAGGACATTTACGGTAAAGCAAAACGCGTTTGTCCTCCGATGACATGACTTCAAGTGACGACGACGGAAGCCGTAAATCGCTGCCAACGGCCAGCAATTGAGGCTGCCTTTGATCAGCTCTGTTTCATTCCTGATGCTCTAGAAAAATAACAGCAATATTTGATCAGGGATGCTGCAGTTGATGCTGTTCTACACCGGTGTGGCAGGTGGCGCTAAAGCGCATTGCTTGCCGATGAATATTCATCCAGGTCATTCTCAGGTCAAATGGTCCGTAAAGTTTGAACCAGAGGGCACTTTGACATCAGTGTCAGTTGATAGCAAAGTCGCTCTCTGCTCTGTCGAAATGGCAGCCCCTAGTGGTGGATGAAAACAGGTGGAATGGTCGGCTTAATTGAGCTCGGGCAGCATGTCATCACGATGTCATCATCCACTATTTTGGAGGCTACGTTGAATGTAAACAAAGGCTTACTTTAGGCTAACGAAAATGCTGTGTATTTGCGGCATTTCATTATAAGTCCAAAATAAGTCAAATGCATGAAAGTGGTGGGATTTTCCAAAGACAGGCCACGAAGCTACTTTTGCACGATTCCTGTAATATTTTTGACAGATTTTGAGTTTCACGCTAACCTGCAAGCCATAAATCACGTGCTCAGTTGCTGCAATATTGTTATCGGTGATTATCGGTTATTGTTATCTTGTTTATTATTTTGACAATAAAGTGAAATTCCTAGCTGATTTTAACTGATCTATTTTTTAAATTAGTTTAGTTAAAAAAAAAAAAAAGGAAATATTTGACGATAGGAATATGTTTCTTTACAACAAAATGTATATAAAATGTATAAACATCATTGATGGACAACTTAAATGTTTAAACTTATAAAGGGCCCACTCAATGGGTGGTAAGAAACTTGTAAAGCCATTGTCAACTATTTTTTGCCCCTTTTGCTATGAGCTGCACCACCTACAACAGAAATGCAAATATTAACGTCCAAACCTTTATATGTACAAACCAAAAAGTCACAATTCAATATTTTATTTTAACGTGGACATTTGTATCATGATTTCAGGCATCGTTTCTCACCTCACACCACTTAACAAACATTAAACCTTTTCTCTCAGGACATAATGACTAAGGAGTCCACTTTGCTTTGGGGCGGGGAAAAAAAGTAACACTAAGCAATAACCGGGAACTTATATCAGCGATTAAAGCCATGTGCCATTTCCAAACCTCTCCCCAAATTCATAGCCAAGTTCAGCAAAGCGCCTCGCCGCCACCGCTCTTGCTGCTGCTGCCCGCGCTAACCTTTTGATAAGGCCCGCAGACAGTGTAAATTAAAGGCATTAAATCATGATTTGCTGGCCGCGCCGAGACATCCCCTTCACACTCGGCTGCTCGGCCCGCGCTGGTCAGAGCAGACAGGTCATCCGGCCGTTGTGACGAATGGCTTTCATCAAGGGGCCTGTGGGCTCCCGTGCCACGGAAGCTAATATTTATCTACCAGCGGGCGACGTTGGCGGGACGGGCGACGATAGAGTTCAGAGGTGAGCGTCACAGATGAACAGATCCTATTCAACGCTTCGCTTTACACCGTCTGAGCGCAGAAAGTTCAGTACCGGTCATTGAATGCCTGGCAACATGCCTGAATTACAATATGTATCCAAAATTCTGATGTTAGTGGTGAGGGATCAATGTTGCCTCTATTTTTTCCTGCATTTTTGCATTTACGCACACTTCTTGAACATCCCACGGTGAGCAATATGAGACAAGCACACAGTGGCCAAACCCCTTTCACACCTCTACAAAAAACTGAACTCATAACAAGTCACATGATGTAGGTATGTTTAAAAAAAATTAAAGGCCACCTCAAATATATCAAAGTAGAGCATAGCACTGGAGAGATTTGTGGCACGAATAAATGGTTTGTCAGTGGTTAAGAATTTTATGTCACTTTTTATACCAAATTTAAACATTTGTAAATCAAGGTAAATGTTGCCATTAAAATGAATGCAAATTCAATTAACGTGGTCCAGCCCTCAAATTGTTATATTTACACTTTTATATGTATTTTTCTATTTTTCATCCGGCTGTACTAACAATATTCTCCTGCCGTACTGTGTAGACATTTTTTTTCCTCAGTTTGACATGCTCATTAAATTCTGTACATATCATTCATCCAGTCAAATGTTTTTGCCAAGTTACGCAGAAATCTAGATGGCCGCCGTGAGGATTGTGATTGGAAGACAGAGGAGGCATCTGGTAGCTTCGAGCAGCCAGAACTCCTGCGAATTGCACGACACATGACCATCTTCATACGTGCTGGCGTCGTGCTGCACCAGCTCTTTTGCCTCCGATTGAAGCAAAGCGCTCTAGACAATGGATACAAACGGCCGTTTACATTTTTTTTCCAAGATTGAAATAAAAAAGGTATAAAGGTCAAGCCAGATTCCTTCAAATACTTTGAACTAACATTACATTTACAAGACCACATTTAAAATCAACCTGAAAAGAATCAAACCAAGTTAACTAGACTAGATATTGCGGAGAATAGCCAATGTGTAGATTTAATAATTATGTTTCTTAAAGGGTGTTCCCCAAAAATTTCAACTTTTGGACCCTTTTGTGAATTTTGTATGAGTTGCTCCAAACTGTTTACTGTTTTCAACAACTTCATGGTTCTCATTGTGGTTTTCACAAAGAGAAGACTAATAATGTGAGGGTGGATTTATTTGCTAACTTCACAACCACCAACAGGTTTTTCTCTGTCTTGGTGGGGTTTCCAATGGAGGCCACGTACATCCCCGTCGGTGGACGTCAGTTTATTGATGATCACGCTCTTGAGTTGTGCGTCCTCGGTGAACCTTGAATCTTGGAGGTCTGCTGGGTTGTCATCGTACGTCCAGGAGACGCTTTCAGTCTTGGCGGTGGACTTGAATTCAACGCTACCGCCCGTGGCGCCATTGATCACGTCTGAAAGAAACAAAAGAGCGGAGGTGACAAAATTATTACTCACACTCAACTTCTGTAGGAGTGTAGATACTAAAATGACAGATAAAAGCAGAGGGACTGATTTGGCTTGTGAGTAAAATAAAGTAGACAAAAATGAAAATCATTTTCAAAACAAATTTCCGTGACCAGGCAGAATGGAAACAAAAGGGTTTTTGAAAAGAAAAGTACTTTCAAACATCCAACTCATCGTAAACAGTCTTTGCAGTCAGCACATCAGCATTGCTCTTCTTGGCAAGGTACTTCCAAGTGTTGGTCGTCTACACGTTGTTGATTGTCAGGGTCCCTTTGGAGGTATTTGTGGCTTTTCTTGGAGTCACGTTACTGTTGTGTTGCCACACGACATGAGCAGTTTCTGGCTGGAGTGCAACCGTGACGCTGCCGCCTCGTGCTCCAGTGAACTCTGTTGCTTCTGTGCATGTGCAAGACAGAACTTGAAAAACAGAGGTGGGCAAAACATTAGGTGAAAGTATAGATACCAAAAAAGAAAAAATTGGAAAAAAAAGAATCTCAAACGTGCTTGTGCAAAAGTAAAATTTGCACGTACGCCCATTGTGATAACCGATTAACTGAGCAGTGAGAAAAGTTAATTACGAATGAAAAATAGCTGTGGATTAATTCGAATTTTGAAATGCCAGAAGATGGCTGAGTCACTGCAAACTGGCCACAAATGTTTCCCCTAATTAACAATTGCAAACAATTTTCACAGAAAAGGTCACGGATGGGAAATGAAAATCTAGTATCTCGTTTCAACTTTCCCATTTGAAATTAATGCAAATGCAAGCAGCAAGGTGAATTTACCGATAGAAACGATCGATGATTATCATGTCGGACAATACAAATACAGCGACATATATGTATACATGAAAATATATTTTTATACAGTTTTTTGTACCCCATTTGACTTCAATAAAGTCCTTACATGCAACATCTATTCTTCCTAAATATAGCAGCGTAATTAGTAACAAATAAAGAAGTAATTCGTGTTGCCAGGCTGGCCGTGTAATTGTCGACTTGGAGGAAATGTGGCTTGTCCAAAGCAGATGAATAATGAAATGTTAATGAATGACACCTGGGTTAATGAGACATTTGCAGCTGCAGAACCGACGACAGTGTTAAAAAAAAAAAAAGAAAAAAAGAAACACTCGTAGGGCTAGTCTCCCCATGGATTAGCTGTTATCGCTCATTTCATTCTTTGTAATTACAAAGTTTTGCTATTGGGAAAACTTCCTGAAAGTCGACAGTGAAACAAATTTCACTCATTACGAGTTTAGGAATTCATCTTTTAAACCACTGTGAAATATTTCTCATGAGTAAAGTTCAATTGTGATCCTGAAATATGCAGTTCAAAACAAAAAAGCTTGTCTTGAAAAAAAAAAAATATATATATATATATAAATAGAGGTTAATTTCGTCTTTGAAAAAAATAAGTCGACCTCCGCAAACAACCACAAATTTGCATATTTACAGAAAAAATTTTACACGTTTATTTATATCCATTTGTCGCCTGTTTTTCATTTCAATTGAATGTTATATCAGTGTTTTTATAATAATTCTTGTAATTTAAACTTGCCTTTTTCTTTCCCAATTCATTTCAATGAGCATCAATGATACGCAGATTTTTTTTGCTATTGGAATAAATTGCAGGGTTGACTGTGCCTTATTTTTACTGATGACCCAACCATGAAAACTTGGTGTTCAATGAGCTATTTGCGATAATGGATTCAAGAATTCCTTTTTTTGTTGTTTTTTTTCACTGTGGAATCAAGTCATAGCTATTCCCTGGAAACTAATCTTTTTGCCTTTTTTTGTTGCGACACCAAAAGCATTGCTAAATAGAAAATTATTAATTGGTGTCAAAAAAATATGTAAATTTCTCAAGCAAGAGAAAACTTTTGCGTGAAGGGGAGGAGCTAAGTTTAGCCTGGGTTGTTTGTTGATGATACAGTGAGTCTTCACCAGATGTGTGCATATGTGAATATAAGAGTCTTGGGTCATAGTTTGTGGTATATTCACATAGGCAATTAATTTAAAAAAAATAAAAAAATAGACCACCTAAAATGGATGCACTGCCACGCTGAAATGTGGTCAATGTGAACATGCTAAAGCATGATTGTAGATGACCACGCAACATGGAGGCTGACCCCGGACCACCCCGCCTACGTTCAGACCTTTCAACTCGCCTGTTTTTGTGCGATTTCACGCCAGTGAGCACGTTTCAAACTAGCGGAGCGCATGGTTGGAAACGCATGGCTCCAGCTCCATGGCCAACATTTTAATTGGGGTCTTCTTTTGGCCAGATGGTGCGTGTGAGTGGGTTAAAGGAGGCACGAATTTTCTAAAGTATGCATTAAAATTCATTTAATGCCACCATGTGCCAATAATTTACCCTTTAAATAGCAGAAAGCACATACTTATGTGGTTTATTAGTGTTGTTGGACCAGCCCTGACACGACTTGCGTTGTGCTAGCACAAGTAGTATCGATCATCAATATATTAGCATTTGACTTCTGTTCAAATTGCTTTTGCGTCTTTATTGACCATGTGACTTAAATGTAGGACTTTTGGACACAAAATTCAATTAAACTTTATGCAACAATTTGTGTTTTGAATAGAAGCTTTGGATTACTTTGACGCTACAGAAACATAGTGTCTCTGTCGTTCCTCTGGTGACCCCGAATGACCGACTCTACATACCGAAGAACCAGCAACTTGCTCGGGCTCTAATGTTCCAAAAGATAATCATGACATAGAATGTTTTGATACTGATACACAGTGACTTAAAAGTGAGTTACAAGGCACAGCTCTGGGGGGGATGATAGAGCAAGATAATTAAACATGTTGTAAGGGGTGTAGGAAAAAACACCATTCAAAAAAAGGATCTTTAGATGCAAGTAAAATGTATTGCCCCGTTTAGTTTACGACCTCAAAACAAGGGTAAGGGGGAATGGGAACATCATGAAGTCTGTTTGCCCAGATTCTCAGTCTTAAAAAAAAAACACTTGCAGCTGATGGCAATGCGCTTTAATGAATTGAGATCAGGGAACACCTGTGGGAATCCTCCACTTCCAGGTATGGGCAGTTACATAGAAAGAGTGGAGAGCCACTGCGCGGTTGATTGACACACACCCACACTACCTTGCCGAATCTTTGGACATATTATACTCCGGCCCGATGAAAATGTCTTCTCAGAGTCAACATTCATCCCATTCCAAAATGTAGAGAAGTTGAACTGGTATTTTGAGAAGCAGACGGTTCCGCAGTTGAACACAGCATGACCCATCTCTTCCAATAAATAAGTCCTTAATCTGTCCCATTTTCCACGTATGTTTTGGTTGTTTATCGTCATGCAATATTATAATACCTACAACCTTAAATGATACAGAATGTTTGAGGTTACTCACACAGTGCGCAAGTTCCATTAAATTAATTAATCAATCTCTGGTGGTACTTGCCATCTCCTGTTGAGTTGAGTTGAATTCATTTGGGTCGCCCTTGAATCGTGGACAGGATATGAAAGGAAGAGTGGTGATTCTTTTTCCTGTTCTGAAATAAATCAGTGTGATTGGTGAGGGCTCACTGCTTTCTGTGTGAAGGTAGGTGACTTCTGTTTCCAGTTCCTCAAACGCTAGGTAAGACTTTCCAAGTACCTTCCGTAGGCACGTCCTGGCTGATCTCACCAGACGCTCCCACATGCCACCCCACCAGGCGGCACGCTTGATGATATATTTCCAAGTTTTCATCTTTTCTGAAAACTGTTGTTGCAATTCTTTTCCTTTCATTAAATTCCATAGAATTTTCAAATCTTATTCAGCTCTTTGCATTATCAGAATAGATTACGCGGCAAATGTCTCTCCTGGAAATAAATCGTCTGAAGGCTAACAGGAATGCGTCAGTGCATAAAGCTGTATAAGTCTTCCCTTTGAGTGGATTTACATAAATTGGTCCTGCAAAGTCCAGACCAGTTATTTCAAAGGCATGTTCACGATCTTTGGCAATGGCGCAATGATTTGTTGACCTGCTTTAACTCTGGTCTCGTTTGCAGATCAAACAACTTTGGACACACCTTTTTGTCATTTGTCTCCTTTTGCTAATCCAATAAGTGTCTCATAGCTGCTTAAGTGTAGCTTGTAAACCCGAAAGCATCACTTTCTCATGTGCTCTCTTAATCAGAAGTTCTGAGAATTGATCATTCCCTGGAAAGAGATATGGATATTTCTGTGCATCAGACAAGTTTGCGTCTTGTAGTCTTAGTCCCGCACTTAAAAGTCCAATTTCATCTCAGAATGGTCTCAAGGCAATGGTATGACATTCGATTCTTTGCCCAATCCGGTGTTTTTCTTTAAACATTCAATATCTTTTACTTTTGTGTTGTCTTTATCAAGTATTGTTCCGCTCCCTGTATTTCCTCTGAGCAGTTCTCTAGTGCATCTTTCCTTCTTCTTTGTATTGTTCACAAATCTTTGGATCCATGTTGTTGTTCTCAGTGCTTTGCTGAGTCCACTGTATTTGTTGAAATTAAAATGCTGTACATTCTGGTTCAGTCACTGTCTTTTGACCTATTTAGTCTGGATTCTCATCAAGTTCAGTCATCAATTGAATTTCCCTGTACTGTGTGCCTTTATGCTCGTCTTGAAGCCACTTTGGGCCTTGCCACCAAAGCTTGTCCTTCTTTAATGTTTGGCCACTTATTTCTCTGGTCCCGCTGTCACTCAGAGGTTTCTCTTTTCCTGTGCAATGTTTCCAGGTAAACTCAAACCTTGGATTTCACTGACTTTGTTCGTCACAAATGGTTTCCACTGTTTTGAACTACTCGGGATCCAGTGGAATGTTATCCTGGAATTGATCCAAATTCCAAATCCAATCATTCCCTTTCAAATTTAAATTTGTCAGAATAAATGTTCCTAACCTAGCACCAATCAATGCTCCCATTAATTCCAATCTAGGCAGTGTCATCTTTGCCAATGGGGGAATTTTAGTGACTAAACTGGTTGTCCATTGACCATCTGATATTTGCCAACGCAAGTATGCGGTAGCACAATATGCCCTTTCACTGGCATCAGTAAACACATGGAGCTCAGGCTTACTGTGAAATCTACCAGTTTATCGCATTGTTGCCGCTAATAGAAAGGGACTGGCAAACGCACCAAATGGCACACGTGTCATTCTGAAAATGGATCTCCGAAAATGGGACAGGTTTATTTTTTAGCCATAGAAATCTCAGGACATTTCTATCGCTTTCATTTGGGCTAATTTGAAAAAATGCTTTTGTTATGTCAACCATCATGGCAACGCCATGCTGTCGGAATTTAATCTGAATGCTAAGAAGGGCAGGATTCAGATTTGGCCTAGGTGATAGACATTCATTCAGAGAGCAACTTTCGTTCTCATGAAAAGAAGCCTCAAGTACTACGGACAGGTTGGTGGTAGTTCTCCATGTCATGATCCGCGTCGGGCATGACAGCCCGTTGCTATTGTTTTTGTACGCGTGCGGTTTTTGTTATTGTTATTTTCTTCCCGCCTTCCGCCATGTGCCTTTCTGTTATTGTTTGGTCAGGTGTTTTTGTTATTGTTTTGGTCACGTTCCTTTTCCCTTGCCTCTTGTGTTTGTTTTGCCGAGTGGGGCGTTCCCCCTCAGCACTCCCTCCTCACCAGCCACGCACCTGTTCCCCGTTACCTTCATCACTCACCTGTTCCCCATCTGCTCCCCTGATTACACGGACTATTTAAGCCTCCCAGACCAACCATTGCCGAAACTCACGGACAGCCACGACCACCTTTGTTCACGTTCTGCTCCTTGTTCATGTTCATGTTCATGTTCATGTTCATGTTCATGTTCATGTTCATGTTCATGTTCATGTTCATGTTCATGTTCATGTTCATGTTCATGTTCATGTTCATGTTCATGTTCATGCTCTGGTTCCCCTCTTCGTTCCCGTCTTTCAGTGTTGTTCCTCGCCCTGCCTCCCAGTCTAGTCACGTTAAGTTTGTCTTTTGTTATTTTGCACCCTGCCGCATTGTTTGCCCTGGTTTGTCCATTCAATAAATCCCCTTTACGCTACCCACCTCCTTGCCTCCTTCCCTTTGGGTCCATCTCCTCCTCGCCGACCGGCGAGCCCTGACACTCCACTCTCGTATCACTGGATGACCTGGTAAACATTACCAGTTAAATTCAACAGGAAGTTTGAAATTCCCCCTTCAAAGTAAAGGTTGGTTCATGGCCCCCACGAGCTGTCACTGCCTAGTGTGTGAAGGCCGAAGCACGACCAATATGACACCACCCTGAAACCTCCATAGACACTGCAGCGAAACAATGAAAAAAAATAAAATAAAATAAAGGTGGGTTTCTGCGGAACTTCTCGTCAAGGTAAAAAACAAAGCGAGAGTCTCTGTCAGGACTTGCAAAAAGAAATAAAAAGAAGATGAAGAAAAAGACAATGGCAAAGTGACAAATTCAAACATGTATAATCTGACATTATTATTATTTTTTTTAAAGTTGTGATGCTACTTTTTTCCTAGTCAGTAGTGTCGCCTCACAAAGTGCAACTGGACATAAGATGTTGACTGCACCTGCTTAACTTAGCTAACCAGTAACTCATTTGTAATAAGAAGAGGCCAATATCATATAATTCCTTGAATTTTCTGTTTGTCACATTAATCAAATATATGTTGACGTGATGTTACTGATGTACAGAGACTTGCACATGTCTGTTCCTAAATGTCACTTTTATATTGCACAACTTACAGTCTGTAAATGATGGTGTGTAAATTTCACACCTTGCTTCGTCTTAAGTGAAACATTCAGGCCAAGACTTAAATCTTCTCAGGATTCATGTAAAAAACTAACTATAAAATGTAATTATGTAAAAAAAAAAAAAACTCTCCTCCATTCATTTCCGCCGGCCGTTTACGACACCGTAAAGCACAATATGCAGCCCAGCCTGTGATGCATGTGACACTTTATGTCTGGCGAAGACATTAAAACCATCTCCCTGCGTAATGGAGGGCAATCTGCATAATTACCAGTCAACCCGCTTTACATCAAAGCCACATGACTGCGCTGAATCAAGGATGAGACGTGCGTCGGCCGCGGGCCTTCGCTAATTTGCCCGTCTCAGGTTGTCCTGATCGGGACTAGCAGCATTTTGTCACCAGTTCCAGTTCCTCTTTTGCACCCCTGCTATCGTGTGCTGTTTATGCGATTTTGATCTTGAGAGTAGGCAACTCTGAATTCAGAATTATGCGCCTTCTTAGTTGTAACCCGTTGTGCCACATCATACCTGGCAACTCCGAAACGCTACAGCAAGCTTACAAAACCAATTATTTTAAAGTTTTAACAACATAACTACACTTAATGCTAGTGCTGGGTATTGCCAAGGTCCTAACAATACAATGCGTATTACGATACAGGTGCCGCTATGCGATAAATATCACGATAAATGTCTGTCCCGATATGTGGCCTTCAAGCCGATACAAATGCCGATATTTTATTGATTTATTTGATTATTTTACATACATTTTTATGAAAGCAGTCATATGCACACCCAAATGATATTTTTTATTATGATGGATGGCAAAAATGGAGCAAGTTTTTCTTCTTTTACCTTTATCAGCAATTCCTGCATCGAAATGGGTGTTCAATGCGCAGCGCGGATTAGCTTTCAAAGAAGTGCCGGGAAACTTTATGAATGAAGTGCAACGTCGACTCTGATGCCTCTGTATCAATATGTATATTGTAAAGAGGACCCCTACTTAACGCATGGTGGTAAATGTTTGTTTTCAGGAGTAAGCAGTGTGCCACTACGCCACCTCAGTGTGCATCAATCACGACGCGGCTCCAACTATCACCTCCTCGATGCAGCAGGCTGCTCGTCGCTCTTCATTACTTGAATTATTTAAATCACGCCAAGCTTTTCTTGGTACGGCGGTGCAGGAATTTGTTCCAGAGATTACTGTTATGGGAAGTGCCCGAAGACTAATTACAGAGATTTTGAGGAGTCAAATGCAATTGGACATGTCGCGTTGTGTTTCTATCGGGGATCTTTAGCGCATTTCTTCAAAGAATACGCTTGTGTAAATACAAAAAGTCAAAGTGACACGATTGAGTCAAATTGTCCCTGTTGATTCTCATTGTCACACACCAGACAGAGTCAGCAGCATTATTACTAGCACCCTCCAACATCTACCACTACAGCCACTTTGTTTGGTAAAGTCGTTTAGTACGGATCGGTTATTTTCGTAGCTTGTTAAAGTGGTGGAAAAATTAAATTAGCAACTTCTACTGCATATGTTGGCAAATTAGGCTTAAGGGTGAATAAAATTAAGAAACAAGTAAGTTAAGTCGATCATAATAGCAAAAACAGCTGAGTAATGTCTCTGTATTGAATATAAAATGCCTGGTAGAACAGGGCTCATTTTTTATGTAGATGGACACACTGAAGGAAATGTTGAACGGGGAACGGGAGAAAAAATATCAACGCCGCTTCATTGCACTGAACCAGCATTAGAATCAACTGTGGAGCGTCAGAAACGTCAAAAAGTACTCTGTGACGCCACCGCAGCCGTTGCCCTGTGGGAGGTTGCAGGGCTAATGCATCACAGCGAGGAATGTAGCCATACAGTAGCGACGCTCTGATTTGAAATATTCAGGCCGCGGCTCGCTGCTGTCTATTAATATTTACTTCTTTAAAATCCGCACACATTCTGCACAAACTCACACACTGGGCTCAACCACCTGGCGATTGTTTTAAAAAACAAGATGGAGGTTTTGAGCTTGGATTGCTGCTAAAATAGCAGCTTTAAAGTCAAAATTATTGTGAAGAAAGACATCAGCATCTGTTGTTGCCATTAGCATCAGCATCAGTGCGAACATCTGCGTTTCTGTGTCTGCAGGAAAATATTCAGGGGTGATTTTTTTTTCACTTAAAGTTGCCTTTGTCACTTATCTATATTGACCAGCCGCAAAACTTTTTCATCTGGATCGGCCCTAGCCAATGTGGCAACCTAGGTATGATATATAAAATCTTACCCCATCCATTGACAATTTACATAGGCTTACAAAAGAATTAATTAATTAATATACAATGACTTCACTTTGCTACTCTTTCCATAATTGATTCTTTATATTGGTTTCTATTTACTCTTCTTTTATATTTTTACTTGGAAACAAGAGTAATTATTCAAATTTGATAAAATGTTAATTTTCACTCAAGTTTCAACAAGCCCACGGTCCAATGCACCCTTTGCATCTGCCAATCTTGCTGAATGGCCGAGCTTTTCACGTTCTGTTGTCATTAGTGTCAAAGCAGGCAATTTTCTTCAAAGATTTACTCTCTAAAATGTTGGACTAGATAGTTCATATGAGGCATATAGGGTTTACATTCATTACCTCCATCACATTCAATATCTAGCGCCAATTTTTTTTTTTTTAACTTCAACTCATGGCTTTATCATTTAGTCATCTCTATTTTTCTGGACCAGCCAGGACACCGTGAGTGTTCTGTTAACATGAAGGCCAGAGCTAACATTGCTCTTCAGAGTTTTAAGAGTCTTGATGATGTCGGATAAATTAAGTTTGCATGAAACATTCAGCTTTCGTTTGCTTCTATGTGCCCGTCCTTTACAACCGCAATGTAGGAGTCACTAGTTTCTTACTTTGACTTAAATTCATTCCAATGAAAATCAAAAAACTGACATTCAAGACTACGCTTTACCGCCTGTGCCTCTTGTTCATTTTAATTCACCAGGAATTTGTCTTATTTAAAATGCTTTGGCTTCCGAACTTCGCACTGGTGACAAAACCCTCATTTGGAAGGACTGAAATGAACACATTCTTGTACGCCAAAAGCTTCACAACATGCAAGGCTTCGCCCGGGCCAACGTGAGACGGGAACCAAATGAAAAAATGAGCAACAGATGGCATCAAGCGGGATGAGGAGACAAAAACCACACCGCCGACTCCAGCCCAGAGAGGCTTTTGGAGGCAGATTTTGCCGAGAACATTGAATTTTTATGAGAGCGAGGCGGTGTCTGCTAATCACCGCAAAATATATGTTACATTAAATGCTTTGTTAGTCACATTTGTACCTTAAGTACAGAATTGAATATTGTTGATTATAGCCGCAGTCATCATTATTGAGACCATTTTCCTTAACATTCTCACTTGTGTTTTTCTGAAAGTCCTTGACTTCAATTGAAAAAAGTCCTTGGCTTCAATTGATTCCTTTTGTAGCACATTTAATATCAGTATTTGTTCTTAATTAACGAAAATTAACAGCCCAAAACGGCAATGGATGGCCTTGAAATTTAGGTTTTTGAAGAGACATTATTTCGAGTTTATTCCTTTAGATCAGTGATCCTCAAATAGTGTAATTTTTGTTTACCCCCCCGGCTCTTTTTGTCTTTTCTTTATTATGTACGTATTAATAACTGTTTGGTTTGTTCATGTTAATAAAGTTAAAAAAAATTTTTTTTAAATGTATAGTAAATATTTATCATCTCATCAATATTTGCACCACGGAGTACTGAGTTTCGAGATCCTCACAATAGTCGTTCTCAAAATTAGATTTTTTTTTATCAATTTAGCTTTGTTCAGGGATATTTTATTGACAATCTAACATGAATAGACAAAGAACATGTACATTAGTAAAAAAATTGTGGTGGGGGGGCGCGAATTGTTTTCTTCTTGGTAGTGGGGGCGTGACAGGAAATAATTGAGAACCACTGCTTTAGAGGTTGCTATGCTACCATCAATTGGGAAGAAGCAACAGTTTTAACTACTTACCCATCAAGAAACAAACATTGGATGGTATGTGTTTGTTACTCAAGAAAGGTATTCAAGAAAAAAAAACTTGATTATTCTGGATGAAACTACACTGCCATTTATATTATATTACATTAAATTATATTGACAGCTGTAAATCATAGATGGGCACTTTACCCTATTTTACGGGTTCGTCCTCCGTTTGCGACCTGGGCACCCTTCCGTCATCCGTCACTGCCCGTCTGTCCTTATTCATGAAAATAATCGTCTTCCGTCCACGTCCGTCTTCATCCTTTTAAAGCACTTCAGCCCACGCATTTCGTCTGTCTGCCCCAGCTCCAAAAAACACAAAACATAAAGTGTCCGTATGTTGACGCCCTGGGAGAGAAGCTAATGGCAGAGGTATCATAATTCATACATACATAAACATTATTTATCATTTATCATAGCTCATCAGATGGTTAATTTGCTATTCACATCCACTTGCCGGACTGCAAAACGATTAAAAGACACAATAGCTAAATTTAGCCATAAAAACGGATTTGTACATACATTAGCCGCTTCTGACGAAGAGCCGCGGGTCTACACGTCATTAAATGGGGTATTATCTAAATAATAAACACCGGGAGATGCTTTTTACCCCCTAAACAACGCTGAATGCAGCTATATTTACAGAGCGCACCGAAATCTTTCTCAGACTCCTTTAGTCGCATGAGGCAAATTCACAGATGAGCTCGGACCTGGGTCACGCTGTCGAGATGGCTGTATTATTGCGCTTGATCACTTTGCTCAAATTAAACACAATTTATGATGCTTATTTTGGCTCTCAATTGCTTCGTCACACTCAAGGCTTCAGTTTACCATTCCCTCTCTCTCTCTCTCTCTCACTCCCTCTCCTTCTTTCAGTTGTACTCTCAGTTAAAGGGCCAGTACATGCAACAGCCTTTCAAGCTTTTATTGGGCTACAAATGCAAGTATTTGGATTCTTTACACGCTGTACTGGACCCGGTTAGGGACAATTAAATGGACGGACGATAACCCATTTCCGCCCGCGCTTAGTCCGTCCATTTATAAAAACTTCTTGTCCTCTATCCTCTGACCTCAAAATGGGCATCTGTCTGGCACGAAAGGACGGAACGCTCCCTCCCTGGGATGAAATTCCCATCTCCACTGTAAACAAATGAGTCTGTCATAAATTTAGAACCCAATAAAATTTTAAAATAAAATATATTAATTCATGTTTTTTTAGATCATCATTGTATTTATCCATCTTCTGTACCGGTTCTCCTCACTAGGGTCGCGGGGGGCCATGCTGGATCCTATCCCAGCTATCTTCGGGCAGTAGGCCGGGGACACCCTGAACTGGTTACCAGCCAATCGCAGGGCACACCGAGACGAACAACCATCTGCGCTCACACTCATACCTAGGAGCAATTTAGAGTGTTCAATCGACCTGCCATGCATGTTTTTGGAATGTGGGAGGAAACCGGAGTACTCGGAGGAAACCCACGCAGGCACGAGGAGAACTTGCAAACTCCACACAGGATGGCCGAAGCCGGGATCGAACCCACGACGGATGCTGTTTCTCACTGTGAGGCCGTCGTGCTAACCAGTCAGGCCACCGTGCCGCCCTCATTGCATTTAAAATAATTTAATTTAGTTTTAATTTTAAAACTCTTTCGATACTATCATGGTCTTTCTAATTGCCAAACACTAAGGTACAGGATGTCCATTTTCATAGCGAATATCATGCAATGCCTGTCAAATGAATAATTGTGCATTGTTTTTGCGAAGGCACAATTTTTTATACAGATCACATGAAATTGTGGAGGTGTACCTAATTAAGTGTCATGTCATGCTCCTCCAAACCACACAAATACTGTACATTGTTACGTCGCTGATGCACTCAGTCTGTGATTCACAGAGAGCAGCAGCAAAGCATCACTTCCTGCTGTCTCCACGCCACAGACCGCGCTGGGAGAAATGTTGCCAGGCAACAGATGCGAGGCGTAACATCCACAAACAGGACAGGCCCGTGTCGACGACTTCAAATTGGTTGCTATGTGTATACAATTGGAATGTGGGAATACACACTCGCACACGCCCACGCTCACACACACACACTCACACTCACACACAAGCACCGAGAGCTCATCACTCAATCAATCCAGGTTGGAAATAAAGTAACTGATGTGGAGCTGGTAGATCTTTTTAGGTGCCAGCTTCTTTACAGGAAAGCATCAGTCAAAGCACCTACTGTATGCACAGAGCACCCTCGCAGCAAATCACTAAGAGACACATAGCATAAGTATCACACAATCTTTGAACTACATGTTTGAACGACATAATGATACAGTGGAAATTTAAAAAAAATCAAGTACAGTGCATTTGAATTTTTTTATTTCAGTTCTGTTGTATTTAACATTTAACAAAAAGAAGGCTTCGCTATGGGAGATCCAAAATCTGCAATAATGAGCAGTCACTTCATGGAGGACTTGGAATCACAAGCCACTCAAAACGTACCACTGCAATACAAACCAATACTCTTGAAACGTTATGTAGAGGAAATTTTAGGAATAACAAAAACTGGACACAGACAAGAGCTCAAAGGTCATCCCAATACCTTCGACACTACTGGCAACATCGAATTCACACATGAAGAAACAAATCAGACCACATCCTTCTTTGACTTAATTTTAAATCACAATGAAGACGGCAGTATCAAAATCACCATTTACAGAAAACTCACACGTATGGACCAGTACCTCTTCTCGACATCAGAATTGCCCACCGCACACAAAATCACAGTCACACTTTATAATAACACTAATAAGCATTTCACTCATTTCACTTTGACATGAGAGTTATCTCTCAAGCATATTCGTTTGATTTCATTTGCAATTGTGAATCTTTTTTGGAATTTGTTTGGATCACAATAAACACCCATTGGAATTTTTTACTAACAACCGTCTGACTGATTGTTGGAAAGTGTGTCTGAAAACTTTTTAACCCTGAATTGGCCAGCTTGTGTTTGGAAATTGAAAGCCAGAAGACCTGGCATGTTTTTGGAATGTGGGAGGTAACCGGAGAACCCGGATAAAACCCACATGGGCAGGGGGAGAACATGCAAACTCCACACAGGAAGTCGAACCCTGCACCTCTAAACTGTGAGGCGGACATGCAAACCAGTGGTCTACGTGCCGCTTGTGAGAGCAATAAACATGCAAATGTATCATTTCAAAAACTTTCATTTACCACTACAGACTATAATGATGCACTAAAATTCCAAAAAAGACAGAAGCTATTATATTACATAACAAAGGAAGCCTGCACCTGTGAACCGTGAGGCAGACAGACCTCTTATCCAGTCGTCCACCGTGACGCCCTGTTGAACAACTTATCATAACATTTATTAACAAAGTACTCTGTCATGAACCCTAGACAGGCCGACGAGACCCCCTTTTTGCAGTCACTACTTGATTTGATGAAGCAGAAAACCCCTGTCAGTTTCACAAGTGAATGACAAATGTAGGTGAACTTGAACAGTTCGTGACACAGGACACTTGAATAGGACACATTTCTGGGATGAACTGAGACAAGACACATCATCTAAATTCAATGACTAACAATTTAAGCAGCACAGTCACAAAAAAAGCTCACGGAATACACAATTGTGTGGTTTTATCAGTAATTATTAGCTTTTCTTAGCAGTACAAGATGTTTCTAAAATAAGAAGAATTAATTCTGTGCCATTAAAATTACAACAAAAAAAAACTGAAGTAACAGTACTTGTCTTTGAACTTTTATTTGTTGCAATAAATGGGATTATTGGGGGAAAAAAACACCAACATACACCCACACACATTAACATTAATCTTTGATGACACACCTTGCATTTTTTAGGTTACCCCTCATAGATTTGGGCCTGTATGCATGTAGGCCATGAGCGAAGAAAACATATCATTTGTACTCATGGTTTGAAAAGAAGAAAAAGGGGGGGGGGGTAGACAGGCACACTCCGTATATTATCAATGAATAATCTGACAAGTTACGTCAACAAAAATGGCATTTATTTCCCGCTTAGTCAAACAATATTAACTATGTCTATAAACTACTGGCTTATCATACACTTGTGTTGTTTCCTTTGTGCACTTCAACTGTACATGACCACTTTGGCATCGGTCGTTTTCAACCTAACTTGTAATTCAAAAGTTAATTTTACAGCTAGCTTCTTTCTTATTTGTACAGTTCTGGCGCCCTCTTGTGGTAGCTCTGTAAATGCAATTTAATTTTGGTAAGGTACGTCTTCGCCACCTGGTAGGACCCGCACTAATTACCAGAGTGCATCGTAGCACGTTCGAGTATTCCTCCTCAACTTGACCCAACTGTGCGTGCATTAACATGTAAGTTACTCAATATAAAGCGTCTTTTTGTGACTGTAGTTTGTCGATGTACATTTAAGTTGTTGTTTCTTGTGCTATCTTGAACTTTGTGTGCGGTCTTGTAGCATATTGGCCGTTACAAGTCGTCTTATTCAAATTCTCAGACACAAGACGGTCATGACCGTAGCCGATTAGTATTGTTGGTGATACATTTACATACAATGTTTATCACAAGGTCTAAAAATGGGAAGGAATTGCTAAAATCCAAGCCAAACATCGAACCACCAGTTATTATTAACACAATGCGGCATAGAAAATGAGCAGTGTTTCTGTAGATTAGTCAATGTCATTGGTCTTTGTGTCTCCATTTGTGTTATTTTATTAAATTTATTGTTCAGTTCTTCCAGCACTAAATTACATCGAACATCACGGATTGATTCAGACCGTTTCTGCTCGTAAAATGCATAATTGCTTACCTATAATATTTCAAGTCATGTGAACTGCATGATAATTTTATCCAGGAAGTCACCACAAAAGTAGTCTGAGTCGTTTAAGTCTTGGAACTGGTTCATCCAAAATTGTGCGTGGTGCCTTCTTAGAAAAAAGTCCGAAAAACTGAAAAAATATTCCGAAAAACAGAAAAAAATATTTAAACAAAACAGTTAAAAAATATTATTAAAAAAAGCAAAGCCCTCCCATAAAATTTGAAAATCAGGAAAAAATGTTTTTCCCCAAGTAAATGCAATAGGTATCTGTAAATTCGATATTCACATTTCTCTGTATGTGTGGTTTCATTCTGGCAATGTCTTAAAATGGACACTAGAGACCGCTAGAGGATATGCTTTCGAGTTAGAGTTTCTGCTCAGACAAATATTGCATATGAACGATACTGGATAAACGCGAGCATAAATAGCACTTGAAGTCAAATTTACGACACGAGACAATGTGAAATAGCGGAATGACAGCAGATGTGTAGTCACAACTGCAAATGGAGAGTATAATAAGCAGTGATGTAACTGGCATTAGCGTTGTATGCAACCAACATCAGGCTTGAATAGCACCCAGTGGGAGAACACACGCGCGCATATACGCACACTCACGTGCGCGCGGGCACACGCACACGTTGTAATTTACAGTATATGTCAATCCAGGGGCAAATTAGTTGACATCTATTGACCCACGCTATCATCGCATTTGCCTGAAATGGTATTCAATTGTGTAATGATTGCAAAATAATAACACTTTTCTTTTTTTTTTTTCTTCTTTTTTTACACTATGCTGTCCCGTCCGACCACACATCGCACAAGCCAGAAGCCTCCACTGAGTAATACACTCTTTAGTTTCCACTTAAGATGGTAAAAATGAATGTTCTATAGTGTTTTAGTCTGGGGGTCAGTCTGGACAATTAAATAAGTTTCACGAATAGCACCTGAGGAATGCCTAACGTTTTCAAAGAGTGTTTTTTTTTGTTTTTTTTTACTGAATGTTTAGAATTGGATCTCACTGTTTCAATAATTTGAGGGGTTTGGAAATGCAACTGAGATTGAAACTGGCGATATGTTTCATAACTGTATTGTTTAATTTATACAAAGCCTGAAAAATAATGATTACTGTCCTTAGTCCTTCGTGATATTATAATTTCAGTGTATGCAGTGAAGGGAACACGGAAGTGACATTGAAGATTTCTCCTCCGACCTACTTGTTGTTTATAGAGGAAATTGGGACGCTTGTCATCTTGCTGTACAGGATATCCTGTTGGCTGCAGGAAAAGTGCTCCAATCTGCTTTCTGCGCGCTCATTTCCTCCCTTGCAGTTGCCTCACGCGGCACATCCGATACAGCTGGCTTTGGACGGGAAGATTTCCGTGGGCGTCCTTGGAAGTATGTGGGTGGCATAGCAACTTACTTGACTGAAAAACACAAATGTACATGTATGAATATTTTCTTAATTACTATCGTCACACTCTATGGTGTAATTGTTAGTTTATTTGTTCTACTTAAAGGGTTGAGTTCGTTTTTCAAGAAAAACAAATCTAACATAAAATATGTTATGTTTGTAAAATTATATTATAGCATAAGATAAAAACAATATTTAAAAAATAAGGCCATACATAATATAATGAGAATAACGTTTAATTGGTTTGAGGAGAAAAAGTTGGGCTTCCCAAGGAAAAAGACCAGACAAGGATAATAATTGCATTTTTTTAATTAAAAAGTTTAGGTTTTAAGAGAAATATAATGAAAATTGTTTTATTTTTGAAAGAATAGAATCATAATTTTCCAAAGATATGTGTCGTCATTTTACATTATAACATATACTGTACATATTTTTTTTTAAAACGCGGATAACAAACGGCGAGTATGCGGGGGTCGTTGTACAAAATCAGGGGGCATTAGGACCCTGCGACGAGTAAGAGGCTAGGTTTCCGGGCTTTCCTTCCTCGCACGCTAATCCATCCATCCATCCATCCATCGATTTGACACATTTGACGCCTCGCTGTCCGCTGAGGAACCACAGCGAGTGGATGGAGCTCCACTCGAACCTTGTCAACGTTTCCTTTTACCAACTTCGTCATCTTCAGGGCAACTAAAGATGTCGATGCAACTCACTTGAGCCGTGTTTGTACTCGTTTTGTGGCAAGTTCTGGCTCTCAAATCGTCAAAGAAAAGTTGGTTTGGACTCAAAACTCTCCAAGCTAAAAAGACAAAATGTCGCTGAGCAGAAGCATCGAATTCGAGCACTTTGAGGAGCGCGACAGCAAGCCGCACCGGACCCCGAGGGCTGCGGGCTCACACGCTGGCGGCGGCGGCGGCTCCTCCCGGGCTGCGGGGCTGACGGCCAGTCCTGCGCATAGCGCGCACTGCAGCTTCTACCGAACCCGAACCCTGCAGTCGCTCACGTCCGAGAAGAAGGCCAGGAAAGTTCGCTTCTACCGAAACGGGGACAAGTACTTCAAGGGCCTGGTCTATGCCGTGTCCTCCGACCGCTTCCGCTCCATGGACGCGCTGCTCATGGAGTTGACGCGCTCGCTGTCGGACAACGTCAACCTGCCGCAGGGGGTGCGGATGCTATACGCCCTGGACGGGGGCAGGAAGATCAGCAGCCTGGAAGAGCTGGTGGAGGGTAAGGCGGTGGGGACTCCAGAAAGCGAGTCTCGTCGTGAGAAGGAATACCATAAAGCTTATGAATGTGGACACTTTTTAAGGTGTTTAAGTTCAACCCCTTGCAAAAATCATGGAATCACCAGTCCCAGAGGATCTTATTCAGTTGTTTAAATTTGTAGAAAAAAAAATAAAATGAATCACAGACATGACAAACAAATTTCTGGCTTTAAGAAACATGAAAACTATATAAAAAAGTGGTATTAATAAAAAAAGAAATATGCAATCGCTCGATTTGGAGGAAAAGGATGTGGGAATCACCCTGTAAATTGCCAATCCCCAAACATAAATTTAACACTTCAGATAAGATCTACCGGTTAGCAGCTATTGCACCAAGTGGACAGACATAAATCATGGATCCACCACGAGAGATGACAGTTGACACTAGGATTATGATTACATTTCTTAAAGAAGGTAAATCATCGAGCAATGCTGCAAAATATGTTGGTTGTTCACAGTCAGTTGTGTCTAAAATCTGGACCAAGTACAAACAACATGAGAAGGCTGGTTCTTGCAAGTATACTGGAGACTTTTTTAAAGCCGCAGAGTTGACATTTAAATGACTTTAATTTTGTAGCCATATAGCTGATCAGAGACATGACACAAACTAAACGACTGAATGATTCATATCCAAAGTCTTAAAGTGATTTGGCACCTGCAAATTCACCTATATCGCTTAATCATTGTTTTCAATGTTTTTCAGTATTATTTTAGGCGGGGTGGATAACACCCATGTTCAACATGGATTTTTGCAATTTGCAGCCCGCAGGCGAGTCTCTATCACCAAATGAATAACGTTTTAATATATGTTCATACCTATTTTTAGATTGGCAGGATAGATTTTATCTAGGTAACGATTAGTCAAGCTGTTTCATTCATCTCTGGTCGATATATATATATGTATATATATTTATATATATATATGTATATATATATATATATATATACACTGCATAAATTGCACTGTTTACTATGCACGCTTTTCATGGAATTGATGTCAACATTTGCTGAAAAGGTGGTGCAAGGGCCCAGTCAATGGTGCTTTCCGCTTTAAGTGGTCTTAATTTTGTTTGGGAAGCAATTTGTTTGGCGATAAAATGTTATTTCCCTAGTGCATTTAAACACCCGTCAATTCAGTGCTTCCTCCATAACAAAGTTTTAGCCAACTTTTCTGGCTCAACTCACTTTTATGATCGAAATTACAGTTGTGAAACCTCTGGACTGCAATAAAAAGAAAAGAGAGCTTACAAGAAATCCAAATAAGTTCAGATGGGCCGACTACCAACCTCTTCAGTTTGCTGTCATTGATTGAGGCCTGTCAACAGCTTTTTTCAGTTTTTTGCATTGAAACCTGACGGAGAGCATTTCTGAGCTGGACATTGCCACTCTGGTGAAAATTGTGCTGTGGTGGGGGTAGGGGCTTGGGCGTTGTAGTGTGTGTGTGGGGTGTGGGGTGTATGGAGTGGTGTTGATGGTTAAATTCGGTAATGTGGCCTTTGACTCATTAGCAGTGTGGATGCAGAGGGGCTAACGTCTCCAATAACACCTTTTGAAACCCGATACATTTATTGCCCGTCCTGGTTGTTTTTATTTTAAATATTCACTCAGGGTGCCATACAAATTGACATCACTGAATAGTCGTTGCTTCATGATGGTGTCCTAGCTCTGAGTCTGGTTGTTATGGTAACAAAAACCCTACTCAGCATTTGCTTGAGGCAGAAGCACCGTCCTGATACCGAGTGATTTCAACAAGAATGAGACAAGTG
Source organism: Idiotropiscis lumnitzeri (assembly GCF_059441095.1). NCBI lineage: Eukaryota > Metazoa > Chordata > Actinopteri > Syngnathiformes > Syngnathidae > Idiotropiscis > Idiotropiscis lumnitzeri. The sequence goes on from NC_142398.1 coordinate 7,815,818, forward strand.
TTGAGAATCTTTGACATTCTTCTGTCATAGTACAGAAAAGAACAGAGAGCATTTATTAAGGCTGTTTTAAATTTTGATTCAAACTTATTTTAAAAGCAACTTTTTTGCAGACTCCTGGAAACCCACCTGGGCGTGCTCTGACACTGGAACTATTAAGTCTGTTTCAATCAAATTTGAGTCCATTTTTCACCCCTTTCCACGTCAGCGTAAATTGGGTGTAGACCAATCATTAGTACAAGTCCAAGCCAACTCTTCATTTATGACAATGGTTCAATTGAGTGCTTTACGGTTCAGGGATCAAAGGTGAGCACTTCTCTGGAGTCTATGCACGCATCAAACATTTGGTGGACGCCCTCAAGAGGATTCACTCCTGGAATGCAGCCTGAAAATGTTCGATTGTCAAACCACTATGTTTTGGTGGGACCTCAACCTTGAATTAAAAACAGTTTTTTGGTTCCCTTCTGCCGGGCTGCTTTTGACCACATCTGTCGTCCACATGATGACAGCAGCCTGTCTGCCAAGGGCGACTGGAGGTAGGCGACACCTCCCCTTGCTGCACCTGAGATCCAGTAACCCCTCGGTGAATAGACATCAATGGCCCCTAAAGCGCATCGTCACAATGTTGCTGGATGAGCCAAACACCCCAAGAGTTAATTGACAGCCGCATAATCGTCCCCGGCCTCCTTCTGTGGCCTAGCTATATAATTAGCAAGCTGAATAAAGCAAGTATCAAGGGAGACCTTGTCACAAATGGCCTTCTTCCACCGACAAGCTCTGTTCGTTCCTCCTGACGCACATTAGGAAATGTCAGAGTCTGTATTTCATAGCCTCTCAGCATGTCCGTTTGAAAGGATTATACTGCGCGCTGATTCTAAACTGCTTTCCACATGCACATCACCTGATCAGAGCTGGACTGATCAGCTGTAGCTTGTGGATCAGATCAAGCACCGCATCAGACTGCACAACTGCCAGGGTCACATTCTGCCCCAGCTCTGAGGGGGAAATATTTGCGTGTCCACTCCCCAGCTGGAATGCTGGCAGAAAATCTTGCATTGGATGAAGGCCAGTGCAGCAGCTCTGCAGGCCAATGTTGAAAAGGCAGAGCCTGCCTTTTGTTGACGTGGTTCGATACTTGGCCTTCTAATGAGGTACGTGTTAGTGCCTGGGTGATCTCCTGATTTTAGCATATGTTAGCCGTTAGGTTTGTAGTTCTCGCTTCCTTAGAAGTGCGAAATAATGTCCTGTTCTCTTCTTGCTTTTACGACACATGACCTAGGAAATAGGTTACATGATGTGCATAAACAAACTTTTTTTTTTAATTTTCTCTGTGGCCCCATACTAAATGATCCACAACCAGATACCAGATTGCATCCAACTGCCTTTCTTTTCCCCTCCAGGAGAAAGCTACGTCTGCGCCTCCAACGAGCCCTTCCGTCGTGTAGACTACGCCAAGAACGTTAACCCCAACTGGGCCGTGGGCAGCAAGACGGGCACGTCGCGCTCCCTGTCGTCGCTGGTGACGCCGAGGGGTGAGCAGCAACGCCAGCCCAAAGACTTCATCAAGCCCAAGCTGGTCACGGTGGTCCGTAGTGGTGTCAAACCGCGCAAGGCCGTGCGCGTCCTGCTCAACAGGAAGACGGCGCATTCCTTTGAGCAGGTGCTCACCGACATCACGGACGCCATCAAGCTGGACTCGGGTGCCGTCAAGAGGCTGTACACGCTGCAAGGCAAGCAGGTAAGCCTCTTTGTTCAATGCCTGATTGAGTGTTCAAGGCCATGTTTGCAATGTGGTGCCAGGGCCATGGCAGCCATGGTTTCCATGGATGAAAAGCGGACAGCAGGCAGCTTTGGAGCAGGTTTGTTGAGCTGGCAAAGACGAATGAATCCCTGCCTGGCCTGGCCGCAGAGTCGGTGTCAGCATGAGGGGCCATGTGTACACCGACGCTCAATAAATATTTGATAATATAACAGTAGTTTATTCCCATTGATGGTCTGAAACTGGGCTGCCGTGGCCACTGGAAAGAGACAGTGTGAACTTCGCCTTAAACAAAAATCTCCCATTTATCTCAATAACATGGCCTTGACATGCTTTTGTCATAACACACAGAACAGTGAGATGGTTAAAAGGCAGAAAAAAAGTTACAAAGGTGTTCTATGTCACACAGTTGTTTTGCTTATTTTCTAAATCCTAAACACCACACATGACAAGCAATAATCAGCAAGTGTGCATTTAGCGCTCTTCTAGTGTGGGGTGTACTACGGATGACCAAAACAGCACAATGTACGTGCTACAAAATATTAATTCCCCCAAACCAGATTCCTGTAGTTTAACCTTTCTGATTGTCGGCATGACCAGTATCCAACCAGATTGGCGAGTAAAAAACTCTTGACACATCCCACACCACATGATTATAACTGATGTTAATCTTTTAAAGATGACAGATAATCTGTACAATAAAATAGATAATACAGGAAAGCTTTGGTTTTAGACTCTTGTTTGAATTTTGCACAAGACTTTGGTCAGTTAGTCACTGATGGTGTAGTGGTACACTCGCCCGAGTTGTGTGCGGGCAGCGTGGGTTCAGTTCCCACTCAGTATGTCTACTCTGTGACTGGCTGGCGACCAGTTCAGGGTGTAATGCGCCTTTCGCCCGTAGTAAGCTGGGATAGCCTCCAGCAACCTCCCGCGACCCTGTCCAGGATAAGCGGTGTGGATAATGACATGACATGACTTTGGTCAGTTCAGTTTGAGTCTTCACTCTTTTGAGTCTGTTAATTTCAACCAATCATCGACAGTTTTGCCTGAAATCAGCTTCATTTTAGAACAGGGGTGGGCAAACCTTTTGATTGGCGGGCCACAATGGGTTCTAAAACTTGACAGAGGGCCGGACCAGGAACAGATGGATTGTTAAATTTATTTTTAAATGAAAGTGAACAAAAGCATTACAACAATATATATGTCTTTGAAAAACCACAGTATTTAGAAAATAAAACATTAATAAGGTTTATTGATTTTAATTTTTTTCAAATTCGGCGGGCCGGATTAAAACGTTTAACAGGCCGCATGGGGCCCCTGGGCAGTAGTTTGCCCACGCCTGTTTTAGAAGATGGTTCACCCCGGATGTCCAATTTAACCTTTGAATTTCCTAAAGAATGTCTCAGGTTGTTCTGAACACCTCTTTCCCTGCCAATGTGGAGCAAAATTATGAGTGTAGCTCAACTGCCTACATTGTTCTTGGTCAGACTTTAAACAAGAGTGTCTTATGATCGCCTCTGTTGGTCGCAGCCAATTGCCTATGCAGTCCATTTTGAGTAGTTTACTAGCAGATGTAAACCGTGATTCATGACCTTCAGCTGTCTCAGCAGTCTTAGTAATTAAGACACATTTAATGCAGCACACATGCAATTAATCGCCACACTTACGTCAACAAGACACTAATGAATACAGTTTGAGTCCTCTGTCATGTGCAAAAATTAAGTTCACGCCCTCCTCGTTCCATCTTGCCCCTCTTGTTAATTCACCGTCTTGGTTGTAATCCACCCATCTGCAACTCGTAATTAAAGTCTCATGACATGAGTGCTACTACTCCACACATCCATTCCTGGAGAAAAACAAAATCTATCTATCTGTCTATCAGCCTGTCTGTCTGTCTGTCAGACCTGTCGGTCTGACGGGTCGGGTCCGTTGGTCGGTCTCAATCGGTCCATCTGTCTGTCTAACTATCCATCTATCTGTCTTTCTGTCTGTCTATCTATCTATCTCTCTGTGGCAAAATAATGAGTGGATTTAGGAATGGAGTGCTTGTCTATGAGTGCTAATCTAGAGATTTTAGATGCTGACAGATAAAATCCGATACTGTGTTTTTGGCAGATATCGGACCGCAATCCGACACGAATATCGAATCGAGACACCCCTATATTGAACAGTAGAGAATATGGCGTGTCTTATGATTTAGAACCAGTTTTGCTTTATTTAATACTGCTAAGCATACAAAATGAACAAAGACGTTTTAATGAATTGAATTTAAGGAAATCAAAATTGCTCGATTGATCAAACAATTAGGGCAGAACCTTGGTGATGCCAATATTTGGTGAGCCAGATTAAAGAATGGATTTACGGTATATAACCAACATTTCATACTACAGTAAACAGTCACTTCGTATACCTGTCCAATAACGATCAGCTGAAAGAGTCCAAAAGGGTGCTTTTTATGTTCCTCGAAAAGCGCTTTGCTTGCGCCCTCAGTCACCCAATAAATGCCGCGTACAACACACTCTCTAGGGCCAACGCCCCCAGCTGCAGCCTGCCATCTGCTCCTCCTTAAAAAAAAAAAAAGAAAAAAGGCCTCAGCCACCCGGCCTGCATTCACCATTGCAGACCCACCCACAACAGTAGCAGGGTGTCACACACATGCCCCGCCTGCCCACTTTTTACTGGGGCTCCATGCCATCACCGGATAATTAGGACAATAAGATGGAAGAGAGCGCCCAAGCTCAGCTGTCAGGTGTTGTGTGTATGTGCATGTGCGCGTGCGTGTGCGTGTGTGTGTGTGTGGGGGGGTATGGGGGGGTCTGTGTGTGTGTATTGGGGGAGACACACGCACACACTATACTGCTCTGTCTTGACTTGTGTTCTTCAGACTGAATGTTAATGGTTCTTGTTTCTTATCAGCCACCGCTTTTAAGAGAGAACCTCAACCCTAACAAGAAATGCAGAGTAACATCTACCCTGGAAGAGCTCCTCTCTCTTTTTAGATACATGCAGTTTGTTGTAGTTTGTCGCCTCTGACTAAAGCAACGCACACAGATCCTGTTTGTTGGTCAAAAGTTCAGTATCCATTTACGATAGTGGTCCCCAAACTTTTTATTATTTCCCTGCATTGTTTGTCTTAAGGCGGCATGGGTGATTGGTTAACACGATGATCGCACAGCACAGAGGTGCTCGGCTCTTTCTGTGTCAAGTTAGCATGTTCTCAACCTGTCTGCGCGGGTTTTCTTCGGGTACTCCGGTTTCCTCCCACATTGCAAAAACATACATGGCAGGTTGATTGGACACTCTGAATTGCCCGTGAATGTGATTGTGAGTGTGGATGGTTGTTTGTCTTTGTGTGCCCTGCGATTGGCTGTCAAGCAGTCTGAAGTGTACCACTCCTACCGCCTTTCAGATAGCTGGGATAGGCTCCAGCACACCTGCGACCCTTGTGAGAAAAAGCGGCTAAAATAATGGTTGGATGGATGTTTGTCTTCAAGAAGTTTCACTTTTCATCTGTTTCAACGTCTTCAGTTCATGCAACAAGCTTTGATTAGAGCATCACTGTCCTAATTTCATTTGGTTGTAAACCACTTTGGGCTTTTGGTGTGGTTTTAAAATTAGCTTGGTTAGGACTGCTGATTGGAAAAGAAGTCAGCCATTTTGTTTGAAGCAGCCATTTTGAAGGAGATATCTGTGAATAAGTGGCCTGTGACACCATATTTTGGACTCAGCGCTCATAATTTGTCAAAGTCTTAGAGAAGAAGTTCGCTCAAATAAGCCCCAATCACTAAATTAGTCGCTTAATTACTAGTCAATAATGGCAATGTTCTTGCTCCCAGCAGCTTTGGACATCAAAGAAATGTCGGATTTTGGTTATGTTGACATTGAATGACCATGACATGCTGAAAAAGCAGCCGTTCCCTTGTGCTTGCGCACCATCAATGGTTTCACTTGTGATTGTTCGTCACACTTGACGTTGAGTGACAATGCGCCACGCTGGCAGCCTCAGACAGATTAGCGAGGTTAGCATCGCATGAGGATGCCATCTGATAATTTTGAGGGCCAAGTAAGGATTAAAGCGCCAGCATTTAGGTCACCAGCCTGAGAAATTTGCATTGTCACAATCCCAGTTGAAGTTATTGATCATTTTCTAATCTTTGTTAAAATTGTTGACTTTCCACACTCCAAATAGTCACAAAAGTCTAGCAGACAACAGACAGACCGTTTTGTTTTGGGGGTATGACTGGCAGGGGGGTGTACAAAGCGTGAAAGGGTGGGGGCCAAGAACGGGGACGGCGTCTATTGTGTGCTATTGTGTGATGTCAACAGCCTCTCAAACGCTCTTTTCAAGACCAGTTGGCATCGTGTTGGTGAACCGGATCCCCCACCACGCAACTGTATTATTACTGTTGTCCGACAACTGTCCCTCAGCAGGATAGAAGACAAAAGTGGACATTTTTATTTGCAGCTTGCCAAAATTAAAGGACAAGGAATGTCCATTCGTAGCAGATCTTCTGGAAACTTTTGTGTTGACTTTCTAGCAGTCTGTGTTTTTGGAGCCTTCAGTGAGGACTGATGGAATGATTTATATATGTTATCACATGGAAACACATTGCTTGCAGTGCTTATTAGAAACAAGAGTGAAATAGAAAAGTACTGCCATGCTCATAGCACACATACTGACATACTGTAATAAAAGGAATGCAGGGGAAGCAAAACGCTGGATGACCTTGGTGTACTGAAAGAGGCTGTCTCCGCTTCTGCAAACGATAAGTTCTGACTGTATTTGTGTTCTTTGTCTCCTGTCTCGCATTGGTATCGCATTCCACTTGAGAATATCTGCAATTGTAATGGGCAACCTAAACAGGGACTTAACCAATTTGAGTCACCCCTTAATACAACCAATTGCACACAGTTTTGAATCAGTATCTGATAACAGGCCAAAAACAAATAAATAAAATAAAATACATGATATCAACCAGAAATGCTAATTACTAAATGGTGGGATGTTCATTACCGTGTTTTTTACCGACCGATACCAGTATGAGTACTCAATTCTCGAGTCGTCACCAATACCGATACCAAGTAGCGATACTACTTATACATTTGACACATAAAATTTCCCTCCAAAAAAAAGTCAGATAATTGTCAAGAAATTCCCATATGTCCTAATACTTGATTAAAATTGCATGACATTGATTAATTAATGAATTACTTTCCTATTCTTCTAATTTGAAGTGCGCAGGTCGATACAGACTTCTTTTGCTGGTCGACCTTTGATTGCTCAGACCAAACCATCGGGACGGAAGAATTCCAATGTGATTGTGAGCCAGCTGGGCTTCTGAGGTGAATTTGAAATGGGATTGGTTAAATAAGTAATCTCATCCCAAATATAGTTTAAATTACATTGTCTAAAATCTGACCCAGAAGGCCCCAGGTAGAATAGATTATTTTTCATCTCAAACTGAAAGAAATCAAACGAGCCTAAAATATGTGAACTGTACCCTTATTGAAAATGAAGTCACAAAATGGCTTTAAATGCTACAAAGTGGAAAAGATCTCCGATCGTTGCCATCCCACATCATGTGCAACCTCGTTGTCCTCCTGCCCTGCCATTGCGGTCATGCGTGGCTCAACAAGCACTGCTCTGCAGTTGATGCGACAAGGCGTCGTTCCAAGCAATGTTACAGCCCACCTTCCTGGTGGCGTGATGGTTAATCCTGGCTGACAAAGTTGGCCCCCTTTTGATCCGTTTCCAACCTCCAACTGTCTTGTCCATCCAGTACGCGCAATGATGCCCTCGTCTCTCGTCCGTCACTGACACTAATGACCGGAGGCTCTCGCTCCCTTTAAGCGATCTGTTTGCCCACGCTGTACGATCGATCAGTCATGGCCTCAATTGTTGTGTTTGGGTGTATGTTCGCTTCAATCGGCAGGGAGTAACCTAAAATTTGACATAATTGACTTGCACGGGCTGCGGTTCCACACCAGTCGTCTTCAGCCCGTCGGGGATCGTTGCCCCACATCGAGGCAAGAACTCATTTGGAACACTCGCTAGCACACGATGGCTGAAGAGGTTGAGGCCAAAGTCACCATTTTTTAGTGGGTTGTGAACGCTATCTGACCATAGATGGAGGTGATAAAGTCACAGTCTGTGATTGTATTATGCGGTCCACGTTCATCTTGGCCATACGGGCAACATCTCCAGAGAATTTCATTAAATTCTCTCTCGTGGTGATGAAGTCAGAAGACCATATCAGAACTTAAGCCTTACATCCAGTCGGCATTTTGTCAAGTGCCAATTTCAGAGTGTCGTCCTCAAGCTTTGAACAACTGGTCATGATTTGACAATTTTGTTGTAGCAATGGTGAAGAATTTGTCTCTTTTGTCAGGGGCTCAATTCAATATATCATCCTCAAACCTTTCAACAATTTTTCTGTATATGCTAAAAACTCCATATTTTAAATCCATTTCTGGCCCCAACTAGGTTTGGTAGTTAAGGTTAAGGACTTAATTGGCAGACATTCTGTCAAGCAGCTATTGCCCAAACTTTCATCTATTGTTTCTCTCTGTTGATTAAACTCCAAATGATCGAGTGATTGTTGAGAATTTTGGACCGCGGGTCATTGAGTTCAAAGTCTCTATCAGCAGGTGTACTTTGAATCTTTGCTAGTGGCACAATTCACCATAGCATGATTCTTCAACCTGGAATCAAATTGGAACATTGTGCAGGCAAGAAATCCATAATTTAAAAACATTACATGTAGTCGCTGTGGTTGTTGAGATCAAAGACTGAATGGGAAAGTGCACCTTGAATTTGGTTATTATTTTTGCAAGCGCATATTCCGGAGACTTCACTTATTGTTTCACTTCATGAATAAGAATTCCATTGCTTTTACAGAATTTGTCCACCCAGGTGGACTATAGTTGTAGGTAGGAAATTTGAATGATACATCCATGCATTATCTGTACTGCTTCTCCTCTCAAGGGTCGCAGGGGGTGCTGGAGCCTATCCCAGCTGTCTTCGGGCAGTTGGCGGGGTACATCCTGAACTGGTTGCCAGCCAATCGCAGGGCACACAGAGACGAACAACCATCCGCGCTCACACTCATACCTCGGGGCAATTTAAAGCGTTCAATCGAGGAGGAAACCGGAATGCCCTGAGGAAATCCGCACAGGCACGAGAAGAATATGCAAACTTCACTCAGGAAGGCTGGAATCGAACCCACGACCTCTGCACTCTGAGGCCATCGTGCTAAGCAATCGTCCACCGTGCCGCCTGAATGATACGTCCATATCCAAAACATCTGAAGTCAGTTTTGTGTTTTCATTGAATCCAGAATGCATGTTTTGGTAAACACTGCAGACAGTTTGGAACTGGGGTCAGCAGCCTTTTTGAAACCAAGCCCCATTTCATATTTCCTTGGTACTGATTAATGCTACTAGTTTGATGCACAATTCCAACCTTTAATCATGATCACTTTATTTCCATAAACTTCTGCTCGTGTTTACAATTTCAAATGAACACATCTAGAACATTCCTCAGAAACCACCATGTCGCATGACTGAACTGTTTTTAGAACAGGCCTCATGTGGTGTTCGGGGCCTGCCTGGTGTGCCCGTGGGCATCGTGCAGGTGACCCCTGCTTTAGAGTCTTTAATGAAACTTACCTAATACCAGTATTTATTTTTGTGAGATCTAAGTTGACCTTCTGAGTAAATGTTGTAATATTCATACCGTGTCTATTAGGGTCGCAACCCCTGCGGGCTTTGGTTGCCATGACAACCGTTGCATTTGGCGCTTTTGGTGTGACGTTCAGCTAGCAAATTCCAACACAAAATCACACAACCCAGTCCAAGAATGTCAAACATGTCATTGTTTGCTGTGTGTGCGCTTGAATACGGAATGTACACTGAAGTCATGTACTAGATCGTCAAGACTTGATTAGAACATACGGTCTTGTCTTTTCGTTTGGAGAATGCACTACATTTATGTCCTGTTTCGTAGCATTGACGAATGCGTGCACTGCCCACATGAGCTATTTAAGTCTGTTCAATCCCACTGCGCCTTTCGAAGTGGAATTTCCTTTTTCAGGACACCACACACCCACACTGCACACGCCAACATCCTACGATTTAGATGACATGGTTACCAACGTGTGGGGGTGGATCACTGAACGCATCTTTTGCACTCTCTCCCTTCCTTGCCACTGTTACATGTGCAACAGTAGCGGAGGGACAGATATAGATGCTTTGCGCATCTTCTCTGCAATCACATTTAAAAACAGCAACATTAAGATTTTTCATTATAGTTAGTTTGTTTTGACTGTTATTTTTAAAATGCAGTTAGTTTTAATAATTTTTTTGGACAAGCATGTTTGTTTTTATTTTTTTTTTAAAATGCTTATTTTTTTATTAGTTTTAGTATTTGATTTTTTTCCCCTCCCTGTAATATTGGTCGGGCGCAAGATAAAAAAAACTGAGTATTGTTCAATAAAATAAATTCAGTCAATTCTTAATTTGTTTTTTAATTCATATATCATAACTTTGGTTTTAACTCAGAGGGAAAAAATAAGTTGTAAGTCGCTCTGCCACAATAGAACTACCCAATTATTACCCGATTTATACTGCTCGTCTTGAATTAGATTTAAAAAATAAATAAATTAATTTAATAAAGATCAAGTCACTAATTACAAATGCGTGCTTAAAAATTACATAAACCCATCAAGGCTCACTTGATCCACATGAAATTTTGTGGATACCTGGCTATCATAACAGTAGGCATGAAAATAAAAAGGAAATTGTCTATTTTGTTTTGAGGAGGCCATTTTAGGGGCCGATTCCAAAAAGTTTGAAACCAGCCCCCGTCATCAATATCACCTATCGACATGACATTGGTCGGACATCTTTATCATAGCAAGATGCACAAAAATGCTCATATTTTGTTGTGGTTTTGTTCCAGATTACTTGCCTGCAGGACTTCTTCGGCGATGACGACGTGTTCATCGCTTGCGGCCCGGAGAAGTACCGCTACGCCCATGACGACTTTGCATTGGATCACAGCCGTAAGGCTTCCACAGCCTTTATGACGGGTAGGCCCTCTCCGACTAATTACACACACGTCCGTCTGTGTTGTTGTAGCGTTAGTGTTGTCTTATTGCGGCTGTTGTCCACCTCCCCAATACAGTCGCCTTTCTCTTCTCACTAGTTCTTCTTTTGTGTGGTGGACCACAGAGCATGTAGTGGGTGTGAATGTGTACATTTGTGTTTGTCTTCTTTATTTTTTGGGGTTTTTTTTGTGGTGGAATTTTGTTTTCGTAAGGCTCAGTTTTGATTAACACTCAGAGAGAGGCATTGATTTAAGTTCATTCATTGATTGGTTGACGGGGTTACATGACCAGGACGTATTGCCAATATGAGGTGCCATCGAGGGAAGGAATCAAAGTTTATTTCAGTCCAGTGTTGACATCCTGTTACACCTTTTTTTCCTTGTAGTTGTTTCAGCAGAACTATGACCGGATGACACACACCATTCTAGTCCAAGACAATGGGGTATTCAATTATGTAAACATTGAATACTTTAAAACATCCATCCATCCATTAGTCAATCCGCTTCTCTCCTCACGCGGGTCGCAGGCGTACTGGAGCGCATCTTGGCTGTCTTCGGGCTATAGGCGGGGTGCACTCTGGACTGGTTGCCAGCTAATTGCAGGGCACACAGAGACGAACAACCATTCAGACTCACACTCACACATAGGGACAATCTAGAGTGTTCAACCAACCTACCAAGCATGTTTTTGGAGTCTGAGAGGAAACTGGATTACCTGGAGAAAACCCACGCAGGCACGGGGAGAACATGCATTGTGCCCGCCTACCTTAGAACAATTTCGAAAAATAATCTTAATTGAACATTTTTTTTCTATATTGTGATTCCAATTTAATTTGAAATTAGTTTTTCAAGGTCCTCTTATTATGTATATTTTACCAAAATAAAAAAGCAAACGTATTGAATTTTTTTTTTTACATGAATGTGTTGGTCTTGAATTATAGGTTATCAGGGTGTCAAGATCCAGTCCTGGAGGGTCGCTTTCCTGCATGCTTTCTATTTCCACCTTATTCAAATGATCTGAAGCATGATAAGTATCCAGCTCAGAATCAGGTGTGTTGCAGCCGGGAGAGATGGAAAACATGCAGGACTGGAGTTTGAAACCCCTATGTTTGATTTATCCTGAAATAAAGGCAATTAAATCATTAATGGGGTTCATGCCACAGCAGAGGCGGGACTTCTGCCCAAAAACAACTACTTCCGGATCACTGCTGAACTTGAGAGTTGGACAGATGACAACGTCTCAGTTGGTCACAATACTTGCAAATAAAAATGACAAAATTGAAGTACCTGCGAACAATAAGAACTTTTGCTCAACATTGCTGTGTGCCTTTATGTCAGCTTCAGCTAAATTCAATAGTGCAGTTAGTTTTTGGGGACTTCCCTCGGATGAGGAAACTCAACGACGGTGGATCGTCGCCATCCGAAGGGACAATTTTCAAATTTCATGCAACACTCTTTTGAGTAGCCGTCATTTTTTAAAAAGAAGACATGCCCATTAGTATGAATATGAAAAACAGTTTATCTACTTAAATTCGAGTTTGTAATGTACTAAATACTTTGGCTTGCTTTCTTTTACCAAATAAATGTGCAGTTAGTACAAGTCAGTAAGTCGTAAATAACATTATCAGTGGTTATCTTTCTTACTTCCACTATTCAACAACTTCAAACTACACCGTTGCTGTAAATGTTGTGTTCATTAAAGGCCTTTTTGATTCTTCAAAAGAGCCTAATATGAACCGAGCTGACCTGTTGTCATAACCATTGAGGACATTTTTGTTTTGTTTTGTAAACATCACAGATGATTTTGTTTTTTTGTAAACAGGAAAAACAACATACAGTTGAAATCCAGACAGCAGACGAAACATTGTGAAATTCATGTCCTGGCATCACATCACACTTAAATCTTATTTGGACACATGAGGACCCCCAGGGGAGAGCCCTGCAACCTTGTCAAGGAAAAGCAGCCACAGTGAAATCCAGTTTTTGTCATGTTTGCAATTTATATTGTATCGAAATGAAATTCCAATTCAACTAAACTTGAAAGTGGAAGTGCTAAACCTATGCTCAAGTGCATTGCTGGGTCATCCCTCCGTCTCCTGTGGGATCAGGATGACAGTTTGAGGTATTGGGTTAGGAATCAGTGGCAGCAGTGGTTGCCGATTCTAAAACCTACGTGTCTCTACAGAAAGTGTTGTTTTTTTTTTTGTGTCATCAGTTTTATCAAAACAACAAAGATGTTTTTTTTAATCTGCTGTTATACAGATCTCAGTTTTTGGACGCATTTTCTGAGCGACAAAATGTGATCGATATTGTCTTGTGTTGGCAGAGTGCAAAGTGCTGAAGTCGTCATATGGTCGTTCCGTCACTCCCAATCGGACGAATAAGAGTCCTGCACCTTCACGATGCAGCAAGTCTCCCGGTGCAGGTAAACAACAACATGGTGCTTTTGCAGGCTGTCTCGTGCTATTCTCTCTTTCGTTAATGTGAACGCTATAGGGCTACCCTTCACAATATTAACGCTGACTGATTTTCATTCATATAAATCATGATTTTATTGATCCGGCAAACTTGGTAATAGATTTTCCTCAATGTGGCCGCTGAGCTCAAATGAGTTTGACACCCCTGTTCAAAAGCAACATCTTGTGTTTTAGCGAGACGTGCAACACGCTACTCCACCAGTCAGTCAGCTGCCAAATCTCCAGGTGAGATTAGCTATTAGCTGTTTTTTAAACCACAAATATACGATAAAGCACGAGTTCAGTATTATTTTCCATTGCGCTAACTATTCTCTTATTTATCTAATTTATATATTTATCTGAATTATTGTTGTATTGCACTGGAGAGGGGAGCTCTCTAATCTCGTTGCACACTTGAGTACAATGACAATAAAGGGATTTCTGATTCTGATTCTGATTCTGAGTTACTGCTTTCGTCACACAGTAAACGGTCACATCGCCGCGGCGAGGTCCTGCAAGTCGACCACGCCGTCGCCCACCAGCCCCCAAAGCCTTCTTGGTCTCAAGGTAGGACATGCTTAAAATGAGAGTTCAAAGACAGTGATGCGATGCTTTTGAGCTACTTAAAAATCAAACAAAAAACAAAAATCTGTATCGCATATGGCACGTTTGAGTATTTTCTGGCGCATGGAAACGCTAATCTGGTTTAACGCTGGATTATTGCTAGTTGCAGACTACACAGCGTCTGGATTGAGACATAGAAGAGGTGATGCAGCCAATTGGCAAAGGCGGCACCCTTCATAGGCCAAGTCAAGAATTACAGACGGATTTTAGGATTTAGTGACATGGAAGCGGCCGTCTTCGTCGCAACTGAAGTCAATAAACGTGGTCTTAAAAGCATACAAATGAAAGACAGGCGGGTTCCTGTTGCCATGGTGGTTATTGCATTGATTTCATTGAAGACAAAGTTAAAAGATGCTGATTTTTGTTCCTTAGACGGTTCAGTCAGATCACAGCTCCAATTCAACCGTCAGTGGCTTGCTCAACAACCACCACGGGGAGACAACCAGTCCAGAGGGTACGCCCCGTCGCCTGATGTCCTTTCCTTGTTCTTGTCCACTCACGTTTGTTTCCTGACTTTTTCTCTCCTCTGTTCTTCTTCTCATTTCTCCTCTTTTCATCCTTCCATATTTCATCTTCTTGCTTCCTCTCCTTATCCCTCTCTCTCTATCCAGATGGCATACTATACCCTCTTCTCCTGTCTTTTCTATTCCTTTCCTGCTCATTACGTTCTTCTTCTCACCTCTCCCTCACCTCTTCCCTATGCTCTCTTCTCATCCTCACCAATACAGACTGACCATCCTGTCTAAACTAACTGGTGTTCGTGTGGTGTGTTGACTCTGTGCTTAAATTTAACAGTTAACGGTAACCATAGCGACCAGACCTCGTCTGCCGTCCTGGAGAAATACATAATAGGCAAAGTCATCGGAGACGGCAATTTTGCTGTGGTGAAAGAGTGCATCGAGAGGTATGTTCACCCAAATGAGTCGGTTGTACAGACTGAAAGCAGCACAAAAGAACAAACAAAAGCACTAAATGTTCATTTAAATGTCAAAACTTCCTTTGCAAGAAAAAGTCATTATTATAGTTACTAGCAACACTGCTCTCCTCTTGCACTGTAAAACAACAACAAAAGGTTTTTAAGATTTAAGATTGAATTATAGAGGGAACTCATCAACTGAAACTTTGTGACTGGGTTATGAAGTGAGCATGCATGACTGCAAATGTCTGTGTGGAAACAAAAAATATTCTGTGGACATATTTTTGAATATTACATTTTCCTACAAATGTCCATTGCTTGGAGGGTTCTAAAACCACAACTACTAATGCTAACAGTTAGCGTGCAAATGGTGTTTTCAATTTTATGTTAGCATGAAGCTAATTGAACTCTTAGACACGAGACGCTAGTTATTTGTTCATATTACAAAACAAGTAATTCTCTTTGCTATATTTGTTTTATCAGTAAACCTCTAACTTGCAATGGCATTAAATTGCTTGAAGCCACTTTTTTTGATGACATGTTCACTATTTGCTGCCTTTTGTGGAGTGAGACGCCACTCTATTGCATAAACGACCTCGCACTAGTGTAGCATTCACGTGTTAATTTCTTTTTTTTTTTGTTTTTTGGGCAAACTATCGCATTGAATTTCCCCTTAAGGGACAATTAAATTCTCAGAGCTCTTTGCTGAGTCTTTGCATTAATTCGTCTAATTCTCCTTTTGCTCCATTAACCTTCTCTTTGCTCCCTGGCGAGCCCTTCACATGCTTTTCTTTTTACGGTTATGGCTGCCGTCTAATTGCGGTGTGTCTGCTCAGGTCCACAGGAAGAGAGTTTGCCCTGAAGATCATCGACAAGGCCAAGTGCCGCGGCAAGGTAGCTATTGATTATTTTATTTATTTATTTTAATTTAATTAATTCTTGCGCTTGTCTTTAATGCGGCTGTGCTTTGGCAGGAGCACTTGATTGAGAATGAGGTGTCCGTGCTGAGGCGGGTGAAGCACCCCAACATCATTATGCTGTTGGAGGAGGTGGACACGTCCTCGCAGCTGTGTCTTGTTATGGAGCTGGTTAAGGTACACTGTTGATTTGAACTGTTTAATGCAGAGCAGTGACTTGGTTGTGTAATGTATAGCTGGAAATTTCTGTGATTTGCTGTTTTTGTGCTCAGGCCAAAGCAATACAACTGTTACTTTGGCGCCATCTGATGGACTATTTGTGTTGTTGTTCTGTTGCATAGATAGTTTTTTTCCCTGTAGTGTTAGAGAAGTCCTGTTTTGACAGCGGTCTTTGAATGCACCTCAGGCACAGTCAGAAGCAAAATTGAAAATATGATTCTCCTCTCTCCAGTACTTCTCCTGATGTAACGGTGTAGTGTACTTTGTCGTTACTATTTGCGCTAGCATGTTATTTAGTTACCTAACGCAACTGATGAGCCTCACGTGAAGCTGGTTTCTGTTGGAAAATTTAATACATTCGTAACATGGATTCATGGTTGTGTACATGCAAGATGCATGGTGTAAATTAATGATCCTCTGTTTGAGGTGCTATGATTCTATCTTGTGGTACAAGCCAATTATGAATGAAAATAATCAAAGACCATTCTCATTCAATTTGTCAGTGTGGTTCCAAAATGTAATAAAATTCTCCCCTTACTAGTTCTCCCTCACTTAGCATTGTCGTTGTGGAGAAGTAAAGTTGATAAATCTGTTAGTCTGCACAACACCAAATAACTGGTAGCGTGTGGCGTGTTTTGCAGGGTGGCGACTTATTCGACGCCATCACGTCCTCAGCCAAGTATACGGAGAGAAGCGCCAGTGTCATGGTGTACAACCTGGCCGCTGCCTTGCAGTACCTTCACGACATGAACATCGTTCACAGAGACATCAAACCAGAAAACCTTCTGGTCAGTTTGATTGCGATAACATCGCCATTGGTCCAACCGCCCGCTGGTCACAAATGTTGTTTATTCGTCAGGTTTTTGAGAATCCCGATGGCACTAAGTCGCTCAAGCTCGGGGACTTCGGCCTTGCGACAATAGTGGAAGGTCCTTTGTACACCGTGTGTGGAACACCCACGTATGTGGCGCCGGAAATCATTGCAGAGTCTGGGTGAGTTGCTTCGTCTTGTAGTTGCGCCCATTTGCGAACAAACGACACTGTTCACAGGAATATGGCACATTCATCAAAGTACATTCATCTTTCCCCATCAATCTGTCCGAGCCCCCCCACACCCTAAAAAATGTGTGTTTTTAAAATAAAGAAAAATAGCCTTTGCAAAATGTTGTACTTGACGTCATAGAGTAGTAGTACCAAAAATAATAGAATTTAAAGAATTAAACAGTTTGTGCAAAATGATTTAATGTTGCAATCCCTTGTTTGTGCTGTTCCTTTTGATGTACCAGTTTTGGCCACAGGGAGGCAGTATAATACAGTCATGCACACGCCAATGAAGAATAAATGTCGTCCTCTACTACTAGTCGAAGTGACTCAGTAAAATGCTGTAATCGTGATCATACCTCAAACTTTTTACTCCAAGTACCACCTAAAAAAATCATTATCATGACGAATGAAAACATACTGCAGCTTAAGCGTTTTGCAAAAATTAAACAGAAGCTTTAATTCTAAAAAAAAAATAGTTCCATATCATTGGAAGACAATAATGTAAAGTAAGGTAGTTTGTGTAAGTAAAAAACTGTACTTAAATAATGATTTAAAAATTGAGCAGTCTAACAGTTCAAAAATGTTAAATGCAAGTGTTTGTTAACTCAAATGGAAAATACAACTGAAATGTACTTAACAAAGATAATATAAATGACAAAAAAAAGTTCAAGCCACTGTGCCATTAGGCAGCTTTAACATTTAATTGAGTTGTTCTTTTCATACCACCAGTGGTAGAAGCACCACACTTTGAGAATAGAGGAGGAATATAAAATAATACATGCCTGTGAGTATTGTTTTATTTATCTAAATGTGTTGCTGAATTGGTTGTGTTCAAATACCCGTTGTTTTGAATACCGCAACTATCGTTGCTAACCAGTCGCTTGTATTGATTGTTAGCATAAAACTAAACGGGCATTTTCACAAGTTAAAGCTATGTTGTTTTAAATACACAATATGTAAGTGCCTTAGTTTTATGTTTAGTGAGTCAGCAACCTTTTATCTGACAACTGGCTGCTTATTGTGAATTGACTTGGCATCTCCAGTTTGCACTCGCAGGTCAATGCAAAAAATTGTCCAAACTCTTATCTCACAGCGCCGCCGTTATTTAATAAACATCAAGCAAACACTAAAAACATTGTGCCTTTGTCTGCAGCTATGGCGTCAAGGTGGACATCTGGGCTGCGGGCGTCATCACGTACATCCTGCTGTGTGGCTTCCCTCCTTTTCGAAGGTGCGTCCGACGGGAAGAGGAGTCAAAAGTCAGCCAGTTCCACATGTGGAGTGGCTGACGGTCAGTAATATCCTATTGCATGCACATTCACGACTATTTTTGCTGGCGTGTTTCAGTGAGAGCAACCAGCAGGAGGAACTGTTTGAGCAAATTCTCCTGGGCCGACTGGACTATCCCAGTCCTTACTGGGACAACATCACCGACTCAGCCAAGGTTAGGCTCATCTAACGACGTACGAGCGCACCTATTCTGCTTTATAAAGCCACTGGAGTTGCGTTTGTGTGCTGCATCCACCTGTAGGACCTGATCGGCAAGATGCTGCTGGTCAACGCGGAGGCTCGCTACTCGGCACGGGACGTCCAGGCCCACCCTTGGGTGACGGTAGCTCACTCGCTCGTAGCGTCGCACGTTCGTTTGCGCGCGAGGCACCGCTGGCTCACGAGATGTCGTTTTGCAGGAGGATGTCAACGGAGAAAATAACATGAAGGCCGAGGTGACAGGGAAGCTGAGGACACACTTCAGCTCGACAGCAAAGCAAGGCAATGCCACAGCGGCTGGCTCGCTCATTATGGTAAGAAAACATTACAAAGCATTTAAGCCTCACGTCAATCCAATCTTCAAAATTCCAAATTGGTGAATTTTTGGCCATGTGAGGCCTCCAATCAGGCGATGCAAAACTCACAGTCAGATTAATGTCACGCTGCGAAGGTTACCAAAGGGATTAAATAGGAATTTGTGGTTCATATTTGTTGGAAATTGACATAAGCGTTCATGTCAACTTTCCGCAAAAATCTTCAAAACATGTCAGCTGGGATTTGACGTTACACTTGACTTCCTGCCAGCGTCTCCTGTTTGTCATCGTCACATTCGCACTTGTCGTTCAAATGTTGCTCGTTGTGTGAGATCTGTAGGGATGGCTGCACTGCCAAGGTAAGATGATTAAAATAATAAATAAATAAAGGCTGCCCTTTTTCTCTTCACTGTAACAGAACTCTGGTTCCATCTGGTGGAGAAAAAGAGAAGCTGTGATGGAGTTATATTTGGGATGACAAAATTCTTTTATTCCCTTAAAAACAGTACTGTGGAAAGCATGCCACTTCCAAAATGACTGAATATACAATAATAAATATTAATAGAATATGTAACTAGCACTTAAAAATGCAATCATTTAAAAATATAAAAACATTTGAAGTACTTGTACTTAACAAAATTAACAAAGAAAAGATACACATTCCGTAATTAAAAAAACAATCAAAAAATACATTTCATAAACCTCCAAGCGATTAAAAGTAAGAAAAATACATTACTCAAAAACAGTTTGAATAATTTTCAAACAATCAAATACTAATACAATTTGGCAAACTTAAAAAAAAATACAAATACAATAATTAAAAAAAAAATCTTTATTGGTTATTAATCATTCAAAATCCACTACATAACATTGCTTGACAAATTTGAAAAATAATACAAATCAAATAAAGGCTTGGTGCCTGTACAATGGGGCTCACCCGATGGACGCCTTCGCCTTCGGAGGAGGAGACGGGTCCTGACTGTTGTTTGTGCTTATGCATCAAACAGAAATGATCACAGTACCCACCCGTTTTGGAGGTTTTGGAGGGTGTGCTGAAGAGCGCTCCCCCTGGAGACTCCCTCATTTGCGTGCCATGATTGGGGGGAACACCCCGGGTTTGGGGATGCTGTCAAACTGAAGAAAGAGTCCGATTGGGCCATTTGACCTGTGGGACTTTGAAATGTTTTAAAAAACACTGAGTATTAAATGTGTAATATTTCAATAGTAAGAACATGTGACCATCAGTGTATTATTAATTGATTTTATTTTACGATGCATTATTGTTTACATGATTGATTTTTAAATCAATGTTTTTATTTTTTTTCTTAATTGTCTAGTATAACTCATACCTCTTTTCGTGGTTAGTGACACCAATTATGGCTCTAAATGGCAATGAAAATTTTTAATACAATACAATTTTATTTTTATAGCGCCTTTCACAACAGATGGAGCTGAAACAAAGCGCTTTCCATATGGTATAATATAATTTAGCAGGTAATAATGCAAGTATTAAATTACGGTGTTATATTAAAAATTATATTTAAAAAAAAACATATACAGACTATTAAAATAGCATATTAGAAACAATATCTCTTTAATAAAACGATTTTCAAAACTATCCTATGGAGGCTTCAACCAAACACGCCTACACCAGTTATGCTTCCAATTCATTGAAAACTTACTGGGACTTTTTCTCATGTCGTACCAGAAGACGGCCCTCGATAAGGAGATGCTTCAGCTTGCCGCCCACCCGCCGCCATCACCGGACCTCCCCAGAACCCAGGATGCTTCTCAAAGTGTCCCGACCTCCTCGTCGTCCCCAACCTCCCCCGAATGTCCCGTCAAACACGTGGTCTTCCTGCCACTGTCGTTCCCCTCGCCTCCGTCCACGCCGCCCTTATCCTCCGCCTCGCCCCCATCGCCGCCCAGCTTCACCGCTATTGAGGGAACAGCGGCAGCCCAGGAGCTTGTGGAGGGGGTTTGAAGAAGAAGAAAAAAAAAAAAACACGGCAAGGGCGTACTGAGCCAAAGGAGACTTGTTTGTATTTATTCAGGAAGGACCCAAGAGGATGAAACAGACGGAATGTTGTTTTCTTGCAGTCTTGTGAAGCAGGATTAATTTTAATACACGACACATTGCAGATTTTGCTTCGGAATTGTGACACTGTGTATGTATTTAAACGACTACACAACGCCTTGCTTTAGTAGGACAACTGTATTCCCAAATTGATGTCGGAAGATTTTGACCCTTAGAATTCTACTCAAAGAAATGGATTTTTTTTTTTTTTTTTTTTTATAAATTAGCAATAATTCACAAAAATATTTCCCCTTCATTTTACAGTAGTATATGTAGAATTTTAAGGGACTTTTTCAAAATGATTCTTTTTTTTGGAAGACAGTTGTAACCCAATGCTGAAAAATGTAGGGTGTGAATAAAATAGCAGCTTTTTCTTAGAAAATAAAATCAATGGCTAGTTATGTAAAAACCCAACATAAAAAATAGCCCACACAATACAGTTAAACAAGAAATAATTGTTAGTATATTTAATAAATAATAAATTGTCCCCCTTTTATTAATCCACATTAAGTTTGATTTTATGGTATTTCTCCCTGAATATATTTAGTGTTATTGTTAAGGTAACAATTTCCATAATTTGGGGGTCAAACTTTATTAAATTAATCATCTCATTTTTTCAGCATTAGAAAAAGTTATTTCCGTGTTTACTTTTGATCTTGGCTGCATATTCAGACAAGGCTGTTGAAGTTGTGTAGTGTTGATAGTAGGCAGTTATACTGACCCAGCATACAAGTCATTACAAAGTTTACATTCGAATAAGAGCGTGATCGTGGTCCATTTTCCGGATGTACTTCCTCCAGCTGTATTTAGCGATAGAGATTGTAATACGCAGATCGGCCGAAAGAGGGCGGCAAGCGTCTGTCGCAACTAACAATCTCGTCAAATTAAACTATTGGCCAAATCTCTGAACTGATATTTAGTCACCTTCTCACAACTGCTTCACACCTGTCTTGAATTTCATTTCCAAGCACAAACAGAAACATTCAAGAACAGTTTTGCTTACCTGTGACTCACTGATCTGATAAAGCACTGTTTTTTCACCTGACTTGCAAAATTCAATAGACGTAATTGAGACATACTTGCAGAATTTCTTTTCCCCCTTGAAAGAGTATTTAGTCGCACTGTTTCTGACAACAGCTTCATATTTGTGTTGCATTATTCTCTACAAAGTGAAAACTATTTACTTTATGAAGTGAAAGAGGCAATCACATTTTGCTGCCCCGTTTGTACCCGCACTCATATTTATTGGTATGAGCACTGTTTCTGACAACTGCTTCGCCTATGTGTTGCATTTTTCTTGACAAACACAAATGTTGACTGTACAAAATGAAACTTTTTCTTTACTGTGAATCACTGAACACATTCTTGCTTCATTTTCTTCACTGAACTATTATTTACGCACAACAAATATGCTTGCACGTTTGTTCTTGTTAATTCCAAAATAAAAATTCAGCTGTACAATTATGGCGTTAGATTTATGCCACAATTACGTATGCATAATGTCAAATACCGTGTACAAAAAATTTGTATCGCCTGTACAAGACCCTCTAAGCGTACACACAAAATTGGTTTTACGCGTGCGGTTTCTCTCCGCCACGCGTACAACACACACAGATTCACTCTTGCGATGCAGGCATGATAACTGTGCCACAATTCTTAACCAATCAGGAGTCGGACACTAGTGCTAATTCTGATTGGCTGTTTACTGTCCAATCACATTTTACAGCAGTGCGACATCCGGGAAGCCTCAAATACTAACAGTGGTTCTCATTGTTTTACTAATAATTTAAAAATATTTTTTTTCAAATACCTATCTTTGATTCAACACCATAGTCCATTTAGTGATATGTGCTTCTATAAATGTTTTTTCTGTTTTATCATTATTTTTTTAATAATGAAAAATCACTTCTCTGAGTTGTGCATTTACGTCTTCATTAGATGTCGCCATGGTAGTTGTTCGCTATAACGTCGCCATTCTATTTTATTCTAATTTTACCCCACCTCTGAGTTACGCTTGGACAGTAAACAGCCAATCACAATCAGCTAGCGTCTGGACTCCTGATTAGTTAAGAATTGTGGCACAATTGTCACGCTTGCATCAAGCGTGAATCAGCGTTTTGTACGCGTAGAGGAGAGAGAAGCGTAAAACCTATTTTGTGCGTACACTCCGAGGGTCTTTTACACGGCAAACACATTTTTGTGCGCGCAAAATGTTTTCGTACGTGGTATTTGACATGACGCTTACGTAATTGCGACATACATCAAATGCCATATATAATCACAATTTTACACCTGTGTTACACGTGTTCAAGCAAGGTTCAAGTTCTGCATTGTAATTTTGTGATAAAACATTTTTGTAGAACTGCTTCACACGTGGGTTGCATTTTTGAATGGTCTCAAGTTTGGGGTGTTTGGCAAGCCTAAGTCAGTACACAAGTTGACGTTAGAAAATTTCATTTATTTGTCAGAATTCAGCACACGCGCACACACACAAAAACACATAGAAAAAAACAAAAAACAAACATCAGATGTCAGTTTAATAACGTCATCCTCATGATGACTGGTTGGTTGTGGTCACGTGACACGGAAAATTAGGAAAAGCTTCCTGTTCCGTCGCAAACGTGAACCGTCGAGCTGTTTTCGCGCAGTTTCTCGACTGCTCAGTCATTTAGGCCCAAAAAAAAAAAAGTAGTAAGAAGATGACGATGCGCAGATGGATGTCTTTAAATATGGAAGATAACAGTGAAACTGTATATGTCTATATCGAGATATAGATTTAAATACATATTTGTATAAATCCCTTCCGATGAGCCATTTGTGAAAATTTTGCAACTTAATAATTAAACCCCAAACACACACACATACACACAAAGGACAACATTCATCCTTAAGTATGCAGTAAATATTTGCATTGTTACGCGTGAAGACGAAACGGAAGAGGAAAATAGACTCTTACAGCTAAAAAATAGATTTGTTTTTAAACCACACTATAACCAAGCACTCCCCAAACCAAAAAAAATTAAAAATGATTTGAAAAATTTCTTCATTGTCTACAAATATATATATATATATATAAATATATATATATATATATATATATATATATATATATATATATATAAAATTACACACACACATGTTCGTTTCTTCGGTGGTGGTTTTGAAAAATAACTTCTCTCTGGGGTACATTCAGTGTAGACTCCAGACAGCGCCGCCAAGGTTTTAGTTGGGTTGTGGTCAGTACCTGGTCTGGTACTCGTGGTGCCACCTGTTGAAGTCGTTGTAGAAGAGCACGATGCTGCCCGACGCCATCCCCGTGATGATGCACCTGCGTCACACAAACCACACGGCTAAGTTATTCTTTTTAATGATATTTTGTAACTCATTGATCTTAACTGGAGTTTCATTTGGGAATTCGAACAACATTGGTTTGCATTTCTTTTTTTTTTTTTTTTAAATAGATTCATATCTAATCTTAAAGAACTGGCTGTTTTTAAACTTTTGTTCAAGTACATTTTTAATTTAACTTCAATGAAGTTGTTTGCAAAGTTAAGTAATTAATATGACGGCTGGACCGATAAAGATATTTTTGAGGCGGATACAAACTTTTGGCAAAATAAAATTCTAATCGGCTGACATATGGCAAACATGAATTAGAGGCTGTTACTGTTTGAACGTAGTTTTATGTTTTAATGTGATAAGATGTCTAAAATAAATAAGAACTGAAATAATCAACTTGAAGTTTAAATTGGTCAAACTCTAACTTCGATTCCCACGATGAGTGAAGCCAGTTTTGGTGAAGTGGCGGCAGTTTGGTTACCTTTGGTCATGTGACATGGCCATGGAGCGGATGCCGGCGTCACAGCCCGGGTAGGCAAACAGCGTTTTGAGGTCGTGAACTCGAAGGACAGAGATGACGCCGCCGTCGCCGCCTGTCAGCAGATATTGACCGTCGCGACTCAGCAGCATCGCCTGCATAAATTGACAAAAACACCTTCAACAATCAAACAATCTTTAGTTGCTCAGAAAGTAAAGCTTTTTTTCACCCCCCCAGTTTTCATATTGTGCCTTTACTCTCAGAATTTGTTTATTATTTTAAAAAGTCATATTGCAGTTTTAAACTTATAATATTGTAAAGATATTCTCATGAGATGGCAACTTTTCTTACATTTAATTTTTTTCCTATTTGTTTCTTGAAAAATTTTTTTTTTTATATAATCGCAGTATGCTCATAAAAATCACAATTTTCCCATTTTGAAAAAAAGATTTTGAAAATATTTCTTTTTTTGTTTTCAATAAAATTCTCTCCATTTTCTTATACTACTACTTCACCCCAATTTAGTTCTTTTTGTTTTTTTTACTCCCAAAAAAATGACACCTCAATATTTCAGCAAAACTCAAAATCTAGATTTTGTAAATAGTAGTTTTCCACACGACTTTTGTTATTGAAGTTATTGAATATTACGACAGCCTGCAAGTTTAATATACTTATTAGGCGTATGATGATAGTCGTCAGGGCTGTCTGTAAATCTTAAGTGATTTGGACTTTTTTGGACGATGCGTTTGCTTTTTTTAAAGTGCCATACAACAAAAATGACTGCCTCTGTGCTTGCAATTAAAAAGAAACTTGTAAAATATGACTAAAATATGGATGCAACATGGTCCTCCCGCCAGCGTGTCGCCGCAACGACGTGTTCCCCGCTGCGAGGCTGACATTTACTCTGCTTTTCCCGCTCGCCTCTGCGCCGAACGGCCAAGAAGCACACAAATCATCGGTCGCCACCACTGACTTACGAACGACACCGCGCGTTTCTTTTCTTGCAGGTGGCGTGGTCATGACTCAGCAGAAAAAAAAAAAGGCCAACACATGTGTTGAATCAAAATCACATTAAGGGCGAAAGTGAAACTTAAACCGTCGGTTTAAAGGAATTTGAGTGAGTCACAAATGACGGCAGCCTAAATCAGAGCTTGTTGTGTTTGTGTGTCATTTCCAAGGCGCGGACTTGGGAGTTCTGGTTTCCATCACACACGGGCCTAATGGCCACCTGGCAACGCCGTCAAACATGGCCGCCGCAACTAGCGCATGACTGAACGCAACAAAATGATTAGCTTCGATGCCTTGAAGTGGAAGCAAATCTTCGTTTTTACCATGATGACGTATGAAAAAACTTTCCTGAATCGACCCGAAAACCAAAGGAGACGTATTATGACATTTTGCCACAATTGAACAGTTCCCAACGATTACACTGAACACTTGTTTTCAGAACCCTGTCCTTGGTTTTCACTGGTGGTCCATACCTACAGCAGCTAACTGGATTTTTACATAAGTGTAGTAAAGTCACAATTGCAGTACATTTTACAGGTCAGAACTATTCAATCAAATGATTGAATAGTTAGCACAGTGCAGCGATGCCTCTTGCACCATGTGATGGGATCATTTTATTTTTATGCAGCTACATAAATTCGTTGTGTACTGTTTGCAAATGTTATGTTATGTTTTAAAAAAAAAAAAAAAACGCCATAAAGGAAACTCAGGAAATGGTCCACCAAAATGACACTCTTGTCATTCATTGTCCATACCCCAGTTCACATTTCACTTGGTGTTCCTCAAGGCTCTGTTGTTTGTTCAGTACGGTTTAAAAAAATATACTGAATAAATTCATACGTTGTCTCATTTTTCGCAAAAGCTTTGTAGTTTTTCACATGAAAAGCAATGCAAATAACTTGTCATACAATGTGTTGAAAATGTGGAAGTCATTCCCCTCCTCCACCGCCCGCTGTTCCAGACTCGCTACAAAGACATCCCCCCCGCAGCGAGACTGACATTTACTTTGCTTTGCTTGCTTGCTGCAACGTAGCACGGCTGGGAAGTACACAAATCAACCACCCCGCTCGACATGGCACATTTGTTTCCTTGCAGGTGGTTCGACATGACTCGGCAGATAAAAAGGGGACGGGAGCCAACGTTAACTTGCGCATCCAACAACATTGCAGCTCTGCTCATTAGCGTCTTCAGTCTTTCAGTGTTTGTTTTAACTGTGAAGAGGAAAAAACATCTTTGTGGTTCTTCATAAAATATGTAGGGACAAATTATTTTGTGCATCCAACAGTGCAGCTCTGCTTAAGGTTGACATTTTTTGGACAACAGCTTTTTATTTTTGAAGATAAAAAGCAACAATGACTTTTCTTTGTTTTTCTTCATAAAATGTGACAAAAAAACGGATATAGTCCGACTGGGCATCCAACAACACTGCAGTCCTGCTTAGCATTTTGACTCGTTCAAACCAGCTGACAAAAAGACTTTTCTGTTTTGCGCAATGAAATATTGATGGTTGGTGGTTTAATGCTGTTTGCATTCAACAGCAGTCCAGGTCTGCTTAAGACGGGATTTTCAATGCCACTTTTTTTTGCAGACCGATCCAGCTACAAGTCGTAAGTACCGGTACCACAAATACTTTTCGCACTAAAATTTCAATGACGATGACAGATAATTGTTAAGAAAGACCTTTCTTTGGATGCATGATGATTCAGCAATGTGTCAAACTACCGCCGATTGGAGCCAATAACCAGTAAGGAAGTTTTAACCAACATCAGATGTTTTGGGCCTTCAGAGATCATTGGCCGGTATCGGCGACCTTCATGAGCACCACGTACCTAGAAATGAGACCGATTTCGGCCCAATACCGATACCTGGTATTGATACTCGCACATCCCAGAGAAGAGCATTAAAAATAACCCCAAAAAAATTTAAAAACCCCTTTCATTAAACTGCCATACTTGACGGCAGAGCAGGAACGCCAAAGACCCAACTTATATTGCACAAATCACTTTTCCATATTTGCGACGCAATATGACCTACGAAGATCCGAGTTCAGCATTCTGACACGACCAATCATCCAGGAGTAAGTACACATGGTTTCTGGTTTTATGAAAGTATTCTGGAGTCCACGACCTCGCCGACGCCCAGCAGGAGGCGCCGCGCCAGCAGAAAACGCAGCCCAACGACACTCGCTCGTAAATCTGCCGCCGGACGAGCGACCAGTCAAGGCAAACGTCCCGCCGCTCAGTGGGAAGTAAGATGGCCTCGCAGGCTTGGATGACTCCACGAGAAACATGCGTTCAAATTTTCCAACTTCTTGCAGGTAACGAGAGGACCAAAAAAGCGGGGATTTACGGCGCCGTTAACGTCCCTCTGTGGAGACTCTAACTTTCTGGGTCCATGGACTCTCACAGGGGAGACATCTTCCCAAGGACCCTCTCACGATCCTCACGCCAATTAAACAATACTACCACGTGTTCCCCAAATGCAATAACAATGAAAAGTTGCTCCATTTGGTGAGGGGGGACTCAACGCTACAATAAGAAATTCATACATTTTAGAGCAAAACAATGTCATGTTTTGAGAATTATGTCAGATGTTGCAAGAAAAGGTCTTCATAAAAACCTAACACATTTTGTGAGGATAAAAGTCAACCTTATAAGAATAAAATCATATTTTACAATAAAACAGAAATATGACAAAAAAGTTTAACAAGGGAAAAAAAGTCATATTTTACACCATCAGGATCGGCAGGGAGCTTTCTGGACCGCTTTAACATAATTGACATGTAAAATTCACACATAACTTAATGACCAAAACAAAAATATCGTTTTATCCTCACGAGGGTCACGGGTGTGCTGGAGCCTATCCCAGTTGATTTTGGGCAGTCGGCTGGCGACACCCTGAACTGGACAGAAGGGGTGTGCAAAAATAAATAAATAAAATTAAAAATAGATTCACTAAACTATTGGGATTTCCTATGCTAAGAGTGAATAAATCAATGTCAAAGTTCAGATTCCATTTTCATGATTTTTCAAAAAGCAAAAGGTGAAGCTACCACTTTCCTCCATCAGATCGCAACACGGCGGAAAATTTGTGCTGAGTCAGCGGGTTCAAGCATCCAGCAGTCACACTACGTAATCCGAACGAGCCACGCAGCAGCAGCAAAACAAATAGTTAGGAATGTTACAATAGATGAAAATGTGCAAAAAAAAAAAAACTGCAATAGCCGTAATCGCAGTATTGTGATTTGAATCGAATGGGGAGGTAATTTATAAGGTCTGTACTCGGGGGGCACACGGGAGTGGATACTCCTCTATGTTTTATGACAGAATACGGAAAGAAGATTTTTGGAAAAATTCAGTAAAGCTTCCTTGAATGGACTGCGTTGATCTTCTGAGGGTCCATGTCTGCTTCCAGTCTGACTTCGAATGCAATTATTTCATTTTCTCTCTTGTAAACGTACAGACTTGTCTTTGTACATTCCCAATCGCATATCATAGCTGCCATGTTTGCAGCGGCGTGAGTAAGAGCGGTTGCAAGCCGAGCATGTTTAAGGCCCGACGATCACCAGAGGCATTCTAATGGGAAACAGACGCGCGGCGTACATTTACATTTCCCAGGCCAGACCGGAAACAACAGGTCGGACCAGGCCAAGGCGGTAGCTGCCATCTCGTGTCATTTTAGCCAAGAAGGGAGGAAGTCTGGGAACGTTAGTTGGAGGCGCATGGGGTCTTAATAGCGTCGGTGTCTGAGCCCGACAGAAAGTGTGGAACGTTGTATCGCACGGGCGCCGCGTGCCCGATGCAAGCTGACAACGAGCGGCGCCCATCAAAAGGAGCGTTTCCTTTCTGTGTGAAAGGGCCCCGAGGCCTTTCCAGACCGGGCCTTTAATCAGGGAGACTTCCATCAAAGCCACCCTTACAAGGTGACCGCAGGAAGTGACATCATTGAAGTCGCATCGCATGTAATCATTAGCATGTACACAGACCGCTGAAGAGGAACTGACTTCACGACTGTGGTATCGAACGGAATGATTGGCATGGAGACTGACCAATAAAAAGGTGGCCACACTCAGACGTGTGGAAACCTTTTGATTGAAGTTATTGTTTTGATCAAACGTAAATGTCACAGTCGTTTGGATTGGGGCCAGACCCATTCATCGGACGTCCAATTTAATTGGTAATATCGACGGTTATTTGACTTCACACCAGAGACAAAAATCTGAAAATAACGACTTATTTTTGGGTGCGTGTGAGAGGGATATTTCACCATGATATTCTTTGTCTTATAATACATGTAAAAAAAAATTAATCAATTAAAAATGTGCACAAAAAAATCTGCCTTTTGCAGTTTTCTTGCAATATCGAAACGTGCATATTCAGATTTTATAATTTTGTCTAGTTGATCTGAAATTACTCACGTGTTACTCAGTAATTGAGTAGTTTTTCCACTGCATACTTCATCAAGTCATTATTAGGAAGACAACTTTTTTCACATCATTTTCAAGAACCGGTACCCTTTCCTGAGTACTCGTCTGTCTGTCGCCAACTCAAGATTAGTTGAGTGCTAAAGAAGTGCAGTCCACATAATTCCATAACATTGTTTCATTAAAAGATGAAAAGGAAAATGATAAAGCCACAGATTTGTTTGCATTATTGTTGCGATCCGCACTTGTTTCGTCGAAATGTGTGCAGCTGCCGTAGTGAACGCTTAAAACACTCCAAATCAAAATGCTTAGTAAATTAACAACTCGAATTCAAGTAGATAAACTTTCTTCATTATTAATTTAATATTAATGTGAATATTTTTTAGCATGAGACCAAAGCATTGATGTAGAATAAATGTGACATTGTTTACAGGACCTATCAATCAATACAGATCAATTGCTTGTTTCTTAAAAATGATATAGGAAGAGGACCATGAAAAAAATAATCGTGTTAAATCCGAAACACAATATTGAGAGAAAAAAATAAAAGAAAAATGGCAATTTGATTATTTTTCAGTATCTTTTAGCCTTCGAAGTGTGTTAACTGACCTTGATGCTGTCCTCCACCTGCATGTGTCCCAGCAGCTTCCCGTTGACACTGAAAACTCCAAATTGTCCTTTGTCGTAGTAGATGACGCAGTGGCCCTCGGCCGACGCCTGGATGAGACGTGGCCGCGAGCAACCCTCCGGGCCCTCCAGGGTGCGCAGCAGGTCTCCGTTCATGGAATGGATCAGGCACGGGCCCTCTGCGCACACCACGTGGGGGGATTCAGAGGATGTTTGGGTAAAGCTAGGGTAGCGGAAAGAGGCTGACCTTTGCATCCGCTGATGACCAGACCCAACTCGGCGCACACGCAGGAGCACGTCACTTCGCAGTCGTGACCCGTCAGGATGGCTCGAGGTGTGGTGATCCCGGCTGCGGAAACGCACACAAACGCACACGTCACAACTCACACGCAACAATCGAGCAATTTGTGGTCAGACGAGACCCCGTTTGTTGTCCCGGAGTTTTTCTGTTTGTGGGTAATGACTGGCAGGTAGACCATCCAATAAAGAGCAACATGGTCCTGGACCAATGAGAAAGAAGCGATGCAACAATCACAATGACACTATTAACTATAAACTATAATTGAATTGTTAAGTTTGTAAACAATAAACATGTCAAAAATATTTTTCCTCATTCTAAAGTTTTTCATATTTTTAGTCTGTCAATATAATTAGTTGAGTTCACTTTTGTTTTTGTTTATGATGATGCAACTGAACTGGACCGTCTTTTTTGTTTGTTTTCATTTTTTGATCTACTGACAAATTAAGAGTTGTCACTTTG
The DNA here is from genome assembly GCF_059441095.1 of Idiotropiscis lumnitzeri. Classification (NCBI taxonomy): domain Eukaryota; kingdom Metazoa; phylum Chordata; class Actinopteri; order Syngnathiformes; family Syngnathidae; genus Idiotropiscis; species Idiotropiscis lumnitzeri. The sequence goes on from NC_142398.1 coordinate 7,847,370, forward strand.
AATAATGAGTTTATATAAAAAAAAAATAAATTAAAAATGTCAATAGAGATAAAACGGTTGCGGTATTAAATGTAATGACTGCCATGTAGAAAAGACAATGAGGAGGATAAATTGTAACATTGAATGACGTAATATTTAGAAAATCAAGAAATACTTTTACATTGGATGCATTTCATTCAATTAACTCCAAATGAATTATTCGCAAATATATGTTTAAACAATCATTAAATGCAATTAACTGATCACAATTTAATAATAAATACAATACACAAGACAATCAAATAATTATGCTAAATTGTTCAACGCAGCATTTATTTTTCCAAAATGTAATTTGTAAAAACAAATAAAACAAAGACATAAGCAATAAATCCATATTTTAGGTTTTTAGACTCGCATTTCAAATATGAAGTCATTTGTAGTGATTTTGGAATGTTGTCATCTCTTTGATGATGCTTTCCATTTTGCCGGCTACAGATGTTTCCGTTTGAGAGCGAGCACATGTTGGAAGCAGAAGATGAAGAAGAGGAGGACACATTTATTCCCGCTCGTTTTGGCTCCAGCTGAAAGGAGCCCCCCACCAAAAAAAAATCTGAATTCCCCCCGCAGCACCCCCAAAAAAGAAAAAAAAAACTCATTTCCTCCGTGCTAATTTTGAACTTCACTGGCATTTTTAATTATTCATGCAGTCACAACGAGGAAATTCAAATACTAAGTGCAATATGGATGCTTTTAGCGCGCCAAAAATGGGACGCTTACAAAAATAAAAGTAGTTCATTTGTGTCTGTAGTGTTTTTTGGAGAAAATACACTAGGTTAATAGTCAAGTGTCATTTGTGAGCGTGACCAGCCGATGGCGACGTTGTCTGAGGAATCAGCTCAGGGTGCACTTGAGCCAATCAGAGGCCTTGGTGTCAACATCATGAAGTGTGTGTGAAGTGCAACCAAGTGTGATGCACCACCAGAGCGATTCAGCGTTTTGGAAGAGAAGTAAAGGCAAAGTCGGGCACTCTGAGTGTGCGCGTTTCATTGCGGTCTCTTGCAATGAAGCATCAACAGTGGTGGTGACACTGTGGAAGGCTTTGTTTGCTTGCTGCTGAACGACACACACACACACACACACACACACGCGCGTGCACGGAACACACATGCAATGCACACACACAATATTCAGAATAAAACAAGATTAGTCACACAGTCTGATCAGAACCAATACAGCAGTCATATTTAATCATATTTGTTGCTTTTTTTCTTTTACATTTTGATCTAGAATTACTCTAAAAGGAAAATTGCAAAAATGTCTGAAAAAAATGAAGTTTGGAATTTATATTGACAGCAAAACAATATGCAATTTCAAATACTTTTACAACAATTAAGTTTTGTTTTATTTTTGTATTATCCATAGAAAAAAAATAATGTTATTTAATATGGGAACTGTTAAGTCGACCAAATATTATTATTATTATCATTTTTAATTAAAAGGAAATTATCAAACATTAATACTCTATGAAAATCCAAAAGTTACTGAAAGAGTGCTCTGTTATTAATTAAGAGGTAAACTCGTTTTATTTCCATGTACTGTCTTTATAAGCATGATAAAAATACAGTATTTTTGGATCCTAACCACAAATATTACCTTTTCCAAATCTAGGAAAGCAAAGCAATAACATATCGGCTGAATCTCAATCTTTTCAAAGGGGGATGCAAAAAATCTACGAGAAGAGCTGAACTTCATTTCAGGTTAATCAGATGGACTTTAAATGGTGACAGGTGTGTGTTGACTCGCATTGAACGTGACTTTGTACGTGACGGGCTAATTCACAGTTTGGTTGGACATTCATTTTTGAAAAAGTCGAAAATTATTTATCTTGGTATTATTTTGTTAATCGCACAAAAACCTGCTATTTGAACAAGGCTGTGGAGTCATTTTATATACACTGTACACATTCAAATGTGGATGAATCATAACGCATCTACACAAATTATGACTAGAGTGGTAAAAATGAAATATAATGGAAACTGAATAAAAATGTAACATAAAACTGGTATATATAAATAAAACGGATATATAAACAAAGATATATTGATAGCTACATAAATGTGATGTAATCCATGTGTTACTTCCACTATTAATGAGTAATAACCATGAGTGCATTTGTAACACATCACTTAACACTTTCGTCCGGCAAATTAGCCACCACGGACTCGTGTGCGCTATGCTTTGATGGGGGCTAATACCACATGTTATGCAGCACATGACCATGAGAAAACTAACCCCAAACCTCCCCACTAAGAAAAACGCAGCAAAAGTAACATTTGTCACTTTTATCGACTGTGTGACCCCCACGCCGGCACCCCTTCTCAGGCGGTGCTGTACTTTCATGTGCGGGGTGGCGACTGCCCCCCCCCCTTCCAACCACTGGAACATCATGTTTTGAAGGTCTCTAAGTGGCCCTCACTTTCACTACACGTACACACACGTTACGGAAACTCAATCTGTGTGCAGGTCCCCCCCCTCAGTCACATGAAAATAGTTGTTACTTCACAGGTAGAAAGCTGTTAATCACAACATCCCGACTGTCTAGCAGGGACTCAATATTAGGGGCAGTGCTCCACCAGATGTCACAAGTCCTCCAAATATATTTTTGCTGTCCACCACATAAAAAAAAAGCACCTCCAAGTCTCCAGTAAACAGCGCATGTATGTGTTGTCCACTTACTGGCGGGGCTCTCGCCGATGCTGCTGAGCTTGCCATTCCAGTACCACAGCAAAAGGGTGGCGTCACGAGAGCCCGACAGCACGTAGCAGTCGCCCCCAATGTACGACTCGGACCGGGCCAGACAAGTCACCACGTCACGGTGACCGAACACAATCTGAGTCAGCTTGCCTGCGGACAAAAACACAAAACAAAAGCTAAGCATGTAGAGAAAGTTGCATGTTTTCTGCGTGATGCAAATTTTCCCATATAATGAATAATCAAATCTAATTAATCCAAAGGGCGTTGTGTATCTGATGTGTGCGCCTTGGCAAAGGATAAAACATATAACTGTGGTTATTGTTGTATGTTCTGTCTGCAAGGGCTGCTGCTACTTATGACTTGCTCATAATTACCATTGCATCGATGCTACTATTGACTGTTGAGTAAGGAAGTTAATGTGACATGGTGAAATACATAATGTGTACTTTTATTTGTTTTATTTTATCGTTTATTTTTTCAGTAAACCTCAACTGGGAGTGAGTGAGGGAGTCATATTATATATATATATATATATTTTTTTTTAAGATGTGCCACTCACAAGTAAACATTATTATCTTTACAGGAACAGAATGAGACTTGTACCTAATGTTATGGCACTCGAGTGTAATCCAAGGCAGCGAATGATGAGATAATAGTGGGACGTCATGGTGGCTGTATTTGCAGTTTGTCATCGTCTGTCTGCTCGTTCTGCAAGATCAACACGACCGCTCTGACTTGAGCGAGAATAAATATTTGTCCCATGTCCACGTCTGTGTGCGCGAGAGGCTAATTGCTGTCAGATTTCACCTCCTCCATCGACTACAGCACCGTCTAATCCTCATTAGGAGCGACCTCGGCCCGTCAAACTCCCGCTTGACATTTAAGCTCCCCCCTTCGCCCCCCCACCCAAAAAAAAAGCTAAATACGTCCACCTAATTGAGTTGTATCAGCGTGAAAAGATGAGCGTTATTAAAGAGGGCGGCCTCGAAACCAACCATGTAGTGTTTGACGTCTTTATAAACACACGGACGTGACGCTATTGAACGCACGCAGGCAGGCAGGCACACACTCATCCACACTTACGCACACACACTCAATCACAAAACACACACACGCACACGCACACACACACACACTATCTGCCACTCACCTACCTAAAAAATGCAGTAACACACAAGCGGGTCTCGCACATAAGCACACACACGTATACAACCTCACACACACTCTCACTTTCTGAGCCAATCACTTTTTCTCATCGACACACATGCAAGCGCACGCACGCAAACACAAGATTGGATGTGTGAGGCTACATGTAGCAATCAGCTCTATGTAATTGTTAACCCCCCTGTTGTGGAACACGGGGTGGGGGGGGCACTCCCTTTGGCGGCAGCTGTTGAGCTATGCGCGATTAAACTGTGTTCCACTTGTACACCCCTGTGGCACTGACACAATAGAGCCATCCTTCCACACATACACACACACAGCATCTCTATTAAACATGCGGGGAGGGGTGCAACGGCCTGGTGAAATTGATTCCGAGGCACGTTGTGGAGGATTGCGAGTGCAAAAGAGAAGAAGAAAAATAGAGCAAAGAGCTGCGTGAAGATGAAGCCCAGGACAGTTTCATCTAGGACCTCTGACCTACTGCCTGATGGCTGTATTGGCTGAAAGCAACGGGAGACAAAATATTAGAAACAGGTCTTGGTGGAATGCATTATAAGCACTAGAGTGAAATATGGCCTCATTTAACAAAATGGGATTGTCAAAATATTAGAACCAAAACAAAGGATGGTGGACTACCAGTGTTGGTATTGGGCCGATACAGTCCTAATTTTTAGGTAGGTGGAACAGAGGGAGGCTGCCGATATCAGCTGTCAATACTTAAGGGAAAAAAATTCTCACATTGAGTGAGTCTTCCTCCGCGATACTGTGACATTGATGAATCATCATCTGCGTCAGTAAGAAAGGTATCAAAAGCACAAGCAGTATCGGTACTCTGTATCGGTGACTACTCAAAAAAATGAATGCAGGTATGGGTACGGTCTGGGGGAAAAAAGTTGCATTGAACAACCTTCATTTTTTTAAAATAAAAGGATGATGGACTCATTTTTGTGTGTTTTGGGGGGGAAGTAATTTGGATCATTACTGAGACTTAAAATATCTGATTTGAAAATAATGCCAATAATTGTTTCTATAAGTGAAATGATTCATGTTTTTGAGGGGGTCAGAGATTTTTGTATTCTTCAATTAGTGTTTAAACAAAAAGAAGGAAAATTGATTTAAATGAACAAAAATTACATTTTCACCACCCCCCAACAAACATAATAATGTTTGCATTATTTTGGTCCTTAATATTTGTGGGGAGGTAAGTGTCTTATTGTTTTAAATCAACTGCTCATTAAAATTAAAGAAAAATAGAAAAAACACACAAAATAATTCAAGTTTTAGTTATTTAAAAAAAAAAATTGAAAACGAATTACAACGATTAAACAAAAGCTAACAGAGCATAATTGCTTCATCCAGGAAATGCAACTTGCTGCGGATATAACAGCTAAAGGACACGAATGGTAGAATTTCTGTGAAGCTGAAAAGTAGATTTTTCTTTTTAATGTTTTTTGATGTGACTACCAACACCAAATGATATGGTGCACTTATTGCATTTGATTTTTCAGTGGTGTGTCCTGAGGATGGTGCTAGAGTAAAGGCCATGAGGGCACAGTTTCCTTTCCTAGCCGTGATGCTTGTGCCCTTTTGCTGCATGATTGGGTTCAGTGAATTTCACGCTAATCAAGCCGCAATTTGCATCCTGTATTCAGCGCTGACATTTGGCTTAATGGGGAGAAGAAAGGTTCGGTGCCACGGAAGATCACAGGGAAAATGCAAACATACAAGTTTCTATAAATAATAAATCATTCAGGTATAGCCACATCCCAGGTATGACTAGGTCACATATAGTGGACATAAAAAGTCCACACACCCCGGTTTAAATGACAGGTTTCTGTGATGATTACTTGTCTCCTCAAAGAAATGCATAACCGACAAAGCTTAGTTAGCTGGACTGTGACGTTAACATAGCTCACTTGTCCTTTTTTTCGTCTTTGTCCCGATTACATGAAAACCACAATCCTCCACGAGGTAACGTGAGAGCCTATGTCAAATTCAAGTTACCCTACCCGTGTCTGTGGAGTAGATCCGGAAACTCTTATCCCAGAATCCGCAGAGCAGGATGAAGCGGTTGTCTGCCGTCACGATGAAACACTGCGAACTGATCTGGATGCTCTGGTCCAGGAGGTCCGAAATCTGCCGCCGATGGCTGCCCATGTTGCTGGCTGAGGAGAGAGGGCACGCAAAATTTGTCAAAATGATAACAAAGCTATTGTTTTGATAATGCTAAAGTGGGATGTACAGCGGAACCTCAAGGTCAGGAACTGATTGGGTAAAGTGGTCATTTGTTACAGCAGACATCAAAGTTTTTTGGTGGCCTAAACGCACCCAATAGAGAACAAAATTATTGACACTCCTTCGGAGCTATGTGGGTACAAAGAGGCAAAGCTAATGTTCTATTAAGTGAGACGGTAGTCTCGCTCCACCAACATGGCCACCGATCTTTTAGCCTGCTCTAGTCGTCTACTGTCCATCTGGTTATCGCAAGAGAGCAAAGCAAGCCAGAAACACGAGACCAATCTCTTGTCTGGTGATGGCACAGCACTTCAGTTGAACCGTGTCCAATTGTGGAACTTTGACATTTTTGGAAGGTGCAGATCAAAGGCACGTTTGGAGAGAACGGAAAAGTTTGTTGAATCCGGGGTTCGCCAGTTCAATCAAGAGTCGACAGTATTTTGAGTCTAACCGGAATGAATTGAATTGCGAGACGATACATATTAGCGCTTTTCTTTTGTGTAACCAGGAACAAAATCAGTATGGTTTCAAATGCAAACTACTCCAAGAAAATTCGACAATAAAATGAAAGATGACCAAATGTACAAAATCACGTATACAACAAAATTCGCCCCAAAGTATTAAATACCAGTTAAACTGTTCAATCTTTTCTTTTTAGAAAAGTGTAACACCAATTTTTGTCTTATTTATAGGAAATGAATCATAAAGACGCCGCGACCCTGTGAGGAGAAGCATTACAGATCATGGATGGATGAATCATATTTTTCAAACTACAAGTTGCTTCAGAAATGCATCATGAAAACAAAACAAACTCACAGTAAATAAATTGTCACTTTTTTTGGAAGAAATGTACTTTTCAAAAACCAAGACCAAAAACAGTAGAGCTTGGACTCACACCTAAAAGCCCCCTCTTCCCTAATTATGTTGATGTCAGCGAACAAGACAAAACTTCACTTTCTACCAATGTTAAACTTTTTCGAACGGACTTCATTTCAGAAGGTGCCAAGAGAAAGTAGTTAAAGAAATGGTCACTCACGGTACCAAATGAAGGCACCATCTCTGAAGCTACGTTGCTAGTTCAGCAGGCGCCATCCATCACAACAAGGGTTTACCATTTACAGTCCCAAGAGATGCAATAACCGTCCTGGAATTTACCTTTGGCCACAATGCGATGGAGGATTCAAGTGTAAGGCATTTTAAACAGAAAAATAAATAGATGAATGAACTTTTCCATTGAATCCAACTGGAACTCGTAGGCTGCCGTCAACACGATTCGGGAGTGGAGATTTGGGGAAAAAAGGCGTGACTTCCAGTCCAAAAAACCTTTTCCCTTCCCTTGGCCCCTCACATACGAGACCTTTAGCTCTCAAGGTCCAATCCTCCGTCGGCCATTGGAAAGTCAGTAGACGGCGTCTGTTTGGTGTCGCGCGCAACGTCATAAAGTCTAAGCCGTTGTTTGGGGCGTCTTCGGCCAATCGAACATGTGGGATCGGGTCAGGCTGTCGGGTTAAATGAGCACTGCGATTGGCTGTTAGCTACCAAATCAGGGTGTTGGACAAGAAAGTGACAAAATGGGAAAAACTGAAGGTATTTCTCAAGAACAAAATGAGTTTGGCTCATTTTCACGAGATAATGGCTGAAGAGCACGAAGACAAAAGAATCACTCTCATTCAATGAAGACCGCCGTTATTAAACATCACCTTCAAAGGTTACGCATTGACTATCGCCACCGATGGCATGGAGGGGGTACGACTTCTGGCGCATGCGCAGAAGGTCCGGAGTAGTTTTGCAGTGTGTGCTTCCATCATTTTCTGGTCCGACATGCTTCAACTTCAAGGCCGACACGACAGTTGGCCACAATGGCCGATGTCGGATTGGTGCGTAGAGGCCTTTAGCCCCACCTGTTGGCTTCCGTAAATACTGCATTTTAATCTCAGTTTTATTGGCTTTCTTATTCTTCTCTCCTATCTTCAGCTATTCGCCCTGACCATACATAGTCTTTGATACATGGTGCATCATTAGCTCGTATTCTAACTCACGGCTCCCGAACATTCTGAGTATTTACCTCCTGAAGCTAATCGCTTTCATTCTGACCTTGGGTTTTAGTTAATCCAGTTAAATACACTAAATCTGAAATCTTAATGCTTCAGGCATAATAAACAAAGATGACAGTCTGATAATCACAGCAACAACAGTATAAGAAATACAGCAGATGAGTGAGGGTCACATTCCGACGCAGTTGCATTCTATTTTGTTGCCAGGGCGATTAAAGAAAGAAAACATTCAACATGCTGACGGTAGTGTTTACGGTCCTGAGAGGCTGAGTAACGAAGCAGACTTCGCCTCCCGGTATTCTGGACCGAGGATGACACACTCTCATCCTTAAGAGGGATCGTTGGGTTTATTTTATGTGACGGATGAGTCCATTTGGAATGTGGGGGTGTCAAAAAGGCGAGAAAGCAGGTGTCAAGAGGAGTGCCTCCAAAAAGTGAGAAACGCCAGCGGCACCTGCACCACGCGCTTGACATTTCACAGGATTACCAGCACTGCTTTACGAAATGCGCCAAGTGTAAATATATTTCAGATAAGCACAAGCTCGGCTCGCTGGATGCACTCACAATGTAAGTGATCTCAATTCATCTCCTCTCCGATTTACAATTGCGTGTTTTTCACGATCAGACAGCTCACTGTTTTTTGGGGGGTTTCCAGCTATCTATTCATCTATCTCCCTATCTACGGTATCTAACTCTAGTATCTTTGCATGTCAACCACAACAGCTCTCTGACTTTTGTGTTGGTTACTCCCTCGTATGAGTGTCGTCATGATACAATTCTGAAACTGACTGCACACATTCAAGACGCAGGAAGGAGTTATGCGGCCATTGCAACTGAGGATGCTTGATTCTTGTTCAACATAACTGACTAGTTAACGTCATAGATTTGGCATTACTGCCCTCCAGGGGAATTTGCAGCACATAGCACTTCTCAATCCTGTATGCTATGCGGGTGGGTCTGGAGCTTAAGCCATGAAATAAACGGGGGCTCACGTATTAAATGAAGAGACTTTTGGAGACCGTCAATCAAATATCAAGACAGGAATTTAAATACAGCACTCAAGAAATGGTGAAGGTGTCCCTAATAAAGTGACTGATCCGTGTCCACAATGTAAGTGAGGTGAAGTCTCTCACACGTGAGTGCGGCCCACTTCCTCCTCCCCTTCCGCGTCAGCATCATCATCAACAAGTCGAGAAGGATGAGAAGCGACCATATTTGTCCTGACAGCCCGTCGTCGGAGCGTTCTCAATCACGCATTATTACCGCATTCGTATTCATTGCGGTTGACACGCGTCCTTTCCTGGCGCTCAAATTAAAGCAAAGAGGATGCATTAGAAGGGAGGGGGAAGGATGGTGGTAGTAGGGTGTGAGGTTGGTGGGGGGTGGTCTTGATGATGAAATGCCGGGCCTAGGCCACAGCTCATTGCATTCCAATTTGCATGCAAATGGCGGTGCGCCAGAGCAGGGCCTATATTACGGGAAAGACGAGCGTCCACGGCCAGGAAAATCATTTCATGCACGTATGAGCTTGTGTGGCGTTGGTTCTTTAAAAAAGGAAAAAGAAAAGGAAGCATACCGACGAGAGGGTCTATCTCCACAGGAAGTTGGTACTGCTGCTCCTGCTGCTGCACTGCTGAGCTGGGGTGACCTAAAAGCAAGAAAACAAGACACATGGGATTATTATTGGAATGTCACCAGGTGGATGGCTGGATTAGACTTCATTATAGCCACAGTCAACGGGGGTCACTCGCCACACACACAGTCACACATTCATGATGTCTAAAAGCTGCAAAGAGCCAGATGGAAAAGTCTAAATTGAGAATGCTGTGTTTCTTAATTACAAAAGTGTTATATTTATTAAATAAATTGAAAGTCATAACTTGGAGAAAAAAAGTCAAGAGGAACCCCACACACCCCCTCCTGCATTCGCAGGACAGTATTGACAAATTAGCATATTTCCTCATTTTTCTTGGACGCTATTCTCTGATAATCACTGAACATGCCATCTATTTACTGTTGGGCTCAGGGCAAAGCAATACCGTTGTTACTCTGGCGCTATCTGGTGGAGTTTTTGTGTTGTACTGTATATTTTGGGGGAATTGGCCGATATTTTGGGAGTAATATATCTTGGAGATAACTGTTGAAGAAAAAGGTGGTAAATCTTGGAGATAATAAATTACTAGTTAAGACGATTACATGTCAGTTGTCTGGCCAAATGGGCTGCTTGACTTCCTTTGATCAGTCTTCAAGTTCACAAATTTAGGAATATCAAATTTAATATTACTCCCACAGTGTTGGATTGCCCGGGAATGAATCAGGATCAGATGATGAATGGAGGTGGACGTTTGGTCAAATGAAGGCTGCTAAAAGTGTCACATTTGATCTAAATGCACACAGCAGACACAGTCAACTGTCAGCTAAATCAAAGGCCATCCTCCAGCCGACCGACGAACCGGGGATGGACAAAAATTATTCTGGGGATTTTAGGAACAACGACAGCAGGAAAATTTCTTCCCAGTAATCAGTACAGACAACAATGAAAAAACATCAAAACCTAATCAAATATCTTGTTTGAATGCGGAAATATTTGAAAGGACATATTTTAAATTTTGTGACATTTAGAGCAAAAATTTAAAGTTGCGATAAATAGGCAAAATGAAAGTTAAAACCGCACAATTTTTTTTTTTAAAGCAAAAATAGCAAAACAAGTAACATCCCAAAATTGCAGTATAGACAGTAAAGACAACCAAAATAGTAAAAAAGAAAAAAAAAAGGTACAAAAGTTTCAATAAAATAATCCGAGCTGCAAAAATAAAACAAAAAAAATAAAAGTCAGTAAAATAGTATAGATTCTGATATTGGTAGCAAGTTAGCAAAAATACCTAAATTACTGTGAAATACAGCAAAATAAAAATAAATACACAAATACTATCATTCAGAAATGAATACCTCTGAATAAAAATATCAAAAAATATCATACAAATAACTAAATAAAATGATGTGAAAAACTCCAAAAACATACAAAGATTGTAAGAGGGCAAAACAAAAATAATTTTTCCCAATATATGCCAACACTTATCATTCACACTCAGCATCTGACCTGCCAGGCCGTGCCACTTGTTGACGGCGAAGACGCGGCTGGCGGTGACAGTGATGACGGCGGGCGCCGCCAGCCCTGGCTGCGTGTTGGCGGCCACGTGGCTCACGGGCGAGTTGGACGGGAACTTGAGCACCATGATGACATCTTGCTGCATCTGCTCCGTGAACATCAGCGGCGTCTGCAGGAGAAGATACTGTTCAGGTGTGCCCCCCACCCCCCAACAACAAAACGAGGGATGGTGGCGACATACAGATATGATGAGGATGGAAAGTGGAAACATGATTTTAAAGGGGAAAAAGAGAAGGAGGAAGAGTGTTAGGATACGAGGATAGAAACAGTGACTTTTAAATGCTGCAAGGAGACAGCACTTTATTTGGCCAAGAAGAAAGTTCAACCAGAAAGCACATCTAGGGTAGAGTACCGTACGAAAAATGAATGTAAATCATGAGTAAAGGGTAGAAAAAAAATAGCACTAAATATGCTAAACTAAAAGTAAAGAAAGCAAAAATGGTAACATAACAAAATCGAAGTAAAAAACTAGCAAAAATAATAAACATAGCCGTGAACTGTAAACTTATAAGTAATTGAAGTTGCAACAACTTTAAAATATAAAGTATTAACATTAATGGCAACAATGTTCGCTAGCACAACAAAAGAAGCAAGTTGTTTGCTCCAAAACAATATGCGGAGTTGGACAATTAGTTCGAACAATGAAAGAACACATTTGAAACTACAATTAAAATAAAAAAATTAAAAATATCAATGGCAAATTAGTCGCAAAAATAAAACATGTTCCAAACATACCAAAAAATAGCTGTGAAAATAGGAGCAATAGTTAAACAATTAGCAAAAGAAAAAATAGTCAAGATACCGAGATGCAAAATTGGGTGAACATCATGATGCGCAAAAAAGTTGGACAAACTCATGTTCGTAACTGAACTTAAAATTGGCCATTTGGGGTTGAAATAGGACAAAATCAAGCGCGTCACCAGTTTCAGCGATCAACACGAAATTGGGTGGTCTTTCGTAACCAGTCGCACCAAAAAGCCTCAAGGGCCAACACCCAAAATCAAACAGGAAGTTGGACCTTTTGGTTTCAATAAGCAATTTTGGAACTGTTCCACTTGGACAAAATTCTCCTTGTGAAGATTTTTTTCCCATGCTGTTTGATGATCATTTAGAGGATTTCCCGTCAAAAGGAACGTGTTATGGCCTATGCAGCTTTAATTCTTATTGTTGATTTTAACCCACATGAATCATGAAGCTGCATTTAACTCTCAATCAGATCCGTGTATAACATCAAAGAGAAAAGTAAATCCACTTGATGTGTGCGTGCGTGTGTGTGACAGCTAAGCAGCCACACTGACAGTAGCATTAGCACTCGCTCACATGCCGACACTCTTTGCAACACGCTCAAATGGCGTTAAAAGACTAAAGAAGGTAAAGAATCTTGACTTTGCAAACATCTCTTTTGAATTAGCTCTTATGTGAAGCGCTGAGTGTGACGTGTGTGCGTGTTTGTGGTGGTCCACGGGCAGCTGTCAGCACCACAGAGACACCGCGCTAATAAGGACTCCAGGGGCTTCGGGGCCCATCGCAGGCGGCCACACTTTTGGCCCTTAAAAAGCGGCTGCACTTCACGCTTTTTTGCTGATGTGTTCCAACTTGGGCCGTGGGAAATTGGGGAGGCGGGAAAAGAAGATATGATCAAAAGATCAAATAAAATAATAATAATAAATAAATAAATAAATAATTCTATTTTTCGATTTCAATAAACTACGCATTACCAGTGTATGTAAATAATGAAAATAACTTCATTCATTAGCAGTAACCAAATTTGACAGACTTTTTCACGCATCCTGTTAAGGCATTTCCTTCAAATATTATATTGATCATTGAAACTGCTGTCGGAGTTTATGTTTTCTAACTTTCCATGCTGCCTTTGTTATGGAATTCGTCCCGAAAAGGCACTTTGAAACCACAATGGCTGACTTCCTGTTCAGTTTCGGACATGGGTCCTGAAGACACCTAATTTCTTGTTGATCGGTGAAACTGGTGCTAGGGGCTAATTTTTTTCCTTCTAATTATTTCATTTTACAGGCCAGTTTTCTTGAAATTTGCTCCCCAAAAAAGCTGGCTATGTCAGGAAAATTGGCTGACTTCCTGTTCTTGGGTCCTTGAGACTTTTTTGCATATCCGCTTATGAAAGACATGTTTACCAAATTAAATGTTGATCAGTTTAACTGCCATTAAAGGCTATTTTTTAAAAATCGCTCTCTCGCTCTACATACATATACAATATTATGAATTAAAGCTTTTAAAAAAAAAGCACTTACCACTTGCATAGCTGAGCTTCGGGGTGTGTGGGGCTCGATGAGCAGCTGACAGGGGGTTTGCCCAAAACTTTGGATTTGAGACTCGACAGCCTAGAAAAAGACACAGTTACGCACATTAACGGTCATCTCTAATACGCCTCAAAAATATTTATCACTTCATATCAGCTTCCGTGCGGATAAATGCACACTCTTGCTCATATGAAAACACTTTCTCACCCCCTTGACATACACGCCAATTCATCCAACGCACGCGGAATAGGAGGGCGGCGGCGTGCAGGCTGGTTAGGTGGTGTTAATGAAGAGGTATAGGGCCATAAATGTCAGAGTCGACGCCGGCCAAGCGGCCTCTGGACATTATCACAGCGCTCACTGTCGCCAGGGCTGCAGCACTCCATAGAGTGAAGACCAGCAAGCAACCTTACAGATTACGATGTTGTCCATGTAAAAAGGCCACCAAAATAAATTGATTTTTGACAACAGTGTATTGGCCACGCAAAACACGTGTACTGTTGTGTAAAGTATTTCAGAGATGAACTATTCAAAAAATGTATCCTAGAATTTTTGGGGGGGTATGTTGGTAAAAACACCCACATGCATTGTATACAAATGTAAAAGTATTTCACATTTACCACATAAAAAAGGTCATGAAAATATATGACAGTTTTTTTAGGAGTGCAATGATAAAGAAATAATAAAAAATTGTCACTAGATTTATTTTGATGTCCAAATGTTCATGTATATTTTATTAGTAAGTCTATGCATGTTTATTTTATACACATCTATTGCAACAATATAAAATTTACATATTTTACTACACTCGTAAAAAGTAAATTAATAAAAGTGTTCAAAAAATAGGAAAATGCTTTAGAATGAAATTTGGAAAAGTTATATGAACAATGTTTGCAATAAATACAACTGGTATTTATCAGAATAAAGTAACTTTTTAAAAAAAAATATATATATGTACGTGTAAAAGTACTTGACATGTGCCATGTAAATAGCGTAAAAACAAATCTATTCAAAACAGCCATGGCAGAAATACACTCTCTAGTCGATTTGGCAGCAGATTAACCGCAAATGCGATTCTGAACGCACAAAAGGTTTAAGTGACTGAAACAATACAAATTTAATCCTCAAATAAATTTGAGGCGACAGCACAAATCAAGGTCGAAGCCAATTAAACGGGAGGACGATAAGAGCAAGGTGACACAAAAATGAGCCGCATCAAAGTTTCTGGACGGGCCAAAACGATGACGGCGTGTCAGCCTGCGTGGGAGTGACAGTTTGTGAGAGTCGGCTGACTCGCCACGGTCCGTGAGAGCCAGCTCACGCTTGCAGGCTCACGAGTGCTATTTTGCATGATGAACACCAGCCTCGTTGCCGCACTGACTTGAAAGCACGCTGATGTTAAAAGCATATTTCCTGAACACGACAACGTACTCAAAAATGACTCGAGCCTCATCAAAAGCGCCAGTCGGGAATCGATGACATCATTGAATTCAAAATGTTCTTTTTTCAATATGACTACTCAGTATTTTGTCTTGAGTCCAAAATTAAACGGTGTAAAATGTATATCAAAGCCATGTAAAATGGGTGTATTGTGTACTGTATTATGAAAATAGTTTCAAAGCAATGATTTGGGCCAAATTCGACGCTTTGAAGAACTCCTAAAGGTAATTTGTCCCAAATGGCAGCATCAAACTAACATAGCTGACTTCCTGATCAGTCTATTGGACTTTTTCCTACATTTTATGATGAAAGACATGTTCACCATATTTCATGAAATCAATGAAATCTGTTTCAAGGGTAATTCTTTTTAAGATTTCCAAGCCACTATTTATAGTTAATTCAAAAAAATCTAATAAAAATAAATAAATAAATTAAAAAAAAATCACCAAAGTGTTAGCTTCGGCCTCCTTTACAAGTTGAAACCAGTTAAGACCGTGCAGACAAACATAGAAACATACCAACACATTGTTTCAGTTAGGCTGCGCTACGACTACGACGTGGGCGCGGCTAAGGCGGTATATGAATAGGGATGGTTTTGGAAAAGATAGACCTTCTTCCGCACCTGGCTGAAAAAGGCTCCACAGCTGTGTCCTCAATCTTCTTGGAATTCACTAAAGAGCTCAACCGATGCCCAGATTAGATGCCTAGGCAAGAACGTGTCACGATTTAACTTTAGCCATCCATCTCATACCTGCTTCCAATTGGGCCTGATTTTATCCAATTTTCTGGGAGAAGTGTGCCCAAGTACTAACTGCGGAATTCATCCAAAAATAGCCACGTTAAGCCAAAATGGCTGACAACATGTTCAGTTTCAGGCAAGGTCCTCCAACCCATTTTATATGTTGTATTTTGATAGACCAATGATTGATTAACTTACTTTCATGTCAATCCGTAAAACTGAAGGGGGGGTTCAAGTCACAGCGAAGATGTAGGCCGCTAAGTTAGCTCAACATGTCACTATGATATGTTTGGGTTCTGCTTTAACGTGTTGCATTACATCAACGGTTGACCTCATTGAGTGAGACAGCGCCCGATTGTTTACACAATTGTCTGTGCTGTTAGTATGGCGGCAAAAACGTGCCTTTACTTTATTTTGTTGAAATCAAGTCACGCATAAGCGTGAGCGTAGTGAAAGAGATCCTTCAGAGCGCCTCGCCAACCCCGTCGAACTGTGGGAAAACATTGGAGACTGCAACATCCATTCACGGAGGACAACGCTAACATTTTCCATGCCGTCCGGCGTGCTAAGTGAGAGGACAGCAGTGCATCAGTCGAGGTCACAAAGGTTGCCTTCTGCTCTGCTTAAGCATTTTTCATCGGCCCTCCTGTTATGCCGAGGGTCCAATTGACCCATTTTTTTAAAAACATTTATTCCGCTATTTTTTCACCAGATAAGCAAATGTTTCCAAAGGCCTTTCATTTTTTGCCATAAGTGACGTCGTTTTTCCAGGCGCAAAGGCTTACTTTAAAAATAAAAGAAAATGTTAATAAGTTTGAATGTGTTTAAAGGGTGTGCAAGGGGTCAAACTATCGGGTGAAAATTGTTTGTAACTTTAGTGGATTTCGAACACCCCCCCTGCGATAAACAGGGGCACTGTATGTATTTTGGGGTCAGACCGATTATTCGGCCAATATTACCTCTTAAAATCAGCAAAAATCTGCAGAATTTCATTTTAATTTGTTTTTACACTTAAATATATTACAACACAAGACAAAGCTAACGACATTCTCCTCCTTGGGGTCCCCACACCCAAAAAGCTTGTGGACAATGATTTGACATTCAACAACACTGGGATGAAATTGACCAAAATAGCACGATTGCCGTTTGTGAGACTGGAAGAGAAGAGCAGCATCAGCTAATGTGTGGAAGCGACTCCTCACAGCCACTCAACCCGTCTTCATTACTATGACGTTTACGAGGGCTCCACTGTAGGTCAGCACATCCCGTCTTATACGCAGGTGATTAATCCGTGTGGAGTTGGGGAGGGACCGTGGCCAAGGCCAATCTCTTTTGGGGGCGCTGGCCCGTGTCTGATGAGGCTTTTCTATATTCTATACATTTAAATGGCGGCGACGCCCTCTGATGCCGTGTCACCCCCGACCCGGACGTCGTCGCTTAATGTACGCTGCCACTTGACGACACGGATCCGCATGTCAAACATGACAAATTTATGCTAATCTGTGCCAACAACACAATGGGGCTAATAAAAAAAAAAAATCAATGCAATTAAAGTGTTAAATAAATATACATTCAGACAAAAAAAAACAAAAAAATTTTTTTTAATTAAAACTCACAGAAATATTTCGTTGGAGATGAGACATCACAACCCACAATTTATTTATTTATTGGCGGGTTTCCTTTTTATGATGTCATATGTATGATTGAATTTTTTTCTTCTCTATTACTGCGTCTTATACTTTCTAATTTTATTTCTTTAAAAAAATGCCATTCAATAAGGAAAAAGTAGCTTTAAGTTTAATCAAATTATTTTTAATCATTAATAAAAAACATTTGTGATTTGACAAAAAAATTGTTCACTATTTAAAAAAGGAAAAAAATAAACCATTATATTTGAACAACCATTTGACAAATATTTCAAGTTAATTCAAGTTTGATTTTAATTGTGCTGTGATTTTTTTATCTTCTATTCAAATATTACAATTTTACTTTATTGATCTGAAAAAAGGGAAAAAATATTTATAAAACCAATTTAGTAAGTTAAAATAACTAAACAACTAAATACAATATAATAATGACAATAATAAATAAAACAACCTCAAAGTAAAATTCACCATGTACGAATTTGTTTCACACATTGTCATTAAAAATACTTTACGTTGATAATTATTAATTTAAAAAAAATGGAAAATTATTTCAACTTAGTCCAAGTACATTTTTAAATAAAAAAATACATTGACAAATGAGTAAAATAAAAATTATTAAAAAAAAGAACTCAATAAAAAGATATCTTTGGGAATTATGCATTTTTTCTAAACTCCGTTTGCTATTAAAACTGCACTCAGCAGAATTTTCCTCCAAAATATCTTTACAATTGACTTCATTTGACCATTTTTGACTCACACATCTTATACATACACAAAGGGAATTGTTGCAAGCCTCTGGAAAGTAAGTTCAAGACTGGAATCGGGTTTGAATTTCCTGCACTCTCTCTCTCTCTCTCTTTCTTTTTTGTCATGCGCGTTCTCATTGTCGCCTCAGAGTCTCAACCAGAAATTTGAGCGATGGAGAGTACTGAGATCAGACTAGAAAAGTGACGCACAAATGACTTTTTCTACTCCAAAGGTAAGAAGTGATGATATCATCATTTAGAATCTGTATTTTGCACACCAAGAAAGGAGTGTGCAATTTCATTTTTTGGGTGTAGGTGAGTTGCAAAGAGAAAACTGAAAATCCTACGAGTACAGCTTTAATGTTACCAAATCATAGAGCAAAAAAGAACAGCTGGTTATAGCGCCACCTGTTATTTTGACTTTCACTTGACCTTTTATGTGGACACTCGGTATACCCAAAATAAAAAAAAAAATAATGTAGCCTTACAATAACAGCTTCAGACATGGCCTGCCAAATTCCCAATAAATATGACTTCATCAAAGACAGAGATTTACTGTAAAGTACCCAAAAACTAAATAAACAACCAGTGGAATTATTTTTTTTTTCATTTCCTTGTAACCCTGCAAAATTCCGCTGGGTGTGCGCAATCCCGACTAGGCTCTGCCTTGTGAGAAGTTGCAGGATTTTCCCGTAATCACGAGCAAAAGAGGGGGTAGCCCTGCATGGCCGTGAGAAGGCGACATCGGCTGTGTGCTTTTCTTTATTTGGTCAGAGGCAACACAGATGTGCATTAATGCATCTGCACACACACACACACGCACACACGCGTAGTAGAGGGGCAAGACAGGAAGTAATCATGCTTCTGCAGCGGTCTCGGCAACATTCCCCAAACTGTGCTGAGATATTCCAAACTCCCTGAGAGATGGAAAACACACACAATCCTGTCCGTTTTTGTCCATTCATTTATAAACATGCACGTGTATGAATGTGTATGCGTCAGTCTAGCAAAGTCATGTGTGTGTGCGTGTGTGTGTGCGTGTGTGCATGCTTCTTGAGCTAGCAAATCAAACACCAATATGATTTTACAGCCTGCATTGAGGCCATTTGGATCACTTATTATTTTTGGTCAAGTGTGTCATTAAATTTCAGATTCAAATTGACTTAAAGGGGAAGTAAAAAAATAAATAAAATACACCCATTTTTGAGCATCTTGGTTTGGGTTGGTAGTTGTTGCATTTTGAAACTTTTTATCGATTGAAAATGACATCATAGTTCCTCAGGGCTCAGGTAACAACCAATGACGGCTCACCTCTTGTCTGAAGCTGAGCCATGCTTGGTCATTAACGGAGCCCTGAGCACATATGATGTCATTTTCAGTCGACAGCATGTGGCAGAATGGCCGGCCACTTGGATGTACAAAAACGGGGGGATTTTAATGCTTAACTCATGTTCCGCAAACACATTATAAATCCGTATGCTGTGGTTAGAGCAGGATTATCATAGTTTTGGCTTTTTCATTATTTCATATTGACTTTATTCATAATTCAGTTAGTTTGAATTCGTTTTTAGAAGAGATTCATTAGTTCTTATTAGTTTTAGTTTTGGGGAAAAATGCTTAGTTTTAGTTTAGTTTTTATTAGTTTTAGTATTTTGTAACGTGGCGTATTTGTCAGAGGTGCCATTCTTTTAAAGATAAGTATGAAAAACTCAAAAAATGCTAAAATTTGAGAATGTTATCAACTTATTAAAATAATGCTGAATAACCATGAACAAATAAAACACAACAGTTTACTTAAACTGATGTGCAATAAATCCAAGAAATGAGTGCATTAATGCTGCTTCTAAAGTCAAAATGCAGATGAAACACAGAACATACTGTAAATGTTGCAAAACTTAGTGGTTATAGTCTACGCATCCCTTTTGCAAAGCTATTTTTGGTGACGTTAAAAAGATACAAACTAAATCATGCACCATGAAACTACACTACCCATAATACTTCAGTTTTGCATCATAGATTACTGCTAATGCACTTGTGTGGCAAGACATTGTGAGTATGCAGCCGAGACGAATCGGTAATTCAATTTTTTTTTTTTTTTTTTTTTACAACGATGCATATTTTAAGCAGTTTAAATTGATATTATATAGATTTTTGATGAATCCCTACTATTTAATGAATTTGAATGTTTTTGATTAATTCTGAACACAGCCACATCCACAGTTATAAGAGGGGGTGCACATTTTCTTTATTTGTTTAATGGAGCTGTGCATGTTATAGGCCAAAAGTTTGGAAATCATTTATCTTGGTCTCATGATGTTTACATGTTAAAAAAAACAAAACACTTGGCATTCAAACAGGGGTGTGTAAACTTTTTATTTAATATCCACTCTTCGATGAACTTGGCCATGAAGTTTTTTTTCCTTTTTTTTTTTTTTATTTATTTTTTTTTTAAATAAAATTATGTAATGCAAAGCATCAACAAACGTCCTTGACTGCGAGTTTGGACTGGGCCAGATGGGACCTCGCAGCTGCCAAACAACATAGCCAAACCAAACCAAGCAACCAGGATCACACAAGCCACTTCCCCGGTCAACTACTTCTTCCTACCAAACACCAATCAAACACAAATGTGCGTCTCGCTGGCCTGACGAAAAACAGCCTCCGGGAGAAACCACAAGTCGCTCTCAAAGCTAGCATGGCGTTTGGTAATGGCCGACTCTGGGGACACGCCCTTTGTCGTCTCAAAGCTCCCGCACACCACTCGGGGGTCCGTGACGATCCTCAGGCCCCCATGACACCACTTCCGCCCGCTGCGCCCACAGGATTGAAATTAAGAGCCGGGGCGACATGGCATGGGTTTATTTAACTAATTGAGGTGCTCAGACGAAGGATGACACGTGAGACGTGAAGGCTCACAGATTCCACTTGCCGGGTGTGTTCGAGCAGGGCAGGGCAAACTGTTGCGTGCTAAAAAGGACAGATGGGCCGGGTAATTTGGAGATAAAGTGGAAAAATAGGTTTAAATGTGTCCATAAAATATGTTGTTTTAATAATCAAATAATGAATCAATGTTTTTTTTTTAACTATTACTTTATTACTATATCATATGTGATCCTCCAGCAGGAAATCGAAAGTCGTACAGTTTTTTGGCTAGAGCTCAAAAAGCACGTAAAAATGATCAATTTTAGGATATGTGATTCAAACACCAGCAAAAAGGGAGGAGATCAATTGCTGTTGGAATTAATGTGAATTTCTGACCTTAACACATTGAAAACATGCTTTCCTTGGGACATCTTCATGACATTTTCAGGACAAATGTCAGCAGAACAAAAAAAAAACCTAATCGGCTGCTGCCTCGTGCAAGACAAGGGAAACTGCAACAACAAAAATCTTGGGCTTGTCTGCAGCCCCAGAATCAATTCAAATATACTGTATGAACCAAAAAAGGCTGTAATACAATCCCTCTTGGAGTAAACAAAACATCCTAGTTGCTCGGCTAATGCTGAAAGACCAACTGTCATGTGACACTTCCGGGGACAAAACAGATTAATAATTCTATAATAATACGATATATAAATGAATAAATGATATAAAGAATGTAAAAAAAATAAAATAAAAAAATAAAATGTTTTCTCCCTCCTAATAATGATTTAAAAATGAAATTAAAACAACAGATTTTAGAAAAGTGTTTGGCATACTGCTTCGCCACAAGCAAAAAAATTACAGAAAGCAAAAACAGAGTGACAAACAAAAAAGAAAAACACAATACAAACGTGTGGGGACACCACCATCTCACGCTCAAGCCCTTTTTAGACTAAATAACACGCACCAGCAGCTTGACAGTACCTCAAACGTGTGTGCATGTATTTATGACCCGCAAAAATAATGAAGAAGCACTGATCCATTACTGGGGACTGCGTGTAAACCAAAAGAGTGGGAAATGGGCTTGGACTGAGCGTGTGTGTGTGTGCGTGCGTGTGCGTGGGCAAATGACCGCCAAGGCACGGTCATGAATCTGCATGCGTATGCCCGTGAGTGTGTGTGCGTGTGTGTGTGTGTGTGTGGCTTTAAGGCCAAAGCACATCTGGATGGGAATTAGGGTGAATGAGGTGATAAATCAAAGATCCACCCCTGGTGCCCGTGAAGCTGCAGTCAGTGAGCATGAAGGGCATCTCAAGACATGCGGTGTCTCCTTGTAAACCTGCAACTCATCTCCATCCCGCTCAAAAGACCCTCGCTTTAATTATTATTGCTCTTTTATTCCAATTCGCCCCCACAACCCCAAATACAGTAAAGTTCAGCTAGCACTCCCTTTCGGATGCACAAAGTGTACATAGTATGGATAAGCTTCACAATCTGTTACATTTACAACTTTTGAAATGAAAATTACAATGAGACAATATCGCGTTCTATGGAAACTATCCTCAAACATTGGCGGAAAAAGTCAAGCATTTGGTTTATTTTCGCTCTTTCTGAGATGCTGTAAAAATGTGTCTAATTAGGAAAGCAGTGATAGTGAGAGGGGCAGAGCAAGCTTAACCGGGGGTTGTTAGTGGAAGCTACAAGAGTACTCGCAGGCGGATGTACATGGACTTCAGATGCGTTTTCATTTATTTTTTAAAATCAAATATGTAAAAACATTTATTTTTGGTTATATTGTCAGTTGAGTTATTAAAATGTTTTGAAAAATATAGGCAATTAACTTTTTGGATGTAGTGCCAATTCAATTCATTTCTTGTTGTTGTTAATGGTAAGGCTTGGTCCAGATTTTTTTATACTGTAAATGTATTTGAAGTTTCCATCCCATCAAAACTTGCTCTCTACAAAATATTGAGTGAAAAGTGTTTCTCTTTTTTGAAAGCATGTCCCAGTTATTCAGTAACCTAGAAAGAATATGACATAATTCAAATTATTATAACAAATGATAAATTGTGAAATAATTCTATAATATGCATCTCAAATGCCAATTAAGGCCTTTATTCTTTTGGGCTCGACGGACACTCTTCAATCCATGAGAAACCATACTATTTTGGTTAGTGTACATAATCCATATAAAACCCTCACCTTGGCCCTTATCCTTAAAGTAAAAGCATGTACACATTTTTTTTTTATAAGCCGATCATAATTGCATGAAGATCCGCCCCCAAAACTCAAAGTGCTGACGGGAACGCGGCCAACAATCTGGCTGCTGGCTCGCCTTTTTACTTCACATCAGATTGGTGAACTTGTCAGGAAGTTGTTTGTGCGGCTGCGTTTTTCTTTGCAGCGTTTGGTGCGCGTCGCTTTCGGGCTCGTGCGCTCAGAACGGAGGCCATGAATAATGAATGAACGCCAAGGCGGCGGCTGCAAGCCGTTGCAG
The DNA here is from genome assembly GCF_059441095.1 of Idiotropiscis lumnitzeri. Classification (NCBI taxonomy): domain Eukaryota; kingdom Metazoa; phylum Chordata; class Actinopteri; order Syngnathiformes; family Syngnathidae; genus Idiotropiscis; species Idiotropiscis lumnitzeri. The sequence goes on from NC_142398.1 coordinate 7,870,931, forward strand.
TGGAAGACTTGGTAGAGGATTGCTTCGCTCAGCAAAATTTGCATCGTGCATTGTTCATGCGTGCAACCGATTTAGCATCGCAACTAATGGCATCTCCACGATGTACAGACGCAGCGAAGGCAAACGTGCTTTTATAATAATCACATTATATATCCATATGCCCTAATGTGTGTGTGTGCTCAATGCTGACTCAGCATGCTCTTCAACGTAATGTAACTTCAGCCTTTATCAGGCAAGGAAGCATATTGCTGACTTAGATGGCTGGTAGCCCACATTCTGATTTGAGTTGATTACAGTTTTCTTAAACGTAACACAATAACAAAGCCTCACATGAGCATTGTTGATGTGTCTAATATACAAGGTTAATTTTGATTGCAATTTAAGGAAAAGTCCATCATTGGTGGAAACCTGGAAATAGCCAAAATGATCATAATATGGTTGCTTTAAAGCAAAACAACAGGCTTTGTTAGTCCTTTTCAGCATGTGCTCTTTTTGTTGGTATAATCACGATTCAGAAGCATAACAAATTTCATGTTCAACTAAACTGGCTTTGGAGGTTGGATTCTATTGGAAATTCTGGCGGACACTTAAACCAAAATGGTCATTTTAAATCAAAATAGCAGGCTTAGTATGTCCTTTCACTTTTTGTGGGTCTCCACAATTCATATGGTGAGCAAAATTCCCCCCAAAAATATAAAGGTATACATATTTGAATTTGAATTGGATGTTCCCAAATATGCGTCTCACCTCTCTGAGCAGGGGGTCACTAATGGAGCTGAGGTTGACCGCGCCTTCGTAAGTGAGATAGTAGAAGACGTTGAGGGCTCGAGTGGCCTCGGGCCCCTGCTGCTTGTAGCCGAATATCAGGTCAATCCACTGGTGGAGCTGGCATGACACAAACTCGCTCTCCAGAGCCTGCAAGACAACATTACATCAATCGTACAATCCTTACAATCCCTGCAACAATCATTAGCTGGATCCCAGGAGCTCCACGTGGGAAGTGTACAATGCAAGTCAAAAATCGACTCAGGAAGCGAAATTTTAAATTTATCCGAGAGGATCCAGGTGTTTGAAGAGTTGGAGGAAGAGGAGCTTGTTTGCATGACCATACAACGCAGCTCTTAGGATCATTGGGACACGCAAAGCCCCTCCACCACAGTAAGGTGACGGCTCATGGAGGGGATACATGGACGACGAGCTCTATGCTCAGAATGCCGAAAATGTTGCGCCTGAACGACAGGATAGGCAGTGCAGACGAGAGTCTTCTTTTTGTCTCCTCAAAGTGATTGGATGGAACAGGAGCTAAAGTCCTTATTTCATAAATATATTTATTGTATTTTTTTATAGTGCTGTCAAGTGATAAATTTTTTTTAACCAATTAATCACAAAAAAATTCCATGATTAATCACGATTAATCACATTTTCAACTGCTATTTTTTTGCGAAGCTGATAACAGTACTTGAATAATATCTTGGAATTGATGCAAAATCACCAAATATGAAGTATATTTAATTCAAAGACTGTTCTAATAGCTTTCTTGGATTCTTGAATACGATCTAAATGCAGACATCTTTACAGACATTTATTTTCAAAACATTTCTCAAAACTGCCCACAAGCGCCACACTCCAGCAGTGTTAGTTTGCAAGGCCCAGTGGGAACTTAAAAACAGTGTTTTGTTCTGAGACGTGCTAAAGACAGCTAATATGGCACAATATTTGCAAAGTATGCAAACTATTTTTTAAGTCAATCAAACTGAGTTAACAGTTAAAATATTTAACTGCGTTAAAATTTTTGGGATTAATCACCCGAGTTAATGCTTTCATTTTGACAGCCCTAATATTTTAATATAATCTCCCTATATTTCAGCTATCCAAATTCGCTGGCGAGTCTGAAATTTATACAGGGCGATGTCTTGATGACATGCCGATGATGACGCGACAGATGTACGCCATCGTCCCTAAACATGTTCATCATGTCATTAGCGAGGAGCGGTAATTCCTTAAATGTCGTCAAGTCCTCGGAGAATGTCAGCAAGCCAGTCCCGCGTGCAACCTGCCAATAATTTCTCTAACGAACACAAAGCACAACGCGTCCATATCTGATCATACAAGGGAGCATCGGGCCATTAAAGGAACTCTTGTTGTTCATTAGGGAGACATTGCGAGGCCGCCGTCTTTGTTCTTCCCTCTACTGCAGAACACCGAGATGCTTGCCGCTTTGCCTCCTCATTAGCCAGCCAAGGAGGGGAAAAAGCATTTATGGCGGCCTCGTAAAAAGAAGGCAATTGTGTTAATTTGTGTAAAGCTGTCGGCGCCACAAAAGCCCCTCTAAGCACGACCAAATTAGAATGAGACAGCCCTTGATTGTCATTGCTGCCTTGTGTCACATTAATTTGCAGCAAAACATTAGGCGGTGCTGCACTTAAACTGCAATTTATATCATTTAAATTTTTACGGTGGAGCTGCTGCGCATCCCTCACTTAAATGTGACTTTCTGACAGCTCATTCCGCTGCTAATTCGTCCCCAATCTCTTAATTACTTGCTCGCAATCACATAAGAAACTGCGGGGAGAAAACAAGAGTGCAACTCAGGCACAGAGCAGCTTTTTTTTTAAGCGTATGCTTTTTTTTTTTTTTTTTAAATCACTTTCAAAAACTATTTCAAAGGGAATTTTTTTATGGTGAAGTAACCCTTCATACAACGTGGAAATGCTAAAAGAAATCAACTTTAGAATAGAATTCTTGAATCATAACAGTTATTTTTTTTTGTACTTAAGTCACTTTTTTTAAAAATTTGGAATACAGTAGCAATAGAAATTGATGCTATGTTATATTGTGTTCATTCTTTTTAATTTCCTTTCCCCCAGAACCAAGAAAGAACCCTTAATAGGACATTTCAAAACATAACCCCACAAAATTATTTTCAAATTAGTGTGACTTTTTTTTTCTTTACGCAAGTAACTATTTCAACATTTTTATGTATTCAGAACCACTTAAGGGCCACTCAACTGCAATTGGGGAATGCAATTTCACAGCATTTAGATGAAAAAAAAAAAATATTTTTCTTGTTAGTCGGGCTGTGCAAGAATCGGTGATTCGAATGGGGAGTTCAGTGGACGTGGAAATGTGAGTATCGACTCCAAATATTTGCACTCGGATCAATCTTCTAATACTGTTGGGTGCCCGTAAGTGGATTAGTAAATTAGCCAGACGAGCTTTAAATAAATTGTCAGGGTAGGGTCAAGGAAGCACATCTCAGCAAGTGTATGAAACCTTGTTGTTCACGTCTCTCTCTCTCGCTCTCTCTGTCTTCCCCCCGCATGGAAATCACTCACTCACTATTTTAAGAGTCAGTGTAACACCGGGGCCTCCAGCCAGTATACATACAAGACTATCTTTGTTTGGAGTCTGTCATAGGACAGAGAAGGATGAAGCTTTGGAATTTCACAAGACTAGATCTCTTGGATCGAAAAGAGAAAGTTCATGTGAGACCTGGAGAAGATTTTGTGAGACAACAATTACTAATTTAAAAAATATTGCGCAGAATAAAATAATTTCAAATCAATTGAAAACCTAAATCGTATTCCAATGAGTACTTACAATTAAAAACAACCCATCATTTACTATGCTAAAATTTTCTTTGCCCAACTACGACGGCTTGCTTTAGCTAATAAATTTGCACGTGTTTAAGACTGGAAAAACTACAGCGAGACTTCTTAGTATGAGTAGTTTGGCTATTATTTTAAGTTACTTTTTTTTTATTTTTTTTTTTATCAATTTAAAACGATGCTTCTTCATGTTACGAAAAAAAAACTATGAAATATAAGGTACAGTGAAGCGAAGTAACGCTAACACTTGACTGTATGCCAGGTTGCGTGTGTTGTGTTGAAGGAGCAGAAGGTTTGGGCCAGATAGCAGATTCCTGAGGTGGGATCGAGTGCCCCCATCACTAGAAAGCATGCGGGATTATTGATGGGCCAATTAGTATCCAGTTTGTGTGCCACCCTCATCCACAGGGGCTGCTGAGATAATTAATGAATAATTTAGCAGCCTTTATGTAAATCATGATGGGGCTAGGGGGGGTTAGAAGTCACCACAATCCCAAGTTACGATTGTTTCATATTTGACAAAGTACACGGATGGGACTCACATTTGTCATCGGTGGGGCGATTACCTTCACAAACAATAACCTAACTGAAATATCAAAGTATATGCATGATATGTTATTTCACAAACTGACTTTGGGTGCTGAGTGTGTTTATTAATTCCAGGTGGCGCTATCAAGACAGTTTTGTGGTGCCACGCCCATGACTTCGGCCGAAAACATTTTCGTACCTGGCTGAACATGGCTGCAAAATTTGGTGAGTTTATGAGTGAGTGAAAGCCTACAAAGTGTCTTTATTCGGACCAAGAAGAATAACTAAAAAGAAGCAATGCAATTATGAGAGTTCAATTTCAAGCATTTGGCAAAATAACCAAAATAGAGCTCTGGGTCCACATGGGTTGGAGCTCCACGTATTGAGGTCTAAATATCCTTTAAGAGTCAGAAGTGTCTTTTCCAAAATCTAAAGTCCGTTTTTTTTTTTCCTTTCAGTCGTTGAGCGGGGCTGACTCACAAATGCCAATGAAAACACACCAAAAAAACCAACATGCCCAGACTGTGTCAGATTACTTGAATTATTTTCCCCTTTGAAACATAAAGCATGTCACCACACACAAAAAAAATCCTCGAGCGCCCCCACACTCCTTAAAAAAAAAAAAAATAGAATAACAAGAGACTTCAGCAGACGGACACTTTGACTGAGTCGCTGTCAAAGGCCGACACTTTACAGACACCATATTTTTATTTTTTTTTCTAAAGACACAATATCCTTCCCATAGATGCCAAGATGTTAAGCGATCAGTTAAGCAGCTGGCTGAAACTTAGTTTTTCTTGATCGTGATCTCAAAAACGTCACCTTAGAACATTTTTTTTTTTTGTTAGGAGACTTTTAAGCCACGGCTGTCATCCTTATTTTCTTCTCAAAAGTCTGAAAGGCCACCAATGGGTCTTGGTGGGACGTTTTTATGTTTGGTTGTGGTTTGTGGCTTTCTCATAGTCCACACTGAGTGGGATTTACCTGAACAAGGTGAAGCCAAACACTTTGGACTCTAAAATCCATTTGAAAGCCCCCTAATAAGTCAATGCACATATCTGCATACAAATAGTTACGCAGGTTCGACGAGTAATTGGTTGCACATGTTTCATGCGCTGTTGTCAGTGCTACAAATGTTTTCGTTTTATATTGATTACAGAAAGATGAAGCTAACACGGGTCAGGTGTGTATACAGAAAACATGTTTTATTACGACGTGTTTTGAAGGGGCTTCTTGGTTTCCAACACAGTTGCGTTCTTGGCGTACGGTGCCCCCAATTTTCTATTTGAGTCTTCACCTATTCAATATTTTTTTCCTCCATTATTTGCTGAAAAACGATGCGGTTTGCTCTTTTTGTGTTCATAATAGACAAGTATTGCTTTGGTACCGTCTTGCCGCATTTCATTGCCAAGCAACTATGTTCGAGTGGCAGGGAGGACATTCATTGCGCTTTTATAATAGAAAGACACCATTTTGTGCCAATAATATAGACAATTAAAAAACAATCACTCATGGATCTTTGTGAATAGCGGGGTAATAGTCCATCTGATTAAGTCAGAATATGTCGTAGTTCATCACAAACCGATAATAGCGCAGTCATAAGCGACATTTACAGAAAATATTTCGACAAAAAGAATTTTTATTTGCTGATGTGCTCGCAGAATGGCTGAGTCGACAATTGTAATTGTTAGATTTTTTTCCCATGCCATGTTTCCTCATTTTAAAAATTGGTGCGCGTGAACCCCACTTTATAAATTATCCGCTGAGTTGTAAATAACTAGAAAAAAGGTTCATCTCTCATTTTCAGAGCCAACCACTACTTTTCAGTAAATAACAAAGGATAAGTTTACAAAAGTAAAACTCAGCTACTAGGTGAATTTGCGAGTGCTGAAGCGCAACTATCTAAGGGTTCAGTATATGTAAATCCAAATAACCAAAATCGGCGCAATAATCCGTTAATTCTTTTGAATAAGTAAAACTGCTCCCTTTTGACTTTTCCTTCCAGGTCAGCCTTCATTTTTTTTTTACCCCACCTTTTCCCTTTCTTTCAGTCATCCGATCCTCTGGATCAACTCCCTTGGACTCGCCCCGGCTCGAAGGTTGACAAGCGCTCTGATTAAAGGGCTTATTAACTTGCTGTAAATGAGAAGCCGACAGTCATCCCGAGAGCCTGGACCGAGGGGCCCGCCTCGACACGGACGAGAGGGGGTGACGTAACAAGGAGAACTTCGGAGCAGCCGTTTCCTTTATTCACATGCAAGAACCGCAAATGGGGTGGGGCAGGGGGTTGAAACCCCCACCTTCCACCTTCCAACCCGCTTTGCTAATTAGACGGGTCACAACTGCAAGAGTTGTGGCCGTGGGTCAACGGCGGCAGTCATTGGCAAACTGAAACCCGAAACCAAACCTTCCACCGCCTTCATGCACTCGAAGAGAAGACTCATGTGGAAAAGAATCCCAATGAGCAGTGATTGGGCCAGTATCTTGTCAAAACAAACACGTCACGTCAGGCCAGGGTGAGCTAAGTGGTCCAATTTACGGCACAGGACAAGCGGGTAAACAACGCTGATTGGGAAGTAAATGGGCGAAACTAATGGCACTGACTCAACGTCTTGGTTTGGTTTGATTTTGGAGTTTAAGGAGGTAACAAACACTGATGTTAATCCTGCACATCTAGAACATAAATAAACGGAAAAGAACTGTACTGTTTACAAGAGAGTTACGATGTTACGGAGGCGATGTAACCTAAATTGCAACATTTTTTGCAATCCCTATATTCCTACGCTTTCAACAATAAAAACTTTGCAATTTCTGAAGAAGTTTCCAACTTCAGTAAGAAAAATCCCAAATTATGGGACAAATCCTTTCAAACGGATTTCAAACCTCCTTCAATTCACCTATTTTTTACGGTCATGTTCTATATTTTCCAATTCATGTCACAGCATTTCAGTTAATTTACTTAGTACTTATTCAGCAACAACAAGCTCGACCGATTCGTTGAATGGATCGTTCAAATGATTCTTTTTGATGAACTGATTCAAAACATTCAGTTCACTTAACTGTCATGCCCACCACCACCTTAAATGCTGGCAGCCTGACATGGGTATAGTTGCTACGATCCAGACCACACCTTGTCAAGTGGGTGTAAGTGAATTTGTTTTATTTTTTTTAACTTTATTATCCCGCTTACTCCTTAATTGCGATGTCAACTTACCCATTTCAGTCTCAAACTAACATTTTCTCGGCTCTTGAAGTGATGAATTATTCCATCTAATTTTTACTCCACAAATGTGATATTAATGAATTTTTGATACATCATTACATTTGCGTATTCGATATGTGCTGCTTATGCAAAGAAACTCTTTTAGCTTATTGCTGGCAACTCTGTGAGCTATCGCTAAACTGTGCTAACGGTGCAGCTAGTGCTTAACGTTCTTGACTTCCAAAAAAAGTTCAACAGAAGCCAAAACAACTAACAAGACTTGTCCGTTGAACACACGGCGAGATAAGGCCAAAGACATAGGAGAAGAGTCCGGGAGGATTGAAGAGAAGGACAACATTAGCGAGCCGTTTTGTCAGCGGCAGTAGATCAGCACATTTCTCAGGCTCGCCGTCTGTGATGTCACCGAAGGAGACGAGTGAAAAGGCGGAGGTTGGCGGCGGGGGGGTTACTCGTAAAAAGCGGTTAACATGTCCTCCCCTGCCGTACGAAGATTCTCCTCCGGCGAGCGCCGTCTGACATTAGCCAGATCACCGCCAGCGCCTCACTACACTGCCCCGTTCCCATCGCGCGATGGTGAAGAGTAGATTAGCGTGGAGCTAACGGGGAGGGCTACTGACACTCACTCAGTCAGCGCTTAAGCACGTCTTGCGGTGGTTTACCTCAACTCACACGTGCGTCCCGGTGGAGAACGCAAAGAAGCTGGTGGGAATGACATTTATGCACAAGGTTGGATAAAATGGGAACGTAAACAGACGTCACATGACGCTTCATCATGAATCGCTGCCGGTGTGAGCGTTCGGTAATGTGTGGAAAGAAATGTGAGAGCTACTTTGGCATTATGTAATAAAGTATATCAACTTGTACAGGAGTAGCATTTGTATATGATTTCGATTCAAAAAAACTTTTTGAAAGCCCAAAATCCCACCCTCATTGTGTATTATGTCAAATCGAATTTTCAAGATACAAATGCTCTAATTTACACAATCCAAGTTTCTCTGCCCATGACTTGCCAGCTCGGCCGGCCAAAGATTTGCCATTTTCAAACTGCAACACATACTTACGACACAATATTAGATTTATTTTTAATTTGGTAATTGGTCCACTGGATGTGCCACATCTGCAGATCAGCTTCACTAATTGTAATTGTAAAGTGTATTTTTTTTAACGAATGAAAATACAGAGGTATTGCAACCTACAAGTGATCCGATTTGAGTTTTTTTGCAAGCACAAAAGTATGACCACTTGACAGAGGCAGCAAATTTCTCAATAAGCAGCAGGTAGTAATAGATTGTCTGCTAGCTTGATGCTAATCCAAGGCACTGCATCCTAGAAGGGCTAACAAAACAAGAATCAGTGTAGCCGTACTTTTAAGCCATTAAGCGCTGGATATTTGAACACAAATAGTGCTGCAACAATTGAAGACAGATAATAAACCAATTCTGACAAATATATACTTTTTATTCTCTGCAAAAAAAAAAACAACTAATATTACTGCTGCTTAGTGGTTCACTTCGTTGGTCAACTCGTGTCTATCTGGAACTGAATAATTGCGTTTCCACTCATTACAAAGTGCAAAGATACTTTTTGAAACAACTATTTTGGTTTATGATTAAACTTGTAAGTCATGGCACCACTTTTATTCCTCGCAGTTATTGGTAGCTGGCTGTCAATGTACATCAATCCATCACTTTCCAAGCCACATATCTTAATTGGAGGGGTCACTGGGACCTGGAGCCAATCTCAGCTGACTTTTGGGAAAAAACGAAGAAAAAGACTACAACCTGGACTATAAAGAAATACACTTTAGCACTCACACTCTCACTGAGTAAGAACTGATTCCAGCAGCAGTGACATGGTGTGACATGATAGCCGGGCTGCCATTAAAAGGTACGGTAATGTGGTTTGCGTCATGTTAATATGACATGTTTCCGTTCACGCTTCAGCTTCTTTGTGTTTTTTTGTGTTTCAACAGCTGCAAAGTGCACCAAATGCTCCCAAAGGAGAAAAGCAAGTATGAGATGCAATCACAGAAGATAGAAGGTATCTGCTTAACAATGTGGCAACGGGTGGTTAGAGACGAGACGGCGTGGGTTACAGCGCATAATTTGAAATTGGACCTGAATTTGGGGGCCTCTGAAGTCGCCCCAAAAAATAGCAGTTTGAATGGATGTTGTGCGTTACGATATATGGCGCAGTGCGATAGCAAAAGGTTGAATTATGGGTAAATAACGAGCAGGAAGCATGTATCCAGATGACTATGTTTCCCTTAAGTGTCTCAATTATGAGGACCTACACATCCAATACCAAGCGACGAGCTGACGGAGCAGACGAGGCCGCCATCCGGTCACGCCGTCAGCGCCAAAGATATTTTGGAAGCCCGTTGGGTAGCAAGTTAGCGGGTGGCGAGCACCCCTCGTCAGGGTGTGGAAAGCCCGTTGACGACTCATTGGGAAATCTGCCTGCCACAAGAGCAGATATATTTATGTGACTCAAACATGGGGGATGTGTAGGCAGTGAGACTTGATTGACAGCTGACAGTTTAGCAGAGCGTGGTTTCATCTCATTCAGCAGAGATGACTTGATTTGTCATGATTTTGAAGGCACGATTTCATTCAAATTTGGGAGCTTTGACTTGGTTTTATGATAGTGACAGCTTGACCATGAAACAGACCAACTCATCGTCCTTTGGGAAAGACTGGGAAAGACCGAGAGTACAAATGTGGGATGTGTGGGATGAGTTTTACGACTTGGGACAGGAATGGTAACCCCTCTTTTACCCTGGGAACATTCTTTGAATTATTATTCATCAGTGCCTGGTTTAATGAATCCAAAACACAAATAATACAATTCAAATACAGAAACTTATCCTGAATCATCTTTTTTTTTTTAATTTAGGAAAATACCATTAACCCTGTCATCAACCCCCCTAAGGTTTTTGTTTTTTAATAAAAAAAAAAAAATATTAGCCCTGTATAATAAAATACTTGAAAATGGCTAGCAAAAACAATCAAAAAGGATGTTAATAATTAAACAGTTAGTGAATGGTGTTGTTCCACCAATTTGTGTTCAAACAGTTGTTGCGTAAAGGGTTGGAAAATGGCAACTATCGATGCTAACCATTAGCATGTCGCTGGGATTTTCTTTGAAGATGTTGGCAGGGTCTGTTCTCAAGGCAACAAAGGCTCCTTGCTGCTGTGTTTCCAAACGTGCGCAGTGTATCTGTTGCAGCAGTCATAACTTGTGCTGGATTACTTTTATTGCTCGGCGAGCAGCGCTCGCAGCTACAAAAACAAGCTGCCGTTTGGCACGGCGGTGACGACGACCCCGCCACGTGCAATCCTTTACTCTGAGAGCCTTTTAATGGCCTCTCCAGATTGGACCTTAATTAGCTGTTAATCATCTCGGGCTCATAACCGCAAGTGGAGACAGCGGGCTGGAGTGTGTGTGTGTGTGTGTGAGTGTGACTAAATCCTTGTTGCGGTGAGGCCATTAGCGGGCCTGGCAGCCAAAGTGAGCCAAACAGCCCATTAAGTCCTTCACTCTTCCGTCTCTCCTCAGTGCCGCGCTCATCCCTCTCGCGACGGTGCCAGCTGACACCCTCAAATGCCAGCGATCTGTCACGTGCGCAAGCCTGTCCACCCACGCATCCGTACCTCAGCTTCATCCTTTGGCACCATTTGGGTTTTACTTTTTTTTCCACATTAAAACCAGGGCACCCTCTTTTAAGGTTCTTCTCACAATGCTATGAGGAGCCACCTTTCACATGTCGTTCATGTTCAAATGACCAGACAGAAAAAAAATCCTTTGTTTTGTGATGACATTTCAAGATATGTTTCAGGACCGAGCAGTGGTTGGTACGACTGTTAATGAAAGAAAAACTCACACTGGTCATAGAAATAACTTCAATCTGACAAAAGGTAAGAATATTTTAGATTTTTTTGATCATGTTTAGTGTGGTACACACCATGTCCCCAAACAGCACAATGACTACGCTTTAAATAGGATGAATGACTGATTACAAGTTTAAAGACACCTGATGCTAATTAGAGGACACACCTTGGTCGATATTGTCCCAATGGACAAATTATTTTCAATCATTTCTGAGTCTCATTATTTTTGTCTAAGCCCGCTTATGAGTTTTTGGTTCAAATAATTTTGATCCACAATTCAAAAGCAATGTCTGATCTATTGGTTAATTTTCCCCATTACTTTTATCAGGCTCCAATTACTTCCGTCATCACTGTGTTTTGTTTTTCATTAACAGAGGGGTAGCAACAATTTCGTCTTTATCATATTTATCGTATCTACTCGCTGATAGCGGCGACCATTTGTAGGTCTTTTGAATTTGACGTGGGCTACACAGTCAGAGCCCACAAAATACATTAGTGACGAATCCCTGAAGAAACATGAAAAGAAGGTCACAGTTGAAGGAGACAGGCTTTACGTCATGGATGCAGACAATTTGGGATATACCGGACAGACCAAGAACTACATGAACAGGAACATACTTGTACCTCCTTAAAAAACAAACAAAAAGGCCACATTTGAAATAACACCAATAATATAAAGGATATATCTGAAAATATTCTGTATTATTTACCACTAAATACCTTTTTTATTCTATACTAAATATGCAAGCATTTTCGGGCTTTGAGGCGGAGAAAAATACGACACAAAAAGCATGCAGATGGAACCCCCGCTCCCGCGCCCCACCAAAAAAAAAAAAAAAAAAAAAAAAACAAGACACTGCATGATTAATGATCGGGGTCTGGTCATATTAACTGGCTGGTTAGCAGGTCCCAGTGGCCACAAACATTGAAAAGGCTGAAATTCCTGCTCATAGATGGCCACAATGCACACTTTTTGAGTGACCAGTGAATTCATTCTCATTCTGTTCCTCGGCGGAGAGGAAACCTTCAGTCGGAAGCGAGCGGCGAGGCTTACCTGCCGATTGATTCGCACAAACTCCTCTGGGGTCTTGGCCCAGGGGGGCAGCTCCACATCAGAGACCGTAGTGCCGTCTTCCATCACTCCCAGGTTGTAGGTGTTGGCATTGACAAACATCTCAGGGAGGTAGTAGAACTCCGGAATCAACTCCTGCACCGGTAACAAAACAAGAACATTTGACAACGCAAAGTGTGAGCTGCCATACTGGGAACATTGTCAACTAAAACTAATTCAATTCGTTCCATTAAATGTTTGGCAAGTTGCTGCCCATCTGCCTAGAACTCTATGAGAGGTTCATATTTGGTGGCCATTGGCTACAATCTCGAGGGCACGTAGATCTATAAAGGAAACGTCTAAAATGGGTGCAAACCAAGCAACCAAAGAGCACATTCCTTGCCATGTATGACTGTTTTATTTGCCTGTCTCAAACAACACAACATATTCCACATGTACAACGACAAAATGAAATCCGGTTATGACAGCAAGACGCGGGCCGTTGTCCAACGCTAACAAAGCGGAACTTGTAGTATAATGAGCGTAAACAAGTGCAGACAAAACTGCCCTCGAGTGTTATTGTTACCATACCACCATGCTTCTCCAATTAAGACGGCGCGATGAACCACGGTGCCTCGCTGCTTGGCCCAGATGTGTAAACAAGAGCCGTGATTAAGGTGGAATTTATACACAACTATGCGCTAAACTGTGAACATCAAAAGAGATGACATTTTGCTTTTACTCTTATTTTACTAAATAGGAAAGCTAGTTTTAAAGTTATGAAAAGAGAACAAACCCAACGCAAATCCTTTGGGAAAATAATTACCAAAATTCAAAAAGGAAAAATGACACGTTCAACAAATCTAAAAGCAATTCAGCTGCATCAGCATTTACTGCAGATGAACTCCAGTTTTGCATGTTTTTATTTGTTGTTGGCTTTATAATAACGTCACCAAAGAAGGGTATCGGTGAGGGCATAGAGAGGAAAAGTTCATTTCTCACCTTCCATCAGTTTCACAGTTGCTTATTTTTTAGTTGTTTGTTGTCAAGCAAAACCCAAACCTGAAACACCTGTGCCATAAAACACATCTCACATTTCTCACATCACATTTCCCCGTTTTCCTCGTCGTGAACTCACTCACTACCATTCCTCGCAGTTAAAATGAAGATTTGACATCAACGAATGAGTATACCAAGGTTAGGGTACTTTTCACGCTACAACACAATGTATTTCAGACCACAAATCCAATTAAAAGTGGTAATTTCGAACGTACCATAGATACTTTGAGAAAAATACATTCAACAGCTGTCCAGGGATTTCAGCTCGATGGGCATCGAATGCAAATAATTCGGTCCAGTTTAGGGTGTTTCATTTTTGCAATTTCCATCTTTTCTCAGCTTACGACACGAAAACAAATAGTTGTTTTTCACCCACAAGGGCCTTCTCTGGTTGTCATGTTGGTTACACTTCCAACGAAACTCAGTAAATGGTTTGTTTTACAGGCACAAACATGCAACAATCTGGAAATAAAAGTTAAAATATTCATGGCTTGTCCTATATTAGTCTAAATGTCTTGCATAAAATAACGGGAAACACCTCGCAGTTCCAAAGGTTAGTGTCTAAAAGGGGAAACACGATTTCCTAGCAACACAAACAAATGTCGATGTAGTGCAAAGAGCTCATCAAGTGAGCAAGTAAACACAAGGGCTCTAAAAACAACACGGGGCTTCCTCTCACTTGTGAATGTCTTCACTGCGCAAAAAGACGAGCTCCGACTAAAAAAGGCCCCCCTCTTAACGAGACCCCCGGTTCGTGGGGATTCACCGCCTGCTGTAAAAAGCGCACACGCGCACACACACACACACACACACACACAACACTGCTGACAAAATACATACTGGGCAGCAAAACCTGGAGGGCTGCACTCAAAGCAGCATAATGTGCAGTGGCCCCTTTCCTCGGCCTGGTCAGAGGCCAGCCCTTGTGATCCCCAATCCTGTCCTGTCATGGGTCACTGCCCCAACCCCTCCCCTTACCAAGCCCCCCCAACCCGCTACACTTCCACTGTTGCTATCTCTAACTTCTGCAGGTTTTTCTGATGCCTCTTGGCTAAGGCTAGGGGTCAAGGGATTGGGGGGTCATGCTAGCGTCACCCAGGCTAGAGACACATTGAATCTGGGTGTTGTAACCTATTATCACCCCTTCTTTGTTGCTCTCTCTCTTTTTTTTTTTTTTTTAAGTAGAAATAACACACAGGGGCTTTTTGCCCTCTGGCAGCGATGGCGGGGCGTCCATGAATGCCTCTAATGCTAAAGCTAAATGGTATACTTGCCATGCTAAATTGAAATGTCTCTTCGCTAATTCCTCCTTTGCGTTGGGAATGAATGTGTGCGTCCGAGTGGAAAAAGTCGACGGACGGATATTGACAATGTACGCAGCAAAAAAAATAAATAAATAAATAAAATAAAATAAAGACAAAGAAACCCCCGAAAAAACGAAAAAGAAAAAAAAAAGAAATAGAAATAAATGTTGTGGTCTATACTTCTTTGGTTTGAGGTGATGTTTAGTCCTTGCTTGTAGTTCAGTCTAGGTTAAGTTGAAGATACTGATTTTTTTTTTTTTGGGGGGGGCACTAATTTATTGTTTTCATCTGAAGCATTTTTGTTGGGATTTTAATTAAATGGAAAAAAATAAGTCATGTTCTTTATCTTAAGAATTTTGCTTGGTTTTTTTTTGGACACACCTTAAATATTTTTTCATATTATATATATATATATATTAATCCCGAAAAAAACAAAAGAAAATGTATTGAGTATAATTAAAAACAGCAAAAACTAATTACACACATTTGTAAAAACACAAGATGCAGTGTATGCCTTGCAATACATAATGACAATGTTGCGTTTTATTTCAAAGAGTAATAAGGCTGAAAAATGTTTGTATGGGTTTCAAACAAAAAGGCAATTAAAATAAAATGTTGAGGTAAAAAAGAAAAGTTATAAGTTCAAAATTTGACAATCCATCATTAGAAAATGATGATTTAACATTTCGTTTCAACTGAAGAAGAGCACCTTTTTGTGTGGGTTTTAGATATAGAAAAAAAGAGCAAGTGGAGATATATGATCACCCAATTTTTGGCAATAAAGCAAATGTTTTGGTTCCTTTGTTTACTGATTGATGGGGAACAAAAAACCCTCAAAGGATTGTGCCCAAAAATTTGGAGGCAGGTATTAATAGGACAGTGAAATGAAATTTTTGTTGTTGTTTGTACCTGCAAAATAAAATAGTTTCACATGAAAAAAAAAAAAAACATTTCAAAATGCTTGTTTTTTTTTTGTTTTCGGGAAAATATTTAGTTCGGGTTTCACGTAAAAAGAATACTGCAAAACAATTTGGAGATAGCGGATTTTGATTGGACAACACGCGAATGTCATGATGCGGTCCAGATCCGCTGATTGTTTTGATGTGATTTTGAGCCCCCTTGGTCTGATCCGCCTTGACGGGTCTGGATGGAGGGAGCAAAACGTCCGCTTTCGCAATCAAGCACCGGCCAACGACGCTGTAACGCGATCCACATGTTTTATCACCGGGGTGAAGGGAGGAAAAGGGGGTAGGTACTCGAGCGCAATCAAGCGTCAAAACCCCTCGACACCCCACCAGCCCCCCAATTCGGTGACCCGGTGCCAAGAGACCCTGAGCTGGAAGCGTTGCTTTGACAATGAATGTCGGACTGTAAATGTTTTAGGGGAGCAGTTAAAAGTGTGCGAGGGCGACCCGGGCTGTTTTGAGGGGGGGGGGGGGGGGGGGTGAAGGGGGGATGAGGTTGTCACATTCAACAGCACAGCAGAGATTTCGGGAGGGGGGCGGTAGGGAAGACTAAAGTCCAGGTTATAGCCTGGCTGAATGGGAGACAGATGAGGATTAGTCTACGGCTTTGATCACAAGACCGGGAAGCTTTCATTGCCACGGGACAGTAATTGCGAGTGACTGGCCATCGCTATTCCTATTTTCCACTGCCGCTCTTCCTTGTCCATAGGAATATTCCACAGGCTTGTTCATAGTTTGCAGTGGAACGTTTCTCAGGTCCTACACTTGAGCTTGAGTCACTATAGAATACATTTGGGGTGCTAGAGTACATCATGATACCGCATTTCAGCACAAATACTTTTGTTTGGCTTTTTCTTTGGCTTTTCGTGCATTTTGAGGGCATACGTATTTGCAGGATGCCAAAATAAGATTTTTTTTATCGCAAATTTACCAGATTTTTTTGGGAAGCTATTATTGTTTAAAAAGAAAAACCTCAACTTTATGTATTTTGGTGCACTTTCTGGTACAATAAGATGCCGTACAATCCTTGGCTAATAGCAATCTAGTAATTGTGTTACATTTTAAAATGTACCTTCTTTGAATTGTATCGTACACCATATATTGACATTCATATCAAACCATCTTTTATAAGGGAGGACGATTTGATTTTTCTAACGGGTCGTTGTTGCTTTTTTCAATTGAATTAATTTGAATAGTTTGAGCACCGGAGAGATGTTATATATAAATGAACATGACAAAAGCTACAGCGTCATTGCCATTGAATCAAACCATATTGCCAAATCATTACACTTGGAAAAAAAACTTTCTTGAATCATATTATACCATCTGTATCCAGATACAAATTGAATCATCTTTTATTGGAGACGTGCACAAATCTACCTGCAAGCCACCATTGCCATTTCACTGCGCCAACTGACCATGTGCTATTTACAGCAAAGAGTCCATCTTGTTAAAACCAAAGCACATGATTGGTGATGAATTGATTTCAAACTATAATGGTCATTTGCAGTCTGGACCCAAAGGGGTGATCATCTGCTGGGATCGTCACAGTCTCAAAAAGTCTCCAGTGACACAAAAAGAGACATGCAACATATTTACACAACACTTTTTTTCAAAAATAGTTGTCAAAGCGGTCGGAAAAGTAGTAACAATGAGTGATTTTGCTGTTTGTTTGTTTATATTTGTAACTGTACCTTGACATCTGACGTGTCTCTCTGGCAGTTCCTCCAGGCGCGGGACACCGATGAGAAAGTACGGTCAGCGTGGTCAAACTTTCCTCCTTGGAAGTTTAGGAAGAATGTGGTAAAGGGTTCCTGTGGATGACAGAAAAATGTGAACTCAGAGTTCATGCTGAGTGGAATAAAATATAAAGTATAAAATCCAATAATAATGTCATGAAATTTCAGAACTGTCAGGTTATTTCCTGTATTCTAGATGATTTCTGTATCAAATGAAGACGGACGGAAAAATGAACCCTATGCAGTACGTTTCTATGACGTGAGATAAATTACAGCAATTTAAACATTTTTGCAGCACATGAGGAATGATATTGATTCCTGATTTTGAAATACATCTTTTTTGAAAGAGGGATTTAACATTTATGCAAAACTACATGTTGATGACACGTGCTGGCAAAAATATATCTTAATCGATTTCTCCAAGATGCAAAAGTTGCTTCATTTAAGGGGGCTATTGTTCCGCTCTGACTCATTACATCAACAGATTACTTCAACATTAGTCTTTGTCCCGCTCAATTTGATGAACAACTGAAACAAAGACAAAACACAAGAAAGAAAAAGAAACAGCTATCCATCCATTATCCGAGCCGCATTTCCTCACAAGTGTCGCTGGCAAAAGAAACATGAGAAGTGAAAATCTTTTGCCGACCATGACCACTTAAGAATTATCAATTATGATGTAGGTCATCGAATAATTTTCAAATTGATGATCCCATGAATTACATAACAAAATAATTTAATTAACAAACAATATCAAATCCAAATGTGCATGAGAGCTGCAGGTATTATTTTTGTTGACTTGCACTCACCATCCTCACAGTCTAGGCCGTCGTATCTCTGACTTTGAATGTAGGTGGTTTTTAAAGGCGGCGCAAGTCAAGCCACAAATACACTTAAGAACTTGGCAATTTGGCAAAATTGGCAACGATGGAAAGCGAGGTCAATTTATCTTTAGTCATTTGGGTTGTGATGAATCTAGCTTTAGAAGCAGTATTATGCACTGCACTTATTGTAATTCAAAGTTTGGGGACTGCTATACAGTACCTGTATTTGAGCGGTGGGTTTTAAAAGGGTTTGAAAATAATATTTTTGTAGATCTTTTACTACTAAATACCAAACGTGATTTTTTTTTTGAAATCTTGAAAACAAGAAATATACAAAAATGTTTAATAATGAAACGTAACACTAAAACTAATAAAAAGAAACTGAAGCCAATAAAATCTAACACACCTCGAAATTTTAATTAAAACCGATGAGTCACTCGGCCCTCTTGTTATTGTATTCAGGCTTGGAACAAACATTACAGTGCAAAAAAAAAAAAGTAATCCCAGTGAGCCTTTAAATCCAATAAAGCCACACTACTAATGCATTTCTAATCATGTATAATCTTGTTAGGACAGATCAATCGTGGTCTCACTGGCCCGACCCCCAAGTGAAATGTCTGCCATATATACCTGAACACCACCGTCGCCGACCACTATGCTAACAAATAATTCGCACAATATATGAGAGGGTAACGTGGAGGACATTAATAGGCATTGGAGAGTTTTAACATGAGGCTCAAGCAGTAAAGCGGCCTTAGCATAAGCCTGCTAATGATGCTCGTGGATCAATGCAGCAGCTCTACTGGGACTCACTGACAATGGTGAGCTAGTGGCGCAATAACATACAAAGGGGGAGGGAAAAAAAACTTAGTAACCTCGCGATCCCTGGAGGGCAGTATGGCCAGATTGATGACATCCACTCAACAGAGACAATATTGCAATGAGTACTGAGTCTCTTAAAAACTAATTTCAACCAGAAGCCATATTTGATTGCAGTGCAGTGGACTTTAAGACGAGTGGTATTTGGCGACAGCTTATTAAAAGCGCAACGATAAATGGGAAAATGTAAGATAGCGATTTTATAACTTAGTGATTATTTTTCATTCAGTTGCTATCATAAGTTTCAAGGACTCCGTAATACTATCCAAGGAAAATTATCAGGCATGTTTTTAACATATTTTGGATTAGAAAAAGAAATCCATATTTTGAGATCTTGCTGTTTTACCCCACAGAAATATCTGGATTTTAAGAGAAAAGAATACTTAATTTTGAGAAGCATTTTTCATTGGATGGTGACATTTCTTTTTAATAAAGAAAAAAATGTTTCTGTGTCTAAATAAAATAGGTGAAAACATGCAATTTTTGATATTTTTTGCTTCCATCCAAATAATGGGTTTTGGATCAAATAAAATATACACAAAATGTCAAAATTTGGACATGTATAATTGCATGCTGGAAATACGGCAAATTGACCTTATTTGTTTTAAATATAGCACTAAACAGTACTGCACTTAACAAAATTAAATGAAATGTAAAGAATTGAAGAATAACTCAAAGAGAATTGTGCTTCGTCTTCTGGTATGCACACTTTGACCACCGGGAGCAGTATAATACTGACAGACATGCTACACAATTTGATGCCCTGCAACTAAGCTGCCAAAAAATTACGTTTTTCGCAAAGGATAAAGAATACATGTCGAGCTGTGCGTTGTCTCGTGTCAGTTCATGTGCTGCTACTGTTAGTGTCGATTCAAATAAGTTGTGTAAAGGTTCATAATAACCGTAATGTTGATGCTAGTTTTGCGCAGTTGTACGGCATTGTGAGTTAGCATTAGGCTAGCACACTTTAATAGGACAGAAGCTATGTGGTTTTGTTAAATACACATATAACATCGAGCTTTAGGTTTTGTTTAACAATAAACATGATCTAGGAAATGCAGCAAACAGCTTGAAGTAAGGATTTGACATAATTTTTGTTCACTACCTGCTTGTTGTGAAGTTTCCTGCCACCATAGCAATCACTTCTAACTAAAATTTTTACTTGCAACTGAAGACAAAAAAACATCTTGGTAAAACTAGATGGTTGAGTCACTTGAAAGTCGAGGTATATGAATCACTATTAAAGGCCACAACATGAATAAATAATAATCAACTGTATACTACGTCAAGTGCACTTACCATGCGTAGAAGCCACATGAGTGTGAAGCTGGAGGTGGAGTAGTGGGTGCCATAGTGGAACTTCGGCACCTGGTCGTCGTCCCACGACTCGTAGCGGTCAGAGAAAAACGCAGCCCGCTTGGGGTTCAGGGCACCAATGGGCTGTGGAAGGATTTCAATATTAGTCTACTTAGTATTGGCATTAATGGCTCAATGTTCTACAGAAAAAAATGATCAAGTCGTATGAATTTTCCATCAGTCTGAGAATAAGATGGAGCCCTTTGTCTGGAGGCTGTTATTTAAATCCTCATTTACAGAAATCACTTTTAGGCTGCTTCGATTTTTATTAGTTCTCTGTTGCGCCTCATTTTCTAAGCCTCCCCACCCCGACCTTAATCCATCACATATACACAAACATAGCGGATCAATGCTAATGGAATGATGGCCTTTTGAGGATGAGGGCCTAGCGGGGTGTGGATCAATGGCATCTCTTTCATATCATAGGCTGCCTGTCACTGGTAGACTCACGCCGGACCCGGAGTATTGATTTGCGCTTCGGCTACTGTTGTGCGTGGGTGTAATGGGGCATGTGTGTCTGTGGTTGTGTGGGAGCCATGTTTGGTAATAGGCATCACTTTTATTTTATGTTTTGTTTTTATCATCCAGCGGTGGAAATCACAGTCACTCGAGCTACAGCAATATTTTATTTATATTTTCGGGATTGTTGCAATACAGAGGACATGCTTAGTTTCCAGTACACAACAATATCGATATTTGACGCTAGTGCAGGTATACTTTATCCAATAACTTAAAAATGGATACCACTTCAAGTAACTCGGAATATAATGCATTCCTATAGCTTATACAGTACTCTGATTAAAGTTGCAATTCAAAGACTTGATCCATTTTTTTAAATAGTTAAAATGTACAAGGAACGACGGCAAAACATTGATATCTTCAACCATGAAGCAGTCCGAGATGAGGTCATCAACGCCTTCTTATCTAGGGACATCTCACATGCTTCAGGTCAAGTTTTCAGCACATTGGCGTCTCGTCAGTGTTGAGCACGTTACTTCCAAAATGTAATATATTACATAGAACGCGTGTCAAGGTAATGCACTTCTTTACAATATTATATATATGAATATATTTGTTGAGTAATTAGTTACTCGAGTTTAAGCTAATTTTTTCTTCTTTTTTTTTTACATTAAAAGGAACATTTCCGACAATACCGTTATATTCAGTTTCAACACTACGGTGGGAGCTCACTACCTTCAATTATTATTTGTTTGTAGCCACTGCATCATTAGGCAACAATACACAGTGATAGCGAATGTGTGTGATTGTGTGTGTGTGTGGATTTACAGAGTGGCACCGCAGTGCTGTGCAGCTAAGAGTTGACAGTGATACACTGTGGCTTCCTTGGGGGTGGCGGTCCGCTGGGGTAAGGGGTGAGTACACATGGTGAATTATACATCACAGCCATTGCTCTGATTTATAACCCTAATAACAGCCGACTCATTAAAAAAAGAAAAGGCTTGAAGGAGGCATATAAAACAAGAAATAGTGAAAGTGCCACGGTGACATCGCACGAGCGCACGTGCGCGGGCCGGCCCGGCGTCGTTAATGCAGTAAATTATAGCACGGGGGAGGTGGGTGCGGGGTGTGGAGGGTCGATTTGGTGCAGCGCTTACAGTACGTACAGCAGCGAGGGGCTTCACGACGGGCAGAGAGCACCTTCCCCGGGCTACAAATTGGCCCAATATGTCACCAGGACCAAGACGAGAGGTTCAGATAAATGAGCCAATAGCACAGTTCTAATTAGACCGGAGAGTTACCCAAAGGATGCTAACACGTTGCAGCCATAATGAGATAAACATCTGCAAATTCATCTCGGATTAATCCGCATAGAATTAGTTGAAGTAATTAAAAGAAAGAAACGATTTCCAGGAGAGTTCACAATTCAGCACAGCGGCTATTTTGCAGCCCACTAATTACTTTTCATTTTATTGAAAATAAATTACACGAACGGCATCAGAATGTTTCCGAAGAGGATTACCGAGGTGTTCAAGAATATTTAAGACATGTTCAAGTCCACTTGACTGTGTTTGCAATGCACAGACGATGCAGAAACAACAACATCAAAAAGATTAACAGATGTCATTTGTGAAGAATTTTCTTCAACAAAATATGACGTGGAGGCGATATATTAGCTAAAACCACTGCCTAATCGCTCATTTTGGCACTATTCCTCCAGAAAGCTTGTCATAGTACAAGCGCAGGAGTTCTTTTCCCAGAATTGCTGCTACAAATCCGAAATGGCAACTTTCTGTTTCATTTAAGGTATGGATTCTTAACTTTTTAGTGGGAACTGTTTTGAAATGTCATGTCCACTGGTGAACCCGATGTCAGAGGGAATTTTGTCCCAACTTCCCCCTGCTGTTTTTTTTTTTTTTTAATGGAATTTTGCCTCTAAATGGCTGCTTCAAACCACAAAACTTCCTATGGAATTTGGGGCACGGGTCCTTGAGATCTTTTCGTGTGTGTTTTCATGATTGTCAAGTCCACCCAAAAAAGACGACTTCCTGTTCAATGTTTGCGTTTGCCATTATCAAACACATGTCGGCCCAATTTTATTGTGATCATTGACGGTGTGAGGGACTACTTTTTTATTTTTGGGCGTTTCGGCTCTTGAGTTATAAAGTAAAATGGCTGTCTGATAATTTGGGTATCCCGAGTGCTTTGAGTCATATATCAGTAAAGGCGTTTGTGTTTCTGTATATTGGAGCTATTGCAACATCACAAATGGTTGTAAGGGAGGCGCCTGGGGGATAAACATATGGGCCACGCATGGTTCAAAAATCAATATGCCATTAGCCTATGCTGCTACGAGGAGCCCGTTATAGCACAAGGCTGCGCTCGATAACGCCTCACTACTTCTGTTACAATGCCATCACAAAAAAAAAACACAGTTCCAGCACGTGGTTATCGAGACTACAACGTTATCTCTGAGGGAGGGGAGGTGGTGCAGCATTTGATGTCAGCTAGAGGTTAGAGTTTATGATAAGAAAGCCCCTCGGGGTCACGGAGGGAGGAACATAAATTGCGTGTGGCCTCTTCTGCGCCGGCGGACGATGACAGTGTGACGCGTAGAAGCACGCGTTCACGCTACTTCGGCTTCTCAATGTCACGGTGGGAGCGCATGTCACACACTTTGTTTTGTCGACAAGACATGACGCATGAAAAAAGGTGAGAACGATTCTGATGTGAGAGCAACTACAGAGAAAAAGTGAACTCTTAGGTTGGTCTCAAGTGTCTTCAGTAGCTCAATTTTGTTTTTTCTACGAAGAATGAATATTATGGATGGTGGGAGGAATTAGGAAGGGATGTATAAGGGAGGGAGGCATGTATGGGTGGATAGATGGACAGATAAATAGGCAGGTACATGGTGTACATGTAGATCAATAGATTGACAGATGGATAAGCAGGCAGACTACTGGATGCATGATGGATGTCTGGTCAGACAGATGCACGGAAGAAACACGAAAGCGATGGATAAAGAGTCAAACAAACAGCTGCGGGGGATGGATGGCCAAAAAGATCAAGAGATGGATGGATGGATTTCCATTTGCATTAAAACACATGAGATTTGAGAAAATTATACATTTCTTCTATGTTCATGTCCGTGTTTCAGTATGACCAATATTAGTATCCCAATGTCAGCAGAAATAGTGACAAAGAAGAAACCAAAGCCTGGATGAGCTCTGAAATATAACAACAATAAAAGAGGAGCACACACGATTGCCCGAGCAAAAGTGGGAAGGTGGGGCTTGATTGAGACGGGGGGGGGGGGCCTGGCTGCCTTGGCCTTTTGCACACATTGCAGTCTGCCACGCTCCAGCGATCGTACACTGATACCACATGTATGTCAACAGCATGAATAAAACACAAGTCATACACATCTATTACCACTCCACTCGAGTGCTGCGCACCACCGTTGTTTTGTCACATTTCAGCCTCTGCCGGGTAATGCGACGCCGCATAAAGGTATCATGCGGCTTCCCATAGGGAAGCGAAGGTTGAAGTCGAAGATGAAGAGAGAGCTCTCCACGGAGGAGCAGATTGAAAGTGAGGGCTGCGGCGAGTGGGAAGAGACAAGGCGTCCACTGATTTTGACATGCCGGCAAGGGAATGATAGCATTAACATATGATTTGTAAATTGTATTGTGCTACGTGTGTTGATAAGCACGTACATCTTATTTCTTGTCCACCAGTGAAAATGGCAATTTTTTTTTCTCCGACCTTTTTTGTGGCTAATCGTTGAATGTTTGATGTCATGCAATGGTCACATACATTCAGCCATGGGATTTTGTCCAACAAATTTTGTGTCAATCGGTAAAACTGTCTATAAATACTTTCAGGTTTACGCTCTAATTTCAGGAGCTATATGGATGAATTGATGAATGGACTGTAGGTTTTTTTTCGGGTTGCATTTCAGTATAAAAAAGTCACTTCAACAGAGGACATAATGCAATATGATGCAATTTCTAAACACATAACTTAACACATACATACGCCTGTTATTTGCATTGTCTTACCTTGGACAGATCTCTAAAGTTGCTGGGCAGCGTCAGGTCTAGTTGTTCTGCTTCATAGTTGGTGATGATCCAAGGGAAGACAGGGTACTGGTTCAGGTCGTTGTATGTCCGGCCTGGTGCAAGGCAGGGAGATGAGGAGATGAGGACCGACGTATGACAAAAGAAGGGCTAGAACGTGGCGAAACGAGGCCTCACCAGAGATGGTGTTGAGGAAGATGAGGTACTCAAAGTTGGAGATCTCACGACGTTGCCATCGTTGAGTCATGTTGGAGGCCTTGAAAAGCTGCTTTGGTGTGGCCAGGGAAATCCGCCTAAAAACAATGCATTGCTATTAAATGAATGGAAAACTAAATGGAAATTCTGACCACACTACTTATTGATTGATTGAGTGTGCTAACTTTTAGAAAGACTTTCGCATGATACGGATCTTACGCCCTGACATGTAATCCGGTATATGGCAAGGTAGCAATCCATGTAGAGAATGTGCCACGGCAGATTTCTAGGGATTCATTATTAAATTGTTGGGCACTATTATAAAGAGAATTGCAAACATGTTAACAGTTGGTGTGCTAAGAAGTAGGAAGAGCAAAGAGGGTAGAGAAAGCACTTAGACATATTGATGTTTATTTTACATTGTTTGTAGTTGGTTACTAATGAAAATGAGAATTGATAAAATGCCAACTTGGCATCAACTGTTTCAGGTTTCTTTTTCAGCTCATTTGTATTGCATTTAATAGCAGTATCGAGGCTCAAATTTCCAACACAATCAAAGATCAAATGTGTGTCTCATTCGGGAGCGTGCTATTAAAATATCTCAGGTCTTACACTAGAAAACATTTCCGTATCATGAAATGTAAGGCCGTGATGTCATTGCATTGAATGATAGGCACATCTTAAGCTCACAGCGTTGTTACACTATCGCTCTAATGTAGCGTCACACTATACTTTTGAACAATTTTTAGTTATATTATCTCTCTGCTTTACAGAACAAAAACAATGAGGAGAAAGAAAACCGGCCTTTGAGATCTACTTGACTCCTGCGACAACTGCCATTGTGTAAAAAAAATATGCAGAGTTTCATGAGTTAAGACAAATATGCAATAAATAGAGCTGAAGGTGCACATTCATTCATTGACACGCACACACACACACACACGCACACGCACACGCTCACTATCCTACGGTGCGCATGGTGCTACATGTGGCGGGACAAAAACAAATGAGTCCCAATCCAATTAAAACAAAGGGGAACCGAGGAATAAATCACTGTCAGGGCGCTGATTACTGTCATTAGGTTTCTTAAAAGTTAAAATATGAACGTGATTACACCACAAGACCTTTTTGATTTCAACATTAAACTCAAGTAATCATCTGTATTAAAGCTTACTTTTTTTAGCCTATTGTACAGAAATGTTTGCATTTTGTTAAGTTGGTGGTGAAAAGCAGAAGGTTGCATAAAGACTATAATGGAACTAATATTGTGCATGTGAATGTGCAGTGTTGGCCACGTGAGCCGCTGTCTAAGGTCAATGAGGCAAAGTGACCCTGCTCGGTCTGCAAACTAACCTGATTAATGGACCCGAACACACACTCACACGAGCATACACACACACACGCACACACACACGCACACACACACGCACACACTACTACCACTACCATGACCACACTCAATCATCACTCGAGGCACTCTTCTGCATTGAATAATTACAAAACGTGCATAAAGTAATTATTTTGTTTCACCACTGCATTTATTTCCAGCACAATATATTGTTTAAAAAAGATAACATAAAAAAGTGGTTTATTTTTTGTGTAAAAGGTTGTGTTTTACTCAAAATTGTGATGTTCTTCCATATTGTACTTGTATATAGTGCATAATTATTAGTTATTATATTATGAATTATTTTTATTTAATTAATTATTTAAAAATAAAAACACTGGAAAATAAATATAAATAAATTCTTAGATTGCTTTAAAAATAATAATGATTGATAAAATAAAAAGTCTATGCAATTTTTACAACCACTGAGTTAACACCATTTGTTACTATTAGTCTATTTTAGTAGCTTAAGATTAAGTACCAGACTATTACTTCTCGGAACTTTCTTTGGTTTCTGAATGGCAAAATGAAAAGGAGCAACAACAGTGGCTTTGAAAAGGAAATAAAACAATCTGTGCTTGTTGAGTGGAGTTAATATTGATTCCATATGCAGCAAAGAATGTAGTTGTGTGTGTTGCTCTACGTCTCACCTGGTTTGTGGGAGGCCAAAGTTGGTGCCGAGGCCTACGCGGGGAAGACTGTGGACAACCTTCTTGGCGGTGGCGGCATCGGGGAAGTTGAACATGACGGCGGCTGTGGCAAAGTTTCATTCAATATTTTTCTATTAAATGTTTCCAATGTCTAAATGAATACAGTGGAACCTCGAATTGCAAATGCCCCAATTCACATCCCAAGTTGCTGGGTCAAACTTTTTTGCCTCATGAGTGCGCTTTTTCGTTGTTGCTGAAAGGAGCAGGTGATGCCTAGTCTGCCTTCCATGAGTGTGCCATGTACAGTTTAGCAAGTAGTGAAAAAGAGCTTCGTGCGCTTGCTTCAAGTTTCTTGCCACTTGCAAGTTTACAAAACATAATACAAAGAGAATGACACAATGTGAATTCAACTAAACCACAACTGTCTTATGAAAGTTAACTAGCTTACTGCTTACGCATAATGCCACACAGGGGCTAGCAAAATTAGCATCTGTGATAGTTTTTATTTTCGACAACTGACTACTAACACTAATTCTTTGCTGCGACCGGTGTCTCATCAATTGATTAATTTTTTATTTTCTATTTTCATATTATTACTGTATATTTAGAAAATGATAGAATACTATTTTTCGTACTAAAACACTTCAGTAAAGAAATTGTTGGCGTGGTTTAAAGGGCCGGAATGGATAAACAGTATTTCTAATTATTTCAATTGAAAAACTTGATTTCGGTGACAAGTTATTCGGACTATGCGCATGGTCATGGAAATAATTAAACTGGTAAGCCAAGGCACTATTGTGTCATATTTGATTGAGATTCTTACTTCTGTTGGCCATGAAGATCTCCAGGGCGGTGTTCTGCAGGAGGTAACGTCTGGAGAAGATGGCCCGGATCTCGGTGAACAGCCACTTGCCATGAAGACCTTCTGTGTATGCTAAAATCTGCAAACATAAAAAGGGATCAACAAAGGAAGTAAAACATTTTTTTCAGTAACCCGAGGCGAGCGTGAGGGTCACACCAGTTCATTTTTCACCGTCCAGCCCGAGGAGAACGATTAATGTCTTTTATTGATCAGCCTTTATGAAAAAGTGATTCCTTCAGTGCTAAAATGGCGGCTATTTAGCACACTGAAAGATGACTTATTGCGGGCGATCCTGGAGGGAGCCTTATAGTGAGAACAAGAAATACCTCGTTAGGTACGCCAACGTGGGGTGGATAAGATAACCAACTTACTGGAAACAGCTCTCAGGATGCCAATTTCAACCCCCCAAAAAATAAAAATGACCCAAATGTGAATTTTGGGATTTGGACCGAAACGGTTTCATCGTTGTAACAACTTGGCTGAAAAAGAATGTGATGATGATGATGATGACGACACAAAACACAGGATTGACTGGATAAATGGGCACGTTGCTAGCTCGATTGCCGCTAGCGTTAATAGATTCTACCAACGGGTGGTAGAGCGGAACAAGGGCAGCAATACAAAGTGAAGCTTTCTCGCCAGAATATTAAATCCAATAATGCGCAGACAACTACCGCATGCTAACGAAAATAACAAAGACAGAACTGCATCATTACTGTAGTAACACAGCATCCCAACGGGCTCGATGAAGGAAATGTTGGAAAATGACGAGTGAGATTTTTAATAATGAATTATTTTTTTTCAAAATGCAACTATACAGTAAAAGACGCTAAATGTGGAAAAAAAAAAATCACAGCAACTTATATTATAAATAAAGGGCAAGTATTTTACTTACACTTTTCACTGTCTGTTATCGTATGACTTGTTTTTACTCCACATTCAGCGATTTGTTTTCAGCAATGGTTGTTTTAATGTCCTATATAAATGAGAGTTGAGATCAGTGCCTATGTCAGCATTGAGGGGACGAAAGGTTAAACTATTATTTTCAGATTATTTTTAACTACACTGTATGTAATTCTCTTTCTGTTTAGTTTGACAGTAAATTTAGAATGGCAATAAAAACAGCTTGAAGTATCTTTTTTAAATATTTACCAGTTTTGACACTACCACCAGAAAGTATTCATATCTCAAGTTTGCAGCCGCAAATCAAATAATAGTCTGAATTGTCCGAAAATTGTCCGAATCTCAAAGCACCACTGTATCACTAACTTGACATTTTTATGATCTTTGTTTTAAGTCCAAAAACAAAACCACTTTTGCATGCGAATTAACGTTTGTCTGGAGGAGCGTGTTAACAGTGCAGATAGAATCTTCTTCTTCTACTACTGCTTCCGTTGTCTCGGGCAGCTTGTCCCAGACACTAATCCAAATTTAATTGAACTCCAGAGACTTTGAAGTGAGTCTCTCATATTCCTCGGAGAGAAGGCCCAAGCGGTGGCTGTCCTCAGCTGGTGCCGTCCGCCTCGGCCAGCCTTCTAATGAGCTCCTTTAAACTCAACAGCCTGCACGCCTCAGCTCAGGAGCACACATTTGAATATGTGCGGTGAATAATAACAGTGTCTCTAGAAGAAGCACTGTGTGACAGCTAGTGCCTTCCTTTTTTGCCTCTTTCTTTTTTTTTTTTTTTTTACAATTGCAGACAACTTTGAAGAAAAAAGGCCTTGTTAACAAAGCAGCGCTAAGTAGAGGAGTAGCACGTCTAAACACTGGAATTAGCAGCAGTATGGAGGGGGTCAAGTCAGCCATGTTGACAGTCATCAGAAATTGTTACGCTAACACCCGTTGTGGTTTGACCCGAACCTGTTTCCTTTAGAAATTACGGCGAAAACGAGGCGCCAACCCAGCAGTGGCCACCATCAAAAAGGGGTTAGAATTGTTTCCACTGGAAGAGTCAATAGTGAATCTTTGGAAATATTAGCTGCATTTAAACGAGGCATTATGAATGAATTTAGGCACGTCAAATTTAAAGCGTTAAATCTGGAGATTAATCTAAATCATTTGAACTCAGTTAAATATTTTAGCTCAGTTAACTCTGTTTTATTTATTTAAAAAATTATTGGCATAATTTGCAAATATTTTATCATATTAGCTGGACATCAAGTTACCACTGGGCCTTGCAAACCAAAACTGCTGAAGTGTCGGTGCTTGTCGGCATAATTAAATGTTTACGTTTTGAGAATTGTTTTGATGAAAAATGTCTGAAGATGACTCGGTTTGGATCGTATTCCTGGATCAAAGAAAGTGATTAGAACAGTCTTTGAATTAAAAGACACTTCATATTTGGTGATTTTACATTCATTCCAGGATATTATTCTGTTCAAAGCTTCACAAAAAATAGTAATTGAAAAATTATGGAAATTTCTTGATTAACTAATAATAAAATGTCGCTTGACAGCACTAAAATGAATTAGTGTTTTGTTTTTTTTCCCCCACAACTTGAAGAAGTTGCCAGTCATCTAAAAACATATCCATGACTTGCATTTTTTGGAAAAATATCTGAAGAGGCAAGAAGGGACCACTTCTTACTCAGCATCCCCCTCTACTGCAGGGCCAAAGCTGGTATAACTTGCGGTAATATGGTAACCGTGGCGGAACTACACTACAAAAATAAATAAATATTTGTTTTCAAGCCTTTCAAAGTCACACCTTGAAGCTGATCGCTAGCAAGTGAATAAGCAGGCTAAGTGATTTCAAGGAATCGATTGCCAAAGCGCGCCGCTATAGGTCAGCAAGATGAATAACCAAATGAGAAAGCACCGAAAAGTAATCTTCAGATGCACGATGGATGAGTACTTGGCGAGTAACCTTTCCTCTCACGAGGGTATTGTGGCATTCTGTGTCAAGAAGACGCATACAACTGATGAAGTTCCGTAGATAGAGGGCACGATGCGGGAGGCCGACAAATATCATATTTTACAACCATGTGACACTTACACAATCTCAATGTCCCCTCAATTCATCCTTGCCCCACCGTCACTGTCTTCGTCTTATTAGCTTGCAGATGAAAAAGCGGCGCAAGTGACAAGCGGCCTGACAAACTATCCGTGCCGTAATGTGACCACGTCCGGGATAGATGGACACGGAGTGGAGGTTAAAAATTATTGCAGATTCGGTGATAAATAGTCATGGTTTCTGAAGCGCAAAAAATAAATACACCAAAAAGGTTTTGTTTCCAACCATAGTGTTCCCCTTCCATCGGTCATCATATGGATTTTCCTCATACATTCCACAACAAAATGCAATACACTTGTAGTTGCTAGTTCAGAAATGGGTTTTCTCAACGCTTCAACAAATTAATTCAAAGAAATGATTTATTTTAAGGATGATTTGTTGTGTTTTTTAGGACTCTCATTTTTTATTCTCGTTTCCCAATTCCAATGAACTGTCAACGGTTGTGGGGAGGAAAAACAAAGCTGTTTTTGAAAAATCATTGAAATCTTTCATGGCTGATACCATCTACAAGCAAACTATTATCTACTTCCTGTTGTTCCTGAAAGACACAATTCTGCCCTGGTTTGTGGCCAAGACACACTCTTTTCTTCTCTGATGCAGAAGTACAAACTTGCTGTTAGCGGCGATCTCAAACAATGTCTGTCACAATTATTACAATTGTGTACTTAGGGAGTACACAGCTACATTTAACACTTTCTCTTGAAAAATTAATTTAGGGCTATTCAGAGTGTCCCGCAGGCCGCCAGTTTTGTAGTACACTAATATAGCTAGAGTAATATATTTTTCAGTCAAGTCACAAAAGTGAATTACCCGCTTCAAAACAAGGGTAAGAGTTTAGACTGTGAAATATGATCAAGAGCATTTTTAAAGAAGAAAATGAAATGAAGGGCAAAACCAAATCAAGCCAAGACGGCAAACGCAACACACTTCTATTGACGTTTCATTCCAAGCGAAACGGCGTGTGCGGATTCAGGTCGGCTGCACCAGCAGATCAATTTAAAGGCGTCACGCTGCAGAGAGAAAACAAAGGAATGCTCCTGATTGCTAAGGTCTGCGCGCCTATTTCAACCTGTTTGTGCGGCTGGCTGCTGCTCATTTCTGCACCGCTGTCGTTTGTCACTGTCAAATGCCCAAAAGGCTGGAGAATGAAGAGGGACACATGAAAATAAAACAAAGGGGGCAGTGGAACTAGCACTCAAACGGAAAGCATCAAGCCTCGACTCTCGCACCTGACTATGCCTTTTGCCAACCTACCACCTTGTTAGAAAGGTGAGTTGAATCTATCATTGGGACATTGATGAATCTGTACAGCATGAGAAAGTAGCTACGTAACGACCGCTATGTTTCCTAAAGCTTTTTGAAAGCGATAATTTGCATGAAAATGCGGACAAAATGACCAACTAATTTTAACGTAAAAGCAGCCAACTGCATTAAAAAAACATTAGGGGCAAGACATATAAATATATATTTTAGCAACTTGAAATTAGGTTATGAGGAGACCAACCAAAACTCCCGAAAACACCATGCCTGAAAGTCACTAGATGTCTGCCATTTTGGTTAATTGCAGCCATTTTCTGGTGAGCATGTCCATTTGCAGGAGTCCTTCAAAGACCATTGTGTCCAAGAGATTCTTTCCGATCGCTACCAAATGCAAAGCTCGTATACCAGTCACACGAACGACGTCATTACAACTGAAACTGTCCACCATAAATAGACATAGTCGACTCTGAATGTATGAGTTTAAGCAAACATATTGCGGTATCACAGTATTAAAATTAGAGAGCTAAAATGTCCTTTTTCTAAAACATTTGGTTTAAAATCATATAGATTTTTTTTACCATTCAACACAATTTTTAAAGAAAATAATTATTATTGGGTAGAACAAGAAATGTGTACCATGTTTAGGTAAGATAGAATTAAATTCCTATTCTTCAGTTTTAATTCTTTTTTCATAGACACCGGTGAGCTATTTTTAGAACAGACCCGTAGGATACTCATGTTGTTGTTGGGTCGAACTAGCACCCGGTAGCACCATTTCTTTTTTTTTTAAACAATGCACATTAATCAACATAGCAAAAAAGCATCTATGTAAGTATTCCGGATTTAGCGCATGTGCCCTCTCTCCTCTTCCTCCCAGTGTGCATAACTGCTCACCCCTCCACTCTCTGCTCAGAAGAAAATATAAATCTGCCTCATCAATAACTTGAAAGATGCTGCTCATTTGGTGATCTCTGCAAGCAGCCAATCATATTGAGCCTTGTTTAGAGGTCTGCAGAAAAAAAATGGAGAGAACATTACTGCGTTACATCGGTAAACCGTCAAACCGGTAATGGCCCATGCTTAACCTCAAGGTCAAATCGTGAGCAAATAGTTTGTCCGTGATGAATGAAAAACCCTGAAGAGGATCATAGGTGCTTCCTGGCAAAAACACCAGCACTAACAACGATCAACAGTGAACTTGAAAACAGATGAGACGTACACTAACTCTGTGAGCGTGTTTTCGGCCTGATAAGATTAAGCCAGTGGCAATTAGCGGAACAATCTGTTTTGTTGCACTGTAAAAAGCCAAATAAATGTGAGGCAAATATGTAAAAGGGCAGAATAAATCAGAGCATCTGCGTCTATTCGAGGAGGTGCAAAGGGGGAAAAAAATGAGGTGATTGAAGTTCAATTTGTTGCCTGTTATTAAGTGTTTCCGCATGGCTGCCTCGATTAAAGGATAATGGATGAAGGATTTATCATTACCTTTTTTTGGTGGAATCAAGTGCTGTGTGGGAGATAAGGTGATGAAATTAATGAGCGTTAGGAAGAGAGGTGATCCATCAACATCAAAACAGAGGCGCAAGAGAGGACTGAGCGAAGAGAAAATTCATAAAAGAATGCAAAAAAAAAAAAAACGTAGCAACTATGGACTCATCAGCATTGCGGGTCGCAAATGGCTTTTCAATCAACCAAAAGACGCCTGCTTTACATTCACACACTTGTGCTCACATTACTACTATGGGAACGAAACACAGTTCTCTGTGATGAAATATTGCTGTTTCAACAGTAACTTCGATAACTGAGTTGGGAGTTTGTATTTAATTTTGTAATTACTCATGTAATTACTCAAGCTACAAAAAACATTCAAAACCTCAACAGTGAAATTCTAAACTGACACCCAAATGTTTCTGTCCTTTTATTCATTCATACTTCATTTGTTTTTTTTAAGTTTTGGGGGGATTTATTTTGCTCATTACGCTCTCTTAATTTTTTTCTTTAGTTGTATTTGATTTGATATTATCGATTATTTACTAACATTTAATACTTGGGCTATTCTTTTGTTTGTTCCTTTATTCTATTACATGTTTTTCTCTTGTTCTGTTCATTTGACTTTTCCCCTCCAGAATTCAGTATTATTTATGTATTTATTTTATTTGATAGCTTATCTTTTATTTACTTTTGTTGTGTTTTATCATTTCATTACTCGTATTTAAATTTGGAGAGTCTATTATTTTGCTTTACTATTATTTTTACTCAAGTTTTTTTGTTATAAATCAGAAGGGTTATTTTTGTAACTTAATTTCTATTGTAGTATATTTTAGTAATTTCTTTTTTGTTTGCTTCATATTTTACAATATGTTGAGCATAAAAATAAGGTAAATTCCCTTTGAAATTGAGGCAGCAGCTGGAGGGTGACAGTTAAAATCCTGCTGAGGACATAAAGTAAAAATGCAAATCATACGCTATGCAAACTCAACTAGCAGTTGGATGGATGCTTCCTTTGAGCAAGGTTTGTGCCACGCTTGTTTGGTAAAATTTTGTGAATTGGTAGCGAATGCTAGTAAGTAAATAATTCTTTCATATGAATTCATGATTCATTTGCTTTTACTTTAGTGTCAGCCTAACCTTCAACACCAGGACATGTATGCTTCACAAATCTGACAGTTTATTGTAAAACAGATCATTTTATTTACTGCTTGTGTTTGTTTAAAAAATATACTTGAAAAAACTACTCACATTAAAATGCAATCGCAATATTTAGGAGAAAAATATCAATTTGTCTTTTTTTTTTTTTTTTTTTTTTTTTTTTTTTAAATCATTCAGCTCTCATACCCGCTCACACTGGCAAACCTTGTCAGTCAGCTCGTCTGCAAATGAGTTCATCGGACTAACGAGCGGGCAAAAGACACCCCCGCCCTACATCAACCCCTGACTCTCTAACAAGGGGGTCTGTTGGCTCTCGGAGCCCGCCGACCAATCGGGGCCCCTCGTCAGCATTGACACAAAGCCACCTCCGGCCCTCTGGAGCCAATTAAGATGGATTTTACTTTGGAGATTGAGTGATAGGCAGCGGGAGAAAAATAATAGCGGAGGCAGGATTCTGGATTGCATAAGCACAAGGAGGGAAGGAACATTTGGGGAGGTGCGAACGCAAAACCATTGGCGGCTAATAAGGAACAACTTGCAGCCACATGACTGGACTTTCACACTCGGCTGGTTATCCGGCAGCCATAGTGTCTCCACCACTTGAACCAGTGGACCTTGAAGCAATCATTTTCTACGATGGGATCTCTGCGCATTTATTTTGTGTTTGGGATCGTGAGAATTAAAAAAAAAAAAAAAAGTTCAACTGGCGATGATGAAAAATCAAGTCGTTGTCGCCGCTTGTCCACGCTCTGTTCTCATACAGGGGGAGTTTGAAATGGTCACACGTTTTTCGCAATTATCTTCTAACATCCATCCATTATCTAAACCACTTTGACATAGACAGACAGAGAATAGTGCATATATTATGATGAAAAAAGGACTTGAATTCCCCTTGGAGCAGCCCTTGTGGAGGTTTCATTCTTTTTAAATATATTAAGGGTTGGTTCGCTAAAGAAAACACAAAAACACGTGTAAGCATAGAAAATGGATGAAGGGATGGACGAACATTTTAATTCTCACTGAACTAAAGTCTCATGAGTGATAGCTGATGTCCTGCTTGACAAGTCTGCCTGAAAATGTTGATCAATTTCAGAAATATTCCTTGTGTCTTTGTTGGGGTAGCCCCATTTTGGGGAATTTAAAAAATGATGACAAAGCTAAAGAAAAAGTCAGCACACTGAAGAAATCCTAAATAGAGGTTGCACGTGACACCAATTCCAAACAGCGCAAACGCTTCTTCACACCCCACTTCTGGTGAAAATATAGAAAAAGCACAACAATATGAACGTTCTTTTGTGGCTTATGAGAAAAGACTTTTGCACATACACAATAAAGTTTCGGCATGGCTGGATGAATTGTAACAATTTTGCCCATTTCTTTTACAGAAAATTGAATTGAAAATCTCCCATTATTTTTTTCTTTGGGGGGGGGGGGGCAAATTTGCAAACTGCACAAACCTTAACTTTGTTGCTATGGTTCCACTTCGTGACCAAATGAAATCATAGCACCATTCCCCAAACCACTGTGAGTACAAACATATTAACGATTTCAATTTTTGATGACGATAATTACGTCAAGCGTGGTCAAGAACGCTGTTGTTTACTGACGACTGACGGACACAATTGTTCCAGCGAGATGCGACTAATTCAGGATGTAATCACCACTCACGCATAAAAAAAAAAGAAAGTTTCCTTCCCCTCGAGGGATGTCAAACCAACTAGCAGCCGGCAAGAAAAAATAAACGCGAGTAAAAAGGCTGCGGTGGGGTGCGATTAAAAGGAGAATGAAAGGAAAATAAACAAGCCCAGCATGCAGTCAGCATCACTCTGAGCTTATGAAGCACACCCTCCCAAAAAAAAAAAAAAAGGGCCTCAAAGCATTCAAGTCCCCAAACGCCGAGTCTGAAAAGTCCCCCTTTGAAAGCGTCTTAGGGGCCATTTAGTCTGAATTTAGCCTATTAAGGATTAAAGCCTCTTTTCACTATTTGCTAACAGGTTAGCCTTTTCTGCTGCCCTTTCTTTTCCTCAGCGACTTGGCCTTTTTGAAGTGGCAACAAAAAAAAAATGTGGATTTAGCGAAATGAGTCAACGCTGTTGGGGTTAATTGATAGAAGAAGTGGCAAACTGTGTATTAAAAATTATTCAGCCTGTTAGCATAAGCTCAGTGTAAAAAGATGCAGACATGCGAGGTGGCTGCTTTTGCTTCCAAAATAGAAATCAAATTTAATTTGGAATTAAATATGTGCGTGTGCCTGTGTGTGTGTACTTTATTGTATTGTATATTTTTAGGTGAGCGTTTTTATATAATTAGAATTCAGCTAGCTAGTGTTGCCTCAACAAGTTCATAACACACCTTCAGAAGCAACAGTGCTGTCATTTGTGCTATGTGTGTCAAC
This sequence comes from Idiotropiscis lumnitzeri, assembly GCF_059441095.1. NCBI lineage: Eukaryota > Metazoa > Chordata > Actinopteri > Syngnathiformes > Syngnathidae > Idiotropiscis > Idiotropiscis lumnitzeri. Next base: position 7,908,305 of record NC_142398.1, read on the forward strand.
AGAATTTTAGAGTTGATGGACAGTTGCGATAGCCAATCAGATCATAGGTTGGTCACGGTGGGCCTTCTTGCAGGCCTTACGTTGAAGGTGCCAACGCGTTCTGTGAATCGATACTGACTTGTAACAGGGTGCCGCTATGCGGAAATCAACACCATACAGTCTTTCCCGGGGGCCGTTTGAAAATCCAAAATATATTCTCGCTTTTTTAACCCAATGGCCGAAGGAGGGAAATGTGTGGATTTTATATATATATATATATATATATATATATATATATATATATATATATATATATATATATATATATATATATATATATATATATATGTATATATATATATATATATATATATATGGAAACACTGGTGATGATCAGAATTCCTAAAGTGGATACAACCCATGTGCTTCCTGAAAATCTAGGCGACACCTAAGCGCACCGTGGCAAACAGCGGACAGGTTAAGACTGCTGACCGCCTTCTATCGCATTGGCCCCGCTTTGCTGTCAATTTGACATTTTTGTGGCTATTTAGTGAGAGCTTGGCGTCAAAAGCCGCCTGTGTTGGAGTAAATTCTTTCCTAATCCCACTATTGTGGTGGATTTAAGTGGGTGCGGGGTGAAAAGGAGACCCCTCTAAGGGAATTCGAGGCTGGTCATCCAAAGCAGGCATTTGAAAGAGTAGGAAAAGAATAGGATATATATATATTTATATATATATATATACATATATATAGATATAGATATATATATATACACACACACACACACACACACTAAACACTAAAGCGAAACTGTCCTGTGGTTTTAGTGCTGAATCACCGATAGAGAGCATGCATTTCCACAAGACCTTTGACGAATATTCTGTGGACAAAAATTTACCTTCCTCAAAGGTTCTGCGGCTCGTAAACTCTGCAGTATTTGATCATGCCAAAAATCAAACATAGCAGTGGCAAAGTAATGGTCTAGGGCGGCTATGCAACTTCAGGACCTGGACAACTTGCTGTGATTAATAGAACAAAAAAATCTCCTGTCTACCAGAAAATACTGCAGCTAAACATTCGGCCATGAGTTGGTGCCCCGTCTTGCATTACAAAGCAGGACAAGGACCTAAAATCAAAGTCAAGATTTTGGTGTGGTTTGTAATGCTCTTGATTTAAAGCCATCTGAAATGCTGTGATGTGACTTTGAACACAATTCAAGCGTGAAAACTCCCCTGCTTAACTGAATTGAAACAATAATGTGACAAAAAGTAGCCTGAAATTTCTCCAAACACAAACAAACGCAAACATTATCGCTAAGTTAGGCACAACCAGTTATGAGGTTCAGGGGGCAATACTTGGGTCAGATAAATTTGGATTTCTTTCCCCTTAATAATTAAAATCACAATTTTGAAACAGCCTTTTAAATGTATTTGTGTTGTCTGAGACATTTAAATTGGTGTGATGATCAGGAACAGGGCAACTAATTTTTCATAGGACTCGACACAAAGAATCAAATTAAAACACATAAAAGAATAAACGTTATTTTGTTATTCTTCATGAAATTGTTATTAGTATTGTTTGTCTTTGTTACGGTTGAGTCTTGGGTGGGTGTGTAATGTGCCATAACAACCCAATGGATGACCCATTTCAAGCAGACTACACGGTTCATTAACCCCAATGGCAATTGAGGATTGAGAATTCAGAACTGCCGCATTGTGTGTTCTTTTTGCCACACTAACATAAATTTTAAGACAACAAACATGGTTAATAATGACTCTTGTATTTAAAGATACTTCCCCTCTTCAGCCCACTCATGATATTCGTGGATGGTCTCAAGTCCATTTACAATTCCACAGCGGCATACGCCACAGCTTGGACAATCGCTCTTTCAATTCTCGCTGACCCGGGCCCAATAGTGAGCGAACAGCAGGTACACAGGTGCTGATTGTAATATCAGCAGCTTACCAGGCGCGCTGGCATCCGTAAGCAGGCCTATCCATCAGGCGGCGGTGTCGCCTTTGACACGGGGTGTCGACGGCAGCCGAGAGGGAATAAATGATGGAGCGAGGGGATCAATCAAAAGGCAGTGGGGTTAGCGTCCCAGTCAAGCTCAGAGACAAGGCATGATGGAGGGGCTTGGCGCAGGTGCGAGCAAGGGGGGCAGCGTCTCTTTGTGTGAAGGTGCTCTGTGGTTAGAGTTGAGCGTGCGGTTGCAAAGCCGAGTCGAGTCAAACTTGTTTACTAGTGAAGCACTAGAAGGGGCACATTACTCATCATTAAGTGGCAAGATGACCACAAAAAAAGGCCTTAAGTGCAAAATTGACTTTACATGAACTGTCCTACCCGCTTACTGCTCGCTTATGTGATTTTGAACCTTTCTAATGCAAAGCAGGAGAAACACAATCTTGAGTTTACACGACAAGCTGGTCTGCATGTACGTAGTGCACACGTATATGTTAAAAATATTCATGAAGCACCAGATTCCAGCATGTTACTGCGTATTTGCATTAGAGACAGGCAGATCTGATTTTTTCAGGGCCGATGCCGATTATTAGTCATTAAGGAAGCTGATAACCGATATTCAGCTGGAGTATATTGGCCTCATTAGAAAACTACAAACGTCAACACTTAGCTTCATTTAAATGCCTCAAAGAGTTCAAAGCACAGTGGTGGAGCAGCATTTAGCTGTTACACTGCACATAAATGGAATAAGCTGCCAAAAGAAGTCAAGTCAGCGCCACATGGAAATCCAAGTTAAAGACTATGTATGCTCCCCCCCCCCAATACAAGTGATTAAGGTCTTTCACTGTTTTTTTTTAAATCAGGTTTTTCAAAATACTGTTCTTGCACTGTTCATCCTTTTAGCAATTTTAGTAAGAATTGTTTTATTAACTTTGCTCTTAAATGTCTCCAATTATTTTTTTTGTAACTGCGTTTTAACATGCTTTGAATTATGTTCATTTACCTTCCATATAAAATTTTTTGTTCTTTTTTTATCTTAGACATATATCAATTGTAAACAAAAGTGCATTGAGCCTCAATGCACTTCAGATCCTCCAGCAGAGAAGGAGACACTAGTCTGCTTTTAGGGAAGGAAACAGAGCTCATATTTTATTGGATTAATTAATCTGGGCGCGAACCAACCAAGCGTAAAGTAAAGTAGATAAACTTGCACAACAGTTTATTGCTTGTGGTTTTGGGGATGGGAAGACAACATTTTTGTCGGTATGCAGTGGCGGCGCCACTGCCAACACAGAAGTTTAAAATACATCATATGGTGGATATCTGGGACTCCCTCGACTCCCTCTATGATGTGCATTGCTTATATTGTAGAGCAGAGTTTCCCAACCACTGGGCTGCAGAGAAAGTGAAGAAAAATAAATCTTTTTTTAATGCTGTGTCATTTGCATTATCCAGCATCGTGAAGAAGAAGAAAAAAAAAAAAAAAGCAACATCTGAAGAAGCTCCTTCAAGAATCAGACCAAAATTCTTGTGTGAACACCTGACGATATGGATTAAAATTTTTGGACACATCTGGTCCACTGAACCAAGACATTTTAGGACATTTTATTTTGTCAGAACTGTTTGCTCCCTGGTTGCACAAAGCTAGGTCCATAAATATATGCTTAGATGATTTTAGTGTGGAAGAGCCAGCCCATCAAGCACGTAAGTGCACTGGCAACTGCGCATATTCACATTCTTTAGGTGGTATCTTCGACTTGTCCCAAAACATTTTTTTTTTTTGCATGAAAATCACTCCAGCGTCCATAAACAACAGTAAGGAAGCCATTTAAGCGGAGTTGCTCAGGGAAATGTACTAGGATCCATTAATTTCTATAGAGGAAGCATTCTTCTTGTTATAGTAAAAAACGCCAAATTACAATGCATACGGTCTTTGCAGGAGAGTCATTGTTGATGTGCAGTATCTCCAAAAACAAACGTTTTTTTGAAGCAATGTTATACAGTACTGTGTGCTTCGGTTAGATATTTTGGTGTTTAAATAGAGTGGCGGGCGGTGCATTTCACACCTGGGCTTTCAGTGAAGTCCTATTTAGTCAGATTAGAAAAACTACCTCTCATAATACCATCATTTATGACACCACGGCTGGAGAAATTATATATAGACACACACTTTTGCACTACTGAGTGTTGGACCACTTCGGCTCACGAGAGAGATACTCTTGAAAGGGCCGTCTTGAAAATGGCCATGGATGTCTAACTGCAATCAAACCCACACTTTTCCTTCCTTGGGGCATTGCGGATTAAATAAAGCAAGGATATATTTTAGATTTTCGGACAGTCACCGGGTAAGACTATGGTGTGGATTTTTAATTTTCTTTTTCAAGCACACTGACTCTTATTTGGGGAAATGTGAGCAAGACGCTGAGAACTAAGGAATACTCAAAAGCAATACTCACCTTATCGCAAGTAAGACAACTTAATACGATGGGGTGAGTTTCCATGCATTTAAAGGCCCCCACGCCGGCAAAATGCAATTGATCTGGAACCTAGCTTCTGCTACAAATGTGGGTTCACAGTAAATTGTAAAAAGGTGGCAACTGATGGTTGTGGATAGAAATGCTGCTTATGGAGAACCGCCATTGTTATTGCGTGTTTATGGTGATAGAAAGTGTTTAGAGTGGAGAGGGAAAGTTAAAAGTTAAAACTCCTCATTATCATCTTGGTGCAACTGAGTGATTTATGGACTAAGAGCTGTCATTTAGCAAAGAGCAAAATAAAGTGGGGGACCAGAGGGTTGGGGAGGGGGGGTGGCTGTTTCCTCAGGCTCATTGATAATGACATACCTGCACGGCCTGTCCGTTAGCCCGATAGCACAAACTACTTAGGCTCTAACTGGAAAATCAATAGGCTGCACGCTCAGAGACCATGCCTCTTTGGGATTGGCAGCCGCGGGTCGGGGTGGAGGGGGGTGTGGGTGGCCATGGAGGGGAGCGGTCCCGCTTTTGGGTAACGATCTTCTTGCTCCTTTTCCGAAACACTTGGCTGATTTTCTTCGAGTGAGCAAACATCAATCCAGATGCCGCGGCTTACCCCGGGTAGCCGTCACCGCCCCGCTAATTAGGCTTAGCAATGTCTTCTCAACAGGGGGGGTGGTTCTCACTGGACGCTGACCTTCAAGGAAATCTACACCAACACTTTGAAATACAGTGTCTGGTGTAGAACAAAAATCTACGATTTGTCATATTTGGAATCAACATTTTGGAAAACCAAGAATTTTGTCGGGATTTTTCTTCCTTGCAAAGGAGAGAAATTGAAGGAGCCTTGTGTTCACTAAATTGTTTGCTGTTACTTGGAATAAGACGTACGAGGCATAAGGAATACACATTTTTGTTTAATAAAAATGCAAATGTACTTTTATTAAAGCTGCAATTTAATGAACTAGATAAAACATATCAGTCATTCAAATGTGATGTGCTTTGATGGATTATTTTTACTTTTTTTTTTTCTATCAACCACAGTGATGAGGGGCAACCGGTTTATATTTTCGAACTCTTGAAGAAGACTCCTAGTTTGCCATTTGGAAACTTCATGGCCCATTTTGGTGAAAGAATCCTTTGCTATATTTTCCCCCAACCCCCATCAACTTCACATCATACAGGATCTTAACAAAATGCAGAGACGGCCATCCTCACTTCCTCATTCAGTCTTTATTAGAAGCCTCTAAGAAGAGCTCCACAACAACACATGCAATATTGATGCCTAGCGTTGAAAAACACAGAGTGCTGCTGCTGCTCAACACAAATGCACATGCGCACACAGACGCACAAAAATGCACACATACACACACACACGCACACGCACACACAAACGAGTATGTTACTGCCGAGCAGATGCTTCACCCCGTCCGCCAATTAGTCGCCTGCGATGATTTTTCTTTTTTGGAGTGAGCAGCTGCCACGAGAGAATGAACATCCCTAACACTTGACGTCAAGGATGTCTGTTTATGTCTGATGCGTTTGTATTTGCAGCTCACGGAGATGGGGGGGTTGGCCCCGTAATTGTAGTCATAACACTAATACGATGTTTAGTAGATGATATCTTGGGCATGTTTTGGGAAGAACTCTAGCCTTGGATGAGGTTCTAGTCGGCGTAAATGGATACACAGTAGCTTGAAGACCGCATGAAGAGGAAGTGAGAAGAAAAATGGAAATACTCAAATTTAAATGTGGCTGCTATCAATGACAATGAGAACAACCGATATCATCTGATCATGGAAAGGGTCAGAATAGTTTAAGGGGTGGGGGGGTCACAAATGGGCAGCCGGCGGTTATTCAGTTCTCTGAGTTTTATCAAGACCTGGATGAATGAGTATATTCACAAGCATATATCCCATATACCAGTGACTTTCTTCTGGCCACTCATTGGCTAAAATTATCTCAAGGGGTTATAGCACGACCTGTTTGGCATCCAAAATGCATCTCAAAATAGGCACCGTAATCGCCGCTCTATCCCAGGTTCTGGGTTTGCGGTCACACTATTTTATTTTTATTTTATTTTTGGTGGAATTCTACTCTTGGTCACTAGATGGTGGTAAACGCTTATGTTGAACACTGTAAATTTGAAAGAAGAGTGAAAACAGCAAGTATTTCAAGCCATGCCTTGTTTATGTTGAAGGTGAATGAAGGTCAATTTTTTTTTCATCCTGCTTTGTGTGCCGACAGAAAGCATCTTGGGACATGATTATTGATGTATATTGTGAGATGACAAGTTTTTTAGTTTGCAAAACAATGACTGTGACTGACTTTACTGTGAACTAAGGGATCAGTACAAAAATGCCTTGAAATACTGTACAACATACCTAAACTTATATCACAGGTTTCACTTGTCACGGGGGGTGGTCTGGAACTTAAACCCCGCAAAGGAGGGTGGGATTACTGCATTTCAAAAACAAGTTTTTAAATGACTTTAATTTGATTAAACCTTATTTCTGTTATTGTTTTTCACGTGGCCACCTCAAACAGATGTGGGCTTAATGTCGTACGGCAGACTGGGGATCTCACACATAGCATCTGGACAAGAGCGGGGACCAGAACAGATCCGTTATGTCTTTATAGAAGCCCCACGGCTTTGTGTCACCATATATTACGCTAAGCTATGGTTAGCGTGTCCTTCATAATATTTGGACACTTCCTCTCCACCGTGTGCCGATTTATTCCTCCGGAGCTCCATGCGAGATAATAAACAGTCGCACACCCACGCGATTTCTCCGCCCTGCAGTATTCTTCCATTTTACAGTCCAACACCACATTAGGACATGGAGCCGCTATTCTCAACAAAACTTTAGTTAAAATTGTCACCATATGATTTGTTGGAAAATACCAAGAGACTTCAGTTTGTAAAGCGTCTAAATACTTAACAGCATGTTTGGCTTTTTCGTTGTCATATTTTGTGGTCGCAGTAATCAAAAAGGAAAATGTCATAGAACTGGAGAGGGAACTTACTGCATTCCAATGATTACTTGGTACAATATGAATAATATAGTTCACGTACGGTTAGTAAATGTGATTACGTTTACGTGAAAGTGACCAGTCCGGTTGTTTCTTCGAGTAGTTTTTCTTGATTTAAGATTTCCTTAATTTTACATATGGATGACAGCTAAAAACTTCCATCCAGCGAGAGGAGGAGTACCTCCCCTCTCAATAATAGGACACATATACACAAACAAATCACACTTGCACGCCTATAGACAGTTTAAAGTCTCCAATTAGCTTCAGACCACTTATAATTTAAGAAGAGTTAATAACTGAGCAGTGCGACTTTATGTCTGAGTAGTGTTACTTTAGGTTTAATAAATTTTACAATATTATTTTATTGCATTAAATTTGTGTATATGTGTGTATTTGTAAGTGTGTATATGTACGTCACTGCAAATCTAGTCAAGGATGGTCTTCTAATGCTTTCATCTTTATAGCATTATTAAAAAAAAACTAAAAAAATCATGATGAAGTCCACAGTGTGCGCCGCAAAGGAAAGCTAATTAATCTTTGCCTTTTTTCTGACATCTCTGTGGCTTTCAGTAAAGAAAGCGCTCTTACAGCTGGCCACTTGCTCACTATTCTTGCAATTCTCTGCTTCATGCAGGCACTATTCTTAGATCTGGCCACCAAATGCTGTCTTGCATTGTCAAAAAAATAAGTGTGTGAAAATAAAGAAAGCATAACATTACAGTATATGTTTCCCTACGGCTGCAATCGTCAGGATTGCAGCCTGCGAAATCTCACGATGACATTTTCCACACAGCAAAAAGAGCAGGACAGCAGCTGGCTCTTGACCTATATTTAATATTTCAATCAATATAATTGTGTGTTTTTCGTCAAAAAGTCGAACGGAAGTGCCAGTGAGTGACTTCCCTGCAAGGTAGCGCCACTGCCTTCTTATTAATATGTGATAAATAGCCAGGAGTCGGCCCCCGATGGGGATAAATTGTGGTTGTCTCGAGTCATATAGTACTCAATGGATGTGGCTACTCGATGTGTATGCACACGTCTTCATGTGTGTCACATCAGATACACATACACGTCTGTGCATTTCCTGAGTGCAGCAACATGAGGTACTGTTACAAAGTAGTAAAAATGCTGCAGCGTTAACTCACACACAGACTACATTTTAAAGGTATACATAAAATTAGTTGGTCAATGTAAATATACCAGAGGCACATTTGTATGGATAAAGTAATTTAAATGGAATGGAAATTTGAAATAGAAAATGTCTAAAAGCATTAAATATGATAACACATTTTCCACATTAAAGCACATGGGTGTATCTATTCTATCAATGCATCACTGACAGTTACAGAAAGTTGTATGAGTATTTATTCATAATTTTCATTTAAGTGTACCATTTTATACTTATGAAAGAAAAGATGACCAGACTACATGTTTCCAGCATACATCACATAAATTTGTTGTTGCCTTAATTAGTCCTCTTGTCCACATTCATAATCCTTATAAACATAGTCCAGTGTGTTATAAGCACCACCAGTGGGATACGGGCTCCCTCTAGTGGTATGTGGAAAAAAAATCCCGAAAGAAATCTAAATAAAATATCCATTTAAAATATTGAATGCAAGCAAACATTAGAATAAAGCTTGTAAGCATAAAAGCATAAAATCTGCTGGAAAAAACCCGCTTAAAATCACTGCAGCTCAATTTTTAATTTATGAGTACAGTTCAGTTGTATTTAACTTTGAAGTACAAAGCATTGCAGTTTAACCTATCAAAACTGTTTCTTTTTTTCAAAAACAAATCTAAGCAAATTATTTCAAATGTATGAGCAATACATTTAAATTGAATCATCAAGCATTGTTTTATCTAACATTAATTATTTTGGGGGAGAGTTGAGCCTTCTATGATATACTGTATTTTTGAGTTGCTCATTATGGTGGTTTGGACAGCAAAATGTTTTAGGTGCCACATGAAGTCAAATGTTTGAGAACCGCTCGCTTTCATACACTTTTTTTAATGTCAATAAGTTAGTAAAAGTCAAACAAATGTGCATTGCAGCTTTTATTTGCAGCGGCAGCAAAATTAGAGAATTAAGAAGAAAATAACAGAAAATGTGCAGTATCTTTTCCCTCATTTTTTTGACAGAGGTTTTAATTATTAGGGGGTGCGCTGTTTAAAAATGGTCATTAACCTACTTTTTTTTTAAGTGCACCGAAGTGGATATGAGCGTAAAGGTGCATGCGTGGACCGCTCTTGCACGTTATGTAGTGTGTGTGGGGCGCGCGCGCGCGTCTCTCTCTCTCTTTCTGACGCTCGCCCCCTTCCAGCCGTCTCAGCCGTCGCTGATTGGCTGCGCGGGGGCCGAGCAGCCTTCACTCCTGCTCGAGGAGCAAGCCGGACCTCCTTCACTCTTGCTTCGGAGCGCCATTCATAAAAGTGCGGCTTGGGGGACAAGCAGGACCATGAGTGAGCCGCAGCGCCAAAGTCGGACTTTGTAGTGCCGAGAAGCAGGAGTACGAACTTTTTGTTGTTGGTGTTTTTTGGAGCTGCGTTTTGTGTTCCCACCGTCCCCCCCTCACCCCACCGGTAAGCGTTGGATCCGTCGGCCTACTGCGACTCCCCGGCGTACGGCCCGGACCTGTGCCCCAACATGATCGCCACGCAGGCCAAGCTGGTGTACCAGCTCAACAAGTACCACGGCGAGCGGTGCCAGGCGCGCAAGGCCGCCATCGCCAAGACTATCCGCGAGGTGTGCAAGGTGGTGTCAGACGTGCTGAAGGAGGTGGAGGTGCAGGAGCCGCGCTTCATCAGCTCGCTGAGCGAGATCGATGCGCGCTACGAGGGCATGGAGGTCACGTCGCCCAACGAGTTCGAGGTGGTACTCTACCTCAACCAGATGGGCGTGTTCAACTTTGTGGATGACGGCTCACTGCCCGGCTGCGCCGTGCTCAAGCTGAGCGACGGCCGCAAACGCAGCATGTCGCTGTGGGTGGAGTTCATCACCGCCTCCGGCTACCTGTCGGCGCGCAAGATCCGCTCGCGCTTCCAGACGCTGGTGGCACAGGCGGTGGACAAGTGCAGCTACCGCGACGTGGTCAAGATGGTGGCGGACACCAGCGAGGTGCGTCTGCGCATCCGCGAGCGCTACGTGGTGCAGATCACGCCGGCCTTCAAGTGCACGGGCATCTGGCCGCGCAGCGCGGCGCAGTGGCCGGCGGCGCACATCCCCTGGCCGGGGCCCAACCGCGTGGCCGAGGTCAAAGCGGAGGGCTTCAACCTGCTCTCCAAGGAGTGCTACTCGCTCACCGGCAAGCAGAGCTCGGCCGAGAGCGACGCCTGGGTGCTACAGTTCAGCGAGGCCGAGAACCGATTGCTGATGGCCGGCTGCCGCAAGAAGTGCCTGTCGGTGCTCAAGACGCTGCGTGACCGCCACTTGGAGCTGCCCGGCCAGCCGCTCAACAGCTACCACATGAAGACGCTGCTGCTGTACGAGTGCGAGAAGCACCCGCGCGAGGCCGACTGGGACGAGGCGTGCCTGGGCGACCGGCTCAACGGCATCCTGCTGCAGCTCATCTCCTGCCTGCAATGCCGCCGCTGCCCGCACTATTTTCTGCCCAATCTGGACCTCTTTCAGGGCAAGCCGCACTCGGCCCTGGAGGCGGCCGCCAAGCAGACGTGGAGACTGGCCAGGGAGATCCTCACCAACGCCAAGAGTTTGGACAAATTATAAGGGGGGAAAACACGCAAACTACCTGCTCTTATTTTTTTGGTTGTTGTTTTTTTTTTTGCAAGTTGACTGTGATGCTAAAAAAAGACATCGTTATCTTTATTTTTGGGGAGCAGAAGGAAAAAGACAAGAAGGTACATTGGTTCTCCTTTATAAATGTTCTCACCAAGTGAAGAAGAAGGAACTTTTATTTAAAAATTTAATGTAAGCAACGTGCCAAGTTGATTTTCTTTTGATGGGGAGGGATGGGGGGGGGGCGACAAATGTTAATAAATTGTTCGAAGCTTAAAAAATAGGCCTCGTGGCGTGATTTAAATTTATTTTTGGGAGGGGGGCAGAAAAAACACTCCAAGCATTTAAATACATTTTTTTTATTTCAAGCGCATTTTATTGTCTTGAACTAACTGGGACAAAAATGAAACATCTAAATGTAGAATATGCTTCAATGCACACTCTTAATTTGCAAACGTAGTAAAATCATTCTACTCCCTTTTTTGAACGTTTCTATGGCACGTGTGAACAATTCATTCAAAATCCCTTTTTACCCTCTCAACATACGCCCGGCATTTCAATGTGTGTGTAAAAGCCTTAAAACATGAATGTATAGCGACAACAAAGCGGAACGAAAAGGGCTCCCTGCAGCTCCACAAAAGTGGCATCAAATGTGGATTTTCATTCAAGTCATGACGATTTTTTAATTAAATGTTTATTCGTTGTCTTTTTTCAATCAGCTTTGGCGCTACTATTTTTTGCTTTCGTTTGAGTCCCAGTTACTGAAAAAACAAACTGAAAAATCAGCGGTGACATTTAACTATTAAAATGTGAATTTTCATTTTAATTTATAATATACGCACACGTGCCTGCAACTTGAGTTGCTTCAAAAGAAAAAAAATGTCTGCATGTCTGCGTGACTTCTGTGTATGTAAATGCCGGTTTACCTTTGGCTCGATGGCCTTGAAGGCCGGCTCGTCCTCGTCCACCTCGAAGTAGAGCTCGGAGGAGGTGATGGAAAGGGTGCCTCGCAACACCGCCGCTGGAGCCACCAGCTGGGCAGTTGTGCTCACGTTGACTGGGCCTGTTGGTGCATGGTGCACGCGCACGCGCACGCATGCGAATTCGAGAGGGAGCAATTATTTAAAAAAAAAAAGACAAAATGTAGCCATGTTAAAAATAAAAAGAACGATGGAATCCGACAAATAATCTCGTCACAGCATATACAAATATGAAAACAAGGGAAATAAACGACTAACAAATTCAAATACATGAAAAGAGAATATTAAAAAAAGCATTGGAGCGCCTACAATATTTTTCCAAATGTTCTACATGTCACAAGGCTCTTTCGCGTTTTTTTTCTTCAATTTTGCAGTGACTTAATTCATTTTCACCTATTTCATTTGTGACAAACGTATACGTTACAATGTGAAAACATAAATATGCGCACTCGGACTTTAATTAATTTCTCAAATCAAATGGAAATCTTAAAAAAAAAAAAACACCATAATCCCACTGCACATTATTTTAATAGAGGCCATTGTATAAACGGATTACATGACACAATCGGATTACAATATTTAATTAATAGCATTTTGATGTGAATAAGCGACAATAGCATCACATTGGATTTTTGCTGTACTCATAAATCTTAATCGAATACAGTGTAAATACATTAGTGTTATTTAAAATATGCGTGTTTAAACCCACAAACATTTCTGTAGGTCCACATGCACCATGTCTAATGAGAAAAAAAAATGTGCATTAACGATCTTTCCTCCTTTTTTTTTTTTTTACTTAATGTTTGAATTAATTTTCTTCTATTGTATTCCAAGCTTCCGTCTAATATTTGGAGCCTTTCACGCAGCTAACCTAATATATTATAAATACAATTGTTTTCGGTTGGTGGCTACAAGACATATTAGGAACAGCTCATGGTACAGGCACGGTTTAAATGGAAATGTATAGAACAGACGCGCAATGGATCCAGACTGGAGTGACATGGGACGGTCAAAATATTAGGGACAGCTCGCCTGATAAGTCAAATAGAAACGCATGACGGTAAATATATATATATATATATATATATATATATATATATATATATATATATATATATATATATATATATATATATATATATATATATATATATATATATATATATATATATATATATATGAAACTCCAATTGACACCCTCCATTTTTGCATGATATTCCGTATGAGCTTGTCAGAATATTAGGAACACTTGTCATCATGAAAACACAGCTGAACTTGAAATCCATATGGGTAGACAACTACCGTGTACACTGTAAAAACAACTCGTGTTTTTTTTCTTTTGGGGGGGGGGCACAAACAGTAATTCAAGTTGGAAGAACTTTCAACAATAAATCGACAATTCTGGCAACAGATTTAGATAGCACAACAAAGGAGGCAAGTTATTTGTTCCAAAACAATTTGCTGAGTTGCTTTCTGGAAGTAGGGTGGGAAATACAAGAGACAGACAATTACTTGTGTAAACTCATATTTCTTTCCTGCGGGAAAGGCAAATTTTACATTAGCAGAAGTGAAAATATTTGGAATTTAACTTAAAATGTTAGCAAAGTGTGTGGCTGTCAAATTTTGAGTTCAACTTTTTTTTTGGGGGGGGGGCAGTGTTATAACACCGCCTGGTACCTTACAATTTATTTATTTTCTATTGGCATACTGTGTAGGTTTTTAATATTTTGTTTATGTTAACCAAGTACATCAGATATTACAATATTACAAACAGCTCTCATAATAAAATGATCCAAAAATAAACACAGTGGGAGACAACCACTAACCAGCCCAATGAAAAACTTCCAATTAAATGATGTTTTTTTTTTAACAGTTTTGTTTGTAATATTTTAGCTGCCTTAGATAGCAAGTAGGTCAAATCATGAGTAAGAGCTCTCAGAATGAAAGTTGTGAACTATTCAGGCTGATGTTAAGAAAACCCCACCAGCACCACTCCAATTGTTTAGTTCTTTTTTTCGTACCGGTAAAGTTTTCTAGCTCTTTCTCCTCCAGAGATGACAGCGTGTCGTCATCGGCGTCCAGCGTGGCGTCGCTCTCGGAATTCTGGTGTGTCAAAGCCTGACTCTTGATGGACCTCTTGCCTTTCAGCACGTCGTCTTCAGACACTGCACAACAATAAGAGGACATCTGGGAATGCAGCATGCTTTATTACAATGCTCCTCAGCGTTTTACACCACATCAATAAATATTAAGGTCTCCAAGTGCCACAAAAATGACCAATATTAAAATATCAATAACAATGCACTTAAAAAAAAGCATGCACAATGATTCTTTCCAAATAAACTGCACATATGTCAAATACAAATTGTACTGAAATGTTTAAAAATAAATCGTTTTTAATGTTAAATGCAAACGTGCACGTTTAAAACAGATGGGTCGAAAATAACTCAATGTTGGTCAGAGATTGGACCAACCAGCAACTTAGGTCAATTTGACCCAACTTTCCAAGTTGAGTTACTTTGGAACCAGCAGTTTAAGCAATGTTCTTAAAAGTGAAATGCAACCAAATCATGCTTAAAAAATACTTATGCGTCACTGTAATTCTACATGTTTTATGTTAAGTATATGAATTGTCTTTGTATTTAATTGAGTGATTCTTTGGCGTATCACTAGTGGTCCGCATATCATACTTTAAGAATCACTGCTTTCGTATATTTTGCACAGAAAAGGCACATAGCGTTGGAGCAGGGAATAACAGGACTGTAGAAAATACTCGCAACTCTACTCGCATAAAAGACCAGAATTTAAATAATGCAATCATAAATAACTAAATAAAACATTTTATAAATGAAAAATAAAAGAGCTCCCTTAAGATATTTGTTTAGCATACAGGAAGTGCAGACTTTCATTCTTTGTTGTACATGTTTGTCGATGAGAGAGGAGCAAGGTTCAAGACTCCATGGACTCCGGGATGTTGAATTGTAATTTCACGATCACAGCGTGCATGATTTCACTCATGTTTCAAATCAGTTGTGTGTTAGCGAGGAACACAAATGGTTCAATTTTCTTGTCATATTTCTTCACTTCAACTTGACTTCATTTTTCAGGTCAGCTCTCGTTGCTCTCCATATCTCCTTCCTCTTCCACATCGGAGCAAGCAGTTAACGCTAATACCGACAATAATCTCTGCTCAGAAAAAAAAACGAAGCTGTTGTAAACATGTTGCCGGCGAAGGTGGAAGAACATGCGGCGAGCCTCCGCGACTGAATGTCATGGGAAGAAACGCTGTCAATTGTCCACTATGGGTTGGCATGACGTACGATGAATGTTAAATGATGCAAAAGGTGGAAAAGTAGAAATGAATGAGAAAATTAGCAGAGCTGCTGTGACAGGCTGCCAACTCACAGATGTCTCATTTCCTGGAGGATATAATGGGACTGTTAAATTCACATTTTTGGCATTAAAAGGTAAACATTGTCAAAGGAGTTAGGTAAACGTCTCAAGTGCTTCACTGTTGAACAATTCAAATATCAAATGAAATCAAATAAAATTTTTGGGGGGGGGGGAAACAAAACAATTTAAACAAATTAAAATTAAGTTAGTCTGATATGTTCCAGTGTTCCTGGTGAAAACTGAAAAACGGAAATAAAAAGTGAAAACTAAAAACAAATCTATAACATATCCAAAGTTGTATAGAAACTGAATGCAAAAGTTTAAAAATGCCAACATTTGAACGAAATTAACCCATAAAAAAGCCAGACTTTTTATCTCCACCGAGTGTGAAATTTGTGAGTGCATTTGTCATTATGTGTGACAGTAATGTTGATCTACATGCTATCATGCTTAGGTCACACCAAAGGAATAGATTAGCCTTCACTGAAACAGGACTGCTATTACAACACAAACACTGCAGGATGGAAATGCTAACGTGCTAAACATTCCCGTGCCGCACAACATCATGACGCTGCTCCTGTGTGTGTGTGTGAAGCCCTTTTGAATCCAGTCAGCCAGCGAAACATTGTTGTGTTGTCTTCTATCAACACCTTAAGGTGGATCAAGTAAAGTCAAGACAGAAAAGCAACATGCACAGCTGCGACGTGTGTCTTTGAAGAGTCAGGGGCCCGTGAAAAAAAATCTCTTGTCATGGAAAATATGCAGCCGGCTGATATTTAGAATGCTCTTCCTGTAATTAGGCCTCCCTTGAGGATTCCTTAGTTAGCAGTGCTGAAATTACTACCAGTGCCCCCCCAGTCCTAATACATACCACATGACGGTGTGTTCACACCAGGCCAGTGGGCATGAAAGACGGGGGGCTCCAAAACAGAGATGGATTTCAAGTTTGACGCCTTTCACTTGAAAACACAGCCCCATCCTATACAAAGGCAGGCTACCATGCAACCTGTTAAACGTCACAATTTAGTAAAATGGCATACAAAAGGAAACGCATTAGAGCTTTATAAATAGATGATTTCAATGAATTAAGATTTAAGTCATTCCCTCCATTATCAGGGTTCTTAACCTGAATTTTAAGATGCCCGTTTACAGTAATAACATTATTATATCCATCTATCTCATGCATATACTTTCATGTAGTGTTATAACTGTCCATATTGAAATGTAGTCAAGCATTTCAGGATTTTCCATGTTAATGTGTGCAGTAAACTGGACCAACCATATTTTGAGTAATAAACCTATTCACAACAGTTTTTTTCAAGGAAACTTCCTAGATTCATAGTGAAAACCAAAGCAACACCCTAATAACAAAAATGCTTTTGTATGGCAATCGCTGTATTCTTCGGGAATGCCATTGTACTGCATTGTTGATTGTCCGGTGAGCTGCTCAACTGCAGTTGTTGCGTTATTCGGCCAAATGCCTCAGTGCTGTGTGGCGATGCATTGTTTGCATAATGGGAAGCATCTGTTTGAGTGGCCAAAACAAAAAAAAAATAGGGCACGTAAATGGAGCAATTTCGTTCTGGCAAAGAGAGGGAATTTCAAGACAGTGTTGTTGATTGTTCTTTGCCACAAGCACTTCGAAGATCTGTTTTCTCAAACGTTTTACTTATGATAAAGGCTTCGCAAAAAGGTAGGCGTGATTACAATCCATTTTGACAACCCTGGGGTGTGTTGCGTCTATTGTGACAGCGTGTGTGTGACTGACGGCTGTGATGCATGTATGCGGAGTGCGCATGCGCTGAAGAAGAAAGGTGTGAATGGAGGAAAAAGGGGCGAGAGCGAGTAACGACTGTTGAGTGAACAAGGAGCTGAGGATGACAAGCGGGTGGGTGTTAAGTAGAGAGTTGAACAGCAAGTGTGTATATATACCTAAATACCTTACCAATGCCAATGTAGGAAACCAGCCCACTATAACGTTTGGTCTCAGTCCCAAGTAGATAATCTCACCGTGTGTCAGTTACAGCAGAGCAGAGGATCGAATTTAAAACAATAACGCAAAGCAAATAACCCCATCCTATGTATCTTACCATTCTTCCAGTCTCAACGAGCCTAGTCTCGACTCCATGTCCGGTACTTTAACAAAATGTCCTCCTGAGCGAATCGTCCGACCGGAATTTGATTTGACAGCCGCATAACATTTTTAATTATTATTATTAAAGGATTCATTATTAAATTAAAACAAATAAAAAAATTAAAAAAACACAAAATCAAATTATGTGGGGGGTGGTGTCAAATGTTGAATAGATTTAAAAACTACATTTAAAAAAAATGATAAAAGATAGAAGTGAACTTTTTTTTAAAAGAAATGAAACATATCCTGCCTAAATTACTAAATCACGACAAAAATATAAAAAAAATCTAAATCCAATACAAAATAAATGGGAAAAAAGGATCATTTAAATGAAAAAATATTCACTGAATTAATAATGGATTATAGGATACAATGAAAGGAAACAGAAACAGGAAAAATAAAACAGGAAAATGCAAATAGTCATCATACCAGACTGCCCTTAAACATCTGGCGCACCCCGTGGAGGGTGCTTGTGCACCCCTATCACAGTTGATGTGAGACAGTTTACAATCACATTACAGTTAAAAAGTTTTGTCATCATAGTTAGCAGTTGTATAAGTGTCAATTTACAATTACATTGGGTTATTGTTGATTTGAATTAAAGTAAAATTGCTGTTTGGCAAAGTGTGTAGCTGGGAACAATCATTGTCAGGTGGTATTAAATGAAATCTTAGATATTAGTATATGAGCTAAGGAATTTAAGATAAAGTATTATTCTATAGGATAGTTATAGTGGAACCAAATTAAGAATTTATGGTGACAATAACTTTTACAATACCTAGAATAACACGTATTGAATCTTAATGCAAAAAAAAATGAATAAAGAATATTCCTGTTGTTTTTCTGATTAAAAACAAGGAAAACAATTGTGAGAAAATGAATGTTAAAAAAAAGACTTGGAAAAAAATAATACCCAAAAACTGGCAGCGAAAACCATAACCAAGCACTACGATGACCAAGTTATAAATGTTGTTGACGGCCCTTTCAGCCTTATAAGCAAAGCGGCTAACGTTTCACTTTTTCTTGGTACAGCGATTAAATTGTCAAAAATTAGTTTTGGGATGACCAGTACAGAGACATTAGTCTTTAGGACCACCCCCTCGGTTGTGGCGAGGTGGTACTTTCCAGACGTAAACAGCCGACTGTGATTTACCGGCAGTCTTGTGACCATCTTGGCGCGCCATGAATGATGACAGTTGTTCGTAACGCAGAAATACAGCTAGCACCCCCCCCCAAAAAAAAAAACAAAACCTGAATTCAGGTCCATCCCTGTCTCCTGATAGGAAGCAAGAGGGTGTTTCTTTTCGCGACCACCCCCTCCCTCTGCCTGCCCCTCTGCGTGTGATGAACATAATTACAGCCAGATATGACCTTTACGCTCCGTGCTAGGAAACCAGGGCCCGACGTTCTCATCTCCAGTCGCGCTTCCGCAACAAATGTCGGGTCGGCGAAAACAAGACGAAAGGTTACATCGGAGGGGGGAAAAAAGTTCGAGCTATTTTAATGATATATTCCCAGGACGGGAGGGAGCGTACTCGGTTATTTTTACCTCTCCAATGTTGTGCAATGATGGAAAGGCAAAACAAAAGTTGGCCGCAGTTTGAGATTTCATTGCACTCAGATGGAATTCGTATGGAGGAAGCTAAGACCTAAATGGTATAATTAATAAATAAAGAAATAAATAAATATATTGTACGTTATATCTTATTCATTTAATTTATTTATTTGAATAAATAAATCAATAAATATAGTGTGTTATACCTCATTATATCTATATAGTGTGTTATATCTCACTCTGTATTTATTTATTTATTTTTTTAATTTATTTTCATGAGGCTCTTGTAGCTTTTGGACCCAGAAGCCACGTCTTTGTTAGATAGACATGGTTAAGCCAGGCAACAATGGCAAAACCTGGAGTGGAGCGCCTTAAATGGAAAAAGGTTTATAAAAAACATTGAAAAGATAAAAATGAAAAATACATAAATCAACCAAAATGTGAAAAACGCAAGTCCTTAACTGCTAATATGCAGGGGCCGACTGATAAACATTCAAAATACAATTTACATAAGAAATGAAATTGGGGGGGAAACAAATTCCGTAAAAAATATAAAATCTGAATATTGGGTGGGGGGGGGGATAAAAAAAAATTGAAAAAAGCATTGAATATGTGACTCCACAGGTGCCTAACTGTGAATATGCAGAGGTTGACTGGAGCAGGTATTACTAACAAGAACTTTGGAAATTTAAGATTCAATCATTTTTTCTGCTATTTGTGGAGATTTGGGAAGAAATTCACTATTCACACGGGTCACTCCATCCATAACTTGGGATCTAGGTTAGGCGAACATCTGCCAATTGCAACCAGCCGACTACACTGTCACAATCAAGTCAAAACCAAAAGGTAATCAGACCAGCATTTAGTTTGGGATAGCCAGATTACAACAGTTGTCCACATGGTGGGGGTGGGGTGCTATTAGTGTTTGGTGATGTGTCTGCTGCATGCACCACATGCATTTATCCGCACACAAATGAATGTGTAATTTGGCGGCTTGGTGTTGAAGTGCTTACTTGCATGAGACAGGGCTGCACCACAAAACAGGCTGACCAAAAAAAATATTGTTGTTCTTTGTCCTTTGTTGTATTTCAACGAATGTATGTCACAAACATGTTATTAGGCATATGGAAAGCGCTTCGTGACAGCTCCAGCTCTTGTGAAATGCGCTTTATAAATAAAGATGTATTGTATTGTATTCTATTAGGACACCAGTTTTAAATTGTGAAACACAATGTCTTGTTGAACGTAGTTGTGCACCTCTTAATTGGTAACTTTGAGCCACACTACACCCAAATGCATATTACAGAAGGAAAAAGGGAACAGAAATACTACTTACCACTGATACCAGCCACTGTTTTGCAGCAAAGAAACACACACAAAAAAAAAAATTTAAAACCCGTTGCCACTCAAATCTCAAGTGAAATCAATCTGGTACCTGCCGCTAACAAATAGCAGCAAGGCAACTCACCGTGCTCGGCAGCGGCCTTGAGCGTGGCCTCCGAGTGGGTGGATCCGAAAGGGTTCCTGACAAAGCGGCGACGCCGTCTTAAGTCGTCCTCCCAGTAGTCCAGGCGCCAGAACTCCCTGGGCCGGCTGCAGCGAGAGGTACAAGCACATGTGTGAGCAATTACCCAGCCAGCGTGCTCCGGCCCGGCCAAGGCGCTAATGCCGGGCCGAGCCCCATAAAGCCGCCATTGTGTGATATTTTTCG
The DNA here is from genome assembly GCF_059441095.1 of Idiotropiscis lumnitzeri. Lineage (NCBI taxonomy): Eukaryota > Metazoa > Chordata > Actinopteri > Syngnathiformes > Syngnathidae > Idiotropiscis > Idiotropiscis lumnitzeri. The sequence goes on from NC_142398.1 coordinate 7,929,262, forward strand.
TCAAAACCTTCACAACAGCGATCACAAACGGCCGTGGACCGCGATCCGTGGGATATTTGGTACCGAATAGCACTGAGCTACCGAACAAAAAAAACAAAAAAATATAATTGATCAGTCTGAAAGAAGTTTATGTTGTTAATCAGGTGCATCTTCTGAGCCTTTGTAAAGGGTAGTAACAAATTCAGCCCATAAGTGAACAGGGCTCAACAATATAAATATAATATAAATATAGTCACACTTTAAGAATTGCTTGTTTTCAAACATTTCAGAAAAAAAGAAATCGAACATTTACGTACAGTATTTAATAGAATCATGAAGCATGCACATTGTTGTTCAAACTGTACTTATAACGTTACAGAGGCTTACAGTAAATTTGGATATACTAAACTCTTGCCCCATTCTGATGAACACTTGAGCCTCGCAAGGTGGCTCCCCAAAAAAAAATCATCAAAATTTTACTTGTTGAATATGTACTTTTATTTTGTGAGTTCAGTGTTCAATATGTCACATTCTGTAGAAATGTGAGGTTATTCCAACACTATGTGGCCAAATTGATGGCCTGCAAAATTATTTCAATTTTTGTGTGACTCCCAGTATTTGAATTGGTGATGACGACGTTACTTGGAGAACCAAGTATTTGTATGATAGTATTGTGGTAGTACTTGGTGTGCTGGCACACACCTTTCAAGAAAAGGAAAGGCGCATTTAAGAGACAACATCAGTCGGCCAACTTAAAACTACAGGTACCCTGTTCCACAATTTCCAACCTGTACGGCACGCATCGCCAAGGAAAGAGCAGTTTTTATTTTCGTACACATATTTTTTCACTTGTATGACTGTGAATAATGTTAAAAAGTCAAGTAGTCCCCACCAACACACACACACATTTTCTACATATACATCACAGTGAATTGGAAACAAAGATAGCGACACACAAATTTAAAAATGTCAATTATTTTGCAAAGTAGTCACGTGTTGAGTGTGTTCTGTTGGTGTGCAGGGGGACACGTTTTATGGTTTTAGCGGTGTGGCGGCTGATGGAGGAACCCCGGCATGCTTTATGCTCCAGCTGGGGGCGCCTCACAAATCTTCCTCTCTAATGGCAACGATCACACTGCGGCCTTTAAAAGAGCTTTGCGGGAGAAAATGACGACAATTTCTCCAAAACGGGCCTCTTAAAACCTAGATGTTTGTTTGGGAGGGGGGGGGGGGGGGGGGAAAGGAGCTTAAAAAGGGATCAGCATGCCTCAGCTTATGGATAAAACTATTAAGTCCTCAACCAAGGCCAGACTGTTTGCTCAGGTCAGATAGAAATCGTGAATTTTTGTAAAATGTCAGCTGGAGAAAACTACAGAAAATGGATAAGTTACATCATATCTCATTGTAGTAGCTTTGTGTTTGAGCTGCAAAATATATGGGAAAAAATATCGATAATGCAATATTGGCCTAGCCAAAATGCATAACGCAAGGACGATTTTCTTATGGAATTGTATTTTTTGTATCTGAATTGGACCAGTCTGACACAAACTTAAGTGTGCGTTTGCAACCAATAGTTGAACATCATCTATGGTAATTGTAATTAATTAGCTAAGAATACATTTAGCATGCTTATTTGGGCGCATGTAAAAACAATTCAATTTTAATTTCTTCAAGTAGAGGTTAAATATCGCAAGATTATCAATAGCTCCAATAAAAAAAAACAATTCAATTTTAATTTCTTCAAGTAGAGGTTAAATATCGCAAGATTATCATTAGCTCCAATCAAAATCCATATTGTACTGCTGTACTTTTTATGTGATTGACTAGCAGCCAATCTGCTGTGTACCAAACTTCTCTCACCAAACAGTCACCTGGAATAGGCTCCAACTCATGATTATCAAGAGTATTATATTATCTACTATTATTACTGTTACCAATATTGAATTTGAGCAGCTTTATATGAGATCATGAGTAGTGCCATGAAATACAAGTTTAATTAATTCCCTGAAAAATAGCACTTTATCACAGCACTTTTTTTTTTTAAATTATAATCAGCCTAATTACACAGAATGTACAGTAAATATTAACATAATTTAATCCGGCAATCTATTTCATTGTACTGCATATGGTGTTTTTAAATTTGGAATCATTTTATTCTTTTAAATATTTTAGTAAACCACATTTTTGACTTTACTTTAATTTTTTTTTAATGTGTTTAAATGATGTACCTTTTGGTTTCGCTGCTTTGTTTTTGAATGTTGTTCGCTGCTGCTGAGACTATTGATACAAACTTCTAGCATACTAATGATATTTTGCATTGTTTGTCAGCATTAAGCTGTGCACACTTTCCGAACAGTAAAGCAATGCTATTTTGAAATTACACCACAAGTAATTCTCTTAGATTCATGTTTAAATGGTAAACTCCAACTAGGAGTGGCATTAAACAGCTAGAAGTCAAATTTTTTAAGAAATGTGGCCTATTTGCCAAAATGGTGCTATAGTAAAGTGGGTTGAGTTGAAATATGAACTTGCAAGTCATAGCAAAAAAAAAAAAAAAAAAACTGCTTACGACCGACGGCTTGTATCTCAAAGAAATTGTAAACTGGGTCATTCGTAGCTCAGGACAACACTAACTGGCAACCTGGACGTTTCTGCCCCACTTTACTCACCAGTAACTATTTTGAGTCTTGAACCTTTCATGTGTGTCACTGCCATGTGTTTGCTTGCGATAGTGTCCGCACTTCATCATTCTGCCTGCGATGGTATTCATGTAAGAAAAATAATTATTCAATTCTGGATCAGGACACAACATGTCTCTCATCTTGCGAAAGGAGGTGGAAGGGGGGGGGGTGTTTGGGGGTGTCCTATATGCGCCCTGCACAATGCACATTAATCCATCAGGAGGGTGAAGTGGTGATCTGGAGTAATTAGTCATAGGAAGGATGGCAAAGTATGGGGGGGTGGGCGCGGGACAACCTCTGCCAGTGTCGGGGGTGAAGGGGGTGACAATGGGGGGTCCTTAATGACAGCGGAGCATGAAAGATACCTCAACCGCTTGTGCTTCCGCAAAGGTGATAAATTATTCAGCACTCATTCATCCTGCCCGGGCGTGTCCTTGGCAGGATTTACTACCGCACCGCCATCGCCGCCGCGCTTCAAAATAACAACAATTAAAATAACAAAAGGGGGGCCGACGTGCGGTGGATCACGCAGACCACTTTTGTGTAATTACTAATTAGTGCGATCGTAAAAAGGCATCTGGACAACCTTCTCGTTAAGTCACTCTGGTCTAAATACATCGCGGGAAGAGGCAGATTTATAAAGTCTTTGCACTAATGTCATAGAACAGTACATAACAGGACACACAATTTCGGCTCCCCCTCCAAAAAAGAAAAAAAAAAAGAAAAAATACAAAAATTGTCCGAGGTACGCAAAATGCTACCCACAGAATGTGAGAATGAACCACAGCTGGATTCTTGTCCATATCTCGGATGGTCAGATTTAATCAATAACAAAGAGATAAAAATTACAACCGGACAAGACATCCTGCGCCGGATGTGGCAAAGCAGCCCCAGAACACAACCTTCATGATCATGGTACAAAACTGTCCTTCAAAAAACATACTGCACCAATGCTTCGGACCACACTTCCTCTATTTCAGTTTTGAAGACTCACAAGATGAAGATAAAAGCTAATGGTCCGTCCACATTCAAGACTAGGCTTTCCGCGATCAGGATGTTGGAGCCAAATTCTGCATAATGACCTATCGAAGAGTCCTGTGATGACAGTCATATATACACAATTTTACGTTAATCAGTGAAACTGGTATCAGGAGGGCCATTTCTTTTTTTCACCCTCAACTTCCCAGGACCCTTCTTCCTTGAATGTGCCACTGAAATGGCTGCTTCAAACCAGGGTTACAATCGTTTTAGATTGTTCACAATAGAGCAGTTTCTTAATTCATTTTGACTTTTGTTTTTTAAATTCATTTAGTTCGTCGGTAGAGCAAGTTTGTTAGTTTTTATTTTTTGGAGAATGCTTCATTTTAGTTTACGGAGTATTTGCTGACTGCAAGATAATTAAAAAGGTCACTAAGAATTGTGAAATGACGAAAAGTTAAGCACAGCAATTCAAACATAAATACATTTGAATTAAACCCCGAAAGCTCATGTGTGGGAGTAATGAAAGACAGAGTCGCTGTATTTATAGTTCATTTTAGTCCGTTTTTATTTTATTTCACTAACTAAAGTTTTGGATTTAGCTTTAATTAACAAACTTTAATTAACTAATCTTCAAGCGTCCGGTTCTGCTGACTGAATTTCATATTGATTAGTCAGGTTGTTTTCCGGGGCTATTCTTTTTTGTTTTTATTAGCAACAGAGGTTTGCATGGCACAACTGCTCTTTTTTTTGGCCCTGAGTAATTTGCTGGCCTTAAACATAAATGCATTGTGCTTCTTCAACGTCCTCCGGTGGCCTTTTCAGTGTGTTTAAGACAAATTATTTGCCATCCAAGATTGGCAAAAATGCTCTTTTAAACGGCATGAAATATTTTTCCTTCCATTCCAGAACGTGTGAGCGAGTACGGCAAATGTCGGCGCTATGTAAATGATACGAGATGACCTTTCTCGCAGCGAGCAAGCGCAGCCGCTTTCATATATCACCACAAGTGACTGCACTTGGCCACAAACAGTCATACATAACCTTTTCCACTAAATTAATTTGGTTGTACGGTCAATGAGAGGCAAGGATTTCCTGCCCCTCGCTTATTTGACATTAATGCCGCTCGCTATTGGCGGCCCCCCTCAAATTGCTCAAATGCTGTCGACGTGCAGCGCAGGGATTCATTTTTTTTTTTTGGCGCCATTTGCATAAAGCGCGTGTTGGGCAGAAACGGTGAGATTGAGGATTTGTCATGTGGGGCGATCACTGCCATGCTCTTTTGACAAAGAGCTGCGGCAAAACGTCGCCAGACTCAAATTAAAAAAAAAAAAAACAGGCGCAAACACTTTCCCGCCCGAGATTGTTTGCTGTGATTAAGTCCCAGCCGGGTGATTTTCCTTCCATCTTTGAAAGGAGCATCTACATGTGTGTATTTTAATTCACCTTCGCTAATGTTTGGGAGATGAGGTAACGTTAGGGTCACAGAAACATTCCACTGGCTTCCAAATGACATCACTTGCTATTCGCTGCAACCTTCAAAGAGATCTTACTTTATTTTCATACACATTTTATTGCCATTTCTGGTATTAACTTGTCTAATCACCGAGGTTAGCCGTGTTTTTAATGAGATGTGACGGTGTAAAACTGTCATTCAAAGGGCCTACTTGCGCAAAAACGGTGAAGAGGAAAGTTGATCGCCCATACATTCTTTTAATTGAAAGTTGAATTGCTTCTCTGTCGATAAACTCGTCCAATGACAAGATTTTACAGTGTGTTAAAATATATTTGTGTAAAGCGGTCCTTCTAAGCTTATACTTGCACTAAGACTGGAGAAAAAAAACCTAATGGCCCTTACTTTAGTTTTAGATTTAACGTTTGCTTTCTTTCATTGAAGATGTCCAATAATAATAATAATAATAATAATAATAAAAATGTTTTTAACATGACTCTAAAACTGTCTACACACATACACACCTTTGCAAAGGCAAACAAATGATTGCTTGCATCTTTGGGACCAAAACTATTGAATGTAATGTAATATGTTGTTAAGCAAAGACAGTGAGTAAAGTCGATCACCCTTAATTTGTTTTAACTGAGATTTCAATTGCGATTCTGCTGTTAAGAGTTGTCTAATATTGTTTTAAGGTGTGTTTTGACTAAATAAATCAGTGTAAAGTTTTTCTTCTAAAGCGCATACCGAGACTAAGACTAAAGAGAGCCATTTGTGCTTACGGTGCTTTTGCTTTAATTTAAACATTTACTAGTGTTTCTGACATTGAAGATGTCCAATAATAATAATAATAATAATTGTGGTGCGCTTTTAGCAACTTCTTGACTGTAAAACGATCCTTCAAAGTACAGAGTTTTGCAAAGACAGAAGAAGAAACCCGATCACCGTCACTTTGATTTATTTGAAAGTTTACTTGCATTTTTGGCGCCAAACTTGTCTAATGACAGGGGTTTGTAATGCGTTTATATGAGATATGTCCGTGTAAAACTGTCCTTCAAGTCACATCCAAAGAAAGTGATACGGGAAGTAGTCAACTGTAGTGTGATTTTGGTGCCAAACATGGATAAGAACAGTCTCTTGGAGTACATCTTTTATTGAAAATTTGCAGCAACTCAAACACCTATTTCCCTCATGCCTCCCCGCTGCAACAAACCAGATTCAAATGATCAAAATCGCTATCGCTATCAGGCTCCTTCAGAGGTTGCTGATGAGCTGATCTTTTGAATGTGGTTTGTTGTAACAGGCAGAGATGGAAAACATGCAGGAAAGCGGCCCTCGAGGACCGCAGTTTAACACCTATGCGTAAGCATTCCATCAAAGCACGCACTCACAAAAAGCTGTCGAAGAGGAAGCAAATCCCCTTTATATGTAGCAATGCTATAATTTGTGACAAAACCTAATAATCTGATATTTTTTCAAGGAAATGGACGTTAGCAGTTAGCACAGAATTGCTTATGGTTAAATGCAGCGATTTTCTGACAAGGAAAGGCTAAATGATTTGACTTAGTTCCTGTGTTTCCTGCACAAGTTTGAACACACAATCCCAACCAGCAGCCACTGCTGCCAATTCATTCCAATTCATCCAAGAGCTTTCAAAAAGCACTCTGGACTAAAAAGATGCACTAATGTGGCATCCAAGCAGCTTGTGCGGATCAAAGTGCTCCCCAGGGTGGGAGGCAAAGGGGTGCCCGGTACCCCTACACAAAATGAAAGGATGCAAATTGAGCCCTAATTATCAGCAGCTTATTGCGGGCCTTTACAATTAGCAGCAATTACACTCGGTAAAAATTGAGTGTCAAATTACACAATTAATTATCATGACTATTTTATCAACTGTGATGTTCAAAACATCGGAAATATTGATCAAAGTTGGCAAAACGTTATTGTATCCAATCGCGTGAACAATGGTGACAATTATTTGTAAATACAGACGGTGCTGAAATGGCACCATCTGTATTTTTGATGAAGCGTCACATTTTTTCCCCCCCATGTTTTTGACAACAGGCCGTTATGGCCATTTATCACCACCGCTGCCGGGTAATGAGGGGCATCCGCCGGACCGAGGTTGCATAATTCTGCCATTACTGGCCCATTTTAATAATCCCCCTGACCTCCAGCTTTCAGAGATGCTCTTGAACAGCGGTGACAAATCTGACGGCGCAGCCCTGCGTGTCCGTCACACCCGAAAAGTAAGCCAAAAAAAAACGGCAGAGGAGCTCAAGGTTAGATGTGGCTTATTCCCTGTGGGGGATAAAAGCAAGAATTACACAACTCTATACCATCATAATGCTGCATTGTTTAGAATATGAAAAAGTCTTTAAACAACATTGAATGACAACAAGAATGAGCAGAAATGCCATCACATCATCCAAATTTAAGCGAGAAATACCATTTTTGTCCAGGTTGACATCTCAAGTCACTATAAATACGCCAAATTTGAACGCAATTTAAAAAGGAAAAAAAAAATGTTCTCAGTAGATGAGCTGAACTGCGCTTAAGTCAGAAAACTTCCTTCCTGTACCTTCTCCCCAAAATGCCTTCTTCAAATCCAAAATGGAAAACATATTGAACTTCCACCTGATTTTGTGTCCATCGGTGAAACAGCTCATTTCCTAACAAAAAGTTAGGTTCACACCGCAGGCGAAGGCGATCCAGATTGGATTATGTTGCAACCTGTATCTGATTTTATTTATGACTGTTTGAACAGCTCAATTCCGATTTTTTCAAACCCAACCTGGGCCACTTTCATATGTGGTCCTACATCGGATACATATTGGAATTTTTACAATTGGGCCGCAGTCTGAACGGCAAGTTTGCATATATTTGACATCTGGAGCCTAAAATACGTTCCGTGTGTAGTGCTGGGAGTTGAGAGATCAAATCTGCAGTTATTTTGAGTAACAGTATTCCCACGTAAGAATAAAAGACGTTTGGGGAACGGATGAACGGATGGACGGATGAACGGATGTATCACTCTCATCTGAAGTTTTTTTTTTTTGACAAATGTTCTGTACTGCAAAAGTTATGACACAAAATAAAATAACTGGTTTGTCTGTTTTCCAAAACGATGGTGTTGTGTGGGTTGACGTCGTCATTCCAAGAAGACTAGTTATACTTAAGAATTACAAAAAAGACAACACAAAAAAAAAAAATAATGAAACCTTCTTAAAATAAAAAAATCAACTAGCGTTTACAAAATGTTCAAAAACAGTAAAGTTAAACCCTGAGACTCTTCTTGCACGGCTTCTTTACGTGTCCCCAGCAAAAACAGAAAGCGCTGGATTCCCAAGATAAAGGCCATTTTTGAGGGGAGCAAACAGTGAAAGCAGCAAAATAAATGACCTGCTGGCGCTTGGGCGTAATTACAGCTGCGGTTGAGTGTACCAATCTATCAGGAGGAAGAGAAGGTGGTGAAGGTGTTAGTCAAAGGAGATAGCCTTTGACTAACTACTGGCCCCTGACAATCGATACGCGCCACATATTGCACGTGGCGAGAATGCGTGGGTGTGTGTGTGTGTGTGAGGCTCCTCAATGGTTTTTCATTCAGATATTGATCAGCCCACCTTTTATCGTGACCTTGGCCATATACTTTCTTAAGGGTATATGAAACTCATAAATCTGAGAGTTGCAACCCAAGTCCACCCGAGAGCAACCATCTTTCATAGCGCCATGTGAGACATTCCGTAGCTGTTAAGCAGACCAGGTTGAAGAGGGTCCAAAGACATTATTAAAAGAGCATGTTTCTCAAGTACAGCGGTGCCTTCACTTACGACTTTAATTTGTTGCCTCAAAACACTCATATTTTGAACCATCTTTTCCCTGTTGAAACAAAAGAAAAGGCCATTAACCCGAATCAGAATCCAAATCACTTTTTTGTTGTTATACCACTGGCTACAACGAAATGGAACAGACACCATCTGTTCGAGAGAAAGAAAAAACTATGACCAACAGGGGGATACAGAATGGGAGTGCGTCGGGTCACCAGGGAGGGGGAAAAAATGACCCCAGTGTGAATTCCTGTTTTTGCCTACTTTAAAAATATTGTCCAATTATAACTCAGGAGTATTTCTCTTTGTTTTATGTTTAATTTTCCAATAACCTTTGACTGAGAGTGTCAATAAACAGCTTGAAACAAGTAGTCGGCCTCTTTTTTGAAGACGAAATCAATTTCTGGCACTCACTCGTGAGTCCATGTACAGCAGTAACGTTTTTTGCCATGGCATTTCTGTCTGCCAGATCGAGCCGATATGTTGAGAGTGATGATCAAAAAATGCTGTGATGAGGAATCATTTGATGCATACCAACTATTCAACTACAGCTGTACCAATAAAGTCCAAAGATCCTGAAAGTCCAAAAATTCAGAATCTTAAATAATGGGAAAAAACCACCCGATCGTTCACACTAGATTGTTGATATAAAATGAAAAAGTGGCCATGCTTACGGTGTTTCAAATCATGAAATGAAAGCAAAATTCTTAAAATGATGATCATGCATCTGTAAATTTAAAAAGCTATTTTTTTCATTATACTATTAACATGAATTAAATCTTTTTCAAAATGCACAGAAGGAAGAAAATGTAAAACTTCAATAAGATAACTTGGAAAAACAAATCATTCTAACAGCCAATCGTGGAAAATATTAAGTATGCCGACACAAGACGCAATTTTAAAATGCAAAATTTAAGTGAATTTTTGTGACCAAGTTTTTCCAATTTATAAGAAGACAATGAAGATTTAAAACAGTTTGATGATGTCATTACCAACGGCTGACCACTCTTTGAAACTGACTGTCCAGCAGATGTGCTACACAAGTGGCCAAAATAATCACTGACAGCCATTTTAAATTGTGATGCAAGCCGTATGAATTGCCAGGGTTTATGATACGGTCAAAATAATGAAAACAATAAACAGTGTCCTTGCTTTATAGCATGATCATCCATTGAGAGTAAAATGACATTTTGTTGTATATCCACAAAGCTGCACAAATCTATCCAGTTTTTTGGGAGTCATGCTGTCTTGGAAATATAACACTGTCACATGAGGTAAATACCAAAATTAAAAAAATTAAAAAAATCATTAAGCAGAAAAAAGTTCCAAATCATTACAAGAAGAAAATGATTCTGGTCATTTCTTGATGACATGATCATCCATCTATACTATGAATGCGAATGAAAGCATGTCATCATCAAGTAGCTGTTGAACTTCACCTCCATTCCAAATGGTTGAGCAAACATTTACATCTGCAACGCAGCTTTTCCGTCGTGTTAACATATTAACATATGGACATCCTCAGCCGTCAATACGCTCCGCCATGACACGTTGTTGCAGTTCCCCTGCAGGCCCCCGGACCACTGTATTGTATACATAACGAAGGTAAATGTTAACGTTTGGGGCTATATCGTAACATGTATCCACGAGCTTGGTCGTCCGGTAGGATGCTCGCTGTTATTTTTTGTCTGTCAGATGTCATAGAAAACATTCTTTTTGTCCCCAACTCAGTCTGGTTCAATTAGTGTTTAGTTTGGTTTACAAGCGGAGCAAAATACATCAGGTTCCGACGGTTCAGTCACATGAAAGGCAGAATGTACCGTCACAGATTTTTTTTTTTTTTTTTTTTTTTTTTTTAAATTCATTCACTGCCAGCCCTGGTGAAAATGATTTTTGCCGTCACTGGCAGTGAATGAGATGTGAATGAGATTATAATGAGTTAATTATTTTCCAATTTTCTTTTTTCGCAGTTGGGCCGGGGTCCACAGTTCCCACAAAATCTCAATGAAGTCATTTTCCATATTAAAAAAAAAAAAAAAAAAAAGAATTTTTCCAACAAAATGAAAATGAGGTCACAAGTCAAAGCAAAATCTTTGTAGAATGAAAGCATTTCCAGAAAAAAATTGCACATCAGGTCACTTGTATCTCAAGGCACCACTATTCAGTAAATGCTCATCCATTAGATGGTGGAAAGTACAATGAACCTGAGTGTCCACCTAAGTGTCAAGGCTTCCTGTGAATCTATCATCTTTGGGTTCAATAAAAACAGGTCCAGGTTTAACACTGCAAGTCAATATCTGAGTAAACTGAGATGAGATCATAATTTTAGCAATTATACTTTTTGTGATATTTCTTTGGTGGTTTGTTGTCTTGGGTTAATAAAGGCGGGCAAACACTGGATAGTTAGGTCAAAGGTTGAGTTTTGGGGAAGATTTGGGCCATTACCAACGGTCGCAACAAACACTTCCTACGTTTGCCAAAGATTATTCGTATTTCCAGTATTGTCTTTGAGAAAGTGTGTGTTTGCGTGTAACTCAGATTTAATTTGATTTGACGTTTATGAGAAACATCTGCTTTGAATGTTTTTTCCTCATAAACATGTAAAATAATTGAAAATGGATGGTGCTGCTGTACATGATTTAAAATGGACCTAAATTTGAGAATATATACTCGTTTCCCAGCTGTTCCACACGCTGACTCTTTCAGCCCGCAAACAACACCGCCGACCTTTTCACATGCAGATTTGTGCACTCACTAATGTACACTGTGACCAGAGGAAAGGATGTTGTCTTTAGCTCCACTTTAGATGAATCTCTAACTGTGCCTTTCATCCGTCCTCTCTCTGTCTTCCTGCCCGTGTCGTGTCACGCATTTCCGAGGGTGCGTGTACACCAAACACTGATAATCTCCATTGACGTGGCAAAGTCCTATTTCCTTTTTCAATCCTGCGGCGGTAGCACCAAAAAAAAAAAGAGAAAAGAAAATTGCACGCGAAGGGTCGGCGTAGACATAGTGCAGGCCACGGCTTGAACGCGTGCGATACATTCACAATTATGTATCATAATTGTGATTTAGGTCTGGAACGGAGAAGCGTCCCGGGAGAGATTCTTCAAGCTGCCGTGGCTTCTCATGCGCACATTTGTCTTGTGATGGGAACACGACTGTCCTCGCCGTGGAGTGTGCACTGTCTACAGGAAACTCCACAGCAGAAGTAGGAATCTCAGCAAGGACTTCAGCAAGATAATCACGGTCAATCCTCAAAACAAACATCAACCTTGATGCCATGCTTCGCTCTTATTAGAGGACGACATAGGCAAATAAACATTGCAATCTCGTGTCGCACATCAGGATAGAATACTTGCTTTTGATTGGGGTTCATTTGGCCGAATTCCCTAACTAGTACAGTGATTCTCAAGTTGTAGTGCATGGACCAATAGTGTTTGTAATTCCAAAGCGTTTTCTAAATTCAAAAAATGGTTTTCTGAATCAGGGAAAAAAAAAAAGGTTTTGGGGTTTATTTTCTTGTAATATTTTACTGTCCATATTATTTATCCCATGTGGTGCACATCTGATGAGGATATTCAGGTTAAAGCAAAAAGAACAAAAAAATATTCAAAAAGTACTGTAAAATCTATCCCACTAACTTTGAATCCCTCTTGTCATATGGCCCGAGTCTATTTGACTGTGTCCCACTTCTTTCTCCAGGGGGAATAGCGGGAAAAAAATGACACAGCCCAGCATGAAACATGTAATGCTAATATCAATAGTTGGTCCATTACAGGTCAGCTAACTGTCCGGCAGAGCGGTTACAAAGCTGTCCATTTCCCATCTTGCGATCAATACGGGCCATACTGTTTAAATTTTGCCCGTATTGATTTCCGCAGCGGCGCGCCGACCTCGCGGAGCATTCGTCTTTTTCTGAAGGGGCGGAAGATTTGATTTAGTGGGGAAAAATTGGAGTGCACATCACAAAGATTTTTCGCCGGGCGGGAGTGTGACAAGCCAAAAAGATGGATGTCCCTCGGCTGGGAAGCCTCTAGCCTAAGGGTGTCCATTAGAGCGCCTCCGCTGCAGAAAATGAGCTGCTCGTATGAGGGAGAGGAAAAGGAGGAGGTGGGGGAGACGGCACGGAGGTGAGGAGCCCCGGAATAAAGCCTGAATAAAAAGGGATGCTGATGTGGCCATAAAAAAGAAGTAAAAAACACCAGAGAAATGGGTTGTATCCCTTCGGGCGTCCTCTCGAGTTGTTCAGGATAATATGTGAATCATAAAAGGGAATTGCTCATTAAAACAATTAAGTTTAATTTGTGTCATTTGGAGCCGTGTGTCCTCAATTGCTCCATTCTGCACAAGTACCCGTCACCCATTTAGTGTACACTCGGAACCCCTGAGGAGCCGGTACCCTGCGAGCAGTACCAGCTAGCATGGTATTAAAGGTATATATATATTCAGATTTTTCAGTACGCAGAACAAATTAGTTAAGGGACACAAAGTGTAACTTGCCTGAGAGATGCTCAGCAAGTTCTAGGCCTTCTTTGTTCAGGCTCCAGTACTGTGAAATGCCCTATCTGCAAAGAAATATGGCGGCTGCGAGTGTAGAAATGGTTCAAACTTGACTGGAGACGCATTCACATTTGGCCTCTTTTACTGCCGCTTTTCCACTCTCCTCCCAAACTCCTATCCTGCTTGCAAGGTGGGGCGAAGTGGTGATCAGAGAAGTGAGGTTGGTGCTGTAAATATTCTGCATTGACATAATGGGACAAATCCTGAGGAAGACCACTTCCCTGGAAGTGTTGCTGTAAATGATTCTGAATCAGTTGACTCGGAGTTGGAGTTTACATGTTGAAAAGCATTTTTATGCTATTTCAACATTAAGGGCTATATGTAAATAAACTTGACTTGCTAGTAGTTTGTAATGTTTAATTTTGAATGTCATTAAACCTGCTAGATGACTGATCAGTTTTGGTTTCAAAGCTGAAACCAAGTTGTGTTCAACCATGATTTTGTCAGGCAGACCGTTTCATCAGAGACAAATCCACGGTGGAGGTCTGATGGTGAGCAACAACAATCGTGAACGCAAGCTATATCAGTCAGCCTATTAGAACACAATGAAGATGAAGAAAAAGGAGGAAGTGTACAGTGCCTCCCCAGACACCGCATGGTGACGTCCTCCGTCATACTGTCCGACTTTATGAGCACGACATTTACTGACCCGAATAAACACGGCGTGGATAGACTACATCAACGCGTACAGTGCATAATGTTTAGTTCCACTCCAGGAAGCAGGACAGGCCGACATGTATGGATGTACAGGTAGAGTCTACCCGTCCGCTTTTCCTGACGCGGGACGTGACAGACGTTGGCGCAAAAAACGACGGATGATGCTTTTTGTCTGGCGGGTGGGAATCCTCAACGGACGCAAAGCGCACAAACATAAAGACGGAGGGGTGGTGGGGGTATTACAATACAATTCACATAACGCCTGTTTCCTCTCGAGGCCGCGGCTGCCGGGAAGCTGGATATTAAGACACAAATTGCGTTCAGGAGGGTCACGGTGATATTAGACGTCGGCAGCAACTCCCACCAGCCAGTGGGGAGATAATATTTTCATTCCACGAATCGTTATTGAAGAGAAACTTTGGGGAATATGTTTTTTTTTTTCCTATTTTTTTTTTAAATGGCAGGTGTGTGCAACAAAATAGTTGTAACGGTGGCTGCATATTGTCTTTGTTTGATTTGATGAACGTCTTGCTAAGAGGCTGTGGGTGTGGGTGTGTGTGTGTGTGTGTGGGGGTGTGCGTGTGTGGGGGGGTGTGGGGGTGTGTGTGCGTGTGCATGGGGGTGTGTGGGTGTGTGTGTGGTTGCAGGTATGAAAATCCCTGACATGGGGCTTCAGGTGTTCCTTTTTATCTACAATTTTCTCTGCACCAGATGTTCCCGCAATGAGAGCCCCGCTTAGCGCTCTGTCGCTCCAGTGCGAAAGCCGCGCTACCTGACCTTCACAGTAATTGACCAAAAATATTGACGTAACGGCACCGGACTGATTGTGATTTATGAAAAGAGCGCCGATGCTCTGAGGCCCCGCGCCAATGGCTTGACGCGCCCATCGGCGGCCATTAGGAAAAGCATCAATAGTCGCCACGGTCGGTAATGGGAGACTTTGAGAACAGCCTTTGTGCCCGCACACTGCAGAAGAAAATGCGAACAGGAAAGAAAGCGACGTGGACATGGAAGTACAAGACGATCGAATGGATGGGAAAACAAAAGAGGCTACAAAAAGAGTCTCGCTGGAGATTGCAGCAGCCTAACAAGCATCATCAGATGGCCATTACACAAGGGGAGGCATCACCCAGTTGAAACATAAACCTGGAATTATTTTTTTTTTAGCTCGTTTCTGCATTCGCCTTTTCTTGTTCCCAACAAATGAGCACAGAAGGTAAATAACATGTACCTGCCAGAGGACGCTCCCCAGGCTCCGTGTTTGTCGGTGAGGATGTTGACGATCTTCTGGATGAGTTGCGTGGCGGTCACATGGTCTCGGTACTTGGCGGCGCGGATCAGGTGGTCACACATTTTCTCCTCGTCTCGCTTCTCGGCCGAGTACTGAGCGCAGCTGGACTAGAGAAAAGAAACAAAGAGGAAAAAGAGGTAAATTGTTAAACAACTCTGAAACAATCCCACTTAGGTTTTTAAGGAACACACCACATTCAAGATCCCAACAGATGTTTAGTTTGTATACATCCTCCAAAAATGAGCACTACGTACTATGATCACACCATGAACAAAAAGGCAATAACACTTGGAGCAACCTCAATCTAAATGTCTTTCAAAAATATATTTAGTTGAAAAAATGACCACCAGGTGAAAAATCTGTCACTGCATTTTCCAAATGTTTTCAAGACCCCCTTCAAGATATGGAAAGCCGGCAAATTCCCATTCCAAAAAAAAAACTTCACAAAATAAATAAATAAATAAAATAAAAATTAAAAAAAAAGGAAAACACATTTTTAATGTTTGGGTATGACCGGAATTTCTTGACTAAATAAAACACAATTTTGCAAGTTTAATGGCGCAGTTACCTAACATTTTAAGGGACACACCCCCTTCAACATTATTTAAGAGAAGTCAAATCAAAAAAATATTTAATCAGCAAACGTGTTCAATATTTAAAAATCACAATTGTATTATGTGTTATTATATTACATACTTTTCACCAATACGGCAATAACATTCCTCATCTTACGCGGGATCGGAAGTGTGCAGCAGGGCAGTTTGTGAATTCCTGGTTCTATTTTTTTGTTTGTTTAAACCAAATCTGCTAATGAGCCGTTCCAAACTTCAAAGCCACACACCAATCAATAGGGATGGTGCATCCCTCTTCCCACCCCAAGCAGAGCCTTAAAAAAATAATATTAATTTGCAACCCCAATTTTCATTTAATGGGTGTGAATTACGCTTTTTTGACAAAAGTAATCAGAATTCTCAAAGTTTAATGGAGACGTTCCCAAACTTTGAGGCCACGCACTACATTCAACATGCTATCCAAAGTGGCACACATGCTCCCACATGCAGAAAAAAACCTTGAGAAATAATTTAGCACATGAAAGTCATTATGGGGAGAACTTAAAACTGTGTAATTACTCTAGCATCCTTGCAGCCACACAAAGAGGGCGCACCCAAGCACATCCTCCCCCCCAAAAAAAATGTTTCATATTTTTCTACACTTGACAATGGAAAACCAGTGTACCTGGATGCCATTACAGTTTTAATCTGGTGCACCCATCATAGCACTGCTATTTAAGAATTCCTAGTTAGCCATGGAATTTCTCTACGAAAATGCATCCGGTTGCAGTGTGAGAAGGGGCAACCAAAAAAAGAGCAGGTTGGGTCATTTCAGTCCAGGCGTCATGTTGATTAATAACAGTGGACACATGGCTACTAGTGCCCTGCGGCACACCCAATCACACCATACCAGGGACATTTTTCTCTGTCGGAATATGTTATTGGGACTGAGCCTTTGAACCAGTGCTTTTCCTGTTTGGAACCAGTTTGCAACGACAGTGAAGAGCATGTTGACTTTCCACGTATCCTGTAATAAAATTAGTCTTATTAGACAATGATGCATGGCAGACGGTTAAAAAACGCATTTCCCAAAAGTTCACTTCATAAATTGCTTCCTCTTCATGTCTGACAGAAGATCCATAGATATAAATCACATTAGAAGAGGCTTTTTCTGCGGGTCTAAGCTCCTTAATTATCAATCAATGTCTCTTTGAACGTCATCAGCGTGGGTCTTGACCCTGCGGGTAGGCATGATGAGCAAAGGGACTACGACGGCTGGAAGAACGGATGGCTGGATGAACGTTTGGAATCCAGGCCACAAAATGGTGGCTGCGAGTGTCATCTGTCTTCATCAGAAGAAGTCCAGGCACCAATGTAAAAAGCAAAATGTACACAATGTGTCAAATGAAGGAGACGGGATATTTAAATTCAAGGCCAAGTTTGCAATTTGCACACAGGTAATTAAGCATCACCCATCTGTCTTTCCTAACCTTTACTGAGTCAAGATGCATATTTTACATTTAAAAAAATACACTAAAATCTCACATGAAGTAGATTACACAGAATTACAAATTCCCTCAAAAGATGGAGATGGACCTCTCGTCGGAAGAGGCGTGGAGGGAAATAACGTCGCGGCGTGGGAAGCAAGGCACAACTCGACAGGGTACGGGACACACCACAAAGGCGAAAATCCGTGAGAACAGGAACGATCAGAGGTGGAAGAATGTTTCAATTCTTGCATTAGCTTCACTAGCTGACCGCTGCGGTTACCTCGGCGCTTCCGACGTAAAGGGCATGCGTGAACGCGGAAGAGATCAATCAGAAATGGCTCAAACGCACTCAAACTTCCAAAGTATTGTTGAAAAAAAATCCAATCAAGATTGGCGATCCTAAATCAGCAGAGACTCAGTCAGAATAGCACCAAGCACTGTGGATAGAAAATAAAGCCAAGGTAGCAGGAGCATCAACACACACACTGGCGCACCATCCTCCATCATCAAAACGTAAATATAAAGCATTGCGTATATTTACATATTACAAATATCAGAAATTATATTGTTTATTTTTAAATATAATTACGATTACCCATCATAAATATAATATCAAACTGAATATTAAAGAGTTAATGATTGAATAAGTAAACATGAAGCAAATTAGAGTTGTGGCAATATTTTCTATATTTTTGTAATAAACGGGAAAACACAGAGAGGTGAGAGACTGCATAGAGCAGATGAGATTTTCTTTTCCAAACAAACAGAATTTGCTGTCACACGCCAGATAACTTGCCAATCAACCTTGTGTGATGAGCCACATCCTGCTTCACTGAGTAGAAAATGAGTGAATTATTATGTGAACACATCTACCAGAGCCGTACAGTAACATTTCCATTCCACTTGACTTGTTCTTGCAAAGTCTGCAGTGTGATGGCACAAACATAAACAAAAAGTTCATTGAGCTTTCTCTTGACCAAAGCCTAGGTAGGAATGATTCAAATTCAAAGCCTCACCCGCAGCATGACCATCCAAAACACATCGCAAGCACCATGAAACCACACAGTTACGCTTGTTTATAAGCAGAGTCAAGAAATAGCAGTTAACTACTTGGGTCACTCCCAAAAAGTGGACTTTAAAATGTTAACGAAGGTCAACATGACTAAAAGGACAGACGTGGCAGTCTTTTCGAGAGAATGTTGAGGGAAGCACGGAAACTAAATTAAATGTTCCGGGCCTCCTTCGGTAGCGCAGCAAAAATGTAACCTCATGCCCAAAACGTTTCATTTTCGGTATTAGACAATGTGACTTTTTCATGTATCCGATGATGATAATAGAATTACCAAATTCGTTATGATTGGTGGAACTGTTGGCTATGGGCATTTTCCCCTAACCTTCCAGGACCCATTCATTGTATTCACCCCCAAAATGAATGCTCCAAAAACGGAATTCTTCTGTTCAATTTCAGGCATGGCACCTTGAGACTTTTTGGTGCGTCCTTTCATGACAGCCATGTCCACCTAATGTTGTGTACATCTGTGACAATGATGTTGGGAGCAAACATTTTTCTAACTTTCCAGATCATTTATATATTTTTTTAATGTAAATCTCTCCAACTAAAACTGCCTACCGCCTGTTCTAAATTCGGCAATGAGTCCTTGAGACTTTTTTTGTGCATCTTGTTAATGGCCACCCAAGTTTATGTTGATTGAGGATACTAGGGCACATTGAATAATACCTTCAAGGGCCTTTTTTTCTTGAAATTTACCTCAAAATAGTTTCTTCAAGCACAAATTGCTGACTTGCACTTGGATTTCAAGCATGCGTCCTTGAGACTTTTTCATGCACCCTGTTATGATAGACATGTCCACCCAGTTTCTTGTTGGTCTATGAAACTGGTGTTAGGGGCATATTTTTACTAATGGAGTGACTTTTCCCCAATACACACTAATTAGTGAGTTTTCAGATACCTTGAGGCCCCCCAAATGCCATCAATTCGTCTGAAGAAGAATAATAAACAGCATCTGACGCTTGGACCCTAAATCCTTCTGGCATTTACCAAAACGTAGTGTGAATTTGCCGTGATGACTTGCGACACTTTAATAGTGGGTAGCAACTTCCAGGGCCCCGCCTGCCCGAGCAGACAGCACCTCAGCAAAGACCGAAGGATAACAGTTGGTATTAATCGAGTCAATTACGCAGATTCGCGTCTCCCGCAATTCCTTCACCGGTCAAATAAATAACAGTGGATGTATTTTCCAGAGGTGGGAGGGATAATTTGAAAAGTGACTGGGAGCTGGAAAGAACAGGGATAATCTCCAAACAACACATCAAAGTACAAAGTGGCAACATAGAGATCAAACTATACTCAAACAGAGGGTCCAACAATTCTTTTGTACAGTTTTAAGATGTGTTTTCACACTCTAATTTGGAGGACAAATGCACCCTCGCGAGCTAATAAATTTGACAAAATATCGAACACATGTCAACATAACAGAACACACTATTTTTTTTTAACAGGAAATTAGCCATTTTTTGCTGAAACAAAAAAACAACAACAGTGGAAGTTTGAAAACCAAAAATTAGGCCCTTAATATCAGTTTCACCAATCAAGGCAAGACTGGGTGGACACGTCTATCAAACAGATGCATGAATAAGTTTCAAGAACCCATTCCTGATAAAGGAATAGGTCAAGTGTTCTCAAAGATTTCCAAGGCATTCTAGAGCTGACTGTGCTGCGGAGTCTTCGGCACAGAGGGGTTTCCAATCTGTCCCATATACTATGAGGTCTCAAAGACTTTCAATGCTCAGCTTCAGCCACCTACATTGAATAATTACGCCATGTTTCCCATTTTTACCATGTTACAGTTTCGCGTGCAGTATTGTTCACATGGTGTGTCCTTGACTCTGAAGTCTGCATGCAAGATGGCTGCAAATGTGGAGTGATGGAGTAGATGGTTTCTTCATGGGCGGAGGAGATGAAGAGGCTGCCATCGAAGTGCGGTGACCATTCCATTAAAGACAAGCAAGAGAAAGAGGAGGAAGAGGATGATACTTTGTACTGAGTTAACCTTGATGGCCGCTAGAAGGGATCTCTTTCAACTGGATTAGATTTTTTTTTTTTACCCCCCAAGAGAGGGGAGAGAAAAATAAAAAAATCAATAGTGGGGAGCGGCAGCATGACAGCAGCATCATTCCAGAATTGAAGTGGCTGTCAGCCATTGTCATTTGCTGACTTTTGTTCGCCATTGTTCTTTTAAACCCTCATTTTTCTCCCCCTCGTGCCCACTGTCTGTATTCCCCAGTGATGTTTTATGTGGCAATTTGGAAACTCCAGGGCAAAGGATCAAGTGCTAGACGGTCTTTTTCTTTGTAAAAAAAAAACAATAGCCCTGTTCTCCATCCCCCCCTTGTCTCCCTATAACCCCATTTTGTGTTTTTCACATGTATTTGCATTCTGGGCTATCAGACAGATTCCTCGCCAACATCCAAACCCTGTTTGTTGTAAACCAAACCCCGCGGGAGTACTTGTCAACACACGTGAGAAATTGGAGACCCTCACAGTGCGACGGCCCGGCGGCTGTGCCGTCGAGCGTCAAGAGATTGCAAATCAAGCATGCCCGTGTCTTCAAAGAGTGCCTGAAATCCCCATCTCCATTTTCTTTTTTTGTATGCGGCAACACCACTGGACCGTCCTCTGTCACTCTAATTGATAAACAGAGGGCTGATACGGTGTAATGAGCCTCTGTTCTCCTGCCAATTATGGTGGTTAACCCTCACAACCAACTGAGAGGAAGAAAAGGAGGAGAAGGACGCATCATGTGACAAGCGAAGCATTTAGATAATGATGAGAGTGAACTCACACACTCGCTCTCCATTCGCATGTAGGAGCATTCGGTAGAGGCACGTGTGAAGCTTATGGCAACAAGGTGACCTGAGAAGTTGCAAAAGAAATTAGCACCCAACACCAGTTTTCCTGACTGACACAAAACTGGGTGCACCTGTCTATCATGGGAAAGACATGGGGGAAAAAAAAAAAAACATTATCCATGCTGTAAACATAACAGGAAGGCAAATATTCGGTCTGGAAGCAACCATTTTAGGGGTGAATTCCGTGAAAAAGAAGCCTTTAAAGTTTCAGGAAAAATGTGTCCAAGACATCAGTTCCACTCATCGTCGCATAATTGTGTGGACACATCAATCAAAACAGGAAACATGAAAATGTCTATAGGACCTAGGTCGGAAATTGAACAGGAATGCAAACATTTTGGTTCGAAGCAGCCAATTGTCGGACAGATTGCAACAAATAGGTCAAATTTGAGTATTTTCACTGCTTTCAATTTAATTCGGATGCCAGATGTTTCGTCAAGTTTATTAATTGTTTATTTTTCCTTGAATATTTCCTGTGGTAAATCCTCTTGTGGATGGATTTCGTGACTGTGACATGAAACAGAACAATAGCCAATCAGGAAGCTCACTGACGCCCGCGCCGTCGCTGGGCACGAGAAACGGCACAATGTATTTTCAATTCTTCTATTTTGTCTTGTTGTTTTTTTTCTGGCTGCCCTGTGGCACCATGCTGCCTCTTACAGGTCAGTCTTGGTCCTGCAACTTATATTGTGTGTGTCTCCAGTTCAACACTATTGCCTACATTGTCAGAGCTCCACATTGACCAACTAACACTAATGTGGCTCTTGGAGACATGCAATGGGATTCTATTCATTCCTTGAGCTGCAAAACTGGTTCTATCATCTCAGATCCAAACAAAGAGCAACGGAGAGTGCTTTCGTTTTAGACATGACTCCACGGGAGCTGGATTACCATCCAATGATAATACGGCACTCAGTTCGACCAATAGCACTGTACTAAAGTGGGCACGTCTTTTGATGGGGGAGTGGGGGTCTGGCCAGCCAGTAAGTTCGCACAATGAAATGAGCTGCAGAGGAGGTACCAGGAGACTTCATTACGCTGACAAGACAACAGGACTGAGACAGTTGTGTACCCCCGATAGTCTTCCACTTTAGTCTGCTGGGAAATGCTGGTACAGCACAAAAGAAAAAGCAAAACATGCCACAATGAAATGTGTATTTTGACTGTAGTCAGCATTTGCTATTAAGACCAATCTAAACGAGCTTTGTGGCGTCTCGACATGAGATTTTCCACCAGTGATGTACTGTGTCACAGTTTAGACATAACAGCTTGTGCACAGTCGATGGCGGCTGTCAATCACAAAGCAGTGAAAATAGCTTTTGGGATTTGGGGGTTTCTACTGCGACAACAAGTGTCTTACAAAATTGCTTCCAATCCAACAATAAAAGGGTCAAACCATTGCGAGCGTGTTAGAAGTTGATCGCAGAGATGACCCACTTTAAGGAGCTGCTGTCATTTTTGGGTGATTGCAGCAAGCAAGAGGGAGTAAATCTAGAAATTTGAAACTAATGTAGTCCGAAGCAAATTTACATTTGACAAAATGTAAATTGGTCAGTGGATTTGGTCATTTGTTTGACGCTTGAAACCGCCTTGAATTTTTTATTGTTATTTTTGCCGATTGTTGTTTCATACTTTGCAAATGCAAAATAACATTTTAGGGCTTTTGTCATTTTGTTTTCCCGAATGTAAATTTGTCACACATTTGGTAAAAATGTAGCACATTTTTTTAAATTAGTTTCAGGTTTGTACATCTGTTTTACAATGTATTAAAGAGTTTATGTTATTTAGTTTTTCTCACTGCTAATTTATTTCACATTTGGAAAATGTGTGTTTTACAGGACAACTTTTGAGTTTTAAAATTTTAAATGTTTCACAATTAGTAAAGTTGTTTTTTTGTATTTATACAAATAATCTTTATTTCTATTTGTTTTTCAAAATATGAACTTCGGCAAACATTTTTTTCAAGTTGTTTTCGAAGTTTTACAACCCTCCTGAAGTAATTGATTGTTGAACATTATTTTTTTATTTTTTTGCTTAATGTACATTGGTGAAAGTTCTTGCAGACTTGTAAAACATGTAAAATAACTCGTGTCAGAGTTTCACAATACACAGATGTGTTTTATAATGGGCAATAGGTGTTTTATAATTTGTGGCAATTCGTAAATTTGTTTCCATTTTAGTAATGTAACTGAGTTTCAAGTTTCAAGAGTATTTTATTTTTTAACTATGCTGTCCTAAACTTTTTCAGATTTGGTATTTTAACTTTTGAAAAAGTGCTTAAGAATGTGTGCAGTCATTTCACATATTGTAAATTGATTTGCACTTTGGTAATGTGGGTGATTTAAAATGTAATTTACTTTGCGAGTTCTGTAATTTAGTTTTACATTACAGATTTGGTAACACCGTTTCACACGCTATAAACTTTCCTTTTTGCAATTTTCCTTTATACTCGGGCCATCGCATAACAGTGCAGAGAAAAGAAAACACACTAGAAGAATCATCGACTCAATGTTAATGTCATTAATTTGGAGCGGGAGGGCTCGGATCATTTTACAAGCTCAGCGAAGGAAAGACAATGATGCCAAACATTAATTAGCGTGCTATCGTCTGGCTTTCATTGTATCTCTCCAAGCGGCGATTCAATTACCCCATATAACAGCGTGAGGATAAATTGAGGGTGTGTATAAAAAAGTGACGAAAAAAGGGATGCGAAAGAATAGAAATGACATGGGTCGTGCTCACCCTTCCCTATCTGGACCTTCTTATCTGCCCTTGTGGCCCTGAGAGCACCACATTTCATCCCTAATGAACAGCCCCATAAAAAGGGGGACTTCGATTTCTCCTGCTCTCCACCCCCTTGTTCTGTTTTCCTATCTCTCCAACGTCCTCTCTTTTCCGGCTCGCCAGCAAGATATCACCGTCTATCATTTGTTGTGTTGTGATCTGCAGATTCCCTTCACATTAAGGATCCTATTAGATAAAGAACCTTAAAAGGTAATTGGATTCCCCCCCCCCCACCAACCACACTTCAAGTTATCTTCATCTCGAGTCGACTCAAGACCGTGGTAATAACTCACTACCCGGTACAAAGCTTACTCAGTTCCGTTCCGTGGAGTTCTACGCAACGTGTCACAGACACAAGCTTACATTCAGTGGAGAAGATCTAGTACCACAATGAACCAGGCTGCATTGCGGTTGATCTTCCGCTCCACCACTACATCATTGATTTTTAAGTGATAATGTATTTTCATGAGTTTTGCATTTTATAGGCAAACCCAAATTTAAATAAATTAGATTTCATTTATATAACACCCAATCACAACATAAGTTGTCTCGAGGCACTTTACATATTGAGAAGGTCTCGAACCACGCTATGAGACTAACAGAATCTAGAGTTTCCCGCATTCAGTGTAGTACCGACATTGTGCTGCAACATGCCGAGCACCATTGAGCAATACTGGATGGCGTACAGTGTAATTAAGAGAAAGAAGACGAGGCAGAGAGAATGCAAAAACGAGCTCCAAATTCTGCTTTGGAGTAAAAGCCCAGATCACCGCCAAGGTAAAGAACATCCAACATAGTGATACACCATTGTTGTTAGTGGTGGTGATTAGGGCTGAACGATTGATCGTTTTGCGACCAAAATTGCAATTTCAGAAAATTTCAAGATCATCAATAGTTTGTTCCCCTTTTTCACGAAGCAGTGGCCTACTGATTAAAGGCTTGTAAAAAAGCTGGTTTATTTTGGCTCGGCGCTCTCTCTTTCTGCTATGCTTGTGGCCCCTGCCTGCACAGGAAGATTGGCCGCCCACAGCACCATCTGATCTCGTTGTACACTGAGTATAATGACAATAAAGGGCATATTGATTCAGATTTTTGTGCAGCCAATCAGCAGTAAGCTGCCTGTTTGCTTTTTCACCTCGAGTCTCACGCACTACGGACAATCACTACCAAAAATGCGGCTTCCATATAGGCGAAATATAAAAGTGATTTAAAAAAAAAAAAAAAAACAACTTTGACAGACACATTTAAACTCGTTTCCGGTAGGACAGTGTCTAAACCTATCAGGTCCAATATGAAAAAGTAACTTCCCCTATGTCATATCATGAGTTAACAGTGATTAACAGTTTTTAGATAGCGGAGTTCAATTATATTTGTCATACCCAGGCCTGATTATCGCCAGATGTGTTGAATTAAAAAAACAACAAAAAAAAGAAACACTTCTAAAATTCTATAGTACCTGTAAGATCACAAAAAGAATCACAAAATGCCAAATTCCAAAGAAAGTCAAGACCAAACGAGACAGAAAGTGATTGAAATTGATATGAGTCTGGAAAAGGTCATGCAGCCTGTTCCTCAGGCAGTGGGACTCCAGCAAAGCACGATCAGAGGCATTATCCACAAACAGAGACAACTGGGCACTGTGTTGAACCATCTCAGGAGTGGTCGGCCAATCAAAATTAGTTCAGGAGGTCACAAAAGAACGCAGGACGACATCCAAAGAACTGCAGGCTCCGCCGGCCTCAGTTAAGTCAGTGTTCCTGATTCCACCTTATGAAAGACACGGGTCAAAAATGGCACCCATGGGACAGTTCTCAGGCAAAAACAAATGCTGCCAAGAACAAACACAAAGGCTTACATTTATCCTAAAACATCCAGAGGATTCCGAAGCCTTTTGGAAAACAATTCTGTGTTCTTGATTCATGCTGTCGACAGAGCACACTCGGGACAAATTATATTCAAGGCACCACTCTACCGCAAAATGAGACATCCTGAGTCTCTAAAGTATAAAGTAAAAAAACAACAAAAAAAAACAAGACTATTCAAACCCTGTAACCCTCTTAGAGCGGTTATGGAAAAATCTTTTCTTAAGTTGAGTATGATTTATACAAAAATGGCAGAGAAGTTATCAACTTTGTTCTTGTGTGGCTAAACAATAACAAATGTAGAAAAACACAACGTTGCTATAAAAGTGAGTCGGAAGATGAAAATAAAATTCCAAATACCTCCGCTGGTGCAAGAAGGCAGGGAGGTGTGTGAGGGCATGTTTCATTGCCCTGTTATTTTTATTGCGGCGCCGCAAAATGAAAGTGTGGGCTCCATCAGACCTAAACAGAGCTTGCACCGAGGCAAAAATCAATAGAGCAATATCAGAGAGGGACTTATCAGGGGCTCTCACTTCTTCTCGGGGTCACTGAGGAGCAAACCACCTTTAGGAGGGCGGGGGAGTGTGATTCAATTGTGAAAAGAGAGTTTTGGGGGATGAACAACAGACGCTGTCAATTAAAGAGAAGTAACAGCCTTCTATTACTTGTCATTTTTTATCCGAGCAGTGCATGCGGCTGATAGTGATGCTTCATTGCAAAACATAAAGAACCGCTGTGGACACTGGACAACCAGCAGTTGTACAAGCAAATTTGGTATCCTGGACGCCTCCCTGGTGAGGTGTTCCGGGCATGTCCCGCCGGCAGGAGGCCGCGAGGACGACATGCTGGAGAGACTATGCCCTGGCCCTGGGAACGGCTGGGGATCCCTCCGGCAGAGCTGGAAGACGTGGCTGGGGAGAGGGAAGTCTGGGCCTCCCTGCCGAAACCGCTGCCTCCGCAACCCGATAAGTGGCAGATAATGGATGGTTGCATGGAACAATTGGTATAAAGTCTTTTTATGTCATGCTAGCAGAATAAAAATGTATTATAATATTAATGCCTGCTGTCTAAGCTTAAAAAGCCGTAACTTTTCAACTACTTTCAAACCATGCATCTCAATGTACAAAATACGCATTTTCTGCAACGACGCATGCATCAAGCACAGATGTCAAACTGCAGCTTTCGATGTTTTCCTCCTCCAACACACCGGATTCAAAGGATCAGGATCATTATCAGGCTCCTGCAGAGCTAGCTTATTATTTCAATCCGATGTGTTAGAGGAGGGAAACATCTAAAAGACGCAGGATGTTTGGCCCTCAAGGACCGGAGTTAGACATCTGAGCTCTACAATAACTTTTTTTGTTGTCATTTTAGGTACAGTTGTATGAACTTGTCAGTACCGTAAATGTACCATTTCCTTTAAAGACATACATCCCCACTGAAAGACAATTTGATATGCAGCTCGATAATTTTCAAAGTGGAACGATTCAATTCAGTTCAATTTGATATACTTTTAAATAAAAAAAAATGATTCTCCAAATCGGCTTTTGTTAACCCCCTACTATAAACTATGCATCTCCATGTATTTCCAGGTATCAACCGCATATAAAAGTGTTTCCATGTATCGCCATCTTATACCATGTATCGCCCTATTTCCATGTATAAATCTTAATAACTTCATGCATTGGTGTGCACCACCATGCAAGCATGCAAATGAACACTAAACTGTCCACAGGTGTGAATGTGAGAGTGATTTAATGTTTGCCTACATGTGCCATGCACATGGCTGGCGACGAGTCCAGGGTAAATTCTGCTTGGTTTACTGCAAGTGGGCTGGGATACTGTAGGCAAGAACTCACCTGCAAACCTAATGAGGGCAAGCGCTCTTAAAAAAATAAAATAAAAAAATTGATAGATGGGAAAAGGGAGGTGTCTGTTTAAGAGAGGTGTTTATCAGCCGTCAGTGCACCCATTGACTTATTAGTGTGCCTATTTGAGGTAAAAACATTTGTCTAAGCACTTGCCCTTTCGTTCAAACTATGTTTTATAGGGAACTTAAAATAAACAACTTTGGAAACCTCTTACTAAGTGTTTTTTTTTTGTTTAGTTTTATACAGATAATATAATATTGAGACACATGGACTAAAACTGGCCTCCAAGTCATTAGGTGCAATTAAAAAAAGTGTCAGTTACAGCATAAAAAGTATTAAGTGAAATAGAGAATGGTGCTAAGGTCTGCAGCTAAGCAGTGGAGGTGCAGATACACAGGCAAGCCTCTCAGGTCTGTCTGCAGCTTTTAATGCCGGGCCAGATCCCAAAGAAGGGGAATAAGCCATATTCCTGTCATAGGGCAAAATACACCCCCAGTGGGGGTATAATGGACAGGATCTCTGCTGGACAGGACGTAATTGCGAGGAGAGCTAGAGAGCAGAGGGTGGGGATCGAAGAAGGGTGGAGGGCGCAAACGACGATGCCCACAGTTCGGGAAAGAGCTCCCAGTGAATGGCGCCGTTTGTGCTTAGCAGAGGGGGTGTGGCAGTTACGCCACATTCGCACAATGTTTGCTTAGCAACATTTGCCGAGCATGGTGTCCCGTTAACCGCCAGCCTTTTTGGGGCAGACCTGATTTGACGGGCAACTTCTGAAGTCGCCGAGTCAGCTCCTCAGAGAGGTCGAGTTATTCTTGTTTTTCACGGCTTGTGTTTTCGCGCAGAGCCGAAAGATATTAAGTGGTTCTTTCAACGTGACAGGCATGACTCCGCCACTGGACATTGGAGTCATGCGCCCCCTCTTGTGAACGATGATTAAATACTACATTTCATTCCGTGCCAAGAAAAAAAGATTTGCTCAGTCATCATTAATAAAAATGTTTAAAATATCAACTATAACTCATTTACTCATTTTATTACGGCCTGAATAAATATGCTATTATCTTGATTAATGTCGAAACATGTCCAGAAAACAAATGTTGATTTCTGGGTTATTTATGCCCTGCCCAGCACGTTGGGTTGAGGAGTTGACCCAGCATGTTGGGTGAAGAATTTGATCAATAAGGGGTAAGAATTAGCCACCCCGAGGAGTTAACCTTACTAGAAAATAGGTTACCAGGTTATCATCTTAGCTGTGGTTAAAAATAATGCATTTTATTACCAGCATTTTCCAAGAAAAAAACTACACCAAAAAATGTTGGCGTTTTTCGTTTTTAAACCGGATGTCCGATGTCTGACAACCCACAAGTCAGCGGGGTTGCCCACGGAGCCAATCTTGCCGCCACCAACATTTTCTTGGAAAGTTGCAATTAAATTTACTTGAACTTCAGTACACAAAACTGTCCAAAATGGTGACCAGCTTCTGAACTTCCGCCTGCCCAAATCCAACCTTCAACACAATCTGTGGGCTCAAAATAATTACCCCAATCTTGAAAGTAACACAATCTGCTCAATATTCACAGCTACCCAATAATAGATTTAGGATAACAACCAAGCATTTAAATGTGTATAAGTCATGGCTCATGTACCAACCATTTAGATGGTAAAATAAATAAAATGAATCACCATGTATAAATAATGTCTCCAATGCATCTACCATGTATTTCCATTCATAAATCATGTGTCTCCATCCATTTCCAGGTGTTTGTGAATCACCAGCTTAGCATCTTACCTCGAAATCTGCATGTTTGTGGATGTCTTCGGCCCTCTGACGGCTGAGGATGAACTCGGCTTCATTTGCCACGCGGACCAGGTGGTCCTTCATGGTGTGACTCAGCAGCCTGGACCAAGAGGAACATTTCCATATTTACAACATCATCGCTTTGTTATCCTGTACACTTCTTAGAAGTATAGAACTGAACACAGCCGAGTAACAGCCATAAAACGCTGGGTAAAATAAGCGTACAAAATGGGCAGAAAATCGAATTTGCACGAGAGAGTGACACACCGGCATCCTGGGGTGCAGGTGCTAATTGATTTGTTAATGATATGCATCTGAGGGCGAGAGTCTGGCCCTACCTGCGCTTATCGATATAATCAAACACGCATGTTGTGGGCGATGGGAAGAAAAAAAACGCTGCATGCCCTCGAAAGGTCAGCGGTGTGCAAAGTGGAACAATAACAGACGAAGGGCCAGCGAGAAGGGACTGCATGGGGATTTAAGGGGGGCGGGCGGGGGTCTGACTGTAACCCAAGCCTGCTGTTTCAGCGCAGGGCAGCAGGGGAGCGGAGGCGCAGGGGCCTCGGCAGCTTCTCTGAGCCTGACCGTGCTATCAATAACCACTGTGATGCGTGGACACGCATCCACGCACAAAACATTTTTACTCACAAATTTGACCTAGATCGTACGCTCGGTGAAGAAATCAACTTTTTAACAGTGTTTACGATACTATCAACACTATAATGCTGTGATTTGTAGAGCCAAGAAAGGAAACCATGAACTTGTGTGTGCCTCTGTGTATTTCTGGGCATAAATAATGCATCTCTATGCATTTCCATGCAGAGATCTTTATTTTTATTTATTTCTATGTATAAACCATATATATCCCTGTATCCATGAGTATAAACTATGGCTGCCACAAACGATCATGTTGCTCGTCGACTAATCACCAACAGTAGTCACGATGAGTCAACTAATGAGATCATAGGTAAATTGTGGCATGCCGCACCAGCAATCATCCATCCATCCATTTTCCCCCATACCACTTCTCCTCACGAGGGTCGCGGGGGGTGCTGGAGCCTATCCCAGCTATCTTCGGGCAGTAGGCGGGGGACACCCTGAACTGGTTGCCAGCCAATTGCAGGGCACACAGAGACGAACAACCATCCGTGCTCACACTCAAACCTAGGGGCAATTTAGAGTGTTCAAACGGCCTGCCATGCATGTTTTTGGAATGTGGGAGGAAACTGGAGTACCCGGAGAAAACCCATGCAGGCACGGGAAGAACATGCAAACTCCACACAGGATGGCCGGAGCAGAAATCGAACCCACGACCAATGCTGTCCCTCACTGTGAGGCCATCGTGCTAACCAGTCGGCCACCGTGCCGCCCATCAGCAATCAGCTGCTCTTACAAAACCATAATTATTTTACAGCTTGAATTATTTAAGATCTCTCATCATAATCAACATCACTTGTAGAACTTGCGCTGTAGTTCCATTTGTTTAAAAATTATTTAATTTTTCTGAGTCTTCCAGCCCGGCCGGATGCCCAACAATCCCTATAACACCAACAGTGCGTGCTGACTTACATTGGGTACGTTCATGATGAGTAGAAAGATGAAGAATGAGACGAATAAGCAGCGGCATCATGCACAGACGTTTTTTTTTTCAGGGAGGGGAAGGCTGAGGGCTGGGACGGGTACTGACAATTTTTATGAATAAGACCAGATCAGTACCACGATCGTGGACCGAGGGCGGGGCATTGACCGTCACAAAAGGGTTAAGTGCGCAGCTCTGGCGCCAAATAAAGAAATATTTAAATAAACGATTTGTCTGCTATTTAATTTAATTAGCAGCAATTTTGATCGTAAACATTGTCGTGATTAGTTGACTAATCTTGGCAGCCCCAATATAAACCACCTCCACATAGTGGCATGTACTTCCATGTAATTCCATACGCAACTTGAATGACTCTTAAAATTGTTAACATTTTCTTTAAGAAATAGCCTGTAATATATATGTAATTAATAACAGGAATATAACATTTTGACCCTTAAAGACATTTCTGTCCATTTCTACTTGGTTGCTGACCTGCCTTCGTTGACCAGCTCAATAAAGGCCAGACCAGCGTTCTTCTGGATGGAGTTCTGCCATTCCTGCAAACAGAAAAAAAAGAAGCCAAACGATGGTATAAGCCCAATACATGGAAAAAACGGGGAATGTTGAAATCATCGACTCATTAGAAATTGAAACATTTCAACAGACATGGAAGAAACGTTGTGGAAGTAGGGGACTGCTTTGGTCAGCACAGGCATGAGAATTAACGGGCAGGACTGAAAGAGCCAGACTCAAAGTGCATTTATCATTCATAAATATACAAATTTCCTCCTCTCTTTGACCGGCGTTTTGCTTTGGAGGTGTCAGTCCAAACAACCGGACCACAGAGACCCGCCATCGAAGCGAGGGAGGGCGGGGAACGCGGCGGTCGGCGCGACTCATGTTCTGTTCCAACGTTTCAACACCTCTTGACGCGAGCGTCAAAAGAATAATAAAGCAACAAGGTTGCGGGGAGCTGTCTGAACCTCGCCTGGCGTTTTTTTACCTCCCCTTTTCCCTCACTTCCTCTCCAGGGAGTTGGAGAAGTATGCATGACAAACCTCATGTGAAAGAGTTAACGACTAAACTACTCTTTAAGAAAAACACAACATGCCCCTCGAAGCAGCTACAGTACATACTCCACATCACTTAATACAAATGAGCCGTGTTTTGACAGGACATTTTATTGGACTCTCAAGGTCATTCTGTTAACTTATATACTTGTTTCTAAAGTTCAGCTCAGCTTTTCAAGTTCCGCTCAATTAAAACAAGACACGAAGACATTTTTTCATCTTTCTTCAGATTTGGTAGTGATCAGACAATTTATATAACAAGTGGGCCTTTGGAGGACCTCTGCCAAAAAGAATTTGTTCATATATTATATCCTTTTTCTTATTTTGTGGAGATACGCAAGATAGACATGCAAAGTACTACGTGAAACTGGCCACAAGGCTTAAAAAAAAAAACAGACAACCAAATACAAATTTTCCTCTGGATGAATCCATGTTTAATATTTGGCAAGCCATGACGTTTTGCTTTATGCTACGACACAAATATGAGTCAAACTAACTCTCAAAGACAAGTTTGTCTTTGCAAGACACCTGGGAATTGCCAAAATGGTTTGTTCAACCCAAAATGGCAGAATTCATGAATATATTTTGGGTTGTTGAGACCTTTTGGTGAGTCTACTCATAACTGACATGTCTGCCAAATTTCACATTGCAAAGAGAACGTGACCAGAGACAAAATCTCTCGGGACAGTTAATCTTTGAATGACCCCTGAACATGGCCAAAATGACCCTACAAAGGCAGATTAAAAAAATAGTCTGACAATTACTTGAACATTAAATTCTATCAAGAATATTTTGCCGCATGGGGAAATCTAGCTTAAGAATGCAACTAGCCCATGAAAGATTGACAGTGAAAAAATGTTTTCTAGCATCAATCCGCGAGCTGATAGAGGAAACTGTGTGTTTATGCGGACTGAGCGACCCTTCGGTAAACTTAGGAAGCCCGCCAGGACGAAGATATCAGCGCGATGGGGGCGGAAGGAAGGATCAATTTACAAGAATTCCTCATGTAAACTCCGACGCCCTTTTCATACACGTGATGATTTTCGAAGTAATTATACGAGCCAAAGCCATCAGAGCCAATCAATCCGGCAAAAACGTTCTGCGCGCCGTCACTCGTGCACGCAACAACACCGCACTTAACCTCAAACTCATAACTGCTTTTTGTCTTGACGGATCCTATTGGCATTGACCGTGTTTACCACACGTTCCAAACAAAGAGGGCGCAAGAGGGAATAGGAGCCCACACTTGGGAGGCTGGCTCTTGGCCCTTTTCTGCAGCCCAGCAAGAAAAGAAGCCTTGAGAGCGTCGAAGGTAGAAGTAGAAGTTGAAGGACATTAAACATGAGTGTTAGTGTGCCTGTGGCCGTGGGGATATTCCACACCAGACTGGGCCGGTTCCCTCTCTCTTTCGTGCTCTCCCTCCGCAAGCCGGATTTCAAATAAACACCACAGGAAGTCAGGCCATAAATAGAGTCTCGGGAGGAGCAAACGTTACATTTCCTTACGCGATTTCTTGTAAATGCTCGCCAGGCGTTTTGGTAAAAAACTGAGGCTGGCTCTACACCACGCCAAGTGATGTAATTCCATCAACGAAATACGCAGACGGATGATGTACACACATGCACGTCTGCCCTAAACAACACGCCCACTCTAATAAAAAACACCCGCGGTCAATCAAAACCACTGCCAAAAAAGAGCAGGGGTTCTCAATTAAAAGTTAAAGGGTTGAGTTCAAGAAAATACATTCAAGTCTATCATAATGTGCAAAATGAAAGCTGCTGATTGGCCAAAATGCACTGAGCGCTGACAAATGTGATGTCATGCTGTGTGTTGTGAGATACCATTTTTTCCCCCTGGAGCTTGGAGAACACACATTTAAAATAACATATTTGCATACTATACTTGTGTGGAGATCAGGCCTAAATAATCAGCAAATGTAAAGCATTGTTGTATAGATCTGCTATCTATTTAATAGAAAATCTATAGTATGCTTTCGTGAATTTTACTTCTCTGCAATTTTGAGGGTTGAAATTGGACTTTGTGTGCTGCGATTCGTCTCAATTTTGTTTTTACCCATTCATTCAGAAAACCTCTGAAATATTCCGTGACCACAAAATTATAAATGTTGCATCAACTTAAACAGGAGGGCTTAACGGACTTAAGAAGTTTGAAGTCGACTGTGATGAAAGTCGAGTCGAAGTCTGTGCAGCAGGCCGCTGTTGGTGCATTATTGGAGATCACATTTTGACGACAAAAATGGAGCTACAGTTTGTGCGGCTAGCCTCATTCTTTGAAACTTGACTCATGGTCTGAAATTATAAAGCTAGCAATGATCAGAATTGCCAAAGCTAGCAAGTTATTGGCCAGACATTTAGTGCTTCCACATAAAGTTTGGTGAAAGTCATCAGTAAAATGGCAGAATGGAAGGCGAGATGACAAAAACATGATTAACTCTTGATTGACAAGCTTTAAATGATGCAGAGTAGTAAAGTTGACAAGTCGACTAATCTATTCAGCGCCAAACAAACAGTGATATGGGATATACAGTGTACAAAAACGTATTAGATTAATAAAAACACAACAGTGACCACCAAACATCATGAAGTGCTTTAACGTAGATTATTTCGATTGCAAGGAATTTTACCATTGTGCCCTTTTGAACAAGATTGAGGAATTTTCAAGCAAAAGTCACCTTAATTGGAGGCAGAATTGAGCATTTTGTGTATCCAACTGTACGAACCGTCCAATACCTGAAAGTAAGCAAGCACAATAAAGCCCAACCAAGCGTCCACTTGCTAGCCTGTCCATTGCGGGTGGAAATGAGCTTTGACAAACGCCATCGGCATTTGGCGGACACAAGACTAATGGTGTCATTACTGGCTATGAAGTGGCTACTCTTCTAGAATTAAAAAAAAAAAAAAAAAAAAAGCGATGACCCCAATCTGAGGAGGAGCTTGCTGATGGAATATTGGATTTTTGGCCATCCAGTGGTGTCGCAGATTTTATGGCCGCAATAGGGGGGGGATTGGGGGGTGGGGGGGCGTATGACCACCAGCGCCCCTGATGAGAGGATACAAGCAGCATTTTGTGAACTCTCACCTTTAACCCGACCTGCCGACAGATGATAGGGTCGAGAGCGTGGGCTGCCCTCTTGATCCTGATTGGAAGCTGGAGGGAAATTCGACCAAAGTCGCATCGTAGCTCAAGGGGGAATCTCGCCTAAAAACTGAATGGGGCTTGGCTTGTTGTGTGTTCCACTAACGCGACGTTGAGTCTAAGCATACATGCCATGCACTTCCGTCATTACAACTGATTATCCATAATCAACATCCAAATATACCGCTACCACGGGTGAGAGAAAGCAGACCTCCAGAGCGAGCGTGGCTTTCAAAATCAGGCTTAAGAAAAAAATAAAATAAAAACGAAAAAGATCATGTCTCGGCTGTCCCAAAAATAATAAATAAGTCACTTGTGCTGTTTGGTGGAATCGCTCATAATCACAAGTATTTGTGTATTTGCAAGGCGAAGGGGGAATTCCAATTTTGATTAAATTTATGTCATTATGTCATATAAAACAAGAAAGCAGTGTTCATTTTAAAGGCAGAAATCAACATACGGTCCCTTTGCATCAATTCCTGACAAATAAAACACTAAAATGGTAAAAACAAAGAACACAAGTCCATAAGACACGGTCCATTACATTAGCATCTCGCATATACTGTACAAGGCGGGCAAAAAAAAAAAAAAAGGTATACACTTCTTTCAATTATATTACTGAAGGAAAGAAAAGAGTAAGGAAGGAAAAGGTTGGAAGGAGGAAAGAAGCAAGATTGACAAAGGAATGAAGGAAGAAAGAAAGGAGGTAGAGTAAGTAAGAGGGAAGGAAACAATGAGAGACGAAGCAAGGAACATGTAAGGTAGGGAAGGAAGTTGGCCTGAGAAAGGAAGGACCGATGGAAGAAACAAGGACGGTGAAAAAAGGAGAAAGGACAAAGAATAAAGGATGGGTGGAACGACAAATGTATGAAGGAAGGAAGCTATGAACGAAGGACATTAGGAAGGACAAAGATTTAGTGACAGATAAAAAGGAAGATAGAAAGGAAGTACAAAGAAAGACAGAAGCCAGGGAGAAAGCATGAAGGAAAGTAGCACAGCAGGATAGGAGGAAGGAAACAAGGACATGTAAAAAGAAGGAAGAGGGATAGACAGACTAAAGTATGAAGTATGAAGGGAGGCAATGAAGGAAACAACAAACGATGTAAGGAAAAAAACAAGAAAGGACCAAATGAAAAGAATAAAATAATAAATGGTACGAACAAAGCGTGAGGGAAAGAAGTAAGGAAGCAACAAAGGAAGGTAGGCAAGATGGATTGATTTATTGTACACACATTTGTCGAATTTTATTTATTTTGAGAATTTTTCATTTATTGTAGAAGACGTTGCATGTAGTAATTTTTTTGCGTTTCATTTTAAATGTGTTCATTCTGCCCCATTTACTTTTTTACATATTGTATTTTGTTCCCTTACTGTAGGTGCGCTAACCAACGCAAACCAAACGGTGATCTTCAAACCAAGTTAAGTATCAAAACTTGAATTTTGACATTATTGATAGATGAGGTGATGATGAACGGACTATTTGTAGCCAACGTCACAAATAAAATGTTTCCCTGTAAAATCCAAGAAGCCTTTGCTTCACAAGCAATAAGAATTCTTGATAGCGTTGATTTCTTGTGGCAAATGTAAAAATTCAATGACGATAAAACAACATTGGGTTGAAGTCCACGGACATTTGATGTGGTTAACGTTGACTTTAGCTACGTATGAAAACTAAACTGTAAATGTCCCAATAAAGCGGTGATGAAAGGTGCGAGGCAAAGTTCAAGGGTGAAACATTTTCTTGGGTGTAATTGTTTCCACGTGTTTGGTCCAAAACCAGCTCAAAGGAACAGCTCCAATGCTCGCTAAAACATGTAATAGCCGTCGAGGGTGCGACAACTTTTGAGGCCCCAGACCAGGTGATGGCGAGAGTGAACTCTCCTTTTTTAACAATCAATCACGTCCGAGACGTTAACGAGCCTTTGCACCCGATCTTATCTGAAGGCTCCCGAACACGTTTTTTTATCAGCGGGGAGGCCGGCCGAGCAGCGGGGGAGGAACATAAGAAAAGATTCCAAGGTCTTCAGCGCAGACGACCCGAAAGAAAGAAAACATCACTTGAACGGGGGCTCGCCGCAGGAAAATCGCTCAAACGAAACAATTTCACATGACGCTCATCAGAACAACAAAGGAAATCCAAATCAAAGCTTTGAACAAGACTTTCTGTTCAAAACCGTTTCACAGGATGCTGATACTGATCATGTGGATTCAGTGTAAAATGTTACACTAAATAAGCAATGAATCTGTTCTTTATAATCAATAGATTAATCAGTTAAAAAAAAACATTAGTCAAATTGATGTCCTTTTTCGACTCAAAAACAGGACATGGCTTCAAACTGATGGTGCAAAGGTGCGCAAACAAATTATGATCGTCACTATTTTGGTCTGTCATATGTCAGAAAAGAGATGAAAATGTTAATCAGTATTTTCCCCAAGTAAAAGCAGCTGATGCGAATGTTCCATATGGATTTAACACAAAGATAATTATTAGTCCCCTTTAAGTGGAGCCCTGTATACGTGGCACCTACGTAAAGACGAAAATAATTTCAAGATACCTGACGTAACGTCATGTCGTGGCGCTCTGCTACACTGCAAATACGTGAATAACTAAAGAAATTGAAGACTGATTGTTGATAATACTACGGCAACCAAATCTGAATGTCTACAACAAGTGCAGACAGAGACCTTGTGAACCTGTTTGGCCTTCAAAGGTTTCCAACTGTTGAGCGGGAACAACGAAGCTGAAGGTGTCAATGCTCGGCTAGCTAACGCGAGCTGGTCGTGGCAACATTCCCATCGAAGTTATGGTGTAGATTTTGCTCGAAAAAAACTTCATTGAAAATTGTTGGCTATTATTGTAAATGATTAGAGTACATATTGCTCAAGGACAATTTGCAATTGATCGATTGGCAAGAAAAGGCTTTGATCAATCAGCAATCACATACTTTTCAACTGGACGATCACGTTTGGAAAGCACCACTACTTGAATTGTACATGATTCTTCCACTGTTCTTAAAAGTTCTTTTTTTTTATATATAATGTGTCCGTCCCCTCTAAGTGTTCTCTCATCTGATTCTCAACTTGCCTTCCTGTCAGGAAGGCCCCCTCCTGACCCGGCCTCCTCCCAGTTGCCTGCATAGCTGGCAGAATTAAGTGCCAGTTGGTGTTAGCATGTTTTCTCTGCATCTCGCAGGAGAAGTGCCTTTCCACGACGTGACCTTGTGAAGTGGAGAATGACAGCGGGGGGTGACGCAGCGCCGCGTGGCACGGCCATAAAGGGGCACCGGGTGAGGAGCGGGGGGAGAAGGAGGGAAGAATAACACTAACTCGCACCGGTCTTGAACTTTTTGCCCGGCCGTTTGACTGCGCAGCGTGGTGCGCCTTCTGACAGGCAGGGGAAAAATTATTGCCAAAAAAGTATTTTTGTCCTCCAGATTCACCGCATTCCTCGCCACTTCTCTCACCTCTGTGCCGGGCTCCCCGAGCAGTGGGCGAACAACGCAGTCTGCGACTGATCCATCAAAGCCTCACTCCAAGCAAATATGACCGCTGGACTGGAGTTAGTGTCATTCTGAGGCTGCTTTCCACTTAAAACAACTTCAACTTGCAAGTAAGAAGCCATAAAATTTCCCCATTGTGGGACTAATAAAGGAAATCTTTATCTTTATAAAGAATTACAATATCCATTCTGGGTTTGTTTTGTTTTTTTTGTTTACCTATGCCTGGGTAGGCAACGTGAGTCAGTTTTCCAACAATCAATTCACACCAAATTACTAATTGCAAGTTTATTAAGCTGAACCGAGTAAACTTGTCGACTGCTAGATCAGCTTTTTGTGATGAGAGGAGTGAATTGAATGATCAGTGACTGGTTTAGCATTTGCAAACATGTGGACTGTTCTAGAGCTCCTTGCACTGGCTGCTAGGCGCCGACTGTAGTTTTCTTGAGAACAAGAGCGTCCCTGATTTTGGGAAGATCAAATAGATTGTGAAGTCCTGTTCTCGAACTTCACTCTGGCCACTAACCTGGAGGTCAAAGGGTGAAAGGGTCAGGAGGGGCCAAGTGTTTGGGGAAGTCAATGTCTGTCTCCCCACAGGCTGACAAGAGAGGTGCCCATCTGTTAAACAAGTTAACTTTGACTGGTGCTACTGGGAACAAATGATAATATGCTCTAAATGGATTATTGGAGGATTCTGTGAACCATTGGTCACTACTAATCGTTAGTTTCTTAGAGTTATTTAGATCTTTTTTAGACAACCAAATGAGAAATGGATTTAAGATAACATAGCATTCTAGGATGTGGAGTCACAGCAAGTATGTTGAGTCTTACTTGTGTGTACTTGGTGAGTGGTATTATGAATGTTATATTCAAGATTAAGTTACATATTACTATTTAAAATGTCATATTGATTGAGTAATTAATGTATGAATGCCTGCATTTATTTTTAACTATTATATGTTAGGTTACATTCTACAACTATATTGTTTATTATATGAGGATA
Organism: Idiotropiscis lumnitzeri; assembly: GCF_059441095.1. NCBI lineage: Eukaryota > Metazoa > Chordata > Actinopteri > Syngnathiformes > Syngnathidae > Idiotropiscis > Idiotropiscis lumnitzeri. Next base: position 7,969,282 of record NC_142398.1, read on the forward strand.
TAATATTTGGACTGGGTCTTATACTATACTGCCTTATACTACAATGTGAGTACGTCTCGTATTTTGAGGAATGAGATACAAGAACAAACATATTACGTGAATAATATTACAATTTTGAGTGACGGTGATGAACATGTTTCATATTCCATATGTCAGCCCCCCATCCAACACTTGATTATTAACTAAGAAAAATGCTGTTTTGTTTTGTTTTTTTGTTTGTTTGTTTTTCAGGTGAATCATTATCTCCTCATCCATGCCACTTTTGTAGTATTATGTTTAAGTGTTGTGATTTACAAGGAACAAGTCCAGTGTGATAAGCGTTTAATGAATGGAACAAAACCCGCAACACAAGTGCTCAAAGGGGGGGACCTGGCGCAATCTGGCCCTCCGCTACATTGCCTCCCTATTACTTCCTTCCTTCCTACTCATGTCCAGGATGCATTTCTGATAAATGGCTGAAGGATGGATGGGCTGACAGCGGGCCGGACAATAATGGCTGATCTACAGGACACAAATGCAGCTACTGAGGAGATTTACGGCCCTCTGCGTGCACGCTCTCGACCAGTCCGATAACCAATGAGATGATTTCTCATATCAATGCTGGGCCGAGGGGGAAGAGCGCTTCCCATTTGGCGGGGGAAAAAAATATTAATTTGATGGTATAAAGTAACAGAGCCAGTAAACAGTGAGTCGGAGGTCAATATGACAAAGATGGTGAGAGAGTCAAACTGGCCAGGTAACTAAGTTTAGGATGGAGGGTCATTGTGTGCATTTGAGGAAATATTGACATAAGTATCATACTCAACTTTGAAGACCAATGGTGTTAGTTCACATTAGAAACCACAACTTACTGAAATTAACCAAATGAAGACGAATGTACGTGGAGGATTATGTTCTGGATGATAGGTAGAATACAGATTAGTTACATGGTGGATGGTTTTCCAAAGCCAAATATGACATGTTGAAGCTCTGTAAGCATTAAAGTTTGATCCAAATCATACCACAGCAACCTAAACTGAACAGAACTGCACGATGGCTACAAATGAAAATAATTGCACCAAAGTGTATGTCAAAACTAAATCATGCAAACTTTAATAGGTCACAGCACAGAGACCTCAAGATCACCAACGACCTCCATATCGCAGCAGTCTCCATACACATCAGAATTCTCAGTGGCTTTTGCTACACTTTCTCACTCAATCGTCCTAAAATGCTTACTGTATCTGAAAACCAAGGCATCACCAGTACAGCCGTTTCATGGCTTAGGTCAGAGCAAGGCTTCATACTCTGTGCGCTACTTTTTACCATTTACATTTGCTTCCCCTCGGTTTGAAAACAAAAATGCCACGTATAATGCCTCGTAAAATTCAACTTTGACTTTTATGTTTGTAATTTCCATGTGCCCTGTTTAATAATGTTTTAAAACCCTCTGGAGGTCCTGTACTTTACTGATCACCAACCCGCAGGAGCTTACCAACCCAAACTATACCACAGCAGGCTGAATTGAAGAGTACGATATCCTATTGATGTTTATTTCGGATTTATGACTGGGATTGTAATTAAATTATTCAAATGATTATTTTAATTCAAGTCCAAATGTAAATTGCTTTATTTCATTTCATAGTTTTGTAGTTTTGAAAGAAAGGAATTTTTGCTTTGAATATTACTGTATCATGTGCTCTGACCTAACTTGATAAACAGACTCTTGATTTATTGAACCTCTCAAGAGGGAACAGCAAGTCTACCATTTTGGTTTGAATTCCAAACAGCAAATAAATGGAGGATTTACTGCGGTAGACATGGTACTTCTTGGAACTACTGTAGTACAGCATGAATCCATTAATTTGCCGTTTGTATATGTAGCAGTCTGTACTAATCAATATCAAGACGCCACCCAAACAGCTAATGTCTTCTCAAAATGGGCCTTTAATTGGAAGGCCTGTTGTCGCGGTTTAGAAAAGAGACTGCCATCAAAGAGTGGTTTACCATCGCCTCCTCAATAGTGTGATGATGTGGTGGCCAATGCAGCTCTCTCGGGGGTCCCTGATTAAAAACTGCTCTGGAGTCCCTTGCCTCCTGACCCTTCACCCGAGCTCCACTCCATCTCGACGCACGGGAAATTAATTAAAATTTCACACAGAAAGAGTGAGATCGTATCGACAGTGAGGTAGTCTTGGGAATCAATCAAAAACATCACGCTTCAATCTAGTCAAGATGGCCGCTTGTGTGCTTCCTGTGCAAGCAATGGGCACTTCCTGCGCTCGGTGGGAGGGAGGGGACGGCTAAATGACATCATCAATCACACACAGGAGAACAAACACACACAAATTATTACATGCAGTAATTTAGCCCAGAGGAAAGTCTGTCCCTGCGTTTCCCGTTTTCATGCTCACAATAAAATTACATTTGCATTAGCTGTGAAAGAATTTGGCCCAGATGATTTATGGAAGCAATCAACACTGCGCTAGCCAATCCTGGTGGTTCCCTGTAAAGCGTGTGTGTGAGTGTGTATGTGTGCGTTTGTGTGTGTAGATTAGGTGGGAATGGCTTGGCGCAAAAGGAGCATAGCCAGACTCGAGGACAAAAAAGGGGGAGAAAGGGGGTGTGGGTGGTGGTGTTTTTTGGGGTAGGGGGGTGGGATGAGGGGGTTTGGTTGGGGTGCAGCAGTGTGGCCTTGCTGGAACAATCACAGAGATTCTGCCTTTGATTAGATTAGCATTCAACAACACTCTGACAGATATGACAAATAGCAGCATTAGAGCCTGTCATTCTCGCCTCTATCTCACCGTCCTCTCCGTTATGCAGAGGCCGACGTCGCACGAACGGGTTAAAAAGCAGGAAACCGCATAAAGCCAGATGGCAGGTACTATTTACTTGGCAAATTAAAGCTGATAAAAAAAAAAAAAAAAAAAAAAAACAAAAGCTTGGCTTCCAGTGATGCGTCATTAATCAGATGTGTTTTTTGTATTACTGTGCAGTAAATCGAGAAAAACAAACTCTTATCAGTTATCCTCGTGACTTGAAAATAAATACACTGCTATTCCCTTAAATGAATAAATCTAACCCTCTGCGGTTTATCCCGAATTTGTACACAATTTGAAACACTAAGATAAGCTAATGCAGTAGTAAAGTCATAATAAAAATCTGTTTGTTCCTTCTGGTGCAGCAATATGACCACATATTCGTATGCCGCTGCTGCCGCTGCGCCACGTAGTTAATTGGTGTGCACCATTCAGAACCTTAAAAAAAAGATATGCAGTGATATAAATCGATGACCCCACTGTGAATCTAATAGACACCAATGAGCTCCTGGGTACACTGAAAGAAAATAAACACCTTCAAGTTGATCCATACAACGGCTGTATAATAAATTGAAAATTATTGCCATATCGCCATTATGGCCGAGGCAACATGCATATCGCAAAAACATGCAATCATTTTGTTACGGAATTGTGTGCTTTTATATGAATTTTACCAGTCAGACGCAAAATTAAACGTACATCGCCATGCAATAGTGGAACATTAGAAGAATTACAATTTGCTAAGAAGACCTTGCACATTTTGCTACATGAAAAACATTTGACTTTTTTCATTGGACCAAAAAAAAAAAAATATATATATATATATATATATATATAAATATCGCAAAATGTTGATTTCTCCATGTTTTTCTGATATTGTGCAGCTCAAATCCAACCTGTAGTAATTTATTAGACGCTATTGTTTTGCTCGAAGTCCTCTTCTAAACAAGACTCCAGCACCTTGGCACATTATCCATATTACCGCTTATGTTAAAGGGATAAAAGATTCTAAACATCGCCTTCCCTTTTTGGTGTAAGTCAATCATTTGAGTCTTTTTTTAAAACCCTATTTGTTCTGTTTTGCGACCCCAAAATTCCGCCTTCACATTCACAATAAGGAAAAAACAGGGAGCAACACATAATTTTGAGTAGATTTGACCTCTGTGACAAAATAAAAAATCAGCATCAAAGCATGTAAACTGTCTGTCAGAAGGTGCCTTTACACAAGTCGTAAATCCAGAACTAAAGCCCTTGTGTGGTGACGACAATTAGTACTCCAATACTCGCTGTGTGTCCATATTCATTTTCTCCATTATTTTTAATATAGTTGTGAAATCCAGCTTTGCATGACATGGATTGCAATATAGCAGCAACATTGTTTAATAAGATTCTAAAAATGTCTCCCTCAGATTTGCTTTTAGGAAAAAAAAAACGGGAATAAGGTCATTTGGCGTTTGTTGCTAATCAAGATAGCAGCAAGTGTCTAATAATCTTACCACATACAGTAGATGCAGTATTAAAGATGTCACATGACGTGAAGACTAGGATTCCAATGGGTTCTGATGCGATCGCTTCACTTTGTTTTCTTTGTTTATAACTTCAGTTTCACTTACGTCCGTCGCACATGGCGTGAGCGTCCGATTAGGACCCGACTAGCGCAAAAAAAAAAATAAATAAAAAAATAGAATCACAATTGGCGACTCACCCTGTTGGACGGTACATATGCCGCTAGCGTATATATTTGATTCACTATTTCCTGTACAGCTTCATATTAAATTATAATTATGCTTTTAAAACACATTATGGGTAGTATATATATATTGTATTTTTATCAGTAGGCGGCAAGTAGTGGGTGACTAGGCACACGCTTAAAACACAGAAATGGATGTTACACCTGTGTGAACACTTCCATGAATTTAGAATTTGCAGCGACACCACATTTTCCCACTGGGATTCAAATTTTGAATTGTCGCAATGCCAGTGGCCGAGACTCGTAAAATCTAGTGGCAAAACCCATCACCCTGCGCAAATGGTGACGAGAGTTCCACCGGCATCACTCAGTGTGCAGCGGCCCTGAAGATTGTTTAAGATCATGAACATGGTTTAATATTCTAAAATAGCCTCCTCATCTGTACTCGGCTCCCTCGCAAACCATGTGTGGAAAGATGTAAGTGTTGCAAAGTACAATTAACAAAATGGTAGGCAACCGTTGTATTGGATTCAGATTGACAGCAGTAACAGAGCACCCATCGGTAGCGTGATGCTAATCAGGTATCCCGAAATGACACTATTGACAACGGCCGTCATCGACCCGCCCATGCCTGCTTATGATCCTGGAATTAGTATTCATGAATGTGGCGGCAGGCTAAATAAACTTGGCAACAAAAGCGTCCATGAGACAAGGGCCAATCAATGCAAAGCACTATCAAATCGACATTATCCCTCCTCGTCGGTTTGGGCCCACAATGGGCACCGGAGGCCGGGGTCAAAGGGGAGCTGGACGGGTCACCCACCCTTGACCCGTGCGGCCGATATCTGCGAGCAGAGGTGCCTTCGATCTGGTATCTTGGACCTCGATGGGGGGGACGGGACCAGAGTGGGAATGGAGAGATAAGTGGCTGGATGGCTCGGAGTCCGGACTCTGTTGTTGTGGTGGTGGATTTAGTGCACTCAAGGTGAGGTGGATAAATCAAAACTACGGCAACGGGGCACCTGAGAGAGGAGATAAAGACGCGAGACTTGCCTGTGAACACAGCAGCATGACGAGCTCTACCACTGAACTGCTGGACTTTATGCATACCAGGCCTGCAGGAAATACAAGACAGAGAGTTGGTGTTATTTAACAAAATGGACACCTTTAGCCGAATATTTCTTGCGAGGAGGATATTCCAGTCCATCGCGCTTGGGAACAATACGAAGAACACTGAGTTTTTATGACAGACATTTGACAGTATTTCTTTGGTGAAAAATGATGATGACAAAAATAAAATTTGGACGAAACCGTATGATGAAAAAAAAAAGACAACAAAAGCCACATTGCATTAAGCTACGGGTATAAATGTTTGAAACTGATTGCAGTTGATCCTCCAAAGTTAAGTGGTTCAAAATAATAAATAAATGAAAATAAAGTGGCACAATTTCTATGTTAAAAATGATATAAATACATAATCTGCCATTATTTTTAGTGAAGAGTCAAAAATAAAGAATTGCACTTTGGAGTTCAACTAAATCACAAAAAAAAAAAAGCTAAGAAAGATTGAAATAGATGCATAAATAAATAAATATTCTTTTGTTGCTGTTCTTTGTATCACTGACATTAAAGGAAGCAGCACCAAGGAAAAGTGCAATGGCATCCATAGAACTGATACCATAATCTTACGAACAACATCCGAAAGGTTCAGTCTGCTATGTAAATATCAAATTCATCCACCCACAAATAGATTTAGCAAGCGAAGGCAAAATAAAACAGCGAAGATGCGGATGGTTAATGAATGAGAAGTTTGCCAACAAACTGGTTCCCGTTTCTTCTCTCAAGCATGTCGGAATGCTGCGATTGACTTTTTTCTAGTTTTATTCCACAGTGGTTGACTTGTTTGACAGTTGAAAAAACTTGGACTCAAAGAATCAGAAAAAAGCAAAACCATACGAACCTCTGTGGAAATCGTTCATGCAGTCCTTCATCAGAACTAGGATTAGCCAACATCGTACCATCTGCAAAGGCGCACCAAGTATTGATGCGCCTAATGAGCTGACATGATGCAAATGTAAACTAATACATATTTGGGCTTTGTATTACAGGTCCGACTTGAGCCGGCATATGTCCGCTATTGATCCCTAATGGCCAACCATGGGGACGTTTGAAGAGATCAAGGAGGCCGATGGAGTGTCCAGAGGCCCAGACGAAGAGATGGGACGTGGCAATGTACAAACATACACCTCCCCCTGCAATGCCTTCTACACAGTTACCTCAACCCCCACCCACTAGTCCAACCACCCGACCCCCTCCTGCAACTATCAATCAACTTTCCATTTTGTTTGGTGGCAGCAGACATCCCAAACACTACTATTAGGGGCCTGGCCTCTGACCCGGGCCCCTGGAAACCTTCAAGCGCTGCTACTGGCTCATCACGCTACTGCGTTAAAGCCAGTTTAAACAGCAGGGACGAAATCGACCGTCAAATCGTCAAAATTTGGACCAAGTCAACTTAATATCGAGAGCACTTTAACAACAACCACAGTTGTAACTAGGCATGGGCCGATTACCGGTTTGACAGTTTACCGTGGATTTAAATAGTCAGGTTTTCAAGAACCGTTAATACTGGCTGTCACCAGTAATGAGCTTTTCTTTTCTTGTTTGAGGGGACGTCTAATTAGGGGCAATATGATTGGCTACTAGCTGAATTGAGTAAATGAGCCGACTCCGTAGTTAATTGCCTGCAATTAACTATTTTTTCTCCTCTTGGCGCTTTACAGAGAAGAAGGAAGGAGGAAGCTACACGAGATACTGCAAACAGAGATCCCTTTTTGCTCTAATTAATGTGAAGTAGCCTAAAAAAAAAAACAAAGAAAGATAAAGTGCCAGTGGGTACTAGTTAGCCCCAAGGGCAAGATGAGTAGCCCACAGGTTTTTTTCTATGAATAGCTCAAAAGTGGTGGGACACTGTGACTTACTAATAAGAATTAAAATAAGAATCTTTTTTAATTGTAATGAATTTAATTTTAATTAATTTTATTAATAACAATTATCCAAGCAGCTTAACGTCACAAGGGTCACGGGCGTGCTGGAGCCTTTCCAGCCATCTTCGGCCAGTGAACACCCTGAAATGGTTGCCAGCCAATAATAGTGATACTCTTTATTTTGCTTAAAAATAAAATTGTTTAAAAAAAAAAAAAAAAGCATTTTGTTTTGGCTGGTTTGGTGGTCTCAGTATTGCATCTCTGCTTTTTACAGATGTGGTTGCTGTTGGCTTCGTCAACCTGTGATCTTCACCTCTCACAGGAGCGGGTGGCACCCGAGGGCGAAGTGGTTGGAATGAAAAACAGCACCTCCAAAACTGCGAAAATAGTCCTCAGTCAGAAAACGGTCTAAATTGCTACCCTCACCTATGGTCAGGAGCTGTGGGTTGTGACCGAAAGAATAAGATCCCAAATACAAGCGGCCAAAATGAGTTTCCTCCGCAGGCTGTCGGGGGCTCTCCTTTAGAGATAAGGTGAGAAGCTCGGTCAACCGGGAGGGGCTCTGAGTCGAGCTGCTGCTCCTCCACATTGAGAGGAGCCAACTGAGGTGGCTCTGGAATCTTGTCAAGATGATACCTGGACATCTCTATGGTGAGGTGCTGAAGTGTCCCACTGGGAGGAGGCCCCGAGGAGGACCAAGGACACGCTGGAGAAACTATGTCTCTCAGCTGTCTTGGGAACAGCTCGGGATCTCCCAGAAAGAGCTGGATGAAGTGGCTGGGGAGAGAGAAATCTGGGCTTCCCTGCTCTATTTGCTGCCCACACTACCCGACCCCGGATAAACGGAAGAGAATGGATGGATGGATTATTGCGCACTAATACTGCATTGCAAGTTTGTCCGAAATGTTCAACTTCTGACTAGGAGAACTGTACTGAAAATCTGAAAAGGCGGAATTGTCAGTCTTAATCAATATACCATCTCACATATTGCCCACTGACTGCCCTTTACAGTGGAACTGTCCATTAACAAACAAAACAAAAAAGACAAGCTCATTGCTGTCATCTGACATATCTTTTGGTGTTCCCGTTTGACATGAATGTATCATAGTCAGACATTTTCGACTTCTGCAGTGGTCTTGGAGGCGTTGTACGACTACTGTATCATACTCACTGGTGCCCTCAATGAGGAGCTCCTGGCCGTGACTGCCCAACAGGGTACGGGAGAGGAACGGAGCAAAGTCAACAAAGATTTCTCTGAGAAGGGGGGCTGCCTTCTCCAAGGCATGTTCGAGGCGCTCCGAGATGCTATAAAAATGATAATTGAGAGGACAACATGAGCAAAATGTCAGGCAACTCTAGGTCAAGGCCATGTTATTTTTTTTGAATAGGAAAAACTTGAATCAATATAAAAAGGTATGTACATAAATGTGTGTATGTGTAAGGGGTGAAAAAAATAAGATGAATTACCTCATATTAGGGGCTGTGTGCTGGGTCACAGGGGAGAGCGGGGGGACAGATGGCAAGCTAGTGCTAGCTGGACCCTGGCCGCCTGCTGCAGGGGGAAACCATAGAACTCTGTTATTAGTCTGGACTCACATTCACACACACGCACACACACTCAAGGCAATACATTATACGGCCAGCGAAGTGCCATAAACCGGCGCGGAAACATGCCTCTTATGAAATCATACAATGGCTTCCATTCAAATGTTGCAAGAGAGGGGAGGGGGCGATTTATGGTGGAGTAGGGCAAGTAGGGGTACAAGTATAATTTTTATGGTTAAGATAGAGGATGATGTACTCCGGGCACAATAAGTCTTCCTTATCAATTTACAATTCAGAGCTTTTCATGATGGAGGCCTCTAAATTACATACTTAGAGCCTGGTAATGTTTCACTGTCAATCGCTTAGCACACGCCCACACGACACCCCCACACCACCCCACCCGCTACGCTGCACCGCTGCGCGGAGCAAGAAGGTTCCACGATTTTGAAACAGACCTTAATGAAAAGTCAGCACCAGTATTTTGCTTTGCTGGTTTGTTTATATGGCAAAGAAAAAAAAATAGGATAGCACAAAGTAATAGAACTCAAGAGTCAACATAAAGCATCTCCATTTATAAAAAGCAAAAATGTGATTTACCATGAGAATGCAGAGTGATTTGGTGTTCAGTGCAATATGGTAAGAATGAAAAGTATGGTGGTGACCATAAATCCCGCACATCACACATTTCAATGTAATGTAGCGATAAAATAATGTTATAGGTGCAAGATTCTGTGGCCTGGGTACCACTGATATGATGGCAAAGAGGGAAAATATGATGATGGCCGTAAATCATGTAAATTTAACTTCTTGCAACATAACAGTAGCATAGCAATCCAAGAGGTAGATGAGTCCCTGTCCTGGGTCTTGTAAATTGCAAAGAGGAAAAATATGATGACGGCCATAAATTACGGACCGCAAACTTACTGCAACGTAGCAGTAGTGCAGTGACATCGGCGCTCAAAGGGATTCTGTTCGAGCTGCGTAGTAGAGTAAGCTCAAAAATATGACAACTCCCATCACTCACGGAAAGCGAACTTTTTAGAGCGTCACAGTGAACGAACAAAATGAGTGGGCTCCCCTTCGTCACTCATTGCGTCATCGCAGACCGATTTAGCCCAGTGGGCTACTTTTCTGACCGTGTGATTGTCGGGCTATGACGACATGGAGGCACGCGCTACACAGTCTACGTTTGATTGATCCACCAGTAAATTGGCCTCCCCGTGCCTCATAAATAAGATCATGCACGGCTCAATATGGAGAAGCAAAAGAGGAGACTTACACTCCTTGCTTGTTTTTCCAGCCAGAACCGCCTCCAAGAAGGGATAACTCCTCGGGAATGACGTGTGATGTGCTTTGGGATGAATGTACATGCGTATGTGTGTGGTTGTGCGTACGGGAGATGTTAGGGAGATGAAGTATAGCTGATTGAAAACAAAGAGGACCAAATGGATTTCCCCGTCAGTCTTCTGTCATTATATTGAATTTCTATTTTAAGCACACAAAAAACTATTTTGAAAAAAAAATAAATAAAATAAAAAACTACTGTGACTGCTGTTTCAAAATGATTTTGAAAAAAAACAAACCGGACAACAACTATATGACGGGCAAATACACGAAATACAAAACATTTTAATTTGTTCAAATTTAATGTTAAAAAGTAATTTAATAGAGCACAACAAGTGGATTACCTTTTTCCCATTTTGATGACTAATAACTGCTTTTTAATTAAAATCATTCTTTCGAAAAAAATACAAATAAATAAATAGTCCACTTCATAAATTTTTGTGCGTGTGCCATAATTGTCTAAATAAAGTAAATTCAATAATTAAAAGAAAATAAAATATAATTCAATACAATTTCTTTTTTTTTCATAAAAGAAATAAAAATGTTAATGAAAAAAAATCACTGAGCTAGAGTCTGACGTGACTAAGTGTCGCACTAGTGTGGGCCTTAGATAATGATATTATGCTTCACAAACCACACAGAAGAGTAGCATTGTTAAATAAATATTGATTTCTTACATAGCCGAGTAATTCAGTCTGCGTCCTTCCTGCCCTCTAAGCATGCGTGTAAGTGTGTGTCTACTGACCGTCTGCAGAGTTGCTGTTCTGTGATGTATCTCCAGAAGAAACCACGGCGACGCCATCAGCGGGCGTCACAGCGGGAACGGTGGGGAGAGCGAGAGCGGGGGCGGGAGTGGCAGCGGCGGCGGTAGGCACCTGAGATGTCACGCCCGCTTTCTTGGGCGCAAGCACAACACTCCTGTGCAACATAAGACAATACCCACGTCAACATACACAACATTAGCATTTACTGACAGAAAGATGGCAGACATACTGTATCAAAGTACAACAACTTCAAAATGCGCATTCAGTAGAAGGTTTTCACACTTTTAGGATTTCAGGGATAACATTTTGACTTTGATTTGTGTTTTTGCATCTTGGTTTTTTGCCTATGTCCAACGTTCGAGAATTCAGCCTGAATATTCTCAGAAAATGTGGCTTTAGAAGTCACAAAAGTTTAACGACAATTCAGAGGATCATTACTGGCTTTGCCTTTTCTTTTGGATCGTTGTGACATTCACTCGAAATGAAGAAGTAGCCTCAAAAAGGGACGAATAAAACAATCCAAAGAAAGTATTTTACATTTTACATTTGTGATGCCCGCTGATGGGACGAGCCAAAAGCCACTAGGTTATCAACAGTTGATTGCTTTTCATGCTCATTGCAGCTCTGTTTTTTAGAATCTGCGCCGAATTTGGGGTTTGCAATTCTTTTCTGGAAAAAAAAAAAGTAGCAATAAAGTTAGGTAGATTTTCCATGAGTCGTGGTCATCTAATTTTTCTGTAAATATTTTTTCTCTTTGGCTCTTTTGCTTCTTATGCTTGGCAAAAAGGGCATCCTACATTTTAGAAAAATATAGCTTTCGACGTTGCACAAACACTTGATTTCATGCGAGTCGATTCAAAGGATCAAGTGATTAACTGATTTAGCTTTTTCTTTAGCTTTTTTTTGTTGCTGGCACTCTCCAAAAAGTGTCCCTAAAGTAATGTGGTTGGAGCGAGTGCGGTTGTAACAGCAGCTGCGGAGTCCAACAGCACGCTGCAGATAAGCCGTCAGTCTGGAGCAAGGCTCTGACAGACCACTGGCCATATCAAAGGGAGGCTGGCCCTGCTTATCAGTGCTGACACAGGGGAAGCAGAGCCTAATCACTGACTGCTGCTGCTGCTGACACACACACAAACGCACACGCTAGTAAGTGTATGGTCAAACACGCAATGCACATGTTGAAGTGCAGCGGAAGCAGAAAGAGACCAAAGGCTAAAACACCGTCTTGAAGAAACTGACGCATGATGTAGGCGAGCATGAGTTAACCCCCGGATAGCCAGTTTACCACAGAAGCTAGTAAATATAGTATAAACCAGTTCAGTATGCAGTCTAGCCCTTCAAACACAAGAGTCTAGTCAAACAGGCCAAGTTGATAGGCAGGCGATTGGGGATGGCCTAGAAGTTTCACCCGGCTTTCCAAGGTATAACACGAGTGAGCGAAAATAGCCCAGGAATTTACACACACAAGCTAAGTTAGCCCACAGTCGATTGAACATCACTCAAGTTTACACAGACAAGTCATGCTAGCCGACAGAGTCACAAAAATGTCCCAAGAGCTTGCTTATACAAACTAGCCAATTTAGTAAACAGGCTAGCAAATATAGAACAAAGCATATGCTTGCCTAGAAAAGTTAATTTAGCTTGCAGGGTAACAAAGAGCACAGAAGCTAGCAATTCCTTTATTTGATTCTTCTCCAAGTCCAGCATTATATAAATTATTTAGGGTCATGAATTTCGCAACAGATTTGTAAAATACATTATTCACATTTATCCATTTTGTAATGTACTCATTTGTCCTACATGTTGTGACATAGTTACAGTGCTCCATTTTGTGACAATATATACATGTCCATAATTTAAAGTCCTGCATATTACGATATGTAAAGTCCTCCATTTTTTATTCTTCTATTCAAAAAACTCAATTTTGTCATTTTTGTCAGTCCTCCAGTTGTTTACCATGATTTAATTTATGACTGAATTGCATGGGTGAAATCAATCCGTTTTTCTTCTAGTTATCTACTAACTTTTGCTTCTGTTTAGATAACCACAACACAGGACGGCCCTATCGTGATGGGCAGAAGACCGCCGCAACTACCCGAATGTACTGTACATTCTATTAAAAAAATAAAATAAAATCACAAAAGAATGCATAAATAGAGAATGTGTGTTTGTGTGGAGCCTTGCATCTACTTGTAAAGGAACCGGTAAATTATTCAGCAGGTCATTAGCCACACTTATCATGAGTGGGCCGCCCTAAACGATTAATCAGATGTCAGTAATGGCGGTCAGCCACAACACAGGAGGCCCAAGGTGTGTGTGTGTGTGTGTGTGTGTGTGTTATTTAAAGGCTTTAACCTGTTATGGATGCGGGAAATAAATGCGTTCTCGTAATCGCCGCAATTTCAGGTAAAGTGATAAAGTGTGCACCTGCGTGCATGCATGCGTGTGCATGGAAAACTTCTCCATTGTCTACACCAACTTCAAAGGTGCCAGTACGCACATTACATAAGATGAGGAAAAAAATAAACAGATCCATACCACACTACTCATATATACTGTGCCCCAATTAGTTACTTAAGACAAAAAAAGGCCTCCCTCACACAGAAAATTATTTTTACTCCATCAGGAAAGGGGGGAATAAGGTTATATTAAGTATCATGATCTCAGTTCACACTCGACTTTCCTCACATGGAAATTATGAGTTCACCCTTTTGCAATGTATGCATGAGTAAAGTATTCCATTTTGCGAGATATGCTTTATACAGCAATACATTTTGATATCTACAGTCTTCCGTATTGTAACATTTACAGTCCAACACCTTGCAATATATTCGTTATTGGCAGTCTTCCATTTTGCAGTCCTACATTTTGCAACATTTCCATTCGTTTACAGCTCTCAAATTTTGCCATGTATTGGTTATATTAACAGAAATGAGTTTTGTGACATTTATGTCGTCCATTTTGCCAAATGTCCTCCTTTCTGCGACATTGCCAACAGTTCAGTTCTCTTAGAATATTTTCACTTAGTTCTCCATTTTATGACAGTCTGCCATTTACATTCTTTAATCTTGCTATATTTATTGACAGTCCTCCATTTTGCAAACTAGGTTCTTTAGAGTGATCGTCATCAATTTTCAATTTCAGTCGTCCATTTTGTGACAAATTTGTCATTTACAGGTGGCCATTTTGAAGAACGATTTGAGAACTTGAACTTGCCGTCATTCAAACGCTGTTTGATTCTGACATGCTGCGTTTCCTCCCGAGCGCTCTATTAACAACACTTCAAGATGGACACGAGTCTTCTGTACACGCACGGCAGGAATGCAAACAAGTGCGCCTCGTGTATATCTCCGCCGCTCGCACATTCTGCTGATCTAAATCAGCGGCTTGTACAATGACACTGTTTAGTTCTGGTTCGTGTCAGCAAATATTTGCAGACTGACTGTCATAACAGGGGCACGGCTGAGAAATGGATGGGAGAAATCCACCAGGTCTGCGCTAGTAAATAAATCAGCCGAGGGAGTGGGGGGGCATCGTTGGGATACTTCACCCTCTGACCCACTCCCAGTTTTTATCTGGATTTTCTTGTCCCCCTCCCTTATATGTCTTTCTCATAAATCCAAGCGTCTGGACGAGAGAAGAGGTGGCATGTTTTGGCAAGCAGATCTGTGTAGAATGTCAACTCATCTCGTTGTCATGTCGCAGAAGAACTTGGTGGTTTGCTTGTAGATGCCAGCAGTCGATGGACAAGGTAGATGATAAACAGTGGTAGTGTGCGTTTAGCGCACAATGGGAATGACAATGGAGAAATCTCTACATGGACAAAATGAGAAGCTCTAATTTGTGCATACATTAGCCACTTTGGACTAACAGCTGAAGGTCTCCACATCATTAAATGGTGCATCATCTATATTTCAATCACCGGCATAGCTCCATTCTTCTTTCATCGTTTTCGTCAATTAAATTTGTACTGGCTTCAGTAAATGTTGGGCGGCCTGGCACAGTCACGTAGTTACCCTGGCCATCGGGCCAATGTTAATGCAGAACCCTGTTCCATCATGAATAAGTCCTGCTAGCAATGTAGCTACATTAGCATGGTGCCGTGAAAGCACGTTAGTGAGCTGGCGGTGTTCTTTTTGGCCAGAGACACGAGGGTGGACGGAGGGGTGGAGGGAGTCGGCATTCAAATCTTGCTCGGAGCTTCAAGGCTATCAACTCCACATCAAAAAGGGTTCTAATTCAGGCGTCATTGATGTTAGTCATTTTAACCTGTCGTGTTCTGCAATGTGTTGAGTTAGCATGAATTGGACTTTTTGTAAGTTATATGTTTGATTAAATACATAGTCTTTGTTTTAATCGTGTTTTGCTTCAAATTTTTGCTCTCAACAGCTCGTAAATAAAGAAAACTCAAAAGTCAAGGTACCACTGTATTCATTTTCGCATCAAGTTGCAGGCCTTTCCAGTACATCTGCCTTATCGTGAGTGTTTATGTTAAAGCCTCTTCCAGCCCCTGTTGAAGGTGTCTGGCTGTGAACTGTGGCTTGCGTGTGTTGCACGACGAGCCTCACCGAGCTGTTGGTCTATGATTTCCAGCACTCCTGACGTCCTTCCCTGTTAAAGCGGCGAGCGTGCTCAGCGGGCAGGAGCCAGTCTAATCCCCCTGATATGAAGAGCACCCGCAGGCCTGACAAAGCATTCCTCAGATAAAGACACGCCATCATCACCGAGATGCTGCGGAATTCCCGTAGTCGGGGGGTGGGGGGTTAGACCCGCCGACCGACTGGCTGGCTGCGGGGAGGAGGCGTTTTCTTCAGAATGTGAGAAGCTAGACTTCGTCGGTCTCCCCCATGGAGGAGTCTCTTACTCATCCTCAAAGGCCAAATGTAAAACAGACCCAAGGACCATCGTTCTCACCTGGGCTTGTCTGCGGATGCACCACATGACTGTTTTCCCCTCCCAATCCCACTCCGGGGTAACCAGCATTTATGGCGGACTGAGTCACGATCCCTCGGTTCAAAGAGGTTTCTGTTACAAAATGTTCCTCTGGATTCTCTGAGGGTACCGCGCAGCGATGTCTTCAAGGTCATCAGCTTTTGTCAGGTATGAAACTGTCAACTTTGAAAAGGAATGGCCATATGGAGTCCTGGGGAAAGAGTGTTGTTTTTTTTTTTCACCCACCAACACACAGGAGCAAAGTGGAAAACCAGGAGTCTCAGTTTGTTGCCAGCTTTTATTGTTTAATTTTAAATTACAAAATTGTTTTAAAACACTTTGGGTTGCACAAATATGGTAAAGTGCAAAAGAAAGTTGAGCTGAGCTGTATTTGATCCTCACTAAAAATTCCCCTCTGTGTACAATAATTTCAAATTCTGTTCTCAAAATGTAATTTCATTTGACTGTCATTCGGGTTATTGAGGAAGAGCAATTGAGCTCAGACATACAGGTCTTCTGCCATCTGCCATGAAATGGAGGAAGAAGTGCTTGTTCAAGACAGTCTATGGTTTGAGACTGTCTTGAACACGGGAAAGACGTGACTGATGTTTGTAATCAACTAACAACTAAGGAAAACCACCATTTCTGTCAAAAATAAATATCACTGCCATATCAACCACAGAGATAGGCTGTATGCCCCTCTGATTTGATTGCAAACATAAACAAAATCACTTGCCAGCAAAACAACAAAATGGAGTTCACACATTTCCGTTGTCAGTGGCTCCTTTGCATGTCTGTATGTGCGATGAAAGAAAGAACATTTGAGTTAAGAGATGTGCTCACCTGTCAAAAGATCGGATCTGCAAGGAATCCCTGGGAATGTCACCCACGCCCACCACGCTTCCCAAAAAAGCGGGCGGCAGCAGGCCGGGGTCCACCATGATGTCATCGGCCGGTGCGCTGACCAGGCTGCGCAGGATATCCTTCACGTTCTTGCCCTTGGCATCGGCGGGTCTGACTTCGGAGGACAGCGTAGAGAGGGCCTCCGAGACGGCGTCGGGGCCGTGAGCAGCGCCGCCGGAGGAGGACATCTCTGCCTCGCTGGCAGCGGTGATGGAGGCATGCCCGTCGCTGACGCCGGAGTCGTGACGGAGGGAGACACCGTTCTCCGACTCTGGCCCAGCAGACACGGCACTGGTGTCTATATAGAACATAGTCATTCAATCAGTGGTCTATTATAAGGGTGATTCAAGATGAATAAATAATACAAATAAATCAGGTTAGGCTTTTAAATCAGTGTCTAAAGGCAGGGTCATGGTTTCAATCTATACTACTACCTTATATTTACTATCTGACTGGTACCCACAGATGACCACCTGAAAGGGTTCAACAATTTTGAAAAACAATGGAATTGTGATAGGTTTCCCTCAATATTGCGATTGTGATTTAATGTACGATTATTTTTTTGAAGGTCCTCTTCCCATTTATTTTTGTAATAAACACAAGCAATAAATTAGTCTGCTTTATTGTAAGAAATATCAGATGTATAATACATACATGTTTTGGTTTTATAGGTTAGGCCAGGTGTGGGCAAACTATGGCCCGGGGGCCACATGCGGTCCATTAAACGTTTTAATCCGGCCCGCCCAAAAAAAATTTAAATGAATAAACCTTGTTAATGTTTTATTTTCTAAATAGTGTGGTTTTTCAAAGATATATATCTTGTTGTAATGAATTTGCTCAATTTCATTAAAAATGAAATGTATTTTTTTTCTCCGATGAGGTGAGGTTACCAAAACTCTCCATCCATCTGCTCCTGGTCCGGCCCCTCTGTCAAATTTTAGAACCCATTGTGGCCCCCAAATCAAAAATGTTTGCCCACCCCTGGGTTAGGCTTTCACTAAAATGCAAATGAACCATGAATAAAAACAATTATTTAGCTACTTCAATTAGATTTGTCGTTGTTGTTGTTAAGAGGAGGCAAAACAACTTTGATGTGCAGTCTTGTAAACCTTCACAAAAACAACTTCTCAAAATCCTACCAAACAAGTGTGGCGTACAATAAAATCATATTTAAGCAATGTACTTAACTATGCGCTAAATAAATCTAAAGATTTATACACCTCAACCGACGGAAATGAAGCATTCAGATTAGGGTTTTGAGCAAGGTTCATTCAGGTTGTCAATATGATTTAAATGCCGTGTAGTGTATCAAAGAAGGGTTGGTGTTTTATATGAAACCTTCAAACCAGGCTTAGAGTTTGAAATTAGTGTTTCAATCCATGGTTAAGTTTTTAAAGTGGAGTTTCAAATCAGGGTTAAAGTTATAACCTAAGCATGCATTAAGGTTTCAATCTAGGGCTTCCAGTCTGTGTTAGAGCAGCAAACCAGAGTTAGGAATGGATTTTAAGTCGGGCTAATGTTTTCAAGTTAGGGTTTCCAGCCCTGGTTGCAGATCTCTGCTTTCAAAACAGGCATCCAGCCCGGATTGGAGTTTCAAGAAAGGGTTACAATTTCAAAACAGGGTTTCAATCAAGCCTCCTTATACCTGTGCTGCGGGTCGACTGCGTTCGCTGGGGATGCTTGTTGTCGTTGTGGGGCTCCAGGATGTCTCGATACTTGGACACCATGAGGACGGAGATGAAGTAGACCACGGCCAGAGCCAAGAACTGAGCCTGCTTACTATCCTCCTGGAACAAAACAAAAATACTAAACTACATCTGCGCGTGTATGTCATGTACAGTACACATGCTCTGTAGAAAGTGCCACTATAGTCCTTTCAAGTCCCTTTTCCACCAAGACTTTCAGTTGTTCAAGGAAGTCAATGTACATGACCATTTGTATGCTACAAAAACTGGAAACATTTTACCAAAAATAAGACCAGTTTAGTCTACTACAATTGAACTCTAACTGAAGTAGTATTCTCTTTCAAGTTAAGTCACGGTTCATTTGCCATTAGTTTAGCGTAGGCCTAACCTATAAAAGCAAAATGTTAATTTACAATAAAGCCAATATTGTTTATTGTTTTGCCTATGTTTGTTGGAAAATACATGGGAAGTTAGTCAAGTTAGCGCTTCTAGTTGTATGAGCCAATTGATTTTAATGACTGCAAAAGGAAATGGAATAGTTTGGGTTTGTTTATTTGTGGGTGCTGGTGGAAACACAAACAATACTGACCAGTATGCAACTGAACTGAACTTAACCATGCGGGTGTGTGCTTTTCACAACTCACAATGTCTCGGAAGACGACAGCCCTGAGGCGGTTGATGTCCATGTCCTGCAGCAACCGCTCAAAGTCGCGCACGGGAGACGTCCCGGCAGTCACCGCATCCACTAGACTCTGCACCAATCAAAGGAGATATTTGATTTGTTAGACAAGGCTTGTGTTTCCTCCGGCGGGAAGACGGCATCCTTAATGTAATGTCTGTTCTATAGAGCTGCTGCATTATGGATGAGTTTTAACACACACACGGCGGCGGTTCAGGGAAAGAACGGCGTGACTTTTACTGGAAGTCGCGGGATCAAATAAAAAAAACAACAATGACAACGGTAGGCGGTAATACAATAAGATGAGCTAATGCAATAACGCCTGGTGGTCGGTGGTCAGTGGGGAGGAAAGGGCAGAGCTTCAATCTGGTCTGGAAGTGACTTCAATGGTGAAAAAAAAAAAAAAGGAGCGGAAGAAGACGACATCTTTGGTATGACTTGCCTGTCCAGACACAGATTGGCCGGAAATGGCGGAGTTTGCTTCTTTGCTGAGTTTCAACTGAGCCTGCTGACACTCCAAGCAGTTTCTCACCGCCATCGCGCACACTAAAAGGAGAGAAGGAGGTGATTAAAGATGGAATTCAAAGCCAAATGAAAATCAGGGCTTCAAGTTAGAGGATTTTATGGCGTCAAACAAGAGGACCGGGGTTCCCGAAGTTTTAATAATATCTCCGTTCCAAAAGTCTACAACACTTCTGGTCGATCCTATTTTTTTTTTTGGCCAAGAAGACACTGCAACGAATAACTCACCACATTCATTCCAATATAATTTTTAAAAAGTTAGTGACGGACATAACCGCTGCACTTGATTCTAAGCAGCCAGTTATGAAACTTTGGTCCACCATGTCAAGGCTCTAGACAGAAACCAATCTGGGAGCACAGACACCCTAATTTCTCAGTTGTACGCCAAAGAAAAAAAAAAGAGGTTGCGCCAGTGCATTGTTTTAATGTTTTAATCGAAAATATCATTTATTTTTCGATATTTCAATGCCAATGTTCAATATTCTTGAGAAAAAAAAAGTTATTTGCACTTAAAAAGGGGGTACTCAGAATCAGAAACAGAATACCCGTTATTGTCATTATAATCACTGCACGACATTAGAAAGCTTCCCCTGCTCAGTGCAAATATATGTATATATAAAAAAAAAAATAAACAACTAATATGTGCTATCATATTATCAGTAGCATAAAAAACATTACCAGGATAGTTTTGGGGAAAGTGTAACTTTGGAAAAAAAAAAAGGGTTATTGCGGCCGGCGACTAGGTGACTGATCTAAAGTCATCTGACACAGCATCAGAGTGGGAATAGTTGCAGATGATAAGGACTGACAACTTCTTGAATGTTATATTCTAAAGTCAGAACCAACTACAACAAAACATTTCAGTCAATAGAAGGAGGAGCTGATCTATAAAACTGCATTGTTGAATGTGATGCAGTGAAAAATTTGGGTGCAGCTAACCTCTGTGGCAGGGGCAACAAAAAAAAAAGTTGGGCGCACCGGTGTAAAAAGTTAGTTTAGAGCCCCGCATGTGCTATGACGTATGGTAATGTATTATATGTCTAACTGAATCGCATTGCACAGTTTGTTGTTTAAGTATTTGTTTTAATAAAGGGCCAAAAAGGGGACTGCAGCGAGTGCTTTGTTTTTATTTGGCTGTCAACATTGCAAATGAGAATTTGAATAAATCAAAGAGGGATTAGGATTTTATTGATTGTCACAAGGCAGGATTGTTTTAATTTATTTGTATTTTATTTGTATTTTATTTCTTCTTAAAATAGTTTATTTTCATTGTCTACCCTATTTTCTTCTGTCTATGTATTGATCGTCAAACACACAATAAGGTGAGATTGATTTTAGAAACCCTTTCTGGGTTTTCTGATCCCACCAACTTTATATATTCATATGTAGATCATGTTTTTTTTTATGGCAGAATGAGAAAATGAAACAATAGTAGAAGAATCAGTAGTATCACTAATGAAAGGGAAAAGAACATGACAAGGTGGCGCCAACAATGTCAGCCTGGTTCAGTGTGCCTGCTCCAAGGTCATACAGTGCAAGGTGTGCTCTTGATTCACACAAGTAATCTCGCACAGACACACACGAACATACACACTTACTGTGTGCGCGCGTGTGCTGAGTCTGCACTGAGAGACACTTTCTCCTCCTTTGCGGCAAATAACATCTTACCCTGATGCAACTTCACTTCACATGTGGCACACTTGTCATCTAATGTCATCTATTGTAATCCACAACCCCCACTCAATGCTACTGCTACTTGACAACTGACAAATTTCAGCCATTTGGAAAGCGAAGGAGGGAATTATGCCGTCTGGAAATGGCCTGGCTTTTTCCATTAAGACCACTCTCTCATACGGCCATTTGTAAAACGGAGACATACAGGAGGAAGGGGAGGAGGGACGGAGGGCTGGTAGACGCTAAAACCTTGTTACACTCTGCCCAAATCCGATTAGGCGCCTTCAATGGGAAGCACATACCTCATCAAATATTCATTTCACAACAAATGCGCCTGCTGATTTTCCAACACTGGACGTGCAAGAGTGCCGTGAGGCTCGTTGCTTTTGTAGTACAACTCTGCATGTGAGAAAGCTTTCATTACTGTACCTTCATTTAGGGTTACAAAATAGGGTTTTAAATGTAAAGTCGAGTTTTGGATTTCAAATTAGCATTCCAAGAAAGTGATGGGGTTTGATGGTCAGGTTTCAAGACAACGTTAGGGTTTCAAGTTGGCGTTTAACAGTACATTCTCAAGTCAGGGTTATGATTTCGAGCCTGGGTTAGGGTTTCGAACAAAGGTCGATTAAGCTTTCATGTCTGGGTTGGGTTTCAAATTAGCCTGGTTTAGGGTTTCAAATCAGAATTAGAGTTTCAAGATTCGAGCCTGGTTTCAGATAACACTTGATCCGGCAGAACATTGGCACTTATATAATAAATTCACCCCAACTAAAAGACCAGTGATATAAAAGCTTTTTGGGGAGGAAATCTATGACAAATTGGCACACTTCCTTCAGGAGCTCGACATGTAATTCTTTTCCGTCTCAGCTGTGTACATCACAGCAAGGGGGAAAGCATTGCAATTGCTTGGTTTGTCAGTTCTGTTTCTGATTAAAAAAAAAACAAACAAACAAACCCTTGTCCACTTCAATCTGTGAAAATAGTTGGCCAGCGGCTGCGGTCACGTCCGGACCGCTTGTGGAGTGAGTGGCAGTCAATTTTGGATGACCACGTACCTCATCGATATGCCCTTGAGGTATTTGTTTTTTTTTGTTGTGTGTTTTTTTTTTTTTTTGCTTTTATGGGTCACTTCGGCAGTGTCAATGTCAGATAGTGAGCTTCACGACAACTTCGTTTGTCGTGCCTAGGTGAAATTTCAATGCTGGACTTTTAAAATCTAGCACTCCCATGCATGACCCATCTAAGGATATGCAACTTCAGTTGCAGTACCAGCAAGGAGGCCGACTCCACAGTCAAGGCGAGTGTGGCCGCACCGGACACGTCATTTTCAGATGAATGGACAATTTGTTATTGGTGCCTGACGTTATTTCCACCGAGACATAGAGGGAGAGTAGGGGTGTGTGGCCATAATGCTCATTACCAGGAGGCGTTTTTAAACTCCTTAGTTTTCCATTGGTTTCGCCAAAACAAATTGATAAAATGGAAAATGCATCATTTTCCTGATGAAAAAAATACATAAATAGAGCATATTGTTGAAAAATGGTCCATCCCAGCTGGAAAATCCCTTGAATGTTTCAACCGTAGATTATGTTTCAAGTGAGGTTTAGGTCTTCAAATTAGGGTTTAAAGAGAAAGTTGAGTTTTTTTCCATTAGGATATCAAGCTTGGTTTGATTTTTCAAAGTAGGAGTGGGGTTTCTAGCTGGAATTTGGCTTTCAAATTAAGGTTTTAACCCTGGAATAGTTTTCGAACAAGGTTTAGCATTTCGTGTCAAAATGTGGTTAGGATATCAAATGAGGGTTTCCAGCATAGGGCATCAATGCAGCCTTCAGGTTTTGAATTCGGAATAAACACAAGGTCAGTGTTGGAAATTTGTGTTGCAGGTAAGCACATCCATGTTGAATGTATTGCTCTAACCGTATTTAATAGCCTGGAATGAATGGTATGAAAATGGATTAGGGGGTTTAGGTGTCGAGTGGAAGTGTCCGTGTTTCCTTTCTCTACACAGTGCAGAAGCACAGGCGAGGCCATTATGGCCAAATCGCTACCTCACGATATCGACCATTATACGACCATTGCCATGCGGTGGGGGTTATAATAACAAGATAAGGGAAGGAGAGCAGAGAGAATACACACAGAGGCAGTTTTTTAAAAAGAAAAAAAAAAAGTAAAGAAATAGAAAGTGAGGAAGTGACACTACCAAGGCGGAGGCACTGTCGCAGGATACCGCCCGACGACATGTTCTTCTCGGCCTCGATCTCGGCGAAGTTGAGCGAGCTGGCGAAGACCAGAATGTCCACGAGGTTGACGAGGCGCTGAAGAAAGGCCACCGAGGCATCCAGTGTCAGGCCCTGAGAAGGCTCGATGTTCTCGAGCTCGTGCTGGAGGCGCATCACACACCACAGATATGAAAGCACCAGAGAAATGGAGCAACCAAAATTGATAAATACATTGATGGGATTATACGTACAGTATTATGCAAGGATGGGAAAGATTGATCAAAAATCAATTCAATAACGATTCAAATTGCTTAAAACATATATATCGATGGAAAAAATAAAAGAATTGATTTGCATTGTCATGACCATAGCCGTTCTCTCATGTCTGTGCTGTAAATACGATACAACTTTATTTATATAGCGCAATAATGGGTGCAGTTCTTTATTACACTAATACAAATGCTAATTAAATTCCATAAATTTTTGAATTAACTAAATGTAATGTCATTTTATTTAAATATTCACTACATGAATCAACGCTAATAATTTAAGAATTTAACTGAAAAAAATTGTCAATTGTATCCGAAAAACATTTTTCTACAACACGTAGCGGCATGAGTAAAATCATCCAAAAATGAATAAATAAAAATAAGGGGCCAATTTACTGAGGGAGATGCTTAATCTTGCAATCGGAAAACGTACTTGTCCATATCTTAAAATGAACGTTGCGGTAAATGTAGTTAGAGACAACAATAAATCTGAATGTCCGAGTCAAACAGACGCGCAGCATCCCATAAAAGAGAGGTCAGACAACACAAAAAGCAAGTTAACAATGTTAAGGAATCGACAAACGGCGGCCTAACGCAGCTGGCAAAAGGTCATTGTGGATGGATAATTTCCTCTTGTGCGTGCACGTGTGTGTCATTGGCCGGAGACTTACCGAGGAGGAGGTGGCGGCGGAGAGCAGCGGCAGGATGCCACCGCACGCCATGACCAAGTTGTCCACCACCTGTGAGATGAGATGCACGCTGTTGTGCACAAACACCACATTGTCACTGCTGTTCACGAAGTCCAGGACCGTCTTGGTGGAATGGCTGAAGAGACAGAAAAATACAGCAAATTCCATTTTCAGAAAAGGGTTACATTTTCAAATTAGCCTCAGTTTCAGACAAGTATTTGGCTTTCAAAATCTATATTTTAAACCCGGGTTAAAGTTGCAAATTAGTTTGAAGTTATGGTTAGGGTTTCAAATTGAAATCAGGTTTTTTAAATAAGGGTTTCAAAATAGTTTCAAGTAAAAGCTAGACTTTAATCCTAGGTTGCAGTTTTAGACAAAGGGTGGTGGTTAAAATTAAGGCAGGGAATGCACAGTATCGTATAAAAAGCATGAGAGCAGGATCATGATGATGTTTTAGCATCAAGCGGTCATCTTTCTATGGCTTTTGTGCACAGTCAAATTCATTTCATTCATTCAGTTTTTTTTGTTTTTTTTTCAGTCCAGTCAAGTTCCGATGAATAGAAGCCTGGCCTACCTCCTCCACGCTTGTACGTCGGTCTCAATGGCAAAAAGCAGATCTGTGAGAAGGCGCTGGTGCAAGTGGGACCAGCGGAACTCCGGGATGCGGAACATGGTGGAACGCGGTATTGAGGTTCCACTCTCTCTGGACTGGGCAGAAGACTGTTCACCGGCTCCTGTCGTCGCCGTTTGGCTTGCTTCCTGTAGACACCACAATGAAATTATGGGGGGGGGGCATCATGTAGTTGACTTTTTAATTGCGTGTGTACAAATAGTCAGTTATCTATAGTGTCTGGCCACCCATGAAATTAAATGGTCAGGTTAGCTTTTGTGAGCCTCTTAGTTCCCGAAATGCACCTTCTGTATAAGCAAGCCGTTTGCTAATTAAGATGGTCCAAGTTGTCAATAACTCCAGAAGAAGTGCAGTGATTAGAGAAAAAGATACATACTGTTGAGTGGGCCTCCCTGAGTTCCAGTCTCTCCGTGTCTAATGCTACATTGGCCACATCCAGACGGGCTATTTTGATTTCTTTGGTCTTCTGGCCAGCAGTGCTTCTCACGGTGCCACTAGAAGGGGATTCTTCCCCAGACGCGGTTGTGTCTTGAGTCGGAGTCTCCTGCCCTGTCGAGGGACCTGTTGGCTGCTGCGCCGAAGAAGCGGGTTCCTCTTCTGATGGATCTGTCACATTTTCTTTTTCATCATCTGCTTCAGGGGTCTTTGGTGCTTGGGGGGTCTCCGCACTTCCGGGCACCATTTTAGCTCCGGTCTCTTCATTGTTTTCTTCTAAAGCAACTTCGTGCATTTCACCACCTTCCTGCTTCATAGCATGGCCATCATTTTTTCCAACCGCATCCTCTTCAGTTGCAGCAGAGGCATACGACGACTCCTCCTGGCTGTCGTCAACGGGGTCGCTGATGGAGGACACGTCCACCAAGTCCTCATTGAAGGCTGAGGCACCACCCAGCAAGCTGTTGTCCAGAGGTGCGGCAGACTCAGGAGACGCTTGGTCGATCTTGGGCTCTTCCTTGGCAGCTATTTCTTCATCTTGAGCGCTTTCTCCCTCAACTGGTACACGATCGTCACTCTTATGTACTTCTGGTAAATTATCTGCCTTCTC
This sequence comes from Idiotropiscis lumnitzeri, assembly GCF_059441095.1. Lineage (NCBI taxonomy): Eukaryota > Metazoa > Chordata > Actinopteri > Syngnathiformes > Syngnathidae > Idiotropiscis > Idiotropiscis lumnitzeri. The sequence continues at coordinate 7,995,661 of NC_142398.1, forward strand.
AGTCTCAATTGTTTGTTCCTGTTGGTCTGTTTTTCCAGCAGGTTCTTCTAAATTGTTGGTTGGAATACCAACATCTTCTATGGAAGCTTCTTGAGGCAGGCTCTGTTCATCCTTCACCACTTTGGACACGCTAACGGTCTCCTCCAGTGGATCAGACGCATGAGCAGGGGGTTTTTCTACCGTGAGTTCGATGACGGTAGAGGGGGGCGCGTTGGTACTCTCGTCGGTCTCTGCGCTCTGGCTGACACCAGAAACGGTTCGGATTGTGCCGAGAGACCCGGCGGATTCCTGACGCTGGTATTGGCGGAACATGCGGGACAGGTGTTCCTTGTGCTGCTCAAAGGTGACCTGCAAAGACACAAACCAGACATTGATTGCCTTCAAAAGAATATAAAACCACCAAAAGGAATAGCGCAGATGAGATGGGGAAATGATGCAGAACAATGCCTCGGTGTACAGTACGAAACAATGTCACGATAAGATATCATATAATTGATAGATACACTGTGGGGGATCTTGTGATGGGAATTAAAAATACAATGGTTCAAAATGAATGGAATGTTTCAACTAAAATGGTCTGAGTCATTTGACTTGACAGGGCCATTCGGTACATATAAAATATTGGACATCTGTAGAAATGTGGCTGAAAACAATAAAACCTGATTTGACACAAATTTGTTCCATTTTATTTTAGTTTATTCTAAAAGCTACCATTTTTATCATGACGGTAAATTTGACGAATGACAAGATTCTGACTTAAAAAATAAGTTCTGAAAAATGTGAGAAGGAACATTAAATGTTCATTTGTTAGGAATTGACCAGAGAATTTTTACAGAATTAATTTTATGAAGCTACACTCTCTCTGGCATAGTATTCCAGTATTGAGTCAATAGCATTTGAAGCTAAATGTGCCAAGTTAAAAACCCTCCCCTCTCTTATACTGGCAGCTACTTAAGACCTATTAACCTCTATCACTCTGGCTTGCATCAGATAGCGCTGGATAGACCAGACTGCTCGTCCATAACCACAATGGTAGGCGGTGGCATTTGAGGAAGAGGCCGCACTTGTAAGCAGTCATAGATTAGCGGCAGATGCTATTAGCACGCGTCTACGAGCAGTGCGTGGTGCGTGTCCGGCATTGGCAAATCCTCCCACGCCTAATACAAGACCTCGCATTAATCACTGGGTCTGCAGGACAGAAAGTCAAAGATGGTGGTGGAAGGGTGGAGGGGGGGGCGGTTGGTGCGTGCGTGCATGTGGGGGTGGGGGTGTGTGTGTGCGGGTGTGGGTGTGCGGGTGTGTGTGTGTGTGCTCGGGAGGTGGGGGTTCTTAAGTGAAACTAGACCCACTTTGCAGCTTTTTTACCTGAGGCTATTTGGACAGCAGGGAATGAGAGCGGGTTGGGGTGGGGGGCTAAAAAAAAAAAAAAAAATTGAGTAAAACCGGAACCAGAGAAGGAGAAAGAAGGTGAGTAATTGGAATGAGAAGAACGTAAAGCTGGGAAGAAAGCGAGGCTGATTGTTTGTAATTAATTAGGCGTTATTGTTCTAAATTAGCCCGCTACAAGGTTGCTCATTAATCTTCTGTAGTGGGAAGCAGTGACTGCTAATCCATAGCTGCCTCCCGAGTGCTGCAGCAGTTGTTGTTCTAGAACCACCCCACCACTCCCCACCCCGCTCTTCGTCATTCTCACCCGGACTTCAGAGCCGCCACGCCATTAGTTTGGCCTTAATTGGACGTTAGGCAATTAAAAGGCTGCATTTCAGTTGCTGTGGAAATGATGCGGTAGGGCAAAGTGGGACAGAACATCAGTAGACAAACGCACCAGACTTAAATGGTGTAGGGTTGTTGGTTTTGACAATCGTAAAGAGACAAAGGAGACGGGGGTGAACTGGACTATCTGGTATGCTACAATGCGATAACATAAAAAGACCCACTACAAACTAGGACTCATTTCCACTGATGTGTTATTTTGGTTTGGCACCATATGATAATGTCCGATACGAGAAGATTGAGACACTGATTCTGATTATACAGCGGAAAACGGGCCATATTTCCACGAAGAAGTTTGGTTTACTTCGAAATGACATAATGGGATATGTAATATGCAAATATGAATACAAGAATATGAGATATGATGTGAGGCGATGCAATAAGATATGACAAGACATCTAGTTATACTTAATGCCATGAGCGGAAATAAGTACAAATACTTATCTAGCACAATGAATTGAACTGTATGATCGAAAATGTTCTTAGAATACAATATTCAATATGATACAATCTGTTAAAACAGATTTACCTAATTGTGTAATAGAAATTAAGGATATGACATGTTATAATGTAGTACAATGTGACATTCATTTACATATATTACGGCAAATGTTGTGACTATACCGGAGAATCTAAGCCCTCATTTCCATTAAGCATTGCAATTGGGCTTGGCAAAGTATGATGCAAAATGAAATGTCGAAATGCGCCAAGATATGGCCAGACAGGCTGAGAGAGGAAGGTATAATTTATACGAAAAAGAAAATTAAGGGAACGATGAGGTACAATCTGTTACAATGTGATGAAAAAATTAGTTCAGGGACCAAAATGTTCCCACATTTTCACTAAGCAGTGGCAGTTTGTTTTGTTTAATTTTGACCTTGATATATAATACGCAAGATAATAATAGCACTACTACTCGACTAGGCGACTTTAGCACCCCACATTGACAGTGAGTTCAAGCTAAAAGTGTTTTAATCAGCAACTGTGTGTGCTGGCTTCAACATCCCTGAAACTACTGAAATATACAGGTTTTGGGTCTGCGGTAAACACAACATGTGACAACCGGGGTCTTTGCTGATTTAAATGGTAAGGGGCCAAAACTGCTCAAATTTGGCTAAATATGCAGCAAAAACCGGTACCTGAATAAAAGAGGCTCTGGGTAAACACACCTCTGGAAGTGTTGCCTCCAATTTCTTACTGCATTTGATGCTAAAGAAACTAAATCATGAAGTGGGAACATATTTGCGAAGGCGCGTATGCTCTCGGGAGGATCGCTCGTATTTATGAGGCCTCGTTCCTCCAACGGGTGCCGCACCACTACGATGAATATTCAATGGACTCTGATAGGAGAAGGGCTTCCTCGAGAGGGAAAAGGCGAGAACGCGCGCCCGGCGACTCGTTTTCAAAGGCACACACACACACACTCAAGCACACACACACATACACAGCCCTGCAGCAGTGGGAGGAGAGAGCAACAGTGACAAACAGCTCCAGCGCTACAAAGGTGGCAGGAAATCTATCAAACAGGACAATAAAATTGCAATTGAGTTTCTTTAGCTTTTTTTATAGCACATGCATGTATCTTTTGTGGCGAATCAGAGCACTCGTAAGTGTGCTTGTGCAGAGCTGAAATCTTACAAGAGCTACACATAGGGCTTATGTTTTTATAGCCTTTTTGAGGGGCTTTTAGTCAGTAGAATTACACAAGAAAAATACCATTTTATTCAGCTTTGTGAAGAAAAGCACTATGTGCAAATCGAGGAAAAAAAATCAATTCAAGTGAGGTCCTGAAAAAAAGGGCGAAAATTCTGTATTTTTAACTCTGTTGTCATGTTTCCTTAATTTCTCAAGAACTAATGTAAGAATGTGAATCTCTGTAGCTGCTTGACCATGTAACTAGACAATAATTAGTAGCCAACTTAGAAAGCAAAGAACAACATTTGGTGAAAAAATGGACACCATGCGACTCATCATAAAGCAGTGGAACCATTCTCAGAGTCAATCAACAATAAGGTCTAATGACATTATTAAAAAATATCTGTTAAGTGTAGCATTATTTTAAACATAATGTAGTCAATGTTGTTGTAATATAAAGATAAATATTTTACTTTACGACCAGAAAAGATGTAGCAGAAGAAAAAAAGGATTGCTATAAAAAACTAAATTAAAAAATCTATATAATTTTAGGGTAAGATAATTTTCCACATTCATTATAAAGTGTATAATTAAACAAGTGATAATAAAATAGTATCATCACTTTAAAAAATTATATATAAATAAAAAATGTTTAAAAAAAATCATTAAATTGAAAAAAAAAATGTACAAAAAAAATTAGGTTTACACGTAAATAAAGTCGACATATAAATTAAATATAAAAGAAATAAGGCTATTTCATAATTTAATCGTGGTTGTGCATATCCATTCTTATATGTATGGGAAGTACAAATGTATACTATATTTAATTTACATTAATCCATATCTTAGATATAATATGGTCATGATGGTACATACTTAAAAAAAACAACAATCAAAAATAATTCCAAATAAAACAAAATTAACCATGACTACTCACTGAGTCATCTTATTACAAAATAAAGTTATATTGCCATAAGAAAAGTCATTTTTGTGCATGCATTCCACCGTACACAATTTATTCTGGTCCTGAGGACCTTCGGAAGCACATAGCCTGCCTGCGCCCCCTACAGGCCAACAGTCACTGTAGCCACACTGTGTCAAGTGGGTGCCTCACATCACAAGCACATCTTTAACTCACCCTTCACTCTGGCGGGGCTTTTAACTCCCCCCACCCAGCTAGACCACAATCCCACACCATCCCACGGCTACTTCGCCGTTCTGGAACAGACGAACGTAACATGATAGCCACAATGACTTACTTCAAGCACTAAACTGTGCTTTTTACAAACAAGAAGTGCTAGCGGTTGATTTTCATCTGAGAATGAAAGCTATTCTATATGTAAATAAAGATCCGAGAGAAGGGGATTGACTGCCTGTATTGTCATTTGGAATTGGTGTTACCCTAATGGGCCAGCTTCAGTTAGGATGGAAGGTGTGCTAATTTTGTGGGGACTATCAAAAATAAATAAATAATTATATGAATATAATATATGAATATTATATGAATATAATATAATATATATATATATATATATATATCTTTAGCACATAAATGCCGTTCGTACTATTTCTTTGTGAAAGTCTGTCGTTGCTTCCAGCTGTGGCGCTCACTGAAAATAATACATCTACCGGCGTTATGTATTCAAGATACAAAAACGGTGACTGTATTCCATTACTGTTGCAGAATTTTTTTTTTTCTCAGATTACAGGTAGCTTTAATAAAAATGTAGATTATTTTTTCAGAATGACATTTTTAATGTGGGGGACAAAGATCAAAGTCGAGTCCCCTGGCTGACGAAACAAGAAGGGAGAGAATTGTGACTGTTTTGGACTCAGTTTAAATAACATTTACAAAGAAATGTGTCAACTGTCGAAATAATGTATTCCTGCCAGTGCTACGCCCGCAACTTCTAAATAAATACTCCCCGTTACAAATTGCCCACGTCGTTACGATATAAATGCCATATTACCAATATTGTCTGCTAAATTTGTCACAGAGAATTAAAAAAATACAATCGTATTTTTGCGGTCAACGTCATGTCTCAGTCACAGAGCGTGCGTGTGTGTGCGTGCGTCTGTTTGTGTTCGTGCGTGTTTGTATGAGACAGCTTTGTGTGTCAAGCAAACCTCTCTCCACTACCTTTTACAAATTTACAAACTGGTCATGTGGAAAGGTTTGAAAAACTTTCTGAAGCTACCACGAGGTGAAGCTATCTTTCTATCTATCTATCTATCATTCTGTCTGTCTGTGCTGCTTGGTGCATAATTGGTCATCAGTATGTCGCGTTCACATTTTCCGTGCTATAGATGAGAATTGATCAGTGCTCAGCGTTCCTCCAACATACCAAAACCATGCACGAAATAAGACCATAAGACGGAAGAAAATGAGAAATATATAAAAACAAACATCATTTTTGTTGGATCAATTTCTTTCAACATATCTGGTATTGGATCAATCCAAAGGTAATTAAACGTATTCAAGTTACATTAATATAACAATATTTTGATTACATTACTAGATGGATTTGTAAACAGTTAACCAGTAACTATGTATGTATCCATTTAATAGTTAGATGCACCCCATGTTTGGAATAAATAGGTCATATATTCCTACTGTTGCTGACTATTGTTATTCGGTTTAACAGGATAAGTTGATCAAGTCTTTTCTTGCAATTCATACTAAGAAAATAAATAACAGCATGTATCACACCTGCTCATATCGTATTGGACAGTATTGGATATAGGAATTACTCCAAAAGTGTGATATACACTACTGCAGAATTATGCGATTAATCATGAATAATCACAGACCTCATCAGCTTGATCGCAATTAAAAAATGTAATTATTGCCCAGTTCTAATATAAACATATTTATACAGATTTATATTGATTTATTTTAAAAACCAGTGGTCACCTATAGTGTTAAATGAATTTACATCAAAATTAATAACAAAAAAAAATAAATAAAATTTTGGACCTTTTATTTTATTTTTTTAACCATTCCCATGAGCCACCAACACTGAATGGGCATGTCATTGGAAAATACTGGCTGATGCATGGAAAACTCTAACCAGGTAAAGAAACCTTTCTTGGTGTAGGAAATAATGAAAAAGATGACATGGCTGATGAATAAAGCAGTGTCTAACCTGAACTAGTGTGTGTATGCGTGTGAGTGGGGCATAACGAGCTCTCTGACCTTGGCGTGGGTGATAGACAGGGTGTCCACCCAGACGCGCCAGCCGCCCCATTCATACTTGATGGCGTGGTAGAGCAGGATGCGGAAGACGGCGTACACCATCTCGGTGACTTTCTGCTCCTCACTGTTGCGCGGGGTGATGAAGCAGAGCGACAGCATCCACTCCTGCCACACCGAGCACTGGAGCAGGCTCCTAGGGGGAGAGACACGGCGTAAGGAGTGTGTGCGTGTGTGTGTGTGTGAGTGTGTGTGTGTTTGTGCACAGGCACGCATGTGCGTTACCTGCGGTTGTCTCGGCTGTTGTTGAACAGCTTGATCATGTCCGACAAGAAAACCTTGCGCACCTCCATGCTCTCCGGCGACTGCGGGGAGTTCTTTAGCAAGGCGGCTATTACTTTCAGAATCTCTGAAAAATATGTATTAAAAGTGTTTAAAATATTTTTGAAGACTAAAGAAAGCGGGAATATTTTTTTCTAATAAAAAAAAAAAAGAAAAAGAAAATCTGAATATTAGAGGGGTGAAAGTTATGAGATTATTATTATTTCATATTATTTGTCATGCAAACTCAGATCTTGTGGAAGCTCTCTTCGAACCAGGGCTCAAGATCTAAAATGTCACTACAAAAGTGTCAAAACAGCTGAACTTTAAATGAGGGATGGCTGCACTGATTTGGAAGACTGGTTAATTGTGAACATAGCCACATTTCCAGTTATGAAAGGGTCTCGGTTGTTTTTTTGGGGGGGGTTTTTGTCTGTGTATGTTTTTTTTTTATTCCTGCACTAAAATATTTTGTAATTGTACATATTGGCCACATTAATGATGGAAAGGTTTTGAATTTACCTTGGGCTCATTCTTTTATGTAAGAAAAATCTGGCATTTGAATGGATATGTAGACTTTTTATATCAACTGTCAGTACTAGATTGGATACGACGTGCAAATCATTCTGTCACAAACAATCCAAACTCTGAAAAATGGGCGCACAGAAGAGAATATTTAACATATAGATCGCTATCTTACAGTAATGCTTTAGGTATTGCATGGGCCCCCGTGGAAGGTTTGGCTCCAGTTTCGATGAATTACCGAGACAATGTCAGCGGTTGTTGGGTTTGGGTTAGACTCGCCATCTTCAGAGCTCGCTGCTAACTGTCGTCGTTTCTACGCCTAAAGTCGTGCAAATTATGAGTCGATGAACCGTCACCGCCAGAAAATTACCCCAGCAAGAGGACGGAGGCATGGCGTAACTCTCCCGTCTTGTTTTTCCAAGTTAATTAGAGGAAAACAGCATTTCCTCGTTGCAGTTTGATTGGCCCTGGCGTTCCTAAAGGCTGCAATCAGAGGGCCGTTTTGAGACTTTGTCACAGATTAAAATCAAGACAAGGTGCGGGGGGTGGCGGGGGTGGTATGAGAAGCAGACCCCCACTCGTACAAAGTGATCCGGCCCGGGCTGGGACGCTTTTTATCACAGCCGTGGCTGCATATAATCAGCGTGGGACGACAGCCGGACCTTGTCACATTAAAGAAGCCAGCTTGAGCTTGTGCCATAGCATTTTTTAAATAAATAGACTGACTGACTGCATGTGTTTCTGCGTAGATATAGGAACGAGGGAGGAGGGATCCCACAAAACAAAGGGCCATCTATAAATACTAGTACTAGTAATTTGAAGGCGCCCTCTAGTGGTATGGGAATTAATTGATTCCTAAGTACAGTTTAGCAGTATAGTACTCAACTTTTCAGTACGTGACATTGCATTAAATTTTGAGTAACCGTTTTTCACTTTAATTTAGGTTCTTTTTACTTACATGTAATACAGTTACTAATTGAATCATAGTTTTTTTTCTTGCTATACCTAAGAACAGTGTTAATTTTGAGACAGTGCATAATGTTAAAGTGGTTTAAACTATCAAATATTATCAGACTCTTAAAATAATGGCCTGTCATATTTTTGACAATTTTCCTTTCCTTAACATCTGCTCAGGAAGCTGTCCACTTGTGTTAAAATCTGCTACAACTTGAAACAGATCATTCAATTCTATCCCTAAAATGACATTAATAACACATAAAGTCAAAATATGCTTCAGTTTTTTATGTTTTTTGGGAAAAACGTGAAAAAATGACTCATTTTAAAGAGGCTTAGTGCTCAAAACCTCTCTTGGCATGGTCAGGATTTTTTAGGTGATACTTGGTGTAAAAGGAACCAATTGCTTGAGGTAATTAGTTTCCTTTTATGTCATTAAATCTGTTCCTATTCACACAAAAGAGCAGTTTTTCTGTCCCCTATTGTACCAAGTAAGTATGTTACCAAGGTGTGTACTGTGAACTCTTATTTGGTGTACTGTTACACCCTTGGAAATTATACAAAAAGACAACTACTCAGATTTTGTAATTAAGGACTGCGCTCTATGGCATACACATACAGGGGCAGAAGGGGCGCCGGTGTAGGCGGGCTTTTGATATAAGGAGGGGCACTTACGTGTGTTGACGATCTTCACAGTGGAGTCGGGGTCCGGATGCTGTTTATGGATCACTTGTGTGCAGATCTGCTCGGCGAGGATCTGAAGATGGAACAGAGTAAAATAACACAAAATAATACACACTGTACATTGTGTTAGATGATAATTTTACTTTATTGAAGGTAAGCCAACCTCAAAGAGCACATTGTAGGTGGTCATAGAAAACTGGGCCGAGTGGAGCATTAGGCGCTCTGTGAGCAGGGAGAAGAGACCGTGACTCAACATGACCTCTGATTTCCTCCTAATGAAAACAACAATAGCAATAGAGTCATAACCAGAGAAATCCTCAGCATTGTAAGAAAAAAGTAATTATCTTATTAAACAATAAGTATATAATAGAAGTTTCAGAATTCATTTTTTTATTATAATGCTCAATATAAATAAATAAATAATATATAAATAATAAATAAATCATAGTTAATTTCTGTATTTATTTATTTAATATAAGTGCATTCCCCATTTTATTGGTGGGGAGAGTGTGAAAAAAAATTTGATTACGATAATACAACTGCATTTGTACTTATTGAGTTACCCCATATATTTGGGGAAAATATGCTAAACAGGAAAAAAAAAAAAAAAAAAAAGACCCTTCCCATTTGTGTAGGGGCATATTATAATCAAAATTGTACACAATACCATACTGATCATTTATATAAAAATCTGATTTATACGATCAAATGCTTTTCAACCTATTTGTGGAATAAAATATATTATTCTGTAACTGCATTTGGAAAATTAGGCCGCAAGCCTATTTGTTAAAAAATATATTTTACGTCATTCTAAAACTGAAATTGCCTCCCCCTGATTTAGACATGAAAATATATATTTATTTGTTATTATTCTAAAACTATGTGCATATTGAAAGCCTTCCACCAATGTATGAACAAAAAATAGAATTTATATTTTGTTTTTATCATTCAAGGCCTTATCCCTATTTGTGGAGGAATACCAAATATGTATTATAAAACTACATTACATAATATAATCAGGACAGTGATCTTACTTGGGTTGCAAATGTTTGAGGAAGTATCCCAACACTTTGAGCGTCTGCACTCTGATCCCTTCGCTTTTGGATGCCAGAAGCTTGTAAATCACACTGCAACGAAGACCAATAATGAAAGATTATTTCACAATAAACCAACGAGGCGCGATATTCATGAAACTGCATGTGTGCAACTGCTATACCGAATGCCGTCACGCTTGTCAAAGGCCTGCACCATGGATCCGGGATGTTCGGACATCAGTGCCACCAGCAATTGCAGCACATCCATGAGGTTGTCATCCTATTAGGACAAAGAAAAGTCATCTGTAACATTTTAAGATTTGATTACATTTATGTTCCATGTAGAGTCAAACATTCGCAGAGATGCATTTGAGAGTTTGTTTTCTTGAGAGCCTCACAGCAACAGCAAAGAATGAAGTGTTGAACAATGGTGCCATCTAGTGGTCATTTCTGACGCTCACCTCATGCATGGTTAGGAGATAGTTGAGGATACTCTGAAGTTCATCTTCCTTCACACCGTCGTCCTGAAACAATATCGGAGATGTCTCATTATTACATTACATCTCTTTATTACTGATGCTCTCTCAAGTGTAAAGGGAAACCTCAAAAGTGCAACATAATAAAAAAATTAATTAATTAATTAACTTCTCAGAAAACCCAGAAAATTAAAACTGAAATATTGCGTAGGGCCACCGCGTACAGTATGTAGCTTTCAGACTATTGCCGGAGCGGTTCAATTCAAATTTTAAAAATAAATACAATGAAATCAACACATTCTTGTAGGGGTAAACTGTACGTGAAGTATTTTCAGTAGACACTATGAATTTGGACAAATATTTTCGCAGCCATAAGGCGCACTTTAAAGCCTTTAAACCATTATGTGGACCAAGTGCACCAAGTACACAGCTGGGATGACTGTGAACATAAACTGCCTGCACACTGTTTATATAGAGAGAGAAGGCGGGTGTGGCTAACGACAGCAGGGGGCGTGAGAGGGGAATGATGGGCGTAAATGACAACAGGCGGACGTGAGAGGGGAGATGGGCGTGAATGACAACGCAAAGGCACGCCCCCAGTGCAAAGCAGCTCCCAATGCCCCTATATGGGCAAACGTGTCTGCTAGCTCTGTTGTTAGGGCTTTCTCAAAAGTATGCAGCAGCGACACACAGGGAATCTGACAATGACGAGAGGGAACCTGGCGTGTTTGTGGGAGAACTTGCCCAGCTGTTTATTTCTGATACAGAAGACGATTTTGATGGATTTGTGGATGATGACTATTTAATAATAATTTAGTGCGCATGCATGTAAACTAAGGTATTGTATGGTAGGCTGGGAGGTGGAATTTTGCTGGGCCTACACTCTTATGCTATTCAGTTGATTTGGGGTGATAGTTTTAGTTTTGATGTAACACCGTGACCGCACATCGTTTGTTGATTAGTGACTTGCTCACACCGGCATTGTGTCGGCATCCCATCTGAGGGGCTGCGCGGCAACGAGACGGCGAGGCAGACTGATAGTGACTCTCCTGTTTGGTGGAGAACGTGTCCAGCTGTTTATCTTGGATACAGAAGACAAGGACTTGGTGCATGTTTGGATGAGGACAACTTCAGCACGTTGTTAAAAGCTAAAATAAAGTACCACCAAACTCCCGCTGCCATTTTAAAAACACGCTAGCGCGACTGAGCAGCCAGCGCAACTGCTCGGTTGCTCGGTTCTGTTTGCGCCCAATGATACGGTGCGTTATATCTATGCATCAAATCCAGAAATAGCATCCTCAACTGGTACTGCACCCTATTATATGGCGCGTCTTTTGGCCGTAAAAATACGGTACACTCTTTCGCCCAAGTACAATGTTTGTTGATGTCATGTCAGCCTCGGGGTGAAAAAGGCTTTTCAAGCATGTCTGAAAACGGAGCGGGTGGAGATGCTGTCTGAGTGTATTTGTTTTTTTGTTTTGTTTTTTTAAACTTGCACCAAGCTAGTTAAAATTTAATGGAGGCATCATGTTTTAATTAACTTGGAAATGTACCTGAGTAACTTGCTTCAAATACCACAATAAATATTATTTCTGGTTAAGTACCAATCTGTAAAGCAAACTGTCACTACATTAATACATTATTATATTGTATATGAGTGATGTAGTCCCACAACATTGTAGAGGATTAAAAAAATATAAATAAATAAGCTGTCTCAATATTCTGTCACTCAAAAAAAGTCAAAGATGAGCTTTTCAAAAAGTTGATTTGTATGAGAGAGTTCTAAATTAATCTATGAGTATATATGTGTAATCCTTGAAATGTATATTAAAATATGACTATATGGAGGCGAGTACAGGTGTCATGACCGCCACATTCAAGAAGGCTTAATATCAGAACCTGCATTTGTCACATTCTGGGACGAACGTGTTCGTTTATTTTAATGCAAGTGGTAAGAGTGGCTATTGTTACCGTGACGACCGCAGCGGAGCTAAGGTCTCCTGAACTTTTGGCTTTTACGTGAACGTGATACTGTGCAGTGTTGTACTGAACAGCCACACACAGCTTCTCTGGTCATTTCCATGACAGCATAACAGATAACTGTCGTAGCTGTTTCAGTTAACATCTGCTATGTTCTATGGTTATCGTCACACATTTTGTTTGCCCTCACTGGTACACTTTTTGTCGTGGCATCAACCCAAAAAGCCTGAGACGAAGCAAAACACACTTGTGGAGTTTATTTGTTGATCGCAGAAATCACAAAAAATGATGGTTTGAGCGACTACAAAGCGTGGTTAAAGTCGCACCTAGGAGGTACCAATGTACAGTTCCAACTACTAGCATACCTTCATTATGAGCTGCTTGACAAACAAAAGCAGAAAGGCTCGCAAAGACAGCATTTCCTTTGGCCTCGGACCATCTGGAAAACATTGGAAGAAGACTGTAAACTGACTGACGAGAATGCCACTCTTTGAATCTTGTACTTGACGGTCTCTTACCAACGCCTTTGGGCACGACGCCGCTGCGGTCCTGCGGGTTGACCACCCAGTAGTAGTACTTGAGAGTGTGCATGACCTGCAGCACGGTGCCCACCCGGCGGATGGCATTGTAGATGGTGACGGTGGTGATGAACTCGGTGGCCAGATACGTGTACAGAGTCAGCTGTACCTGTGAGGGAACATCAGAGGGGAAGGAGACAACTTAAAGTGCACTTTGAATTTAAAGAATTAGAAAGCACAGCCAATATTGTGGTAGATTTTATAACTGATTTAAAAATAAATTATGTAATTATTTCTCATTTATCTAAAATAAATGTTAGTCAAATTCCAACAATTAAAAAAAATATTATTGCATAACTATTATGCTTGTCATTTTTTTTTTTAATTTTCTCTACTTGATTCATATTTTTCAAAAGTAACAGTACTCGTATTGAGTAGAAATGCTGTCTATTCTACCCAGCTCTGGTCCTGAGAGCGAGCATACCAAGCATGTTGGCCACACCGCATTGTTACCTTGACGGGGGCATGGATCCAGATGGCAGGGTTGAACAGAATGTGGTCGCACAGCTGCTTGAGCAGCAGGATGCCGTTCTGCAAGTTGCTCAGGTACCTGGAGAAGGCAAGCACGATGTCCAGTACAGGCCGCGTCACATGCACCTTGGACGACTACAGCGGAGCAAACACAAGAGACACAAAAGAGGGGAGGTGGGTGATGATGTCTGCGAAGAATGGCCATTCGCCAAGCACACAAAAACAGCTGTGACCTTCAGATAGGGTAAAATGCAGATTCATATGAAATCTGTTTGACTGGGATTCAAAGCAACGTTAACACAGAGCACTTAAGTTCAGTTCCGTGTATAAAGACAATACAGTGCCTTTGACAATCATGCGGCCATCCAGACCAGTCAATATTATGAAGTGCTTTAAAATGGACTTCAATTCCAGTGAGCTCTTGATCTTGATATTTTGCCATTTTTGTTAACTCGTCAGGGTTAAAAATTGTGACCAACCTTCTCCAAAGTGAATCCAATGACCAGGAAGCCTTTGCAGGCCAGGACCTGCTCTTGCATGGCCACTGAGTTCTTCAGCAGCTCCATCACAAAAGACAGCAGCGTGCAGCTAGGAGGCAAACGCACACAAAGACAAAAACAGTCACAACAGTGACGGACAGGAACAATAATCTGCGTGAGCTGCTGCTGACAAAGCCCGGAGTGCGAAGAGGGCTGAACACGACATGTGATGTGATTGAATGAGGGTGTCGTGTCCCCGTTGTGCCGACGCAACATGCAGCAACGCCTCGAGTAGGAAAAAAGGGAGATGAAACTATAAAAACACGCAGGTAATTCAGTAAAGATGGCATGCGAAAGAACTAACAAATTAATAATAATTAATTAATAATAAATTATGTGAACATGAAATGTAACAAAATGCACGTCAAGCATGAGACTGAACAGGAAGTTGCCCATTTCGGTTTGAGGTTTCGATTTTGGATTTTGGGGGAAATGCCATGGAAAAGGGCGCAGGAAAGTAAAAAAAAAAATAAAAATACTCCAGTCATCAGGCTCACAAATTGACACGGCGCACAAAAAAGGACCCATGCTTGGAATTGAACAAGTTGGTCTGGAAAGTCAGAAATAACAATTCCCGTCACTGATTTAACAGATCCAGACGTATTCCAGTGGACATGTTCGTCATGACAGAACACATAAAAAGGCTCAAGGACCCATCATCAAAATGAAACAGGAAGTTGTACATTTAGGGTTGAAGTATCAATTTTGGAGGTGAATTCAATGAAAACGGGGAAAAACAAAAAATCATTCTCGCGTGTCCTTCGGTTGCTGCTCTGCATCTTTTACAATTTTTTGTTAAATCACGTTTGCTTGTGTGATGTTTCTGTCTTGAAGAACTGGATTCTAGCTGAGTGGTTCAATCCAAACTATTAATTTTGTTCATTTTTGAGTGGGGAAGGTAAAAAGATAGTGCAGGCCTAAGCATTGCACTTCGTTTCCAAGTGTTACCGTTTACACACTTGTGCATCTTATATAGATATGAACAGTATGTACGTTTCTATAGTTACCAGACAGAGGTGTCCAGCTCCTGGCTGGAGGGCTGGCAGAAGTCCAGCTGTGCAAAGAGGGGGAAGAGGACTTGCACACCACCAATGGAGTGAATACCGCTCTGAACAGAGTGAGTCACCACCGCTTTCACATCCTGCACGCACACACACCGCAATGAAGATACATTTAACCATCGCTCTATTCATCATTGCTCTATTATTGATGTCTAATAGAATTGATATTGTGTTATGTATAAGACACAGAAATGGGGAAAAAATATTTTTCAAACTATATGTCAACACTACAATATAGATCAGATTGCGTAAATTCCCAATATTTTACAAAACACAATTTTTATTATATACAAATACAATATGTATACTTCGATTATAATATAAAAAACTACAATACAATACAATACATATTTGTTAAAGGGATATTTATTATTTTATTAAATTTAATAAACTGTTTATTGTGTAATACTAAATTTATTAGGTGGCACAATTACAATCAAGATGTATTTATTTATACTTGTATTGTTAAAAATTAAACAAAAATATAAATCAGGAATGGCTTCATTTTATTTTATTATTTTTGTTAAATTTGATCATATATGACTCACGTTAGGCGCAAATGTATTGATTTCATATCTTTTTATGACTGTATAATATAAAGTGCATGCATAAATATAATTTTTTTTTGTTATTTTATTTTATTTTGGATAAACACTCGTGCAGGCAAAATTTATTGAGTGAAATAGCAAGATTTATTTGGATTTTTATTATAATAAAATAAAATAATGAAGAATATCGTTATGCTTGGTTTTTGTTTTGCATTTGTTTATTTGTGACATTCTTGGCCGTATAGCCAAGCTACCCGTTTCCATTGAAGATTTTTTGAGATGATTGTGTTTTACAGTATGAGACATCCTATTGTATGGTATTAATGCATCACTTTGTAACACATTTGCATGATGCTTTTAAATTCATTTTGTTTTTCAATGTCATTTCGCACAGTGTGCTGTGGTACGGGCAGCTTGTTGGAAAGCATACTGAAAACAGAGGATGGAGGAAAAAAGCCTCCATTTTGATGAGAGGGAAAAGTCAAACTAATCCTTGTGTGGAAAAAAAAAAAGCATGAGGCAAAAGTGCACTGTGTGTGTGCGTGTGTTTGTCCGTGTGCGTGTATTTGCTTCTTGTACAGTTTGTGAGCATGATAATAAGTAGGCTCGAGGTATTTCCAGCAGGTGAAGCCCGAGCTCTAATGAGGCGGCTATACTGAAAACTCTCGCCACCTGTGCTAAGGGGTATGAGTGAATGCTTCCCAACACAGAGACTGTTCAGAATCATTCACTCATTTCCAACTCATTAATCACTACTTAGTGATTTTTTTGTTGAGTATACGTATATTGCAATTCACTAGTGGACTAAAAATTCCTATCAGATCTGAATCAGGGATTTTTATTTGCTGGACTATATACGTTAAGTTCACACAAAAAAAAAATCTTGTCAATGGTACCTCAAGCTTTAAGTGACCCAATTTAAAAACGTGAGCTGCCACCAGGCCAATAGTTTGTGTTGACTTGCAAGAAAGTGGCAGCAATTAGCAAAGTTCACTACAAGGAATTAGATTAGAATTAGAATTAGAAATCCCTTTATTGTCAACCCTTTCATTAAGGTCTTTAACGTGTTTTCAAATTCTATTTCACTCGGCGGTATTTTAGTAAATTCAGAAAGCTACTTTTGTTGTTCTGTTGATGTTATGCTTTTAGTTGTGTGAAGCACATCAAGTTGCCCTACGCTATATAAACAAAGTAGCCGAGCCTTACTACTCTGCATATACTCCTACTCGATCTGTGCCATCTGTTGGAGTACTGTTAAAAAAATTTGAAAAATTATAATCATATTGTAATGTTTTAAGAAGAGTATATTTTATAAAAATGAATACAAACCATGCACTTCTTGTTGCGATGTGTTGCTCTACTTTTGTTCAAGATATTTTCAGGCCCTAATTCATGAATTGTGGGTTGTGCACTACTTTTGAAGTTGCCTTAGGGGATATGTTGAGGGCACTCCAGTTTCAAAGGGATACCTTATGTTCATTAGATGTTAAAACAACCCTACAAAATTACAAATTTACTACATTACTTTCAATATAACTAACGATATGGCGGATAGGGAGTGATTCCAAACACAACCACAGTTTACCTGGAGCATGAGCGCGTGCGGGGAATGCACGAAGATGGAGGCATTGTCCTTGGGAGAGGACTCGAGGCAGAGCTGGGCGTCGGTGGCGCGGGGGTTATACGCAAAAGCAATGGCGGCAGACAACTTGCCATCATACAGCAGCATCTTGTGGTGCTCGGCAAAAAGCAGGTCGCTTTCAGCCTTGTACTTGAATGTGCCCTGAGAAGCAATGAGGAGAGACAAGATGAGCAGGCGATCCACAAAAAAAACTGAAGAAAGAAACAAAAAGCCTCACACAAAGTGACGGCTGTCATTCTTTTTTGGTCTTGAGGTGCTTGAATACTTAACGCAACTGAATGAATGACATCCAGCTGCAACACTCCAAATTGACATCAGTGATCTTATTGCCCATTATGTTATCTTTTGTGTTGTACTCAATCATATTCTATCGTTTCTAATGCAGATTGAAGCAAGTTTTGGTCTTGCATTTTCTGGACAGATACTAATGCACAGTGAACGTCCATGAAAACCATTTTTAAACCATGTCCTGAATGTATGGATCTCAAAACATTTTCGCATTTCTGGATATGCAACATTTTTTTCCAAGGAACTGGCCATTTAAGTTGTGGGTATATTGTGCTGTGCTATGGTGGTTAAGGCCCAGGGAATGAATACAAGCAATCATGATGCAATGAAGAATTGATTCATGCATAATATTGAACTGCTATTTTGTCAGGCGATCAGAAACTACTATGGGGGGTTGTTACAGATGAATTGCATTTCTGTTCATTTCCATGAGAATGACTGAGTTCTAAGAATTGTCATAGAAACAAAGTTAAGTCAAGGCACAGAAATTTAAATGGGCAGTCGTCACACTCCTTTCCACCTTACCTGGTATCCCGGCCCCAGCTGGTAGATGGCCAGGATTTGCGCAGCATTGAGGGCTTCTCCAAATAAGTAGACGGCACCCATCTGGCCACAGAAGACCCGGTTGGCGTCAGCCGTTTCGGACGAGCCTAGGAAGCACTTGTCGAACGTCTGCGGGGCAAAAGCATTCACTTTTTGAACACTTCAAAAAGCAAAAAAAATAAAAATAATTTTTACCAAGGTATTAAGATGTTATGATAAAAAGAGGCAAAAATAGAAGCTGTGAAGATGTGAGGACAACATGCTATAAATATCCTCAATGACATCCTTGCTTAGCATTCGTTGCCAGTTCTTTTCTGAACGTGATTGTACACTCAAGTAATCCTCCATGCTGTGACACCAGTGCATGCAGTGATTTGTGAGTGATTGGCAGAAGGGTTGCCTTTAATGCCACTCTGCGCTTTAATACATAAAAGATGAAAGACTACAGATTACATCCATCTGTAATGGATAGTACTGCATCCAAAGGATTAATTGGTATTTGACATAATACACGAGCTGAAGGACACTTTTAGGTCTTGTCCCTTCCCCCTTGAAATGCGCGTTGATGACAAGATATGTCCCGCAGAAATGACATTAACAAACAAGAAGATGCAGGAAACACAAATTTTAGTAATATATTTGTGTTTCATAGGGGTGACGCGTGGTTTTATCTGATGTTCTATACTGCGCTATAATGACGTGTTTTGAGTTGTGGGTTGAAACGCTCTCTGTATAGCTGACTGTCGGACCAAACAACAATGCTAGAAGCAACAGTACTGTTGCTTCTGAATGCCCCGACAAATTGATATTCACACCAATAATACTCGAGATTTCATTCGATATTTGTAGGTTATTCTAATTAGCTGTGTTTTAAAAGTTGTTGCTCAATGCACGCTGGCACGCGGTCGGGGCTAATAGCATTGAGGTGAGGCTGCTTCTGAATTGTTTGGCATCCGTTTTTCAATGTGTTGTTGTGTAATCAATGATTTATTGGAGTTATTCTGAAGTAATGTTGCGTCTGCTTACGCGGCATGAAGTAAAGATGTAGCGGATCTAGTGAGTTCTCATTTCCTAGAGGAATTGTTTTTCCACCCTTTGTCTTCATCTCGCCAAACAAGTTAAAGGGGGAGAGGGAAGACAAAGATAAAAGGCTTAAGAGGAAGTAAATGGGATTGGGCCTTAAACTTAAAAATATTTGCCAGCGTGTATAGTGATAAACAGCCTTTAGGTCAAGTTTTTAAGCCAGGCATCTATTTCAACACATCCACAGAAGTGGTGCACCCCTATTCCCATGCACTACAAACCCCAACCTCAAAGTCTTTAATAGCCTGCTCCTTGCCATAACACCCTGCCACAGTTGACACACCCCCATCTCCAACCACATAATAAGCCCCAGGGGCGCACCACAGTTTGAGAACACCTGCCTTCGACCAATTAGCTACTCTTTTACAAAGGCTTTCTACTTACGTCGCTGGTGTTGACAAACCAGGCGATCTCTCCAAAGGAAGCCAGCTCACCGTTGACGTAACAGCTTATTTCGCTGTTTTTCCAGCGGTTGTAGACATGCACCAGAGTCACCATGTACCACTACAGTGAAAGAAATAGCACATTTTCTGAATAAAATGGCCAGATTAAACATGGAGAGAAGTAAAATTGCTGAGTTTTTTGTTCCCATCTTACTTTCTGAGGTTTGAAGTCGTACTTCACGCAGTGCTGGAATCCTTTCCCCTTGGTTTTCAACGAGGTTACAATCAAACAACCGCCCACAAAGTGTGCCGAGTAGCCGAGGCCTTTACTCGTACGGAAACTGAACGAAAAATAGAGAAAAGAGCTGATACTATTTCGAGGGACGAAGATGTCCCATGGATATGGGTGTCAAGGAGCCAGGACTGACCAGTAAAGGTAAGGCTTGTCTTTATCCACATTGATGTTGTTGAGAGGGTCCATGCGGAGCCATGTATGGAACGTGAAGCCATTTTGGTACGGCCATTTTGCAATGGGCGGAAGCGCTATTGCCTGTTGGTAGCCAACAAACAACAAAGTAATCTCTATATATATATATATATATTTCTCTTTTTTATGAAGCTCATATATTACAGTCAACTCACGGCTGCGTTTTTGCCAGGAAAGCTGAAGAAGGAGTCTGGGCCATTCCTGTGAGCCATATACTTCAGCACTGACAAAAGCTTCACAGCATGCCGAGGCTGAAAGATTTAAAAAAAAAAATTTTAAAAAAAAGCTAGGAAATGCACACATTTGGATAATTCTACAGTCCACTTTAACTGTCAACACTAATGTCAAGAACGAAACTACTAAGCTTAATTAACAAGTCAGGCATACAGTATAATTAGTTTGTCAATCAATCTGGTATGCAGATAAGCTCGTATGTAGTTAGGTTATTTACCGGTACAACCACCAGTCCATTGAAGTTGGGATGAGGGTTATTATAGTTTTGGAATTTTAATCATAGTTAGTCTTTAATTCATTTTGACTTCTATTTTTTAAAATTTAGTTAGTTTTAATTAGTTTTCAGGACAGCGTTGTTAGTTTTAGTTTTTTCAAAAACACACAGTTTTAGTATTAGTAAACACCATGGTAAGTAGTCAATAGCAAAAAATATTTCATAAAAAAAAAGACTGAAAAGATTTTTCAACAAAAATATTTTTAAAACATTTTAATAACACAGGGTACAGTTTAACACTCCATAGAATTTGAATGACTTTGAATTACAAAAAATGCATTCCATAATACAGCTTCTAAAGTTAGATGCATGCATGCAACCTAATAAAATGAAGCTCGAAGGCATTGTTTGCCAAGTTGCCAATGTCTAAAGTGAATTTGTGGATTGAATTCTTGTTGAGAAATATTAAACCCAGTTTACAGCGTACTATTTTTTGTAAACTGCATATATTGTTTTTCATTTATGAAACGGAAAGCTCTTTTTACAGTGTTGAGAGCAGGTGAGCCATTCGACCCAGAGACACACACTAAATCATCTCCTAGGAGCGACGTCATCTGCTGGCGCTTTTTTATTGGCTGCTGCTTGATGACATACTTTATGTGCGACACACATTAAGAGGACTACAACTCCCAGACGACTGTTCGACCTGTCAAGCAGTAATATCGAAATAAATGCATTTTAAGTCAACTCCAAAGGCCCGTATATTAAATTAATTGCCAAAGATGAAAACTAAGGACATTCTCGCTAGAATTATAGTTCGCTTTATAAACGTAAAGCGTAGTTACAGTTATTTTTCGTTTTTTTTTTAAAGGCAATTTTGTTTTTATTTTATTTCGTTAACGAACATTTTTTTTTTACATTTTTTGTTTTAGTCATTTCATTTGTTTTCATTAACTGAAATAACGTTGGTTTGGACGGTGCATGAAATGTAAATAAAAAGTTCAACCTACATTTAATTGAATACACTACAAAGACAAGATATTTAATGTAGCCACTACTGTTTGTTAGTCAGTCATTCACTTGACCATCCGGGTTATTAAGTAGTTGGCCTGGTAAGTAACAAAGGTAGTTGGTTAATCTGCATAAAGACTCAAGGTTAACTGTTTGATAGTTTATTATAGTAGCAGCAAAGCCCTGAAATCCCCTGGACCAACAACATGAGCCCTCACATCTGTGTGACAAGGACATCAATCCCAGTGTCTGTGACGATGAGCGCTTGACGCCTTCCCAGCACATTCTTCGCATGTATGCCCGAGACAAAATCATCTGACTCACCCACTGGCCTTTCTCCCCTCGCAGCTTGCTGAAGAACAACTTCAGCTCTTTGACAGTGATGCTGTAGCTGGCGAGCACGCCGAGCATGTCCACCAGCAGGTCTGGGGGAGAAAAAAAAGTCACAGTGGTCAAGCATGATATCCAATTGATGTACACAACCCAAGTCATTAAATTATTTTGTTTTGGGTTTTTTCCCCCATGAAATCATGAACTTTCAATAATTGCATATATCATAGGAATCATGTTAAAACGAACATTTTCCCTTGAGTAAACATCTACTTTATCCTCACTTGACTGCACAGTTGCTGGAGGCTGGCACTGTTCTTTCTGGCGAGAAGAGCACTGATGCAAACACCGTCAGAATAGATCCCGGTAATCCTAGCAATTTCCCAATGCCTTGCAACAGAGTTGTCGCAAACACTTATTCCTGGTAACACAAGCACCCCAACGACCCTCACGACGTGACAAGATTTCCCAAAATTGAGTCTGTCAAAAACATTTTTTGGGTGTTATTGTCTATATAAAGTCTTGTCATTATTTCTCAACATTATTTCCTCGACACCTCATTTCATCTGCTACACCTTCCCAATAATGGCAAACTTCAATTAAAAATTTACACCAATAAACTTGTAATGCGCAAGTTACTTCTACAATGGAATATGTTACATACTCAAGGTTACTTGCATGCGAAATGAATACATTTCGTTACAATAAAACTGTCTTTGTATATTAATAAGTTACTCCAGTTTAAATTACTTTTTAGATCCTTTCTTTTAAATTGAGGATTAATTAATTTAATAATGATTTCGACACTTAAAGGAAAATGCAAAATTTGTTACCATACAGTAGCTGGGGATGCAAATTTTTGATGGGGTTATTGAACTATATAACATGGGTTATAATGTTAGAGCCAAATGCCAATACCGTCTTCCCCTTAGAAATGCTTGTTCCCGACAAACAAGACATAACAGTGATTTGTGTCACAAACAGTAACTTTTCAGCCATGAAAAATGCTGACCATCGTGTAGAAACAAACGAAACGCTTTGCAGGAAGACTTAATGGGCAATTTATTCAACTTTGCAATGTTATGTTCCAAGTGAGTCAAGAAATTCGCATGGTGATAATTGGTTTAGGAAATAGCTAACCATGTGAGGTAATAAATTTCTGTCCTCTCCTGTTTAAAAGAATGCTGTGGTCCCTCATTTGTAGCGCGTTACGAGACTCATTAATAATATTACCAAAAAATTAAGAGTAATTTGTTATATTACTTCATTACCGCCTAAATGTAATATATTACAGTACCACATTGCCCCCAACACTGTAAGCTTGTAACGGGCCGTTTGCCAAGTCAATGTATCAAAATAACCGGAACGTTTTAAAAAAAAGTCAATGTCTTTTTTTTTTCCTGGCTGTATGTGTTATGGAGCATTTTGGAGGTGTTTATAGCACTTGTGCCACACTTTTTTTTCAAAAAAATGCAAAAAAAAAAAAGAAGAAAACACTTGTCATGATGCTATTTTAAGCGACGAACCACTTTCAATATTCTCGCGCACCCCTCTCCATCACTGACACCACAAAGACCCCATCCTCCAAATGTTTGCAATGAGGGCATTCGCAAGTTCCCTTTTTTTTTATTTTATTTTTTTAAACCTATCCTCTTATCTGCTGAAATACTCGCCTATTTGCAGTATTAGTGCTAGGGCCAACCCAATAAAAGTAAAATATTTTGCACCCTTTTGGAGCATCTCTGTGCCAAGGAAACAATGTAGAAGTCATTTGCTCAAATTAGTTTACATCCATTGGCAATCGAAAAAAATTAGCGCTTCTTAGGCATCAATTACTTTTTGACAACAGGGCTTGGTCCTAATTTACATTTTATAGATTTGGTGAAAAAAAAAGGGGGAAGAAAATGTGTTATTTTAGACAGCTTTTCGTATAAAATGAAACGGTCAAAGCAATTTAGGAAGAAACATACATACACTTCTCTCACCCAGTCAGTTAGTGGGATAGGCAACTGCTACCCAATCAGGTTAATGTTTGAATGTTACTTACTAATGTTAAGACTGCCAATACAGAACAATTGTGGAAGGGATTGTATTCTATCCCACATAGTCTTGCGTACCTGCAATCATACTGTCGGTGTCGGAGATGCGCTGCAGCACCAGCTGAATGAGGCCCACGTCGGTGCACGCCTGCAGGTTGCGCACGCTCTTCTTAAGAATTGCAGTGAAGATGCTCCATACCTCGGCCTGGCAGGTGGGCTCGCACTTGTCCAAGAGCTCCACCATGCATACAATGCTCTCGGGCTCCTGGATGATAAAGTTCATCTCGAGGTCAAACTGGCCGCCGACCAGCTGGGAGGAGAGATAGAGACAGAGAAGTGAAATTTAATAGTGATAGAACGAACTGCACTTCAAAACCCACCAATTATGCTGTCGGTCAGTTTTTTTTGTTTTTTTTTTAAAGGTTCAAAATCAAGAAACACATTTTAAGGTTAACCTTTCAGTTATGTTGCATGTCAAACTCACCTGTTTTAACGATGAAAATTTTAGAAGAAAAAAAATGAGTAATTTAATACTACACACATTTTTGTCTACATTTTAAATTGAGTAATGTTATGGTCTCAGGTTATGTTGTGGGCGGATATAACCCATTTTGAAGCTCATAAATATATACGTACCATTTAACATGTGCTGTAACCATGTTACGTTGTCCGTCATATTGACTCATTTGAAAATTTTGAAAAAAAATTAATCTACACAGAAAAAAATAAATAAATACATGTTTCAACTCTCCGAAAACGTTGAGGGTCAAATTGATTGTTATAAAAATGTAAAAAAAAATATTTTTTTAATAAAAAAAAAAAAAAACTAGTTCTGCTAGCCTTACCTTTTTGTTTAATTAAATGTTTTTATTTAAATGTTCCAGATGCTCAACAGCAAACCATCTCAACAGTGCCACGTTCAGCCACACGGGCCAAATGTTCTTTGTGCACTGGCAAATAAATGGCATCGTGAGCCATAAAAGTCACACTTTCTCACTTCCTAATAGTAGTCATGACGTTTTTATTATTGAACCGGCCTAATCGAAGGGAGATAAGGAAAGTAACAACATAAGCGTCAAATTCATTCCACTAGTGAGGCTGTCATGTTCCGACGTAACGGCACAAATGAACACATGACGTGCTACACGGCCATTACACGGGATGTGCGCGAAAACAATATCGGCTCAAGGAATGGAGGCTGTCCAATTAGAATGACTGAGGTGAGAATAGGTGCTTGTGTTTGTGTGTTCTGTGCGAGATAAAGGAGGACACGAAATAACAATATGACTACCGCTTTAACCTCGCAGCGAGATACCAACAATGACACCATGCATCTTGTGAAAAACTACAAATAACGTCCAAAGAGAATAACAGTACGCTACGAGATATACATGAAGTAGTGATCAGTGATGGAATGTGCCTGGCTTTGAAGCCATGCCAGGCATTCTTCATCATGTGCAAAGGGAAAATGTGATGAATTAGAGGTCACAGTGGCCTTGGCACCAACAAACAACACAATGCAGAAAATCTAATTCTTTTCTAAGTTTGTACCAAGACTGAAGAAAATAGACGTCAACTTGGTGAGCCAAACAGGTTGGGTGGAAAATCTCACAAAAGCATAAAATTGACAGATTAGATGGAAAACACATCTCCAATTTTAACAACCTTCCCCAAAAATTTACAATATGAACTTTACAACCCACTCAAATGTTTTACGACACATAAAAACGCACATGCCGACACGGTCACTACCTTTTATAACTGTACACATTCAAAACATACAGTGCAGATAAAAAAAAATCTACACACGTCTGTTCAAATGACAGATTTTTGTGATATACAAAAATGAGGACAAGATAAATTATTTCAAAAAACTTTTTCCACTGTTCATGATTGTAATGTACAGTGGTCTCTTTTTTTCAAAATAAGCAAAAAAATGGCATTTGAACAAGGGTGAATAGACTTTTTATATCCACTGTATGCCATTGAAACCACATAACATGTATGAGTATTGCATCTACTGCCAACATTATTTTTAATACATACACCACATGCACTGTTTGATCAACATACAAGGATATTAGCAACCATTTTAGCAATAAAAAAAAGAAACTTAATAATGAATACCTGCAGCATTTTTGGAACAAATATTCTAATGTAATTGAGGACTATAGACAGGTAGCTCCCGTCTGCCCACTTTTGTTACATGGAAACACTGATGGTGTTTTTTAGGGGAGGGAATCACACACAGACAGTACAACATTGCCAACGATGATGATGATAACATCAAAAACACCTACAATATGTTCAACTCTGAAGAACAATTCATTGTAAAATAAATAAAGTAAAACCATAGTGAGTTTGATGTGGCCAATTATTGCATTTAAAGAGCCACATGAATTTTACCTTCCTTAGTTTTAGGAAAGCGCAACTTCAAAATTGTGAACTATATTTTGGAAATGATCAATGCAGCCTATTCCTAGCCTTCTTGCCAAAGGATGGGTTGCACTGTGTTAGTATACAAAGTATAACTTGGGGCTGAGGTCTACCTAATGTGGTTTATGTTGCTTTGCTCTGTTAACAGTCAATCTTTTGGACAGGAATAGTTATTTTAGAGCACCCCTACAACACTAAACCTTTAGTTGAACGAGTGCAGCTACATCCAGATGTTCCATTAGGCTCTCCTGGGTGTCATTTGTTTTCCTCAGAAAGTTCTGATTTATGAGTCTGCCACTCACAGCAACTCGTCCATCCATCAATGATGACGGATGACAAAGAGGACGGAGAGAAACTTTGAAGACAAGGCCGCTTACACCCGCTGTGGGGACATACTCGACATTAATTACGGGGCTGAATTTGTCCCTTCTTTGATTCACAGCAAATCACTATCTGGTCGCGTTATGTCACGCAGAGAGTCTAAATTGATCTGATCTTGAAACAGACCCTCAAGGAGTTTTATTTCAGCTGTGTGACAGCAACCTTCACATTCAAATGCTGGCGTGCCGTGCAACTGAGCCCTTAGTGGGGACTTACCGCACTTAATCCACCTCTGAATACGACCATGATCAGTTCTGTTACAGAAACCATCAATAGTACACAAAGAAATTAATATAATAGAATACAACTGAGTCATGTTTATCATCTGCAGCAGTTCTGAATAAATATTTTGCCAATAACATGACAAAACATTAAAAAATAATAATAAAAAAAATAATAATAATACATGACACATACCAGAGATGCTGATTAATACAGCAAATATTTTAACGTGAGCAGTTGGCTCATTGAATTTAGCTTATTCTGACCATCCAATCTGAGGACAGAAAAAGTGAGGCAAATTTGAAATTTCATTGATTCAAAACAGCAGTCCCATTATTAAAATAGTTTAAATAACATGGTCTGATGTTGAAGGTCCAGCGAAAATATGACAATGAAAGTACCATTATATATAGTTTTTTAAATTATTATTTTTTTGGGACATTAATTGCCTCATGTGCTTACTCGAAAAAAACATGGAAGCACATGGGAGTTGAAATGGGATTGGTCCAACATCTACACATACTGGAAGACGCACAGCCAAAAGAAGTACAACCAAATTAAGAGATCAAACATACTGCTGTGACTAAGTTAATTATTTCTTAGAAATCCATATGAGTACTTCTGATAGCGTTGAGGTTATTGCCCACCACTGCATTCAAACACACACAAACTGTGGCCTGGTCCATCATTTACATAGAGTAGCTATATACGAAACAAGCAGTGCAGGTTGTCATCTGCAGCCTGGATCCGATCCCAGGAGTGCTTCTGTGCCTCAGCACTATTGCTTTATGGCAACCAGACACCAGATCCCCGGCTGGGTAACCGAGCCTGGCTCATCCCCACCATTTCCCCCAAGGCCTACCTGAATTAATCATGGCTTAGTAGCCACCTAGGGCGCAACACACAAAGTACGTTTTCTATGGTCACCATGGAGAAGAAGACGGCAGCACAGCAGTCGCCCGAGATACGCTCATGTTTAAAATCTTGCCAGAACAGAAAACTTTGGGGGAGCTATACATTTGTTCGGCTAATCGCAAAATCCATCTTTTGTTATCAATTGCCCTTTTCAGCATTCTCGGCTTCCGCATGCTTTCA
The DNA here is from genome assembly GCF_059441095.1 of Idiotropiscis lumnitzeri. Taxonomy (NCBI): domain Eukaryota; kingdom Metazoa; phylum Chordata; class Actinopteri; order Syngnathiformes; family Syngnathidae; genus Idiotropiscis; species Idiotropiscis lumnitzeri. Next base: position 8,023,821 of record NC_142398.1, read on the forward strand.
TGCTTGACTGCCGCTCACTATTTTCAAACAGCCAGTCAGTCACGAAGAACAAAGAACACACGCGCATAAATAGGAATAAATGTGAATAAAATGCCACAAAGTCAGTCAGTTGAGACTATAGCTTTGACATCACCAACAATGTGCTACCAAAAGAGGCCCGATGTTATCTGGTCCATTATATTAAGAAGTATACTGCAATTGACCGAGCTAACTGGCATGGAAAAAAATTTAAATCATGCAGGGCGACAGTGTGTACATGAATTAATCAATTAAGTGAATGCTATGAAATCTGAAACTTGTAGGGAATCTCCTCTTGAAGAAAGTGAGGCCACATTGAGTGCACTACTTGACAATTTTTCTTTTTTTTGGGTGGGGGGGGGGGGAATCAAGAGGGCCCGTTCTGAAGACGGGAACGACATCAAGATGGCTGTGACCACGGTGCTGTGGAGATTCCTGGAAGAATCCTTTCAGGAGGGCATGAAAGGGTGGCACTAACCATAAAGTGTGTTAGAAAAAGAGTCTTTTGAAGAGAACAGTTTAGTTTAGTAGTATGGAGTTTGGATTTGAACACTGGTGGGCCGTCAAGGCCTTCAAGGCTTTCTGTGCTGGCCTAAAATAATCCAAAAAATCATGATCATATTCTTCCCGTTGATGTTGTATTATATCCTAGTCTTGAATTTTTAGGTTAGAGTTTTTATCCAATCAGAATTCAGCTAGCTCGTTTATTCAAGTCGGACGACTTCACTGAAGGCCTACGTGTGAAATGCACGGCCCGCCACTAGATTTGAACTATATCGTTTGAGAAAGGAATGAACACATCTCATATGGCAGGACGAGGTCAACAATTTAACAGTCTTTGTATTGTCTCCTTAATGATTAGGTTGCTATTCATTATGAGGGCGGACGCATGTGAACATGAAGTCCTTTGGCTACAGTGTTTAATGCCAAAAACAGAAGGACGCTTTTGGCTAATCACGTGTAATTGAGTCTCATGTCGCTCCAGTCTAAATTGGACAGAACACAGCGCATAGTCCTGTTGTCATCTGTTTGGGCAAGCTTCACATGACAACATCTGATCCAAGAGTAGCAATATTGACCTTTTAGATGAGGACCACACGCAACAGAATCGTTTGTCTTTTCGACAAAAGGAAGCCAGAAAAACACTCAAACGAGCTGTCAGGGCGACGACGCGCCGATGGCCTACTTTTTCCCAACAGCCCTTTAAACGCATCCTCTTTTTAACGAGCAATCTCATCAAACCAAAGGCAATTGAGTGCATCGGTCCATGAGAGCGAGCGCTAGGCAAGAAGAGATGTTGGTCACGGACGTATAAAACGTGAGCCATTTCGATGTTGTTGAGAGGTCCAGCAATCTGGTCCGAGGGATGGTTAAAGAGGCATGAAAAAAAAAAAAAAGCCAGGTCCTTTCATTAAGAAGCATTATCATACAGTAGACAATGAAAAATATCCTCTTTCCGTAACTTTACAGATTCACATAAAATAGCATCTAGAAAAGCGCCTTACACTATGAACTACAACAGTGATTTCTATCAATCTCCCTTCATCATTCTCTGTGCCAGCGATGTATAGTGACAGGCTGAACAATTAAATGTACACCCACTAGATGTAAGAAACCTGAGTTGATGGCAGAAGAAAGAAAAAAGCAAGGTGAAACGGTCTATTTAAAAAAAAAGTCTTTCAGCAGCTTTCTAAGAATATCTTCAAAAGAGCTTCAATGTGAAACAGCGGCTTCACAGCAATGGAATGGTTCCACGACGGCAGCACACACATCCTTTGTGGATCCATTCTGCATTCGAGAACATGGGTAGGTGAGGAGGGTGGGGTGTATCAGCCATTTTTGAATGATGACACTACACTCCAGGACAATTAAGTGACACACCTGGTCTTGAATGTAGAGTTGGGCAATATGGCGTTAAATTAATTAATATCATGGCATGAATTAAATCCCTTCACATAATGGTACAATTGTAGTATAAATTTAAGTGTACAAACTATATTAGAAGTATTTTTGAATGGGTTGCACACCCCTTTAGCTAAGCTAAATAGATGAGATGAAAAAAAATTACATCATCAACAACAACAACAACAACAGTGTATATCATTTAGAGAATATTTGTGTACCTCAAAATTCTAAATCAGAAAACATGAGCATGCAATGGTGCAAAACAAATAACATTGCGGATATTAACTGGGTTAAAGGAAAGGGCTTGTCAGGGAGTAAGCCCTACACCCAAGAATCTTAGAACTTTCTTTTGTACCACCAAATTCATCATCTTTGCAGACAAGATCGTCACGTTTAAGTTGTGCAATACATAAAAACTTCATGTGCAAGCAGTGCGGAATGAAATATTTAGCATTAGTCAGGTTCATGCTGAAGAATGTGCGAGTGGCTAAGAGGCGTACACGGAAAGAAGGCGATTCGATCTAAAAGTAAACAAAGAATTTCCTTGTTTTGTACATGCCAGTGACTAAACGTGGCATGACATTTCGATTATTGAGAAGCAAGCTTAGATTGGAAACACCAGTGATTCTAATTCAACCCGACAGACCTCTGTCTCGTGTATGCTCTAAAACCAGTATTGCAGGAATTGCCCTTTGCATTTGACGCCCTCATTATTACTTTCACCGGCAGTTAGTGGCAGTTAACAACCTCATCCCACCTACAGGTTTTGCATTAGCAAGAGGAACTGCTCAGTCTAAAATAAGTAAAGTTGTTGCATAGTGTAACAAGTGTCTGACCAACACTTATGTCATTACCATCTTTCACACAAAAATTCAAAGGACTGAATGAAAGCGCCTGTTGTACGTCAATGACAATATCCAGTAAGCTTATAAAAATAGCTGGTCTGTAAATTACTCCATCCCCCTGACACAATCACCAAATACACAACAGATTGCGGGGTTGATTTTCATCTTCTTTTTCCATTTCAGCGCCATCATACTTGCTCCAAAGTTGGAAAAACTGCCTTGACAACTTCATACTCTGCAATGAGTTTTCGGCGTCGCGTTTTCTAATTTGCGGAGGACTAGCCACTCAGGGGACAGTCTTCACAAATCAGTGCGGGTCAGAGAATGTGAATATAAGCTTGTATGTGGATGAGAATAATGGCTATTTTGGGCAATTCTCATTAAAAGAAATAGAGGGGTCGGTGGTAGGGTTGGTTAGTCCAGACGGGGGGCAAGGCGGATAAAATCACACTCAAAGACTGTGACATCGTTCGAAGATTAAATATCGATTTTATCCGCCAATTACATGTCAGGGACATTTTTTTAGCAAAACACCAATACGAGAAAAGTCTGTTTGTTTTCCAGACAATGTAAAAGGGGTTTTAGCCTTGTTTCGCCCCAGGGATATAAAAAGTGAGTTGAAGTGAGAGCTATGATTGAATCAAATGACGTAAAATGCCAAACCGATAAGCCCAACGATGCGCGCACAACCTCTAACATTTATGCTGCGCCGTGTGTGACCAGTGATGCCTGAATAGACTTGATGGCCATAGACCAGTAGGATATAGTGCTTCCAGCAAAAACAAATATTGAATACTTTGACATAATCGTGTAAGAATACATAACATGAGAAAGGTGATTTTTGATTGCTCATTCCACTCACAATGCAGTAGATAAGACCAAGGTGGGGCGCAACTTTCCAGTACCCCGAGTTGGCCGCCGTCACAGTCAACAGTCGCAGTTTGGTCTCTGCTGCACTTTAGCTTTCCCTGTTGGTATGTCAACTTTACATCATTATCTGCCTTCAGACTGGTACTACAGATACAGAAGGATTTTCTGACCAAACTCACGGGCATACAGCAATTGAAAAAAAAATAAAGAGAAGGCCATGTTTTCTTCAATTTCTTGGTTCATTTTAATGTCTAGTGAGTTCTTAAATGTAAGTGCTTCGTTCTCTGTGTCAAGAAAATGGTATTAGTGCATCCCTATATTTTTTTATCAGGTGAGTAAAAGTCTCTGGCAGAAACTGAAACACATTCTTATCTTTTGCATGTGAACACACAAGACGTTAGCATACTGATCTTAATGATCTGGAAATTCCAGTAAATTTCCAATTTAAATCATGCACTGCGCAGAAATGCAACTAAACAATTATACAAGATTGTAGCAAGAAACTAACAAGTCATGCTAGGTAAGAACTTAAACAGCACGCCGTAGTGATGCTTTTATGTCCAAGTCACAAACAATTCCAGTAAACACAATAGGCGATGAGAGCTGCTGCGTTATCAGATATCATGTGGCGAACAGAGGTCAGACTTTCCGGTTGTGACCTGCAAAATTAACTACCATACGTGGCGACTTGAACATACCATTTCACACCCTGTTGAGCCGCCGCAAAAATTATCATTATCAGCAGTCGCACTTTTTTAGAAGCGAAAAATAAGCCTCCAAACTATATTCAGATGAGGAGAAAAGGAGAAAGACCAGAGGGCCGTAACTAATACGCATGTCAGATTAAAAAGTTAAGACTGAGCAAATTAAACTTTTTTTAAAATCTGATTTCATGTCTTGGCTGCCAGGATGGCCGAGTGGTCTAAGGTGCCGCGTTCAGGACCCAGTCTCCCCAGGAGGCCTGGGTTCGAATCTCGAATTTCCCCATTGTGGGACTAATAAAGGGAATATTATTATTATTATTATATTATTATTATTATTATTGTTTGTGTGCAGAAAGCAATTAGCAGCTTTCGATTGATTGTATGATGATCGAATTTATGCTGTAAATTACATTTCCAAACGCTGGTAGTTGTCAGCAAAGTTTTTGTGCAAAAGACAAACAGTCAGCTATTTTATTACATCGTATATGTTCTTTTGTTGTTATTTTGGTATAAATACAGGCACAAATGATGACGGAAAGCATTTTAATTGGTTGTTAGCACAGATTTTAGCAATCACATTCAGAACCCACAAACGGAAAAGACGTTTTCGACAGTTGACAACTTTTTGAATCAAACGCTTGACTTTCACACTAGATCAACTGATATTGCATAGCATCATATTTGTAAAACTGTTGCCCACTCAGCATCCATTACAGCCTGGTCATCGTGGAAGGGGGATTCCCCCCATCTGTGGTCCCTTCTCAATGTTTCTAATTTTTTTCACCAGACGGAGTTATTACGGGTTTTTCCTTGCCCTCCTGGGTGGGTTAAGATCAGATGTCGCTAATATATGTCAACTGTTGGCATGTGAAGCCTTTTGAGACGTGTCTGTGATTAAGAGCTATATAAATAAATTTGACATGACACTACAGCTACAGCACTTGACTTTCTATCGCAGGTGAATAACTCGTATAGTCTGAATGAAAAAGAAAAAGAGACAAAAAAAGGCTTAAACACAACTTTACAGGGGAAGTCATTTGCAAAAAAATATTTTATGCACCTTCCCTAGTCTAAACAAAGCATTTGATTAATATTGCTTTTATAGAATATGAGTTAAGCAGCAATATCACGCCGTTTTTAGCCATCTCAGGGGGTGGCCATTTTGTTGCTTCTGTCGACTGAAAGTGACATCACAGTTGCTCATGGCTCAGGTAACGACCAATCATGGCTCACCTGTTTTCTGAAGCTGAGCCGTGACTGGTTGCTATCTGAGCCTTGAGCAACTGTGATGTTAATTTCAGTCACAGAAGTGACAAAATGGCTGCCCCCTAAAAAGGTAAAAAATGGGTGGATTTTACTGCTTAACTCATATTCCACAAACACGATATTAATGAGAATGCCATGTTTCGACTAGTGGGCCTGCATACAACATATATATTGTAAAGAAATTTTTAGGGTTGTTGACACAAGAGCATTTTTAACTGAAAACGGTTCAAAACTGTTATTTTGCCAATTTTAAAAGCTGGCCAAATATAACTCTAAACAAATTTAAAAAGGTGTCAGGTGTTTTTTAGGTAAAAACATTTTCGAAAACTATCGCCTCAAACATTTGAAAATGACAATACTATAGTTTCCGTCTAAATGCTAACAATGTTTGTCTTTACATGACCAATGATAAACAATGTTATATGGAGTACATTAAACATTTGGAGAAACAAAAAAACTCTTATGTTTTTACTGTGTTGTTCAGCACTCGAGGAGACTCCTTGTTCACCCCTGCAATATGTGTGAAATTATGCACAGGGACATGGTGGATGCATTCTTATCTCAATCAAAAGGCTTTTATCACCTGGGTATAGAAGATCAAGAAGATGCAATTTGATTCTAAACGCCTCTGGTCATTTAGGACATGCAGTGTGGATTTCAATGTGAGGGATGAAAATGCACAAAACCATTTGCTTTGGGAATCGCTTTAAAAAAAAAAAAGTAGTACCCAAATTATTGAATTGTCTGATGGTGTTATTGTATCATCTGCCTGTGTCCACTTAATCAGCATGGAAAATCACATTAGAAGACAACTAGGCCAAACAATCCTGAATAGGATTAGCACCAACTGGTTTGAAACTCGCCACTGGCATTAGTTTTGTTATTACGATACATGCATACCATGGAAAAATTCACCTCAATGACAACATCCTCACTGAAAATGAGGTTCTATTCTTATTATTAGCATGAATTAATATGAAGAGAGGAGAAGAAATGGCGACCTTTGATGCAGTGAAAGGCAAACATCACAGCAAATGTAAAAATAAATAATGAAATAATGGAGTGAGGAATGAGTAAAAAAAAATAAGCACTACTATAAAAAATACTAGGAAAAAAATTACAAAAATTAGTGTTGAATGCCAAAAATCTTTGACAACAGGGAAGTTAAAAAAAATACTAGAAAATAAACACAAAAATATGAGATTAAAAAAACAAATATATATACAAAAATGAGATTAAAAACCAAAAACATTTGATGACAAATATAAATCTCAAATTGAAAATGCACTATTTGAAGGAGGGAACTAAAGCGATTGATTGAAGAAAGAAAAATTGATTTTTAACAAGAAATAGATGCCACAAAATGGCAACTAAGCCCTTAAAATGGATATGATCATAATCTATCAACACCATGCAGTTAGAATGTGAACAAACATAAAGCCATGGTACACAAACAACTATTTAGTAGTTAAATTAGTCAACACAAGCAAACCAACTTTACATGAGCCTCTTTCATAATATTAGCTAGCATAGTAAGCTAAATAACCTGCTAACACAGACGTGACATCACACAAGGGCAGTCACAAATTACACAAACTGTACTGGATAGGTCCATGGCACCAAGATGCCAGCACATGACCCGAAGGCAAGACTGCTATCACCTCTTGCGTGAGCCACAAATGGGTGAATTTTTCAGCCCAAAAAGAGAATATCAAAAAAAAAAGAATAAAGGAATCTGCCAATAAGTGAATTGGAGTGTGCTGAACCGAAAATATGCAGTGGGGTTGTTTCACTGCACTCTCTCGAATCGTGCTAAGGGAAGCAAGACTCGAGAGGTTAGCAGCGCGACTTTGCCTTCAGGTAAAACCACATTCCACACCAATAACTCGTCAAACTCCAGCGTAGCCCCACAGATCAGCCGGGAACACAGCTGTCAGGCCAGCTGTCCTTCACTTGAAGCAAACGGACTCGTCGTTGCCTCAAAGTGACATCGGCTGCCGAGACGAAAGAGGGTAACGTTTTTCAACGTTTTAAAATGGATGACAAACGGGCTGAAAATGCAAATTGGGTGGCTGAATTAGGTATGTAGATGTAAACTATACCGTAAGCTAGGTTATATAAAAAACAACAAGAAAATCATCAAAACATCCGAATATTACAACTATCAGGACTTAAAATGCAGTTGACTGGAAGGATTCGTTTGTAATTGCATGACAGGTATTACCATATTTCCGGACTATAAGGCGCACCTGTATATGAGCCGCAGCAACTGTTGGGGGTGGGGGGGGGGAGCCCCAGTTTTCTATGTTGAAAAAAATGTGTTGTTTACTGCATGGGCAGAACGATTTTGTACTGTGAATGCACATAAAGGTACATAAACAGATTGTTGAAACAGTACCTTTTAACACGGCAACAACTTGGCTAATTCAAACAGAACAGACCCAAGATAAAAAAAAATTATTAAAAAAAATAGATGAATAAATAAAAATCTAGAACTATTTAGCCTATTTTCTGAATTATAGAGTGCCCCTACCGGTGAAAGAAAAATCCTCAGAAAAGCCGCACCGTTGTGTTAGCCGCATGGTTCAAAATCTAGGAAAGAAGTAGCGGCTTATAGTCCGGAAAATACTGTCTTTTTCTCGAAAATAAAGGAATTTTTTTCCTCAAAATATTTAACTAACCTAAAAAATAAAAAAAATGTTAAGCAACTTATTTTATTGTATTGTATTTTCTTTGGAATAATTTCTGTGAAATAATTCGGACCTACAACATTACCATTGCTACAAGAAGACAGCAACTGTGTTTCCATCACCACCCTTTCACAACCAAAACCAGAGTGATGTCTGCCTCAAACAAATGTTGGCAAAAAAAAGCATCACAATCTACATCGGTAAACCGAACATGCACAACTTTGACATAAACAGTTGTGCATCCCAAAAGGAACACACACAAGCTGACCATGAGCTTTCAAAAATATTAACTAAAAATACTTCCTGACTGAAGAAGAGAGTCAAACATTTACGAGGCACTTTCTCAGGAGTTGGTGAGACAAAGCTGACCTTTGGACAGCTAACAAAGAGTCAAAAGGTTCTGATTCAATTTGGTATGTGAAGCTCGTTTCTAAAGTGCAAAACAAACAAAACCAACAAAAGATATTATTCATAGGATTACTATATCATATGGATTTTCAGTTTGGATAGGAGTCTTCTTATTGCGCAAAGAAATGTTAACTAACAGGTAATTTGTCAAAATAACAATTCATCGGTTCATTCATTTCAAATTTTCTCAATTTTCTATAAACAAAATTGTCCCCTCCTCATCAATACTCCCGATAGTAGAAGCGCTGGTGATCCCAACGGGATGGTCACAGCCCTCTCTGCTAAAAAAGCTCACTTGTGATAGAACATTGTAATTTCCATGTAATGTAGTAGAGGTGACTATTTGTAAATGCGACCAGTTAGAGTTTTAGAAATAAAGTCTTGCATTTTGATATTTATCAGTTTCCTACTTTGTTAAATCCAAAATTATACTTATTATGCAAAGATATTTTGATCAGTGTTTCCACATGGAAAAATATCATTAATTAAGAATAATAACATAATTAATGGTCATTTGAGAAAAGCTTATTATTGCAAACACGCGTTAAACTGCCGTCACAATGTGGAGTACGCAAAAAGGAGCTCGTTTTTTTGTTGGGTTTGTTTTGGGCTATGGTATGGTTTTGATGTATGGTTTGTACTTTTTATAGTATGTTGTTTTTTTATAGAATGTTATATATGCCAAATACAGCAGTTATTGCCGTATGGTATAGTAACTTGGTATATTTAATATGTAATATATTTTTGTGGAAATAGTATGCATGTATGTATCCACGTATGACTTGCATTTTTTAACATATGATATCTATGGCAATATAATATTGTTGTTATGGTATAGTATAATGTGTTTCTAATGGGCATGTTATGATTCTTTTATTTATCAATTTTTAATTATACACATACATCTGTCTGTATATCTATCAACTGTATAATGAGTTTGGTTAGAGAGATGGTACAAACCAGGCAAGGGATGACGGTGATCGAAAACCGCGTGGTTCAAAAGTAGGGCAGTGACTCACACTGGGCCCGAGACTCTTCCCGTCACTATTGGTCTTTTTGCATTCACTTTATCTGTGAAGTGGAGGGTGAACACGGGAGGTCATGCTAGGCCGCCGCTGTAGGCAGGGTGAGCAATTAACATAAGGCCTTACTTACAGACGCTAAAATCAATGTACGGACATTATGTTGTTTCACAATTTCTTGACAACCGACAAGTAACAATTGGCCAAGATACACCAGAGAGCTAAGCCAGAAAGTTTTTTTAAGAGTTGATAATAGAGGGGTGAAAAAGCAAATATTTTCTTATGATTACTTCCAAACACATGAAATGAGTGATTACGTTTTGATGACAGTTTTAGCATACACAAAAACCCCACAGATTTGTTTTGACATTCACAAATTTGCTCATTCAAAGAGTTTTGGGGGAACCGATCCCGCGTTATTCACTGAAAAAGTAATTAATTAAACTTTAATTTTGCGCAGGACAAGGGCTTTTCTATTTAAATCATATTGATTTGGTGCTAAATAACCACACAAGTGAGAGAATGAGTTTAATTTAATCATGCCATAGAACTGTCATTCAGAGTTTAACTATTGATGAATAGCGGGGTAACAGTATTTACAAAACAATACAACTTTATTTATATAGCGCATTTCAAAACAACGGTTTAATATACGCAATTAGAGTCAACCCAGCCGGTCGTAAAGGGGAAAGAATCATCAAAGATCACCACCGTGCTTCCAGCGTGTATACAATCATTTTACATAAACGACTATTCGCGAGTATACTAGCCTGAACAACATGCTAGAAGAAAAATGAAACGACACCTCACATGCACCAATGTATACACAAATTGTATTTCCAGCTAACTTGTAAAAACTCAGCTTTTAACATTTACCCACAGTAATAAATGTTAAGAACTAGAGTCCAATAGGAACGGAAACATAGACTACCACACAGGCTATATGTAGCCACATCACGAGAGAAGCAGAAACACACTTTCAGTTTCACTTGACTGCGTGAGGTGCATTAAAAAAAAAAACTACACATCAGGAAATCTCAAATGCAGGTGAAAAAACACAAACTATTAATTAAACCCATCAACAACACAAAGATTCCACCAGATGGCTGTTAAAAAAAAAGATCTCCCCCCTACAAACAATCTGCAGATATTTGTGGCTTTTAACACTGTCCTGGTTCCTTGCAAATATTTCCAATATGAGAAAATTGTAAATAATGACGAAACGAACAGTGTTGCAATTTTTGCAATATTTCATCACTTTTTAGATTAATTGGCCACATAGAAGCTTCCAGTTCTTATTGGCATGAGCTTGAAATGGGTTTTTTGAAGTTGTATTATACCAGTCTTGTAACACACACAACACTCGCATTATTGCCTTGTCAGCTAGTTGATGTCGTAAGAATAAAATACATTTGCCCTGCAATGCTTCAAGCTTATTAACAAGCGTGACACACTAAAACTGACTGTGCTGTAACACACCATAGTAAGGACAAACTGTTGCCACAGTGATAAAGCAGTTTTGCAGGTTCTACGTTCACCACCACCACCCCATCCCCCTTCCTGCCGCCAAACCGGCCGAGCTCCAGTTGCATGGCGTCCTTCACACTGACCGCCCTTTTCCGGTTATGTCACCCTCTCTCGCAAAAACATCCAATTTGAGAATCCTGTCAGGACACCACAAGATAAAGCAAGAGAATGACTTGAAGTGGCCAACAGGTTGTAAACACACACTACAGTCCATACATACATACACACCATCACTGACCTGGATATGTCACAGGCTGATTTGCTTCTCCAGGCAATGAGGATCCTGACACCAGTTATCATGTCACATTCAATTTACCACTTGCACATTGCTTTTTCGGTGCGCATCAAACCAAAGAATTACTCAGTCTAGTCAGCCTGTGATTATAAGGCTCTTTAATATGACTGACACAGAGCACTTATGTATAATAGTATGCAACGGCATCTTATTTAATATACCGTGTAAGGAAACTAATGATGGACGGGTACAAAATTCAAACCAGGGTATAGACCACTTCATAAACCTTCGCCTTTTGCCACCCAAAAGAACGTGTGATATATGATAATGAAATATAAAATACATGCAACTACCCTAGCCAACAAAGTTGTTTCATGACCACACTTGTGAAAGTTGAGCAAGAGATCTCCATGAATTTGTGGCTATGGAGAAAAAATGAGGGGCCTAAAAAAAAATACCTTGATGACTCACTCAAAATTAGTTACATAGCACTGCCTGAAAAAGTCGAAGCACTGATGCTAGCCTCTCATATTTTCTCTAGTGTCCTCATGAAACTTCAAGTAGTAAGCGAAGCCAGCCCACAAACTTCTTAGCATCCCCTGAAATGCAATGTTCAACACAAAATTAACACACTATTCCCTTCTGGAATAATGATGTTTTGTCCCCCAAAACGGTGTCATTGGTGATACCACAAAATGTTCCCCGTGGAGACATCCATCCATCCATTTTCAATACCGCTTCTCCTCAGTAGGGTCGCGGGGGCTGCTGGAGTCTATCCCAGCTATCTTCGGGCAGTAGGCGGGGGACACCCTGAACTGGTTGCCAGCCAATTGCAGGGCACACTGAGACGAACAACCACCCGTGCTCACACTCACACCTAGGGGCAATTTAGAGTGTTCAATCAATCTGCCATGCATGTTTTTGGAATGTGGGAGGAAACCGGAGTACCTGGAGGAAACCCACGCAGGCACGGGGAGAACATGCAAACTCCACACAGGATGGCCAGAGCCGGGATTGAACCCATAACCGATGCTGCCTCTCACTGTGAGGCCATCGTGCTAACCAGTCGGCCACCGTGCCGCTCCCGTGGAGACAATTTACTGATTTTACAAGCCTGGGACAGCCACTCAAAAGTTAGCTAGTGTCCCCAGAAATGTGGACGCTCGTACCTCCAGGATAGTTCAAACAGCCAGCAACGCTAACGTGCAATGCTGACCTGCTTCTAGCGCCACTGGAATAAAATGGGGAAAACTTTACAGATCTGGGACAACCCCTCGAAATGACCTAAATATTAGCACTCAAAATGCAAACAGGGTGACACTAGCAGCAAAATTCGGCTCGCCAGTAAGATAGGAAATTTGAACAGTGATGCTAATCTACAATACTGACTTTTGACTGGAGCCCACTGCGGAGGAAAAAAAACGGACATTACGGGTACCGGAAAACCCGCCAAAATTTGAGAAAATTTACTGATTTAATGAGCCTGAGACAACCCCTCAAAAATAGCGAGCTTGTGTACCTTGAAATATGGTAGCTAGATACTAAAATTGCTTTGCTCGCACCTCCAGCAGAGTTCAAGCAACCATGCTAACCGGCAATTGTGGCTCAAAAACTAGAATTATGTACATTGCAGGTGTGAGAACGACCCCTCAAAATTGCCTCACTTACCTACAAAAGGAGCCGGCTACTTGGGACCTCAGGAAAAATTGCATGCCAAAACTAACTTGCTATCCCAGCCACAAAGGTTTAAGCAAAATTAAGCTACAATAGTGGCTTAACTAAAACAAAAGCAACAATACTAATTCCCTGTGATATATATATGTTTTAAATATTTTACATCTTGGAATGATCCCGCAAAATCAAGAATCAAGAAAGAAGTTGAGACCTAGCCTGAAAATTGTATTCCATGGCCAACACCGAATGAATGTTTGATTTGCGCTATTTAAGTTACGTTTGGGAGTTAAGTGATGCTTTTGGAAATGTCATGGAATTTTCTAATGGGCCATATTGCACAAAAATGTTTTGTCAGGCACAAAAAAAAGCACATTTTTAGTGGAATGCATCATCCCATTTTCAGAATTCTGGCGTTTAGTCCTCAGCGGAGTATAAAAAAGTGTCAAAATGAATAGATTTATCAACTACTGGATTCAGAAATAAATTGGCAACTATTTTAGTAATCGAGTAATCGTTAGAGCCATCATTTAACTTGAAATTGTCCAAATCTTCTGTTGCGGACCTCTATGTAGTTATGGCTTCCCTCAAAGGGTCTTTCTGACTGCAAATAAGAATAATATACATAGATGTTTAACTGTCTCATCGTGTTATTAATACACAACAAATTGATGGATTGCCAGGATTCAAATCACAACTCAACCATAGTAGTTGGTTCACTTACTGCTCAATTTATCGGAAAATGCATTACAAAAAAAAACTTGCGAAGTCTCAATGTTATGTTAGACATGATCATTTTAAATTTTGGTACAGATTTTAGCAAAGGTCATGACAGACATGATTTACTTTTGTAGGATTCATAAAATTATGTGGCGGGCCACATCTGGCACTCATGGCTTGAGTTTGACTCCTGTGTTTTAGGAGTATCACTTATCCCAAAAAAGATGTAATGCAAATCCATCAATCAGTTGCGGAGGATAGAAATAATAATTTCCCCGAATGACAAGACACTGGATGAGCACGAGCTGATGGGGGTTTGACAGAAAACAGCAGCATGACAGAAGAATTCAGTGGAGGTCCGACATGCACGAGTAGACAGAATTCTCGTTTTTTCAGACATAACAACACCATATCATCATCTTTTACCCAGTGTGTCCCAATTATCACGGCATGACAGTTCTACCTGGGGCCTATTCTGAGCGCGCATAATCAGCTTACCAGGTTGAAGACAGTCTCCACGACGTCTCGGTTGGAAACTTCCCCAACTTCCATTAGGCCGGCCAGGACGGCGAATTTCATCCGGATACCGCGAATGGGCACAGTGGGGTTGAGCGGCAGGGTGCCCGCCGTGGTCTCCTCGCTCGCCATTGCTCAAGGTGGGCAGGTGGCGTCCACAGGTAAAGCCACCTGTTCGCCTCCAATGGCGGCGATGATAAGTCAAATGAGGAAAAAAATGAGGAAAGGGAGCGGAATGCTCTCTTTAATATCCCTGTGGGTTAGTTAGTGGCAGTCTACAGATACATCGGCAATAGTACGTCCCTCGCCATTCACGATAAATAAAGTCAAATAAAGTACAAAGAGTGTTCGCTCCGCTGTAGGAAATGTCTCCGCGAACTACTCCTCTTCAAGTCCGTAACTTGATAGTCTGCTGGCGGGTGAATGCCCTCCAAAGATGTAGCAGGGCGAGTAGGTGAGGTGAAAAGATCGAGGGTGGCAGGTAGAAGCACGGCTAGCCTTTTCCCGACGTTCGCTTCCTCAAAAGGCGTCCAAAAAGGGGCAACTTTACAACCGGCGGAAGTTGCTATTGTCATGGAGTCTATTCACTTGACAGGTAGCGGTGCCAAACTCTCAAAGCTCGGACACACGCCGACTGAACCACCGCGCGCGGAGGAGGAGTCGGGGAGGTGGGGTCCGGTTGCCTCGTCAACCCGGGAAAGTGCACTCAAGCCCGGCCGAAGAGAGTGAAGCTTTCGCCCAGCTGCTCGCTGCGTCCGCCTTTCCCTTCCTGATTTGCTCCCCGGTAGCTTTCAGACCGTCACCGCCATGACAGTGGTAGCCCTTGAGTGAGGACTTCTGCGCATGCGCGGCAACGAGTCGCGTGTCCGAGCGGGCTGGTTCCGCTCCAGAGGCGGCGGGGGAAGGACGCAGGTGCGTGCGGCTCAGGTGGTAGAAGGACACACTCGCCACTGTTTAACGTCGCCCTTTTGTCACAATTTAAATGTTAATGTGAGTTTTGAGCGACTTCCCATGGGAAGAGAAAGTATCGCAATTAAAACGGGACTTGGCTTTTGCCACAAAAGTAACCCCCATCTATTGCGGAATTACGTTCCTAACCACCGCTGTCGTCAATGAAATCCCACCGCAATATAGAAATATCGTATTTTAATACTTTACGCATGTTTTGTAGTATTTATAGCACATAAAATGGCTCTAAACACACTTTTAAAACAATACAAACATTTAAACAATTGTGAGCGAGTGTTATCCGCGCCTGCTTCCCCACGCGTCACACGCAAGCTTGTCACAATGCTCGCAACACGAGAGAGAGCAGTAAATAATACTAAAATATTGGACAAATGATTCTTCAAAAATAGAATAACAGCTGTAATAAAGGCAGCACAGTGATCTCTACGGAGATGCTTTGATGACTGGAGTGTAAGGTCTGTCACCTCACTTTTGTCACCCTTTTGAAAGCAATTGTCAAACCAGTCACTGCAGCAGAAATCTCCTGCCATCACAGGGATTTGTATGAAATGTTCTGATACAAAAGGCTCTCATAGACCAAATACAAAGAAAAGCTTTAAATGTGTATCTCTGCCTGCCGGAACTATCAACAGGGTCAAAATACTATCCATCCATGACAAAGGTCGCAGGGGGTGCTGGAGCCTATCCCAGCTATCTTCGGGTAGTAGGCAGGGGACACCCTGAACTGGTTGCCAGCCAATTGCAGGGCACACAGAGATGAACAACCATCCGCGCTCACACTCATACATAGGGGCAATTTAGAGTGTTCAATCGACCTGCCATGCATGTTTTTGGAATGTGGGAGGAAACCGGAGTACCCGAAGGAAACCCACGCAGGCACGGATAGAACATGCAAACTCCACACAGAAAGGCCGGAGCCGGGATCGAACCCATGACCACTGCTGTCTCTCACTGTGAGGCCATCGTGCTAACCAGTCGGGCCACCGTGCCGCGTCAAAATGCCAGTAATAGACAAATGACGCTTTTGTGAATTACTAAATGAGTTGGTCCGATTCTTTTTCTGTCTCTTGGATTATTTAACATTGGCACTTATATAATGGGTTTGCGTGTAAAAATTACATCACAACTAAAATGCATCTGCTCACTTCCACATTTCCTCATTCTCATATAAATCAGCCATGCAGAGGTTAATCTTTTTGATATGTTGAAAGGGTCATAGGTAGGGATGTCCACATACATTTTGGTGCCAATTCATCACTGTTTTTGGACGTTATAAGCAATGAAAGTACATTGATTTCCAATGGAGAGTTTGTAGTCGGTCCCTTCAATGACTCTGCAGTACCATGCGGAGAGTAGAGAGGGGCGTGGCCATATTCCTCATTAAAAGTTGGTGTTTTTCAAGTCGCCACTTATTTCCTAATTTCCCCAAAATGAATGGATACAAAATAAAATGATTCCTAATTTCAGTTTCCTGATGAAAAATATATATAAACTGAGCTTGTTGGTGAAAAATGCGCCATCTTGGCTGGCCAGCTACTTTAAATTAGGTTCATGAATCTTCAGTTAATCGAAAAGTAAACCTGGAACTTCTATTTACATCAATGTTGATGAATGTGTGTATTTAATTATGCTGTTATTGAGAGACTGATGGTGCGGCACTTGTCCCATAGTGTGAGAGTTCTTGTGTAACTAGAGCTTGGGGTGCTCTGAAGGATTGGCAACACAAGATTTTTATTGAAGTAGATTTCATTACAAGTCATTGATGGTGTTGTGGTACACTCGCATGACTTGTGTGTCGGCGGCGTAGGATCGGTTCCCGCTCAGTGACGTGTCTGTGTGTGCCTTGTGACTGGCTGGCGACCAGTTCAGGGTATAGTCTGCCTTTTGCCTGAATGGATAGGCTCCCGTGACCCTGTACAGGATAAGCAGTGTTGAAGATGCCACTTTTCATTATATTATGATGTGCATAAAAATATTTTGCTCGTTGATACTGATGAGGGTTAGAATTTATGATAGTTAAGCCAGTAAGAAAGTGGGTCTACTCCCCCCAGCGCTGGCTACGTCAGGTATTGCTGCACCTGTTGCATCCGTGGTGGCTGTGCAAGGGAATCATATGACTTCAGTCAATCACCTGAAACCATGAAACAATCAGGTGATTCACTCCCAAAAAAATGTGCAGTTGCTGCTTCTGATGTATATTAAGTGATTTTAAGCAATCTTTGAAGATGTGGTTATATGGAATTGGAGTTTGAAGCATGAAGTTTTAGTATTGAACAGCCATCAGTATGCATTTGTACAAAACACTTGTTTGCAGCAGCAATTCGTGTGTGGGCTCATAGTAGACTGTTGACTCACCTGGCATCACCAGACCAACTGGAGGGCGAATAAATCCGCCTGAGCTTGCACACATGTATTCGTGCCGCACTGTTGACCTTTGTGCTGACACCACTTACCAGAGGTGTCTAACTCAATCAGCCAGGGGACCAAAACTCAAAGCTTGTTTTAGCCCACAGGCTAAACAGGATAGACATTTTTGAACAAACTAAAATGAAACATTTTGAAAATAAATATTAATTGAAACAGCCAATATACAATATTATTCCCAAATAAATCAAGTTCAACTTAAAGTGGCCAAAATGAGTTTCCTCCGCAGGGTGTCTGGGCTGTCCCTTGGAGATGGGGTGAGAAGCTCGGCCATCTGAGAGGGACTCAGAATTGAGCCGCTGCTTCTCCGCGTTGAGAGGAGCCAGATATGGTAACTCTGGCATCTGATTAGGATGCCTCCTGGATGCTTCCCCCGATGAGGTGTTGCGGGCATGTCTGACTGGCAGGAGGCCCTGAGGATGACACAAGACACGCTGAGAGACAAAATCTCCTGGCCCCCCTGGGAATCCCTCCAGAAGAGCTGAAAGACATGACTGGGGAAAGTAAAGTCTGGGCTACCCTGCTTCTGACGCTTCTTTAAGCGGCAGATAATGGATGGATGGATAATAACAGATGAATCCATTATCAAAGAAGACGATTAATTTTTAATTAAATTTTGTGAAATCATCAATTGAGAATATGTGAAATAAAAATCTCGCTTGGCATCTGGACCAGAAAAATATATTCAGTGTTAATAGCATTTGCTTTGACACTGAGAAAAAAAAGGAACTTTCTAGGAAATGGGTTGGAAATGTGCCCGTTTTGATTCATCTTCAATGTACGTGCATTATCTTTGCTGGAAAACTTGCCCGGCCCCTTTGGGGCCATCACATAGGCACCTATCAGATACAGCTCACACGCAGGGGTAGGCATTGTCAATACGTGATCTGTGACCCCAGCGCAATGTGAGTCGCGCATTTGCAGGTCACACATCACAATTTATTCTTTGGAATTAAAGTTCTTTTAAATGAGCATACAAAAGAAGTTATACATTGATTAAGGACAAAATACCTAACTCCACCCATATTTCAAGGTAGAGATACACATTTTAAAATGTTAAATCCTTTCGAGTCTTATTCAGAGGTTTAATGTGGAGCATTTCTTTGTATTTATTTATTCATTTATTTATTTAGTATGTAGCTCTGTGATTGAGACTTTGTAACATCAAATTTTTTGACTGTATAAACAACAAAGGGTTTGGGGAGCCGTTTCAAAAGCGGTTATCTGAGAAAGAACCCCCAAGTCACACAATTGGAGTACAGAGACATTAAATATGGGACTGTGCAACAAAATAGGAAACACAAAAAACAACACTTTCATAGTATTGCAAAACAAATTATTCATAGAAGCAGATTTCAATTGTCGCGCATTATTTTGGGTTTACATTATTTTCGAAATTACTCTCTGTTGTTAGAATGCACAGTTTGGTGTAAGTTGCTTGTGAGCTCAATCTGTAATTGTCATGTTTAATGGAAAGTATGATTGGATACTTGTTTTGATTAATAAAGATTAAAATTAAATGGAGTATCTTTGTAATGATTTCTGAGATATTTTGAGCAAATTAACTGTGCTTTTTGTAATGAAGATATAGAAACCTTAGAAAGTGATTTTTTTATTGTACATACACCTAATTGTTGTTTGTTTGCTTAGTTATGTATTTTCCCTCATTCTTCATTGAGAAGTGTTTTGTTTAATTTTACTGGTAATTGATTAAAAGCTATATACGATGGATGGATGGGTAGTCTACTGTGGTTAGTTGCACCGAAACTTAAAGTTCAAAACATTTTGCTACTGGAGCAATGTGATACGTACCACAGTTAGTGCAGAGGCATCACCACATGTTTTTTCTAGTGCAGTTGCCGTAGTTAGCGAATAAAGTTGGGCGACTTTCTGCGCGTGCGCGACTCACATCGCGCATGCGTCACAGATCGCGTAGTGACTGGCATCGCGAGAGGACATCACAAACAACCCCGTCGTTCGCGTTCTCTTTAACTCTCGCGCGATTTTCTCCTTTCCTTCTCTTTCACTCCCTGTAGCCATCATGGCAGTCGGCAAGAACAAGAGGCTGACTAAAGGCGGCAAAAAGGGTGCCAAAAAGAAGATGTAAGTACGAAATATACACAGCGGAGTATCAAAAGACCTCCACACTACAGATCGCGACCGAAAACGTTCCAAACCGAGACTGGATGAGCGCGATAATTTGCGGATAACTCTGGCTTCGGCTACTGTCGCTGACGCGGGCCTGTGTCGGTCGCCTTGTGGATTGAGCTTTTCTTTTATCACACCCTTGGATTCGTTTGATTCAATTGTTGGTTAATGGCCATATTAATTTATTTATTAACCTCCTAGCGATGAGCAGAAGGTGGTATAATCGTTCAGGAGGGTTTCTTAAGCGCATCTCCTTTCTTGAAGCCAAAGCATGTTAGCATGGAGTTAGTCGGCGTCACTTTTACGAGTTGTACGTCCCATTCTTCTAATAATGCAGTCCTAGTTCTGTCCATTTGTGCCTGTTAAAGAGCCACTCTGAACTGTTTTGCAGTTCAATTAATTTAAAATGTGACCTTTGCATTTGGAGTGAACCTTGTGGAATATGGGAAACATGCGAAAATGTATTGCTTTGGCAATCAGACGAAAATTGAGGAAAGTCAAATGATTCCAAATGATGATTTGCATCATTTTGTTTGGGAGTTTTGAACTTGTACCATAGGAGTGATTTAAATTATTAAAACAAGTGGCCGTGTGACTTGAAGGTAGTGTAACTGCAACTTGAGTAACATTCATTTGGTTAAAGGGTCACACGAATGATTGAATGTGAATGAGAGCTGCTGTTGAAAGTTGTTGTTGACCAAGAAGAAGCGCAATAGCCCACGACGTTTTGGGGGGATTGTGAACGTCCACCTGAATGGGTTGTTTGTGGTAATGGTTTTAAAACACATTTGCGTGAAGGGTTTTTCTTGGCCCAAATTGAGCAATCTTTGTTCTGATTATCCACGCAGGAATGTATGCTTGATTCTAATGTGAAGCAATGTTAATTTTTCTAAGAACAAGTTACCACCCTGCTTTAAAAAAAGCTAACTAGTTTCTTCAAAACATCTCTAAGCCTAACAGATCACGTGTAACACCTTTTAAGACATATTACACAAGCATTTTTACATGGTTACAAAGGAAGAAATATTTACCCCGTTTGCCTTGTGAGGAGAAGTGGCACAGATATTGGATGGAAATCCACTAAAGGTGTAGCTTTGAAATGTGACTTCCAACAGTTTCAAATCCAGAGTCTTTGCAATTTAGAAGGACAAAGTGAAAAGTCAACCTCAGAGCTGGAGGTGGCCCAAAATTAGACAAGGTTTGCTGCCTCAAAATGTGATGTGCAGGAAGCACCCAGAAACACTTTTTTTCCCCTCGTTTCTTTCAGTGTGGACCCTTTCTCCAAAAAGGACTGGTATGATGTCAAGGCGCCGGCCATGTTCATCATCCGCAATATTGGCAAGACCTTGGTCACCAGGACACAGGGAACCAGTGAGTCTAGTGTTTTATTATTGCTCTATTACGGGTGTCAAGATCCACTCCTGGAGGGCCGCTTTCCATCTCTCCCAGCTGCAGCCCACCTGATTCTAATGATCATCTCATCAGCAAGCTCTGGAGAAGCCTGATAAGTATCCTGCTCATTTGAATCAGGTGTGTTGCAGCCGGGAGAGATGGAAAACTTTGAGGACACAGGCCCTCGGGGACTGGAGTTTGACACCCCTGCTCTTTTGCCAAATGATTACATTCTTCCTTTCCGTCGGCTGGGTTTAAGTGTATTTTCGTTTGGATATTGAATTTTTTTGTTTGTTTTCATTATTATTCCATTATTAATACAAAGCTTATGTCTTAGTGACATCATATAATTATAATATTGTAATAATATAATAATTTCTCTGACTTTTTCTACCGTTGCGTATTACTGGCACCCAAATAGCTTCAAACCTTTTGTGCCATGTCATTTTCACCCTGCCAGGAATCGCCTCAGACGGTCTGAAGGGTCGCGTGTTTGAGGTGAGCCTCGCTGACCTCCAAAACGACGAAGTGGCCTTCCGCAAGTTCAAGCTGATCACAGAGGATGTGCAAGGCAAGAACTGTCTCACTAACTTCCACGGCATGGACCTGACCCGTGACAAGATGTGCTCCATGGTCAAGAAGTGGCAGGTAACGTCACTTACGGATCTTTTTTTTCAATGGCAACATTCACAACAACTTAATAATTTCAGGGATGTCCAATTTTATTCCCTTCTGTGACTCTTCCATTCTCTCTTGCGACCTGATGGCATTCTGACACTAAGCTCAGTGGTCACTTTGCCTTGCTTTAGCAGGTTGCCACAGAGACACTGGAAGAGTAGCTAAAAGGCATTGAAGTGCAAAGCAGAATGAACACTACAACCGCATGTCCACCAGCACCAGGCACTTAACATACCGACAGGCTCGTTGTCTGTTTACAACCAGATGCTAAAATAAGTTTACAACAGCCAACTTTGTACTCTTTCGTCCGACTCGCACACCACTCACCAGGCTAGGTTACATATTTTAGAGCCATGCAAACTCAGTCATCGATTGTATGGTGTGGGATTGAAAAAGATGAATAATAGCTGCACAATCTGTTGAAAAGTAGATGAGAGAATAGAAATAATCTGTTACTTATAGTCCCTAAAACTGATGCGGTTTCTGGTGTTTTCTCAGACTATGATCGAGGCCCATGTAGATGTAAAGACCACGGATGGCTATCTGCTCCGTCTCTTTTGCGTGGGCTTCACCAAGAAGCGCACCAACCAGATCCGCAAGACCTCATACGCCCAGCACCAGCAGGTGCGCCAGATCCGCAAGAAGATGGTGGAGATCATGACCCGCGAGGTGCAGACTAATGACCTGAAGGAGGTCGTTAACAAGCTGTGAGTGGCATGGAGTTGACGTCATGGTGTTGTTGTCCTTCCTAATTAAACTGATGTTTTGGTTTTATTTTTTATTTTTTTGTTGTTGTTTTATTTTAAATATAGGATCCCTGATAGTGTTGGCAAGGACGTTGAAAAAGCTTGCCAGTCCATCTACCCCCTGCATGACGTCTACGTCCGCAAGGTCAAAATGCTGAAGAAGCCCAAGTTTGAATGTAAGCTGGAATTTGTCTAAATGATTGCAGATGGATCACAGGCACAGCTAATGCCAAAGTTTTGGATGTCCCTTCATAAGGCTGGCCTATAATGCAGTATCAATATGTATCAAGGCAGGGCCAGTTTATTTGTATACCAGTCATGTACAAGATAATTCAAAGTGCTTTATATAAAACGTTTAAAGCACTAAGAAAAGAGCAACAAAATATAAAAACACCACAAAAATCATATTCGAATCCTCTAAAATAATTTGATAAAATGATAATGTCCAAGTATCAGCCTTGATGCATTAAACGAGTGCTAATTGGGTTTAAAACAAGAGGTTGATTCATGCCAATGCTGAACAATATTTTCAGACCTGATTCAAATGCACTGACAGTTTGAACTAGGGCTGCACGATATTGGCAAAAAATGACATTGCGGATTTTGGGGGGGCTGCGATGTACATTGCGATATTAAAACTAGAAAACTTTTCACCAGATGACTCAAATAACTCTGTTTGGGAAGGCTTTGCTTTGTAATTATACAGCTCTGGGATGGCCACTTGAGAGAAATACATGCGCCACTGCATTTTATATCTTTTGTCGAGGATGTTTTTTTTTTAAAACCTCTCTTTCGTGACGGCGTTGAGTTGCTTTCGCCCCGTGAAAAGTTATTGCATTCCTGATTTGTCGATTCTGTTTGGACTTATCTATAATAAAGGCGTCTGTCATTGTTTTTTGAGTAGATGGTTTTACATCGGGTCCAACTAATGAGTCTGTACTGGTTATACGGGGGGCTTGTAATAGCATTCAAATGGTCGGACGGGTTTGTTGTATTACCTTGTGTTGCAGCAACAACGGCGAGGCACTGTCGGCAGAGGGTTTTTTGTGTGTTGTATGTTCCTTTTTATGGCCGAAATAACTCCATATTTTGGATGTTGAGTTTCTTTTGGGGACTAAATCTACTGCCACTTCTGCTGCCGTTGTCGGTACTAGTTAGGGACGGGTTGCTAGATGTGGACGGGGGTCCTTTGGAGGCTGCGCGCTTGCTAATGACGTCACGCTTTAACACATATTTTTCAAATACATTTCTTTGCCTCTGTGTTTGTTTTTACCCTTGGCTGTTCTATTTGCATATTTTGATTCGCTAAATACAAAAATAAAACAAAATAACCGCCACGTTGGCGCGTCAGCTCCCACATCACTTTCACATATGCCCCGAGAAGCCGCTGCCGCACGACAGGGAACGTTTGCGTTTCTCCTGCCGAACTTGCAACAATGCAGTGGTCCACTCAGGCTACAAGATGGTATGGATATAATGTCTGTATATAGTGTGAAATATTTCTTGATAAAACCTTTCCATATTTTCCCCCGACCCTTATCCAGTCTGATCTCCAAAGCAACGTAGCATTGACGTGACGTTCTCGACAGGTACGCAGAGGACACCAAAAGAAAAAAGGTTGACTAATTAGCAGGGAGCGTGAGAGAGGCGGTCTGTAGTCTCAACAATGTAGAGCATAGTGTAGAGTGCTGCTTTTATGAAACAAACCAAAAGTTTATGTGTTCTTTAAAAAAAAAAAAACATTGCACGTCCTACAATGTGACTATTGCGCATGCACACATCGCAATCGTGATGTTCAAACCACATGTCGTGCAGGCCTAGTTTGAACAGACTTCAACTATTTGGGATATTTGTTACACGGGAGGAACATAGTAAATAAATACAACTTGACTTTGTTTGAGCGGTCTGGCGCATTAGTAGGGTAAGAGTACATCTTGCATGTACTTTGCTGGAAGATCATTTTGAGATTTATAGACCACCAGCAAGATTTGAATTACATTATTTAACTCACTGGAATCCGGTGGAGTGATTTGAGGACTGACGTGATGTGTTCCAGTTTCTGGTGTTTGCGAGAACATGGGTGACAGCATTTTGAATCAGCTGCTGTTGCTTGATTGATTTGTAATCAAGACACCACCACAGTAATTGAGCCTTTTAAAAGTAAAAGCATAAACAATTTTTTTGTGTCTTGTTGCGACAGAAGGTCCTTCATTCCAGTTATGTTTTTCAGGTGGTAATGGGTAGATTTAGGAATGGCTTGGTTTGTCGCTGTCAATCACAGACTTAAGATGAGTGCCAAGGCCCAGATGAGTAAATTTGCTTCAGTTTTCAAGATGACCCAGACCCGCTACTTCTCTTGATTGGCTGGGTTTTGACAACCAGTATTAGTTCAACAGCATGAAAAGAAATTGGTATTGGAGGGAAACACACCAAACTAGTTTGACAATATCTTGAATGTTTTTAGTGGTTGAAATGCTGGCTTGTTATTTCTGTCAAATAGAAAAGAATGGCTGAACTTGTCAACAGGTTGGTTTCATGTTGCAGCTGTTGGTTTATTCTGGTTTCTTTCTAAAAACCTTGTGTTAGGCATGTTTGTAATTTGATTTGCATACTAGACGTGAAGAGAATTTCTTTGCAATTGTTGGCAAAATCCTAAGAGCATTTTGTTTAAATGGGTTTATTTCATCTTTATATTGGCCAGATTTGACTTTCATAGTTGTTGACCTCTTATTAAAGGTTAAATATTCATTTATGTATTCATTATTCGTACCACTTATCCTCACAAGGGTCTTATATTTTAAAATTAAAATCCTGTTTCCTTATTTTGAATAGGAGGGAAAAAATACTGGCTTATATAAAATACTTGCACCATGATACAATTTTCAGTCATATCGCCCAGCCCTACCCCTTCATAAATGATTGCAATTAGGGAAAGTGCGGTTGACATAGGATGCCCAATCCTTTGCACTCCCACCAGAGTGCCAACTTTTTTCCCCCGCCACGAATTTCATTAAATGTCAGCATTTAGTTTCACAATCAAATTGAATAATTGGTTTTTGTTTTTTTTGCTACGGTTGATTAATGCCCGTGTTCCTCCCACAGTGGGCAAACTGATGGAGCTCCACGGCGAGGGCGCTTCCAGCGGCTCTGCTAAAGCGACTGGAGATGAGACCGGAGCCAAAGTGGAGAGGGCTGATGGTTATGAGCCCCCCATCCAGGAGTCCGTCTAAAAATAAACACCCTGACAGATTTAATAATAAAAAAAATGTAAATGACTAACGTCGGACTTGTCTTTTTATCCTTGCTGCTGAATGAAAAGTTGTGAAAATTCAAAATGAAGTCCTTGATTATCCTTAAAGATGACGCCTAATCGGTTAACGTTTGCATTTTGGCAGAACAATTGTCTGCGCCAATTTTTATCTGAATTCTTGTATTTAATTTCACCAAGTCCTTGTGTTCAGTTACGTCTGTTTCTTCCTCAAAAACCTGAAAACTGCAGTAGATTAAATTTAAAGCCCTAAAATTGGTAGTAATTGTTTCCCTGTAAAATGCAGAATTTCTTTTATTGCTATTAAACCAAAAACAAGTTTAACCTTTAAGAAAGACATGGACACTCAGCTTTTATTTCTCCCTAAAAGTTTTAATAACTGAAAACATTTGGACATTGTTTTCCTTTATTTGCAGCATATTTTTAAAACTATTTTTTTAGGTCAAGTGAAAAAGCGTGAGTACATGATCATAACCCCCACCCCCCAAATAAAATTAAGGGATTTTGTGTGGGGGTGGTTGGCTTTAATACCATGTGATGTGAAATACTGTATCAAACTATGTAGCTCCACATTTCCCTTTTCTTTAGTGGTATTGACCATTTGTTGGTGTTCCAGATCAAATAGACGAAATGTACTTGAGTGGACATCCTGGAATGCAAGCAAAACTGTAAATCATTTTTGCTGCTGTTTATCGGAAAATTGTTTTGTACAATACGGTTGAGAATTGGTTGCAATGCAGTGATAAACCATCAGATAGTACCCGAATTACAGAATTAGTAATCAACACAAGCCATTATCCAAACTGCTTATCCTCACGAACAAGTAACACACTATTCTAAATGTAATTCAGTAGAAATAATTTACTGATCTCAAAAACGGCACTGCACAACTACTAGTTGAGGTTTGAGTCACTTCATTAGAGCACTTGAATGTAGTTTTTAGGCACTAAGGCCCGTTGACCCCTCAGGTCACCCAGGAACCATTCATCATCCATAGACTCCAGATTGGTGATGACGTCTCCGACCTGTAAAGGAGCCAAATGTACCATGTCAGGTGGATGCTGATTCCTGAATACACAATTTTTAAACATACTTAAAAAAAGAAAAACCTGCAAAGAGAGCTCCTCATCGCAGTCTGAAGTGTAGTCATACATGGCCCTTCCCTTCATTCCACCATTATTAGTAGACCACTTTGAACTCTCCACAAAAGCCTTGGGAAAGATTCCTTCTTTGCCGTTGAGCCTTCCGCAACTCCACTCGTCATCGATGTGCCTGGTGATGAGAATGCGGTCGCCCCGCTTGAAGGACAGCTCATCCTCCGCCTTGGCGTCAAAGCCATGTCGAGCCAGCGCCCACTCTACAGAGGACTGAGGGGGCAACACGACAAAGTGTATTAACACCAGTCCGTAATGATACTTCTCTGTACAGTCGTGTCTTCCTCTATTAGCTTTAGTGAAATGAATAGAAATGCCATTAATCCAATTCAGCCTCCCACCCCAAAAAAATGTTGGTATTTTTTGCGATTTAATAAGGAAAAAATAATACTCTATTCTGTCCTTTATATAAAAAAAAAAGTAATGATAGCATAATTAATGTAAAGAAATAAACTTAACAGTTGTGCATCCTGATTTAATTTAATACTACAATCCAATTCAGTGCGATGATCCTTCTGATGTACTCACTTTGGCCACCAGGACTCAGAGGCAGTACTGTATAATGCAATCATGCAGACAGAAACGAAGTAGAACAGACTTTCTGCTACTACCACAAACTTATACATTTTGAGTGGCACTCACAGATATACCCAAGAAAAAATGTATATAATCGCATATAAACATTTTTTGTATATAATCGCATTTTAATTGATGATATGTGCATGGATCACTTTTCCAAAACTTCTTCGCACAACCGTACGCCACACAACTGCGGCATTTTTGCCATAGAGAGAGAAAATAAAATGAAAACGCTGCAGAGAAATCAATATCTTAAAGTTAGGCGCGCTTAGCAAAATTCAGTGCTAGATGGCGGCTTCACTTCTTCCTACAGTAAGTACTGTAATAATAAAAAAAATTATAGAGGATAAAGGATATATGTCAGTGAGTATTGTTATGTTATTTACGTACGTGTTACATTGTGCTAAAAAATCCATCAATGTTAACCATTAACATCTAGGATTTTCAATTAAGGCGGCACGGTGACCGACGGATTAGCACGTCCGCCTCACATTGCAGAGGTGCAGGGTTCGATTCCATCTCCGGCCTTCCTGGTGCCGCCCCCCCCCCCCCTCCCCCTGCATCGAAGGCGTGTGTGTGGAGAGGGTCCACACGTTCAAGTTCCTGGGAGTACAGATCTCCGATGACCTTTCTTGGACACACAACACCACAGCAGTGGTAAAGAAGGTCCACCAGCGTCTGCACTTCCTGAGAGTCCTCAGGAAATTCAACCTGGACAGGAAGCTGCTGCTGGCCTTCTACCACTCGTCCATCAAGAGCCTGCTGACGTACTGTGTCTCCACCTGGTACAGCGGCTGCACTGAGGCGGACAGAGTGAGGCTCCAGAGGACGGTCAAAACAGCGCAAAGGATTATTGGCTGCCCTCTCCCCTCACTGTCGGACGTCTACACCGCCCGGTGCCTCAGCAGGGCTCTCAACATCGTCAAAGACAATACCCACCCAAACACACCTGTTGGACCTGATGCCCTCTGGCAGGCGCTACAGGTGCATCAAATCAAGGACCAATAGACTGAGAAACAGTTTCTTTCCAAGAGCCATCTCCATTCTAAACTCACACACACACACACACACACACACACCCCCCCCCCCCCCCCCCCCACACACACACACACACACACACGACCACCCTTACCTTGCAGAACAGCATCGTGATGTGTTTTTATATACCCTATTCAGTATTATTTTCCATTGCACTAACTATTCTCTTATTTATCTAATTTATATATTTATTTGAATTATTGTTGTATTGCACTGGAGAGGGGAGCTCTCTAATCTCGTTGCACACTTGAGTACAATGACAATAAAGGGATTTCTGATTCTGATTCTGATTTTCTTCCCGTGCCTGCGTGGGTTTCCTTCGGGTACTCCAGTTTCCTCCCACATTGCAAAAACATGCATGGTAGGCCAATTGAATACTCTAAAATTGCCCCTTGGTATGAGTGTGAGCGCCGATAGGTTTTTGTCTTTGTGTGCCCTGAGATTGTCTGGCATCCAGTTCAGGGTGTACCCCGCCTACTGCCTAAAGACAGCTGGGATAGGCGCCATCACCCCCTGCAACCCTTGTGAGGTGCAGCGGTACAGATAATGGATGGATGGATGGATAATATTTTGACCCTGTTGATAGTTCCGAGAGGTAGAGATACACATTTAAAACTTTTCTTTGTATTTGGTTTATGAAAGCCTTTTGCATCAGAGCCTTTCATACAAATTCCAATTCAATTATACGGTCTGTTCGCATTAAGTCAATGGGTCAATCTAGCTTCATTCTATTTTGGTTGATTTAAATATACAACGTGTCATTTTACTTTGTTTATTTTGGTGATAAACATTAAGTGGCAGTGGCATTAAACAGCTTGAAGCCTCTATGATGAATTGTTCACTACATGCCAAACTGCTGCCTATTGGGTAATTGAGTGTACTTCTAGCACACAGTGCCTGTGTCTCAAGTTTGGGCTTGCAAGTCAAAGAAAAAAAAACAGGCAAATGACCGATTGTATCTAAAAAAACAAACAAACAAAAAAACTAAATAGAAATTGAGTCACTCATACACACCACGAGGCACCACCATAAAAATAAATGTGGGCTACCTGAGCCGGTTTTACCACTTCTGGCTGATGACTGGCCATGCCTGTGGAAAAAGTGACACAGAATTCAAACGTAACATACCTGGGAAACTCTGAATAATACACATAGACAGGACAACAATGGATGCAATTACTTCTCAATAACAATTTAGTTGACTTTGCTTTTGTTTAATTTCGTGCGGTTTTTTTTTGTTATTTTGTGCGATTTTGAAATAATTCCAACTATATAAATCAACATTAACAAGTTACGCAGTTAATGAAAAAATTTTATTTTTTAGGTCAATAGAATTTAGGCTAAAATTTGGAAATGATAGGTCTAAGAAATTCCACCAAGTCGGCCCAGAAAACAGGCGAGCCGGATCCCTGAGCAACTCTGATGTCATTTTCAGCCTTGTTTAAATTGGTGATGGCACATAGAACATATTATTGCAAATATTTTGGGGGGGTTGACTTAAAAACGTAAAAACAGCGCCAAATTGTTTATTAGTGTGCATTATTTCTTACCTGGTAATGCAACCCTGTTGGGATTAGTCCGACCCTGCTGCCAAGTGCGCGGTGGCGGCAGATCTTCAATGACTTCCACAAAATTGAGAGGGAAAACACCGGAAGCGGGGCCCAACTGCCCGCGGGCCCACTCGTCCCCCGCATAAGCCTCCAGCTGGATCACGTCGCCCTCCATGAACGATAACTCCTCGCCGCTCTCGCCCGTGAAATCAAACCGAGCCTTGCATCTGGGACCACTTAAAAAAAAAAATAATAATAATTTGTATTGTTTGTGGGAACAAATGTATGGTGGATATAAAAAGTCTACACACCCCTCTTCAAATGTCAGAAAGTGCATGTAAAAAAATACCACTAAGATCATTTGGGTGCACTTTGCAAGTACCCTCTTATAACTGGAAATGTAGCTGTATTCAACAGTAACCATCCACACGCAAACTCATGTTTAATGGGAGCCTGCACACACCTGTCAAAGTGCCTCTCATTAACCCCAAATAGTATTATTCATTCCTTCATTTTTTTTATCACAAAAACTAGCATTTAAACAGTGAGGTAAAAAAATCATAAAAATGTATTTTTATGCAGCTGTGAGCAAGTTGAGGCGTTAAAAAAATACTGACATAGTGTACAATATGATGAGTTACATACTGTGTTTTGTGCGTGTACGTTTAAGCCATGAAGGTGTCAGAGCATACAAAATACATCGACAAAGGATAAAAGACATACTAGAAGTAAAAAATACTGGATCCAAAAAAAGGAGGACACAGGTATTAAAACATTTCTTTAAAGAAAATAAAACTTACGTGACTTTCGCAGGAAGTGATTTGGATTTCTTCTCGGGAGCAAGTTTTGGTGGTGCATCCGACTAATTGGATAAAGAGCACAATGATAATGCATTCGAATGACACTATTGACGAGAAGGATCACTTACTTACCAGCACTTTGACAAAGTTAACTGGGAAGTAACCAGTGGATTCTTTACAAGTCCCCCTGTACCATTCACTGTCCACACGCTCCACCATATTGATGATGTCTCCGGCCTTCAAGCCCAGCTCTCCTGGACCCTCTAATGGAACGAAAACAGTAGTTTTCTATGAAATTACAAATTCATATACAATCACGATGTATATTTAATTACATTTTTGATAATGCACAGGTCACCGTTTGTCAGAGTGTTATTTACGAGCAAGCAGTGAAAGCCGAATTTGTAGTCTTTTGCAGGATTTACCGAAAAACATTCAATACATTTTAGATGGATGGTTTAATTCCATTTCATTGGACACATCCTTATTATTTACAGAAAAACATCACAAAGTTATATTTCTTCATGTTTTGTCTTGAAATAATTCAAGCACGAAGCACATTGAGTTACGTTGTGTATGACTTGCGCCACATAAATAAAGCTGCATTGCCTTGCCTTTAAAATTTGAAATACATTCTTAAATATCATTTTCCCCTCCCACATGAACAACTTTATTTTCTTTGCATTCAAAAATTGAAGAGACAAGGTTTAACATTTTTTTTCCCTCCAAAAAAATGTAAATTACTTTTGTTCATGTTCTGGCTAAAAAGAAAAAAAAACCTCAAACCCAACAAAATATACCGTAAAATTAAAATAAAGCAACATGGACTGTGTGCTATCTTTTCAACTGTCTGGCTAGGTCTATCTCAAAACAAGCACCTATGCTGACAGATCCTACTCCAACCACCTCAAGCATTTAGTTACAAAACCTTTTATTGTTGCTCAAAATATCAATTGTCCATCAAAGAAACAGGTGCTACTAGGCTAATAAAGTTTGTCACCTGGAGTGAAGTCATGCAAGGCTTGAACGTTTAGTCCATTTTTTTGCTTGCCAGTAGGACCTGCAGCCTGCACAAACAACAACAGTCTCTGTTTTAATACGTCCAAGATCTTAGCCAGCATTAAAAGAACCTTCTGGAATGCATAAAGATCACCAGGCTTCCACTGCAACTGTTTTCAGTTCCGACTTGTTCTTCTGGCATTTACCATTCAGTTTTGTCTTCGGCAAGTTAAATACATGCTCAATCGGATTCAGCTCAGGGGAATGACTTGGCCTTGATTAACATTCATTGGAATTGTCTTTGCCTCAAAAAAAAAAAAATATTCACTTGCTTTCAGGTCACTGTCCATCAGCGCTTTGAAGCACCATCCAATGAGTTTCTAAGCATTTGGGTGAGCATGAGTAGATAATATTGCCGGAAATGCTTCAGAATTCCTTCCAGTTTTTGTCAGCAGCCTCATCATCAATAAATACAAGGGAACCAGTTCCATTGGCAGCCGACCGCATAATTTATAAAAAGCCCATCTCACCTGGAATGACAGTTCTCTGGTGTGGCTCCGGTGAGAGTCCGGGGCAGCGGATCCATACGGAAGCTAGCGGAAGGACACGCACACACACAAAAAAAAGACTTTGTCATTAAAAAACCAGTTCAAGCAACAGAGACATGCTTCTGTAGATCTTCTCACGGTGTATTTGTCATAGAGACTATGGCCCTGGACAGGTCTAGGAGGAAGTAGGAACGCTTTGGGGGGCTTGGTGGCCTGTACGCTGGGTGGCGGCGGTCGTCCCGGGCCGGGTTTGGCTGGAGGTGGGCGTGGCGGGAGCGCTTTTCTTATGTTTTGCTGCCTGAAGTGTGACCAAACGGCATCACTTAATTGTGAAATATAAATGTGAAAATAAGTGAGAGTTTTGCTTCTACTCACTGATTTGGCAGCGATGGAACCCGCTTGTCACTTAATAATCCCTGCAAAGAAACACAAGTATTTATACTCGGCTTAGCTTTTATGTTTTTCTGTTTGAAAACAGCAGGTCTTCACCCAGCCTAGCTACCGAGTCATTGGTAGAGAATTCTTAAAGACTGTCATAGCAACCATTCGATGACATTCCAGTCTAAACTGAAATGGATTCATCGATGAAGGTAGGGTTAATCTACTCAATCATCGTGATTTAAATCACAAGTTCAGAACATCTTATTAAATCCATACTTGTGTTGGGATGCTGGGTAAGGACTTTTGCTTGGGGACGGCTGTTGTGTTGAGGGTGCCTACAGGTTTCCGAGCAGGCAGCGGAGGAGGATTTCCCTGAAGACTCTCGGTGGCTGATGGGATATACCATCTGTTATGTTTCACAGTGCTTTGCGAGCATGCTTCCTATTTTAGGTAAGCGAGGCTCACCAATTTGGCTGGGGACTCTAATCGTGGTGGGCCTTCTTGTTACAGCTGGTCTCGCCTTGACAGGAGCGGGATCTGCGGTCATATAAAAACATTTGTTTTAATCACATGACAGCTAAGCAGCATCTTAGTTTTTGTTTTAATAGCACTGTCCCTGCTAACCTTATCATTGAGAGTATGGTAAAGTGTTTTGTTGTATTCAGAGTGCACTAGTTTGTCTAAAAACAATGCTATTTTGTTTAACCTTTTGGCGGGTGATACTGGTTGTAATGCTATTCGTGAAATGGGCTCAATTAACTACTTTCACAACCCGAGTTAATGGCGAGGTTAGATCAGATTATTTTGTGATCCTTTCACTTTGAGCACAGGTGTCAAACTCAAGGCCCAGGGGCCTGTTCTGGCCCCCAACCTCATTTTATGTGGCCCGCAAAGGGCAAATCATGTGTGTCAACTTCCTGTTTCTAGCACATTTTCTTAACTTTTAACAACATTTAGATATGAGATACTGCCGTTGGTACCAACCCACCATTTTTAAAATATCATAACATCCCTCTGAGTGAAACCATAACTACGATGTGGCCAGTCGACAAAAATAGAGTGCAGTAGAATTTGATTACCTGTACTTTACTTTAATAGAATAATTAAACACTCAAGCACAGGCTAACAGTCTAGCTAGCAGAATGATAAAATTCACAAAAAGGTGTTTGATCCATGAAACCTTACAAGTACATCTATGAAATTCTGGACTCTTCCAGTCTCTCTGTATCCCTTTTGCAATCTACTGAGTGACGACACAATCGAAGGTCAGCGGCCTCTTTCGTCTGAGATCATCCCATTGGAAGCCTTGCAATGCTTCAGAACGTTTGAACTCTTGTCTTGGTCTCACAATGTCAAAATGTGAATAGTGGGACTCAAATACCAATTTAAATTGAACCAGGAAATGTATCGGTCCATTTGTGGATGAATCACCTGTTGTAAATGTTGCCCTTCAAGCTCTTTGTTGGAGTGTGTTGATGTGCAAGTTGTGAAAATGTACTAAAATGTTGAACAGTTTGACAAATTTGGAAAGTATGAAACAAATTTCACCTGTAAAATGTTGAAGCACATTTTAGGTTCATCCTGAAATTTCACCCCAAAGCCAAATATGTCTAACGTTTAAACTACCAAAGTAAATTCCCCAAATTTCAAACTTGAATCACTTCCACTTCATTTCAAAATCAAAATTCGACTTACTTGCCAGAGAGTCGGAGTGATCGTCATCTCTGAGGATGACAGTGGAATTGTGGTTGTTGATGTTGAGGTTGTGCTTCAGCGGTTCCTTGGGTAGCTTCACTGGCGGTCTCGGTGGCAAAAGTGGCTCGTCATCGTGGATGCTGTAGTCCCTGGTTAACACTGCCGGGTGCGAGCGGTGCGGCGGTCCGCCCCTTGTGAGCAGGGTCTCCAATTCTTCTCGCACGGGATTTTCGGCGGGTTTCTGGGGCGGCTGAGGTTTGAAAACCGGTGTCTGATCCTGGCTTGATAAATTTTGATTGTCCTGAACCAATAGCGATCTGGACGCCAATGGCGGTTTAGTGGACATAGGTGGCTTCACGGGCTTTCTGGGAAGAGGCTGTGGTCTGATCGCTTCAGAGGCACTCCCTTGCTCAGGGGCAAGCTGGCTCTCGAAGGCTTGGAT
The DNA here is from genome assembly GCF_059441095.1 of Idiotropiscis lumnitzeri. Classification (NCBI taxonomy): domain Eukaryota; kingdom Metazoa; phylum Chordata; class Actinopteri; order Syngnathiformes; family Syngnathidae; genus Idiotropiscis; species Idiotropiscis lumnitzeri. The sequence continues at coordinate 8,059,029 of NC_142398.1, forward strand.
CCTGGCCTGGATGTTTCGCTGATTGTTCATCTCGCCATGAACGTCTTCCTCCTGATTTGCTTGGTCTCCGTTCGGACTAAAAATGTCGAGCAGCTCCTTTAGATACTCGTTTGAAGAAATGTCCGCAGCATCTGTGGGGAGCTCATTATCTTCAAGTTTGACCAGTGTCTGAACCTTATCTCCTGTCGGTTTTCTGGATCTTATGCGAGGAAGTGGGACAGGTCTGAGTTCTAAGGCAGGAAGAGGAAAAGTTGTGACACTAGAACTTGGGTCAGGTTGCACAGCTGTCTCCCAGTAGACGGTGACCGATCTGTTGCAATGACCTCCTGAGTCACGTCTTTCCTGTGATTCGTGTGGACCGCTTTCAGAAGAACATTCCGGTCTGGGCAAGAATGGTCTTGGGGGTTTTTGTGGCTTTTTACCTGAAGTAGAATGACAATCAGTAAGAAACCTGATAAAAAAAAAAAAACAACCTCAATTCAATGGTTTCTAACCGGCTGATTTTTCCCCGACGGGGTCAGTCTGTGTGGAGCAGGTAATGGTGGTACACGGAGTAGAACGTCGGGGGGCTGCAGTGGGCCGAACAATGTGCTCCTCTCTCGTCTTTTCTTGAATCACCTGGTCATAGGACGGTGGGGGCTGAGTCGTGGAAAACAGAGACTTTAGCGTGACGATTTCTCGACTTGGTTTCATTTTGAATACCACGGAATCAACAGGCCCAAAGCCTCTCAACTTGAAATCAAACTGTACTTTTACTTCACTGGAATAGTTTAACACACTTGGGCTAGATTATACTGATCCTTGAAGTCTTAAAATATACTTTTTTTTCTCATTTAGTTTAAAAAAAAAAGACAATTCTTAGAAGTATGTGATCTTAAAAAAGCCACAAAAAACGATGTCATCTTTTTATTTCACATCATATAGAACATTTATCAGACTATAAAAGTATGATCAAATATTATCTAATTGGTTCCTTTTTATTTGTACTTGAGTTAAATATCATCAAGGTAGGTTGGTTACAGAGGATCCTCTCAATTTGAGCAGTTCTTAAATCGTACAATTTGCAATTCAAATTTGCCATGTTGCTCACGTGAAGTTTCTAAAGAGCCAAGTTTGACCAAACCTGGACGCCTGCCGACCAGCTGGATTGAGCGGCAGAGAAAGGGAAGACAACAGGCTTTGCTGAGGACCAGTTGTTGTCATCCAGAGGTTCCGCGGGGATGACAGTGATCTCTGGTTGCCTTCAAGAACATAACACACCATTCAGAATGCCAAACTCCACAAGGCATAATTTCAAATTACATAATCTAAAAAGTAGCTACTGCATTAGTCAAATTAAGGAATTTAAAGATTTTTTACATACCTTGTCTCTCTTGTCTTGTCACTCAAAGAGTTTTCCCTTGCTGAGAAGCAGAACAAAAAGACATGAAACTGTCATATTTTTAACACACCTGCACTGTACTACGTCTAAGACTAAGTGAGCACAAACTTACTTCGCTTAACAGCAGCTCGTATGGAAGACGAAGGCCCTGTGCTGTGGATGATTAAATAAATATAATCAATTCAACTAATTTAATCCAAATAATCACATCCAAAAACGACAAAAGACTGCAGCTCGATAAAAGATGCAGGCATTAAAAAAGAGAAATTAAAAAATTACAAGAACAGAGTTAAAAATACTCTCTGAAAGTGGCTAAAACACATTTGTGCCGCTTAGCCTGGAGAAATTCTTTGGTCATCTTCCACTCTTCCAATATTGAGCCTTTTTTTCCTCAGTTTTTTACCTTTTGGAGCCACCGTACTTTAAGCTTATGTTCAGTATTTTGCAGATGACCCAAAACAAGTCCCTTTACTTTGGTGGAAATGTGCACTGCTTTGATTATTTTAACACACTTAATAAAAATGTCAGTCTGACTTCAGCCATTATCAAATATACCACTGCGCTACACTCTACATTTTCTTCAATCTTTTGAAACACTGTTCTCATAATCATGATACTACTAGACATACCAGCAAGTGTAGTCACAAAGTAGCACTCAAACAAACAAACCCCAAAGCCAATGAAACAGCACAAAATATCTTTCTTGATGGAGGTTCATGCATGACTCGGATAGGCCTCACATCGTTACAACTTACTTGCAATGCAAAAGATCTGCTTTGCTTTTGTCAAGATGATCTGTGAAGATGAACAGAGAGTTGACATTTTTATGAATGATGCGATGCCTTGTGTTGTTGGAAATGAATTACTGCCTGTAAAGAGACACAAACGTGTAATCCTGTGACGTCCTGTGACTAGCTCGCTGCTAAAATGAAACATCAACAAAACAATTGAACGTGAAAGGATGGCTCTCAATGATGTGAATGTCAGACATTCAAAGTATTCACTCTAATGATAAGATGCTTCTTTATGAATGCTCAAAGTACAAGACCTGGATTCCGCCCAAAATATCCACTATAAACAAAATGTCTGCCTTCCTGTTAAATTTTGTGCCCTTGAGATTTTATCCTCCATCCACCCATTTTTGTGTGTGATCTGTCAAACTTGTGACGGGCGCTATATCCATTCATCCAGTCAGCAGCAGCAGCCAATTATTATTATAATTATAATATTGTCCAGCCTCAAATTCCATAGAGTAGAATTCCAGGTGGCCACCAATGTGGCGGTCACGCCAATGTGACAAAAAATGGTTTACTTCTTTTCAATATGGCATCATTATGTCATTATGTATGTTTTTACAAAGTATACTATTATGGAGTTCTATACTTCCTGATTAAAAGACATAAAACTGCGTTTTTGTTGTTTTGGGGTAAGGCTGGAACAGATGAATGGAATCTTCATTCATTTCAACTGGAAAAGATCATTTGAGAGTGGTCGCGGAACAAATCAAACTCTTATCTCAAAGTATCAGGGAGTTTAACATTCGTCAGAAAATGGCGGTGACATAGAAAAAAAAATATTGCAGCACATGAGGTTGAAACCATCATGTCATTGTTATCAGCCCGTAGTTATCGGAACGCACAAAGGAAGTCCGCCATCATCTGTTCTTGGAAATGTACTCAGACTCGCAAACAGTGACAAGACAACATGTTCTATAAATTAACTTTCTTTACAGCATGAATCTTTTGTTTGTCACCTCACTTATTTCATCTTAAATTTCAATAATCAGAAATGTTCATTTGCAAAGTGAGAGAAAGAATTCAATATGTATCTACTTTCTATAGCTGGTGCTATAAATAAGAAAACTCTTCAAATTTTGAAATCGTGCTCCCATTTGAATGTTTTCAATGCTCCTTAATATTTATTTAATTCCCTATTATTTATTTATATATTTATTTATTTATAGTTTATGTATATTGTTGCCTGCTATCATGTTGTGCAGTCATTGAGATTAAAAAATACATTGATTCAAAAAAGGACCTAACTACCATCTAAAAAATTGATAGAGAAAGTACAAATGTCAAAATCAAAGCACTCGTGTGACATAAAGCAGACGCAACCATTTTGCTGAAGGCAAAATACTGTTGAAGTCAACCTAAAACGCACCTGTCACATCTGTTACTTGTTTCTCGCTTTTGCTTACCTTTCACAACAACACCAGCGTTCTTTCATTATTAGCCTGACAAGGCTTTTAAGAACACTTCCTTGTTTATACACAGAAGAATATCCTTTTACACCAATGTATGCACCACACCTTGCACCTTAAGGTGGGCTTACCTGCTGAGGAGCTACATGAAGTATGTCAAGTCCACCATTAAAAACATGTTTCCATTTATATGCTCTCCGTTGGATGACCTACTAAAACGGAATGGGTTTATGCCAATGCGTGTACGTGCGTCGTGTGCGTGTGCGTGTGCCTGCGTGTGTGCGCGTGTCAATGTGTGAGAAAAAAAAAAAGCCACACGCCCACAATCACCATGTTGGACCAATCACATTAGGTGGAATGCGGTTAGTCAAGAAGTGGAGCCAGTGTCACACGACAATGACCAAGTGGGAAAAGGTTTATCATCAAAAGATGAGGAAGTATAACATCAAATAGGGCGGGGGGGGTCACAATAACAATATTTTACTTGGAATTCAATTAAGTACAAGTGTAAAAAAGTAAATATTCAAGAATATCACCTGGTGAAAAAATTAAAAAATAAGAATAAAAAATTGCCAGAAAATGATTTTTTTTTTTTTTTTTTTTTTTTTTTACAAATCATGCTCCTCCCCCCAAAAAAAGTATGAAAAAACAAAAACACTTCCATTCAAGTTGAAATTGCACATTGACAAAAAAATTCTCACGAATGATTGTTTCACACCCCTCCCCAAAAAGTTATGAAAACTATACCGGGTATGGAAATCATGAAAAGATGAAAAACAAACAAACAATAACATTGTCGGAATTTTACAGCAATAATTCAACTATTGACCAAATTTGGCAAAAACGACACCGGAAAAAAATCTTGAAATTTCAAGAAAATTCATCCCAAAAAACAGTAAATTCTATACTTTACACCTCGAGCACATGACTTTTGTATGTAATTTAAATGAGGTTTACTGAAATGTAAAAAGTTGAATTAAATTCCACCCTGCTACAAAATAATCCAAACTTAATGAAATACAGTTGAGCTTTATTTGACCTCAAATCAAGCTGGTACAATGACTATTTTTGATTTGCAACGTTTCCGTATAATCCGAAAGACAAAAAAAGAACCATGATTCATGTTTATAATGTAACGTGTTGTGATGTTTTTGTGGAGTGGACTCTAGTGCACATGGTCTATGAAGCTGCTGAGGTCAGCGGAATACTCCCCCCCATCACAGCTGCGTCAGTGCCACTGCAACACATGCTGACATTGTCTACATGCTTTGGACCACAACAGGCGCACAGCAGCTGCCTCCTTAAACTCAAACATTTAATCTGAAAAATGTAAGAGCAGTTGTGCTTTGAGATGCGAGTGAATTTGATCCATGAATATACACGAAATAAAACCACTTGTATCTCAAATTCTCTTTCCCCATTGAATTGAATGGTAATGACATTAATCAGTACCATTATCTTTCATAAGGAAAATTGGAATATTATAAAATTGTAGAGTGACAATAAAATGTCAAAAATAAATAAAATTAAATGTTTTGTTCATCATGATTTAAAGCTGCAGTTCACAATTTATCAGGCTACTCCTTCTGGTGTGTCCACCGTGGCCACCGATAGGCAGTACAGTGTAAAGTCAAGTAGCCAGCCTACTTCTTCTTCTTCCACTACTACTGTAAGTGGTTCTGTAAAATACTGTAATATATATTTTTTTTATTGACATAACAAATATAGGCCTGTGTGTATTGTTATATTATCGATGTACCTGTTACATAGTTAGTGTTCAAATATTTCTTTCTTCTAAAACCACAATAATATACACTGTTAGCATGCCAATGCAGTATTACATTGTCGGTTAGCATTAAGGTAAGTAGAGATTCCATAAGGACAAAGCTATTTTATTTTTTGAATGCACCAAATGTAATTCTCTTTGTTTTACGTATATTGTGACATTAAACTTAACAGTGAGTTGGCATTAAACAGTTTGAAGCCACTGTTTTGATGAATTGTTCAGTCCTAATTATCATGAGTTGAGTTTAAGGGCAACATGCAATGCTGATAGCTTAAGGTTAAGGTCGCAAGTCAAAGCAAAAAAAAAATAGTCTGAATTACTTTTAACATATATCTAAAGGCATCATTGTATGTCAACACCAGTAGACATAATAATACATCAGTCAACTACTGTAATTATAATAAAGTTTGTAAGGCCAACCTACCTGTTGCTTGGTTGATGACATGATGAATTTCCCTCTGCTCCTCTTCTTCCCCACGCCTCACTTCAGCCATCATCCGTAATGTAGGATGAGAAACAAGTCATAGAGAGGAAAAATTTTAGATAATTAAGTATGTGTTCTCCTGGGATGGTGTGCAAGTGATTATGTGTCCACAGTGGTCCTGCCGACTGCAGCACTTTGTGTGGGTGGGACACAGCAAGCCCGTCAACATGGACCCCACCCCTCACTAAAATGAGGGGTGAGCACTGCATTAAAGGCTTGTTTTACATCAAAGTTTTAAAACACTATCAAATACCTCCTGCAACTGCAATACTACACACTGTCCATTACCACACCACATGATCCCTTATCAGATCATATTCAGTGATAACATACCATTCCATACCCTTATCTAGTCGAATCATAACATACTATACCTCTATACACCATACTGCACCAAACTGCTTCTATTCACCAACTGACCTTCTACTTCGTCATAGCGTAAAAGAACTGCCTCATGTTATCTGAACAATGGTAATAAGGTTTGGGGAGTAATTCGTATAATCACTGCAATTATATTTATACATACACTGTAGTACTAAAGAAGTGGTTCTTGTCCCACTAATTGTAGTTGGACTCTCTCTAGTGGTATGCAGTTGAATCAATGCCAAAATACATTTCAGCTGTGCTTAAATTTTAAGTTCAATAGATTTGCATTTAATCTTCAAGACTTTATTTTTAACATTTTATTTGTGTATGTGTATTAACCATTTATGTGCAAATGAACAATCCCACCACCACATATACTTTGACTTTATTTTCAATGTTTTTTTTCAGATTTTTTTCCTCTTGTAATTTTTGGGGTTTTTCTGTTTGGACAGTTCTTGTAGTGTTTCACCTTTAATCATTTTTTCCCTCGCTGGATGTTTCAACTGTCTGAAATTCTCGGGGGGCAATTTTAATCATTTTTTCTTGTAACATTAAATAATTTTATTATGATGTGAAGTTTTTCCACAATCAATTTCTACTGATTTTTCACATTGTGTTTACTTTATTATTGGAAAAATACGTATTTCTTCTTGTAATTTTACAAAATGTCCTCCTCTATTTCAGTGTTGGTCGTTATAGAGGCACTTGAACCTTTTTTAGGCCTATACTTGGTGTCAAAAGTATGAGAACCATTGTGCCATTTTTTATAGTTCACCACGTAAGAAAAAGCGGTTCGGTATTTTCTCATGCAGTAACTTCTTTGTCCAGCAGAGGGAAACAATTTACAACAACTGTATTACTTTGCATTGCTTCACTTTCTTGTTCAAAATTATTCCACAAAACCATGAAACAGCAACGTTTTGAGGAATATTACCAAAACTAAAATTAATTAATTTATATAATGTGTTGTCTTGAAAGGCAAAACTAAGAGAGGACGTCAATCATCCGAGTGGGCGGGACTAAGCGGTTTGCCTCTCGCCTCTCTTCACCTTTGCAGTCAAATCGCTCCCTTGCCTCCACACCCCTTCGATTCGCCACCACGTCAAGAGCTCCTTCACCTCGGGATTTAAAGGATTTAAACTGTGTTGTGGAATTGGCTTAGCGTCTGCGGGAGCACACAGTAAGAAACAGGAAAAAAGTATGCTATAACGCTCGTGTTTTACCCCCATCTCTTTCTAAATGTTCGCACTCGATGTGACTTTTCTAGTTTGGCTTCACTGTTCGAGTTGGGAGTGTGAGCCCATGCGCATGCGCGGTGGTGATTGACACACGCGTGTGTGCGGTAGCCCGATAGCGAGCTTGCTAGGTGTACGATTACAAAACACAACAACGTTTACTTTTACTACTTTATCGTTTCAAGGGCAACACTCGATGTCACATGTTTTTTTCACCTTGCAGAGAAGGATTTATTTTAGGATACTTTTGATGGTCTTCTGTGTGGACAAAAGTATTGGGAGACTCCTTGAAATTCCCCAGAATATCCTAAAAATAAATGTACTTGCCTATTGGTGTTTTATCATGTGTAACGCTTGCCCGACCACGCATCATAAATTAATCTACTTTTTTTAATTTAGAATTATTGGAAGGCTCATGAATCTCAAATATCAGGTATGATGCAGGCGTTAAATTACCTGATGACGTCACACTGTCATTCCATTACACTCTGGACGATGACATAATATATCAATGAATGTTCTGTAATTATAATTTCCCCTTTTACCATCATAAAAAAGCGAAAGCTTTAAACATGAATTCATCATTCAACTGTATTACAATACTTATTAGTGGGAATGTGCTGGTTATCATGAATAATGAGTAATGTGTTGCATTGCATTGAATTTCATTGGATGAGTAGCTGAACCAAAAAAAAGTCACACTGTGATGACATGTCACAAGTCACAAGTTTAGGAGTGTCTCAGATAAATCACCATCCCAAGTTATTTTAACTCATTCATGGCCATTGGCTTTTATTTAAGTCAAAACATACATTCATTTTAACTGGGCTTGCAGTGAATGAGTTAAAACAAATTCCCACAAGCACTAAGAAGGCACATTTGATGCCGGCAGTAAAAAAGAATTTGTCGAAATTTATAGATTACATAAAGAATCATAATGGGGGTAGGGCAAATAAAGACACATTAAAAGTTTTAGTCATGCTGGTAATTAAAATATTGTATAAATAGAAAATAATAATAAAAAATATATACATATACTTAACAGGCATCTTAAAAAATATATATATTTCCAACTTTTAATATAAACACAAAACCAAAAATAAATCCAAATGAATTGCGTTTTAAAATACAACAGTTCAGAAAGAAGAAAATAAGCTAAATTATATATAAACAATATTCATTATATTATAAAAATAATGGTTTTGTTAAATACTTGAACATCAATTTCACAAGAAAAAATGAAAACATTAAAAAATCACAAACTTTTTTTTTTTAAAGAAAAAAGTTATAATTATGAATAACAGTTGCAAAAAAACAAACTGACACAAAGTTTAAAAACAAATATTGGTACAATGACTGAAAAAAACTCAGAAACAGTGGAGGAAATAAAAGGTATTTTTTTTATATTTCAAAGTAAGTACAGCAATTGCAAAATATTTTTTTTTTAAATTACAGAAAATTAAAAAAAGTCCAATAATGTTTACATTGATATACAATACAATACAACTTTTTTATTTTGAGGACCATTTTTTTGTAGTTGCAAAGAAGCAAGCTGGTATTGCAAATAACAAAAGTGCAAAAACAATGCACATTTTGGCTTTATGTAGTAACATTGGGACTGCCTCATTGTTTATAAAGGTTGCAAAACAATGAGCAGATTAATGTTTGTATTATTTTTGAAAAAACTAAGTAAAATTAACAACCCTGTTGAGCAGGTGCCATGACCAGCTCAGCTGTGTCTCGAGTTTGGGATTAGCCGCAAACTCCTCCCCTTCTTAGACCGACCCCACCTTTCCCGAAACGACCCCCAATGCTTTCTGACTGCTTGGATAATCTAACAATATTTTGTTATTTTACATTTACTGGACTAGTATTAACCCGTCAATGGGAATTAGGATTTTAAAAGACATTAAAATGTACCAAAATTGTGTAAAAAAAAAAAGGGTTGAGTAGGGTTTGAAATGTATAACTACTAAGTATATAAATCAAAAGAGGCAGTTTCACCAGCTTCTCATTTTTTTGTGTAAAGACTAGAACATGTAGCATAAAAATCTGGTCGAACAATTTGTGCTGTTTTTAACGCCTGTTCTACATCCTACATATTCCATAAACGGGCAGGCCCTGTAATATGGATTATGTTTCCACAAAGGTAATGTAAACAGACTGGAGTAACACACCGCCCTCCACCAAGACCAAACAATCTGTCCGTTCTAAAATAAAAACTACTTTTTGCACATAAATCATTCAGTTGGAGTCCCGGATAGGGATTGGTTGAAGTACGAGCTCTGAAATTTGCACCAAATGACTGCTTTAAACCAAAATGGCCGATTTGCTCTGAAATTGCAGTTGTGGCTCCTTGAGACTTTTATGTGCATCCTGTCATGATCAAAATGTTTGCTGAAATTCATGTCAATTGATGAACTGGTGTCGGGTACTTTTTTCCACCCTAACTTTGCAGGGAGTGCTATTAGTTAAAAAAAATATATATTGGTTTGATTTGGTGATTTATTTATTTATTTTTGTGGAATCCTGCAAGCTCACAAACAATCTAAAAGAATAGTACACATTTGAGTGCAGACTTCTGTCAAAGCCAAAATGGTAACAAATGTCCGGTAAAGAAATGGTGGAGCAACGTACTTGTTTGTTCATTTTTTTTTCAACTTACTAGGCTACTTCATGTTTTGTGAAAGATGACAAAAGATGATAAGAAAAGCTACAAACATCTGCACAATTTTTTAGGGTGGACTTTAGCAAGTTACACCAGTCTCGATCAAACTTGCTATCGCCAAGTGCTGACAAAAAGACCTTGAAGGTAAAACTGGATGAACAAATAAAAAATAGTCAAACTGGTTCATTTTTAAACAAAGTAAAGCAAATATTTGCCAGTGATGAATCAACATTTAACTCCTCAAACTCTCTTACACATGACTTATTTGCATTGCTAAAATCAGTCGACCGTCCCGCTCTTATGGCCATATTTTTTTTTTAACCTGTAAACGTCATGCAAACAATCCTGTGATGAGATTCCTGAGGCAGACAGAAGCCTATTGTACACCCACCCTCATGGAAACGCGACAGTCAGAGTGATGTCATTGCATGCCCACATTGTGTTCATACAATATCTCAATTTAGCTTTAGCCGCGCGAGCGTCAAGATAGCGAGCCCCGAGTTTCAATGAGCTCCTTTGTTACTGTCCTTGATATGGTCAGATTCCTCTTGACCTAGAAGATTAACACGTAGCCTACCTACATTTGAGTTTTTTAGCCGAATGAGTCAAATATGTTGCTCAGCCACCAAATATCTTCAATGAAAATGAACTTCAATTGGAATCCACACCCCATTAACAAATTCACCATTCATTCTTATTTTTTTTTGGGGTTGGGCGGGTGGAGTGCTTATCATCCTTTAATAACTGAAAACTCATCAAATCACAGTTTTTTTTCTACCGGATATGAGGGCATCAAAGCCCTATTCAGAAGAAAAGTAGTTCTTTGACTCCATATTATGGCATCTATTGTAAATTTAAAACCTTTTTATGGGGGCAGAGTCAATTACTAATGGTTTTCCTCGAATTGTCCTGGTGTACACCCCGTCTCAAAATATTTTCGTGATAAACACTAATCTATGCTAATGCTAATTTACTTGGCATCCAACATTTGTGCTTAGCTTCCATGTGTTTGTCATCAAAAAGCATTTTTTTAAGTAGTATAAAAAAATTCGCACCATACGTTTTCCAACAATTTAAAAACACTGGCATTTAGTTTCACCGCTTCACGTTATTAGTTTAATTTTTTCATGATCAGCTCAGTAGATAACATCCGTCGCATATCCAGTGACTGAACGGCCGGTATTGTCCACTGGTCCACCGTTTTTAAAGAGCACAAAGTTGGTGACGAGGTTATCGTGGGAATTGTATACTAGTCGAGGGTTGTATTTTTTTACTAACCTTGTAAAGCTTTGGGATTCACCATATAAACAATACTGTGTGTGTAGCATTTTCTTGTTGACTTGTGGCCCTGCACTGACTTCACTTGAGGCTTTAAATATTTCATCAGCCGCTATTGCTTTGGTTGCACTCCGTGTATCGCCGTGGCAAGTTCTTGGAAACTCTTCAATGCTTTCTCTGAGTTGAGATAATAGAAAACCCAAAATACAATAATCCCTCGCTAATTTGCGCTTCACTTTTCGCGGCTTCAGTGTTTCACGGTTTTTCTAACATATTATTAATAAATAAATGACTAAATAAAAATACAGCCATATTGAGGAAGGGTGTGCTGCTTTGAAGATATGAATCGATTCAGAGGCTCCGTACATAACCACGGCTCGACCAATGAGAGCACGGGTGGATTTATCCCTTGAGCTGACTGGCTTCACAGTTCACATCATCCCAGCATCGACCCTTGTTGTATCGGCCAGGCTCATCATCCACATTAATAAATGAACGTCACTTTTGACCAAAGTTCTGTTCGGAAACTCATAACGTTATTCAAATGTGCCGTTGAGTTAGTCAGAGTCGAGCTGGATACGAGGATAGAGATACAGCTGTGTTGAGAAGCTGTGAGCAAACCATGCTCAGACACCCAACAAGCACGGCTCACTCAGCAAGCCAAGAACAACAAAGCATCGGCAAATGAATTGTTAAAATGATTGTTCAAGTTTGGTTCAAACAGCTTAACTAAAATCCCTAGAATTGTGTTTTAGCCAAAGGTCCTTGTTGATGTTATTGTAAAAAGCGAAAGTTAAGCCATGATTATTTGTGGCAACAGTGCACTTTGTCGCCCAAAGGAATCATGGCTTAATTTGCGACTTGCAAAATAACATCAACAACGACCTTTGGCTAAAATGCATCGGAGGGTTGTAGTTAAGATAAAAATTAAAACTATTACCTAGTTATTAGCCAATGTTCCAAAATTGTCCCCCGGCCAATTACGACGGAAGATTTGCTTGTAGAGCAACGCTCACAGCCTGCAGCTTGGTATTTCTTCTTCATTTTGCATTGTTAAAGTTAAAGTTGTGTAACAAGTACTTATATAGAAGGTTGGCAACCATACGGGGAGTGGGGGCTTGGTGTCGCAATGACATAATGGAGGCGTAAATCGCCCGCAAAATAAAAATTCTAAATACAATTTAAAAATTATAATAATAATTAAAAAGTGTCAACCTCTACTTTGCGATTGTTTTTTCACTTTTCATGGGGCATTCCACTCCAATTAACTGCAAAAAATGAGGGATGCGTGTATGTCAGCAGAAAGATTGTTTAGCAAGAATATTATGGGTGTGTCCTGCTCTGCCTGGAGCTATTTGAGCATAGCACACCTGTGCAAGTGAAAGCCTGTAAAAGTGCTGACAGCAGGTTGAATTCAATCCGCAAACCTCCCTCAGAGCAGATATTTACTTTTTTTTTTTTTTTTTTATTCTTGCCCTTCTCTATGAGACGCTTGGCCTGGGATTGTAATTTTTTTGCTTGTTTGTAACTTTTCTTCAGCTACACTTCCGGAAACAACCAAGATTCAAAGAAGTCTTTGGCTTACCAGTTTAATAAATTGTGTGACTGAGCTTTTAACTAAATTTTGTGAGACGCAGGATGCCAGGCAGGAAACAAAGACATATTTGTTGAAGACAAACTACTTTTTTATTGATTTCATTACTGAAATTAGCCTGTTAGGTGAGTTGAAGACTAGAAATTGTCCTTGGTCTTCTTCACGAAAACACAACCGATATCTGACGACAAACTGTGCAGCAAGAAAAACATGCAGTCACTATCGCGATAATCACAAGCATATATTCATAATCCTTTGAAAAAAATGATTAATATTAGCGCCGAGAGGAATGGAGACGTCTACATGGACAGTAGATACAACTGCCTGTAAAACTATTAAACTATAAAAACCATTTAATTATTTTGTAATTAAGTTTAATTGTATAATTATTGTAGTTTTATTTTGCTCCGTACTGACATTTTTTTAGGGGCGGGGGCGGCATTTCTATTCATTTCAGTGGGGAAAGTATCTCAATGCGGCACTATATTTGTAATTTCCCTTTTTTGTAGAATTCTTGAGTATGCAAACTAAGAAATCAAAAAACACATTCAATATCAATTATTTGAAGCGACAAAAATATTGAGAGGCCACTTGGAAGTCGATCATGTCTTCTCAGTAACGTTAATCCCGGTCGCGGATGACCCAGACCCAGTAGTCCACTGTGTTTATTTTAACACTATTATGACATGAAAGTGAACTTTACAACACATGACCACATGACACAATTCCCACGATGGACGGAGCTGATGCTGCCCCCCCACACTCCCTGTTCCCTCCGCTTTCTTGCAGTGACAACTTAGCATGGTGGTGTTTATAGTCCAGGACAATGCTCTTATTGTCTTCCTGAGCTGGAATGTTGAGGACTTCCTTGAAGGAACGCGGTGATGAGAAAGCGCTGACGTTGCCATTTTTTTCTTTTTTTTTTCCTTCTCAGAGGGTGGACGCTCCGCCTGCTGCACATGTGGAAGTCGTCATCTTTCACTGTGGTCTTTCCCTCATCCCCTTTTTTCAATCTCCTCCCCTTGCGTCCACGTGCTTCTCGGAGCATTTTACTCACGTCCAGTCATTTCCCAGCATGCTTCGCCTCCTACACTCCTCACGCAAACAATTCCCACACGCTCTGTCTCACTCTCTCTCTGTCTCTCTGTTTTTATTCAGCCGGCGTGGCATCAGGACGTCTTGGTCGCTTGAACCCCGCGTTCCTGCTTGAAGATGCTCCAACCAAGGTAGGACCACAACAACATTCCATTCATGGAATTTCGACCAGATGGCAAAGATTTGAACGCCCTCGATGGGAATTCAAAATGGGCCGCTAGGATTGGACAGAAGGGACGTTTAGGAAGGGTGAGAATTGCTATCGTGACAGCTTTACAGTTGTGCCCCCCGTGGTGACGCTATGCCTAACGACTTCTGTGAAGGCTTAGGTTGAAGTTTTCAGTGTGTTGTCTTCACAATGGAACAATGGAAGCAGGGTTATGTGAGTGCTAATCGGAGATTTGCTGCAAAAATCGGAGGTAAACCAATGCAATGCCAAAAAGTTTTTTTTCAATATTTGTCATTATGTTGGAAGTGGAAAAATGTTGCAATGCAATGCAAAGAAATCGTATTTTGTGTTTAAACTAAAATAGTCAATTCATAAAACAAAATTGAGAATACTTTCATGTTTTTCCAGAATAAATTATTTACAGTAAGTATTAGAGAAGCAAAGAGTGATTTCCTCGGACAAGTCACGTTTTTTAGAATTAAGTCATGATGTAAGGAGAATTTTTCTTTTTTCGAGGGAAAGATGTGTTGTGCTACAAGAATAAAGTCCTCATTTTCCTGAAATCTGTTTGTACAAAGGAAAGAAAAGTTTGCTGTTGTTTTTTTTTTTTTTAATGTAGTCATAGTCTTACGAGAATTAGGTTGAATAGCATCACATTTTTCAGAAAACGCACTTGTACGATAACTAACTTTTTTTAACATTAATAATGCTCCACAAAGAGTCTTAATTTTCTTTTTACAATTCTTATGTGAATGAAATTAAACATATTCAAAATGAAAATCCTAGGCACTTTTTTTTTTTTTTGTCACCGCCATTATGTCATGAATGCATAACATCTCTCCAGAGACAGCAAGACTTGTATCCTGTTTGCAAATGTGACGAGAATTGTTCAAGCAGGTTAAACAAGGTTGTCAAAGCAAACCGGTGTCTTACTTTTCCAGTCACCAACATGTTGCGTCTTTTCTACGGCCAAATAGATGCCAACTTTCCCAAATGAACTGCAAAGTTACAGTTCTGCTTGTTTGCCTCCCAGGGAATGCCACACAGTAAGCACACAGCAAATGATTTGTTTTCCATCCAACTGGCACATAGCCGCAGCGCGCACTAGAAGCCTCTCAGGACGTCTGAGCAATTTGACAGCTCGGCCCCTCCACCCAGTCATGTGACTTCTCGTGTTATTGTTCCTGCATGCCTAGCATTGCCGCAGCGCGGCGGCGCAGAAGAAGAACAGCGTACGGCGTGGCTCTTCAAGGAAAAACATTTGTGTTTTTTCCACCTAAAGCAGGTCCTCTGCTGTTCGTCTGTCTCCCGTGGTTATGGAAGTTGGAGACGCCCTCCTCTGACATGGTGAAAGACGCATAAAGACCGGTCGCCGGCATGGCTTCCATGGTTGCCACCGGAAACCAAGATGGGCCGTCCGTGGTGCTCCAAGGGGCGGATCCCGAGACATGCATGATTGTGTTCAAGAACCACTGGGCTCAGGTAAATGTCAGCAACCTCCACTGCTCAGCGCACATTTGGTGTAACAAGTGAAAGTGAAACGTCGCCATGAACTAAAAAAAAGAAGAAAATTGCAGTATTAATTGATGACAGACAAAGTTCAAGTTGTGTCAAGTTACTTTATCAATTGTAAGAAGTCGTTAACCACTGTTAATTGTAACACCCAATAAAATGCATGGCAGCTTTTACTGGAGGAGTTGATTGATGATCATAAAATTTGCGCAATTCTAATTTTTAAGCAGAATTTCTTTTCCTGCATAAAACAATTTTGACAATTTGTTGTGAGGGGGGAAAAGTGAAATTATCACCCGATTATTTAGCATTTTCTTTAACAAATCATAATCATCATCAGATTTCAATCAAAATGTAAGGATTCTTTATTTATTTACTTTTACGCGGTTCTATTGGCCTTGGATTTTTGCCAAATATATATTTTTTTGTTTGGAGAGTTGGGGTCAAATATCAAGGATATTTTTTAACAAGGTCTCTTCAATTTCTTTTCAAAATGTGTGTCTTCATTTTCCCTGCCAGATATTTTTTTTTGTAAATGATGAAAACATATTTTTTAACCAGATGCAATTCACAACCAATGTTTTTTTTAAATTTCAAAGATTTTCACTTCTAACTGGATTTTTTTGTTTTTCTACCAGATATAGCAATGCGATGTTTCACCAACAACTGGTGAAAAATTTGTCAGCAAAAGAAAATCCCCAAAATTTTGCGAATATTTTGCGACATTTGCGCCACAAAAAAGAAAAAAAGTTTTTTGTCTTCGGTAACATTTTCCCAATGTTAGGGATTTTTTTTCTTTCTTTTAAAATAAGCATTATTCTAGCTTGTTTTTGGCTAGATAAAAAAGGTTTTTAAAAAATTGCAATTTTTTTTTTATTTATCTTTTTGTCTAGAGCAATTTTCTTTGTTAATTTCGATTTTTTTTTTTTTTTTAATTACTTGCTTATTTTTACCAAATGAGTATATTCCTGCAACATCTGCTATTCAAAGAGCAGCAATATAGCCAGTTCTGGTGCCAAAAATAACAATTTTGTTTGCACTCTTCGTTTTGACAACGAACATTTAAAAACAATTACATCATATCCTCAAATAACTCCCACTGTCTGTGGTGAGCGTTGACAAGATGACAATGATTATTGCTTTTGGATAATTCTCTTGGGGTTTGAAGTGGGAGGGTCAAGTATCGCTGCCCCGTCATTGAGGTGAGGCCCGGTCAAAAGTATTTGTCGCTACAGTGACGGCACAACATGCTCCAGCCGTGTCCCGGCAACACTTAAGTGCAGAGCAGTTCTCCTGCCAGTGGAATCTTGGCAGCGTGGCGATGTCTGTCTCAGCTTGCCCGCCCACCAATGTGGGACACGCTTGCAGTGCTACGCCCTCACCCATGCGAATGAATTTACATGTTACTTTGGTTGTAAGAAAGCTAAAAGTCCTTCAGCCTCCTAAGATACTTTCTGCATACAATTTGCACCGTTCTAAGGATCTGTACTTGACAAATTGCAAGGGGAAACGCCCACAATTCTAACAGTTTCATTTCTGGCACGAACAAGGACATTTTTATTCCAGATGTACATGACTGTAGAAGCTGAACTACTATTCAATATTGAAATGTTGACGTCAGTGCTACTAAAAACTCTTGAGCTTTACTGAAGAGCAGTGATTGAGTGGAAGTATATAGTCTTAGGTATTATATGTCACATTTAATACAGAGCAGCCATTGATGGAAAATACTTGTCTTATATTTTGTATGTAATATCGAACAATTTACATATCGTAAAAAAAAAACTAACGTTTTATATTTAACGCAGTGCTGTTTAATTTATTTTATATTGAATACAAGGCAATGTTTGAACTGAAAAATGAATAAATAAATGTGGCTGATTATGTGCATTTTCAACGTGTCTTATGTATTTTATATAAAATATTACCTTGTTTATATTCGCATTTTAACCAGTGGAATCACGGCTATTAATTCTATAGCGTTTACATTAAATCACTCCTTCTTTACATTTCTAGGATGCACTTTGTCACATTTCCATTATCGTCTCCTAAATTTACACAAGACAAGAGAAATGTGAGTCAGAAGAATTCATGGGGACTCATCTTTTTAAATTCTGCCCGTGCCAAGAAAAGTGAAGGTGGCCCAAAAAAAAGTGGGCATGCAGTCGTCCTGTGGTCTTTGGTTGCGTAGTTCGCTAGAGTGCTGTTGGTTCCCTGAGGCTCAGCTCTCAGCAGGCTCCTGTTTCCATCGACCCACTCGTGTTGCGATAGTTTGTTTGTTGCTACAGCAAAGGTAGATGACGAAGGAGGCTGACTCAGCACACACACTCAAGAGAAGGAAACCGTGAAGAGACAAAGGACAGCGTCTCTCGCTTGATTTGCTTGTCTAATCATATCATATCGTGTTTGATTATTAACCTGTCGGCATTAGCAGAAATCTATTACGTTTGATGTGTACATCAAAGATAATCATTGTTTAAAAAAAGATTACTAACAATGTCAATGTCAATTAGATTTTTGGAGTTAGACGACCAAGTCAAACTTTATAGAAATTCATTCAGAATTATGAGTGAACACTTTTGGAAAACTAGTATTTTTAGGGAGTACTTTTAGATTTGAGAGTATGAAGGTAACTTACTTAAGTAGTTCAATAGCTTTAAGATGCTTAGTTAACTTAAGAGTAACACAAGTGTATTTTAATGGTGGTTATTTTGATGGTACTTTTTGGTGGTCATTTTCACGTGGCCTTAGCCTATTTCAAAACACAGACACGCACATGTCGTGTTACGATAAACATGCAATTTCTCCCAGCATGGGAAACCTCACTCCATTCCTAAGTTTGAAATTTCCTATCAACACTAAACTCCTGTTTCTTCTTGGCAGGTGGTGAAGATCCTGGAAAAGCACGACCCGCTGCGCAGCGGCACCTCGGCCTCAGCGCCCTCACTGGGCGGCCTGGGCCTGGGCGGCGGCCCGCGCTTCGGTCCCGTACCGGGCGACGAGGCCAGCGCGGTGCAGAACTATGTGGAGCACATGCTCTTCTTGCTAATGGAGGAGGATTGCGGCAAGGCGGGCGCCATGGGCCCCATCCTGGAGTTTGTGGTGCTGGAGAATGTGATGGAGCGCCTGTTCGTGTGGAGCCTGCGCCGCGAGTTCACCGACGCCATGAAGCTGGAGCAGCTGAAGATGTATGAGATGCTGGTGTGCCAGTCTCGCCAGCCCTTACTGCACCACAAACCGGTGCTGCGCCCGCTCATGATGCTGCTGTCGGCGTGTTCCGGCTCGGCGGGGGCGCCCGGAGTGGAGGCCCAGCTGGTGCTGCTCCTGCACCAGCTTTGCTGCGTCCTGGCCAAGGACACGTCCGTCTTGGAGCTGTTCTTCCACACCAGCGAGGACCAAGGCGCTGCAAATTTCCTTATCTTCTCACTGCTCATCCCCTTCATCCACCGCGAGGGCGTTGTGGGGCAGCAGGCACGAGACGCGCTGCTGCTCATTATGTCCTTGTCGGCCGAGAACCAGCGAGTGGCCAAACACGTGGTGGAGAACACCTTCTTCTGTCCGGTCAGTGCAGCAATTAATTTTTCACCTTGTTGTACAGGGATTCTCAATCGCAATGTTAGTTATACACAACTACTACTTGTAGTCCTAAACACTCAAGGAATTTAAAAAAAAAAATCAAACTTTTTAGAGGAGAATAATGTACAAAGATGTACAGTATTTTGTCAGGACAAACAATTGCAATATTACAAGAATAAAGTTCATGTTTTCTGAAGATAACTAGCTTAACAAGGTTAGAAAGTCATATTTTACCAAATTTTAATCAGTTCAAAGATGTTAAACTGTATTGTAATATTATGCCTTTTATTCTGGAAAAGACACCTTTATTCTTATGGGATGCCTTTTGTTTAAAAAATCCACTTTAGTCCTGAAATAATATGCCCTTTGTTTAAAAAAAAAAAGCTTCTCTTTATTCATTCAGAGACATCAGATTTATGTTACGTGTTATGTCACAGTCATATCATAGCTTTTAACAGGCACAAAGATCCAGTAGGGAGAATTAATAAATGAACTACTTTTATCAGGCAACATTTATGAATTATGGCAATCTAATAATTCCTTCGTCCCAACCTTTCAACACAGTTGAACATTTTGAACTTGAAGTTAATCAGAGGCTCTAAAAGTGGGGCGATTGTGGCTGACTCCCATTTAATCTTAAATGAAATGTGATTTGTTAGTTCTGAACACAAACATCACCATTTATATCAAGGTACGCTTGTTAATGACGGAATGATTTATGATGTTATTTATCTTAGTCTCGTTTTTTTTAATCACAAAATCCATGCATTTGAACAAGGGTGTGTTGACTTCATGCAGAATATCCACTGTCCGCCATGCAATTGTAAAACCAAAGAAAACCTTTAAAAACCCCACAAATGCTTATACGCTGAATCATATTCCTTCATGAATGTGTTACGGCCTGCTGATAGGAAAAAGGGTTCTCAAGCGCTACCACACTGCAATGACTTTTACACGTGTCTGGTTTTTATTTAATTATGCTAATCCTGCAATCACAACGCCATTGTAGCCTCAACCTCAGACGTGGCACAATAGGGGGAAAAAAATCAGCTTTTGATACCATTCCAGTCTTAACAATGGACAACCCTGACTGACATGGGCTTTGCTAACAGGTTATCCAAGGATAAGCTGACTGAGGATAAACTGCTGCTAATGCTGTTGTTTCTGGTCTCTTAATACACTGAATTAATTAACCATAAAGAGCAGAGAAATCCAGTTCATGCTGACATGGGTCATGTAAACACCACATGCTGTGTTGCTAGCTGCTGACGGCACACTTCAACATGGGCAGCGATTTGCTTAATAATTGAGGAAGCTCTTGATTATTTTGTCAATTAATCAATGATTCAGATAAATAAATCCTGTAGATATGTGTGTTTTATACATTGTATTAAGTGCAAAACTAAACAAGTGGAGCATATAAGGATCAAAAACGTTTGGGGACAACCGAATTTGCATTTTGGCACAATGTTGATATTACGTTATTTCAAAATGTTCCCTCCCTTCAACTCAACCAATTGGACATTTGTTATGGATCAATAAATAATCATCTTACCTTTGACCTCAGGTTCTTGCCACAGGCCTCAGCGGTCTGTATTCATCTCTTCCCACCAAGTTGGAAGCACCCAGTGACGAGTGGCACTGCCTGCACAGGGACGACTGGCTCCGCATGCCCTCCCTGGTCCAGTTCCTCAATTCCTTGGAATTCTGCAATGCCGTCATCCAGGTAAAAAAAAAAAATTAATAAATCAACTGTTAAAACTTCCAAGCCTTATCGCTAACTCCTCTCTCAACTTCCCAGGTGGCCCACCCCAATATCAGAGAGCAGTTGTTGAGCTACATCTACAATGGCTTCCTCGTGCCTGTACTCGCACCCGCTCTCCATAAGGTTCAAGTCGCCCAACAATTTCATAGTCATGTTTTTTTGTTTACTGATGACAGCACAGTGTAACATTCAGAAAATATAACAATGACAGCTTTTGAATTGCTTTTTGGTTCCCCTGTGTAGCTGACCCTAGAGGAGGTGATGACCACCACAGCGTACCTGGACCTGTTCCTGAGAAGCATCAGTGAGCCGGCCTTGTTGCAGACATTTCTGTCCTTCGTCCTGCTGCACCGTCACGAGAACGTCCACATTTTGGACACGCTAGTCAGCCGTATCAATACACCCTTCCAGGTATGCCAGGAAGGCAGTTCTCTAGAATTGGCATTAAACACCAGACCAGAAATGTTTTTAATTCTCTCCAAACAATGTATCATTTCACCTGTACATCCACCTGTTGCCATTCCTTCAAAAACTTTTTTGGTTGCTGTGCTGTGATATTTTTCAAATTGAAAATGGGTGCCCTGTCTCAATGAGGGTTGAGAAACTACAATATGTACGTGCATGTATATACATATAGTATATGTATATTGAATTACTGTATTCAATTATTTAAAATGACAATTATAAAATGTATATTATGAAATTAGCAAATTTTCTGACATAAAAAAAAATAAAACTGTTCAATTAAATTAAGAATTCAAATGCAAATGAGATAAAAATAGGGGCGTCAAAAACAATCGATATATCGACAACTATCCTTCCATTATCTTAGCCCAGGGGTGTCAAACTCATTTTTGTGGACGGGCCACACCGTAGTTCTGGTTTCCCTCAGAAGGCCGAAACGATAAATGTTTGATCACCTTATGTTATCACATACACACAACAATTTGAAGGAAAGCCAGTTTTTAAATCAGAAGCCAGTCAGTAATTTTTTGTTCAACAATTCTTCAATTCATTTTAAAAGGGGAGGATTTTTTTTTTTCAAATAAATGGCAATATCTCATATCTCAATGCTGTTAAAAGTGAAGAAAATGTGCTAGAAACAGGAAGTTGACACAGTATTTGTGTTTCCGGCTCACATAAAATGAGGTTGTGGGCCAGATCTGTCCCCCAGGCCTTGAGTTTGACACCTGGATATTAGCCGCTTCTCCTCAGTAGGGTCGCGGGGGCTGCTGGAGCCTATCCCAGCTATCTATGGGCAGTAGGCGGAAGACACCCTGAACTGGTTGCCAGCCAATTGCAGGGCACACGGAGACGAACAACCATCCGCGCTCACACTCATACCTAGGGGCAATTTAGAGTGTTCAATCAACCTGCCATGCATGTCTTTGGAATGTGGGAGGAAACCGGAGTACCCGGAGGAAACCCACCCAAGCACAGGGAGAACATGCAAAGTCCACACAGGAAGGCCATAGCCGAAATTGAACGCTGCACCCACATGACCACTCATCCACTGTTCCGCCCTCATTTAAACCATTTACATTGTATAATTGTAGAGTGTTGCCATGGCAATGCCCAGACCATTCCAACTTCCTGGTCCCGTTGCTAGTCAGCTGTGTCAATAATTGTGTTTACCAACAGTCAACAATGACACGCCAACATATAAAGCATGCTTTTCTTTTTTAGATTTTTGCTCTCTTACCATTTGAGCAAACACTCATCAGAAAAAAAAACATTAGGTACACCTGAAATGTCTTCCTTTGTTTCTCCAGCTGGGCATTGTGTCACTGGCACTTTTCCGCACGCTCATCGGTTTGCACTGTGAAGATGTCATGTTGCAACTCATCCTCAGGTCAACTTCTGGCTCACAAAAAAACCCCAAAATAAAATCATCAAAAATATCAAAATCAACTCAGAGGGTTGTTCACCACGCACCATGTCCTTTACATCCCCAGGTACCTGATCCCGTGCAATCACATGATGCTGAGTCAGCGACGCGTGGTGAGGGAGCGCGACTTCTACTCGGCGTCGGCGGCCAAGATCCTGGCCTTGACGCCGTCCTGCTGCTCCCCCGACCGCAGCCCGCCGCCACTCCGACAGCTAGAGTCCATACTCTTTTCAAAATGTGAGTCCATTATATTTCAAGAGTCATTCAAAACGTGGAAAAGCATTCCCTTGAAACTGATCTGTCTTGAATTTCTTGATGACTTTTCCTTAGCTGAGAAAGACGGCGTCCCCGTTGAGGGCGACCCCGTCGGCAACTCCTCGTGCACCATCGGCTCAGAGATCTACTTGGACGTCAGCTACCTCCACTACCTGGACGACGCCCGCGAACGCATCGGCATCTGCATGCGGGCTTGCCGGGTGTGGTCAGCCGCGTACGATGGGGAGGACCCCCCTCCGGAGAAATACCAACCGGGCGTCCTGGAGGACCCGGCTTCCAGGAAGCGAGCCTCACGGGCGCCGACCTCAGTGGCGGCACAGCACCCCAGAACCGAACTACCGGTTAACCAGTTGGAGCTGGAGTGGGACGACAGTTATGACGCGTGCCCGCCAGGTACCGCCGAGCCCAAGCCTCCGTCCTTGCCGTCGCCTTCTGCCGACCACCCCAAGCACATCGAGGAGATGAGAAAGTCGGCCATTTTGATGGTGAAGGGCTCCTACATCGAGGAGAACGAGTTCCAGGATGACGTCAAGGTCTACGATCTGGTCGCCAAGAAAGACACCACAGCCGCAGAGGTGGTGCCATGCAAGGACCCTAACCCGCAGAAGAACGGACTCACCCAGAAGCACCAGGCCGAGAATGGTCAAAGTCCAACCGACTTGGGCGAGGACCTCCTGGCTCAGTACGAGGAGCTCATCCGGAACTTTGACAGCGACGCAGGGGCTAAAGTTGGAAAATGTGACAGAGAAGCAAAGGTTGACGCCGTGGCAGAGGATGAGGAAATGGACTTCACTTCCTTCTCGCCAGAGACGCCAGAGCCAGAGAAGTTGCAGTCTCCCTTTGGGTTGGCGTTCCGCGCCTCCACCAGGAGTCAGTCAGCACCTTTTACAGGTTAGTTGGCAACGTAGCTTGAAATCAGAATCCTGTTTTTGGCCAAGTAAGTTAAACCACACAGGGAATTTGTTGCCGCTAGTTGAAATTGTTTAGTTCTCCATGACATAAACAGAGCGAGATTATTATATATCTCGCCATCAATTATGTGAACCGCTTCTTCTTCCAAGGGTTGCTTGTAAGGACATCGGCAAATGTTAATGTGAAATTACACTAGCTTGTAAATCAAGTGGGGCTGGGTGACTTTATTGTCATGATTAGTGATTGCTATAAATAATCAGTTTGATCAAAGTGATCAGCTGTTAGCACATTCATTCGATCGAACATGGCAGAAAAATGCATGATAACAGGCGATCAGTCGAACTTTTTCTGCTCCATTTTTGTTTATGTTTAGGTGCTGAAAGGATTTGTCTCAATCACTTATTTGGTTTTATCTGTAAAAACACACAAATATAAAATTTGCTGTTCCTATGTGGTGTTTCAATTGGTACAATTAATCAAATTTAATCATGATTTTGTTTTTGGCTTCCCGCAATCATAAATCATTTTTCTTAGATTATAATGTTTTTATGTGATAAACGTACAACACAAAGAATGACACAAATTGTATACCTAAATACAAGACAGTGCGTTTTAGAAAATGCACAGTCAATGTAAAATCCCATTGGCAGACTAATAGAAAGTTAGAATGGCGTTTGAGGAGTCATTTTCCTTCAAATAACAAATATTCGCACATAAACACTGTAGAATGCAAACCAACGCTGTCCTCTGTTGGTCAGAGTTAGGGTTCATTGTAATTTGAATTGTAAAAGTTAATTGTACTTTATGACATCGAACAGCTAACCATAATATTATTCTACCCGTCTCTACATGTTGCCAATATAACCAGTAGATAGCTGCTCAAAGATGTGTGTAATGCATATAGTCGTCCCAAGTTAACGTTGCTCTAACGTTGGCAGGTCCGTTTGTCAGCGTCCTGTTATCTCGTCTGGAAAACATGCTGTCCAACTCGGTGCACGTCAACCTGTTGCTGACGGGCATCCTGGCACAGCTGGCCGCTTACCCTCAGCCTCTGTTGCGCTCCTTCCTCCTCAACACCAACTTGGTCTTCCAGCCCTCCGTTCGCTCACTCTACCAGGTAACGCCGTTTGAGTCGGTACGGTTTAGGTCTGTCTCAAACAAATCTTTTTGCAATCAATTATTTCATTGATTACTTGGGTAATCAAGCCTCTGATTGATTTCCCATCAGGTCATGGCCACAGTGAAGAACCAGATCGAGCAGCTAGCTGCAAGCAGTAAAGACTTTCCTGACATGATTGTCGCCGCCCAACACTGGCTGTTGACCAGGGACACTCTGTATGGAGAAGCAGGTGATGGAGATTTTTATTTGTTTTTTTAACACCACCCCCCCCCCCAAAAAAAGTACATTTATTATTTATATATATATATATATATATATATATATATAATATATTAGTTTATTTATTTAGGAGGAGTGAAGAAAATGAACATATTCCCAACCTCTTGTTTAGGATGAAAAATAAAGAACTTAATACGATATGATATGAATGTGACACTCACAAATGTGCAATATTAATGTCTCGCGCAGGTGTACCTAATGCATATTGCATTGTCCCCCTCAGACAAAAGTAATCGAGTGCGAGGCGGCGGAATCCTGAAGAGCTCGCCGCCGCCGGAGCCCAGGTCCATCTCTGCCGAGCGTACTGACGTGTTCGCCACCGTCCTCTTCAGTGAGTTTCTCAAAGAACTCGCTGCCATGGCCCAAGAGCACTCCATCTTGTCTCACATTCCTATGGAAGAGTAATTCAATCCCCTGCCTTGACAAATCAACATCTTTTATTTTTCTATCATCTGTTTTAGGCCACCAACCAAAGACATGTTAGACATAGATATACATTTGTATTTATTTCATTTTAGGTTTTCAGCAATCACCAGCCCTTTAACGCAATTGTCTCAGGGTGAGCGGCCATTTTGGACTCCAGCCTAGCCTAGCGTTAGCTACGTATTAGTTTCAGCGAGCACAATCCAGCTGTGGACTGTCTTCTTTCAAGTAATGGCGTGGCCATTTTTGTGAGGCACAAAATGACATTTCTGTTATTATTACTTGTACCTCAGAGTCTGTATGATTGAAGCCAGGTTTCCTCCATTTTCGGTCACTCGGCCTGTTTAATGACTTGTACATATTGTAGAGATTTACTATGCAAATTAAGGAGAATGTTAAGCAATATTGTCAGGTAAGGTGGTTGGGTAATTTAAGTGTTCCTTTTTGTGTTCTTTTTGGGGTACTTATTGGGTTTTATTTATCATGACATCAGCTTGCATTGTCTGTTACAATGCGGTCTTTATGCTAGCGCCTCATATGCAATTTGATTCATATTTTAAAACCATTCCCAGGTAGGTTTTTTTTCTTTATTTGTTGTCAAAACACTCCAAGGATCAAGAATTACACTACACTACACTTTTACACTCCTTGCAGAACCTTTGAAGGGCGACTGTCTCCGGTTAATTTTTACTTCATGCACGGCACTTTATATGCAGCTGTGGTTGTGCTCAATAAAGTTGAGCAGAGTTGTACCGCAAGGCCAATGCCAAGTACAGCCTTTCAATACCATCGTGGCAAGGGGTGGTGCTTTTAGAGTGACTAGGCAACAAAAAAAGCCACAATAACGACAGCACTTCACTCTGTATGTGGCATATGGACATAGTCCTCATTAATGCTGTTGAAATTCACCTAGAAATTAATTGCTGCCTAGCAGAAGCTAATCTGTACATCCATCCAAGAAAACTCCATGCAGCTCTGCTTTTCTTTTAGCTTTGACTTGATTGCACCTGTGGGGGATTTGGGTGTTTCTGCATGGTAGGTGTTTTAGATGACATTATCCGGCTGTTTGAAAGTGGCTCTGAATCTTGTCATCCTAAACCTTCTAAGTCATGGGTGGAGAAACTCAGTGTCTCGTGTCGATTATCCCCATCAGAATTCTGAAGGGCTCACAGACAGATGCATTTTGGGATATAGTTACTCGGTGGTTTCATTTCAAATGTGATAAGTGGGCAGGCATTTCACAAGCCCAATTATTTGTCTACAAGCTTTTTAAATGTTTTTCTTTGTATACCTCTTCTGAAGGTTAGCCATGTATTGTCATAAAAGTCAAAAATATTTTCAACATGGTGCCTAATTCACATTTTGTGCCTGACTGGAAAGAATCGAACTGGAACAATTGAGAAACATGATAAACAAAATCATATTTTTAATTTTTTAGGTAAAAAAAAAATCTCTGGCATTGAACAGATGAATGTAGTCATGATAAATTAAATTAGGCTGAAATCCTAATGTCTTTTTATAGTAACATACAAGCAATAAATCATGCAATACAGTCTCAATGTTGTGCTTGTTTTCTCGTCGATGACATGAACACAAAGGCAGCACAATGACATTTTTTTGAATGGCCACTCAATTTGACAATTTGCTGGAACTATAGTTGAATCTCCACCTCATGGAGAAATCTTGTCCAGCAGAATCTTGCGCAACACAATCGGGTCAGCTCGGCCTTTGGTCTTCTTCTGAACCAAGCCCATCAGCTTGTTCAGAACTTTTTGGTTGCCTGCCTGGAAGGCCTGCACCTAAATCCAACAAGGCAAAAATATACATATATATATATATATATATTTTGTGGGAAGGGGTGGGTGGCTGGGTACATAAATCCCATTGGAAATGAAATAAATTAAATTTATTTCCTTATCATTGTTCACATATTGTAATGCAAATGATTCCCCTGACATCTTGAATGTTTGTTTAGCACTTTGAAAGTGAATGAAAGTGAAATTGACAAGATGTGTCAGCGGCTTCTGACCTCATGCGGATGCGAGTCCACAATCTTGGTGCAGATGTCGTGCAGCTGCTCCACGTCACTAATGAGACTCAGGTCCAGCTCGCTGACGAGTTCCTTCGCCGTCTTCGCACCTGAATTCCTCCACATCTCCTGGAACACCTGACACACATGCGCACACATGTGTGAGGAATACTTACCACCAGTGTTTGTGTGTCTGGGGGTGTGTATAGTGACCTGCTTGGCCACTGAGGAGGAGATGCACTCCGCTTCCAAGAGCTCCAGCAGCTGGGCCATGGAGGACGGAGACACAGGACTGAAATGACAGCAAAGGCAATTCATCCTTAGAGTGGTCAATTCAAAGAAGTTCTGTTTGTTTGTTTGCAAAGAAAGTTGTAGAGGGACAAAAAAAAAAGATTTACAAGATGGGTTTTTTTACCCTTTAGACTGGCGGTCCATCTGTGTCAGTGTCGTTTTTGGCAGGCATTTAAGATTTAGTCTAAGTCTGGACAAAAATGCTTATTAGTTTTCATTACAATAAGTCATTCCTATTCGTGATAGTTTAGCTTGATTCACTTTCAGGAAAGTATTTCGCTCCAAAATTCCTCTTGTGCCAATGTGGAGGGCGGAGCTCGGCTGGCGTCTCCCGCAGCTATTCCAAAGCAGCTAACCCAAGTACAAATCTCTGTCTATGACTAAATTTAGCTAATCAGGTGTCTTGTAGCAAATTATGAAACCTCTGCTGTGAGCCTCTTGTTTACTGAGGCATTGAGAGAATTACTACTTTCCTTTGTTGTGTCTGTGACTCCATCCCAATGCCACTCAAGTGAGGATGTTTTGTCTGTCTGCGTCACCTTTGGCTGACGTTCAAGTCTTCCTGTTTGAGAAGGGCCAGCAGCTCGTTGGTCACCCAGCCAATCACCTTCCTGGGCTCCCTGCTGGTGGCCTTCAGCACACACTCAAAGTATTCCACCAGGCCATCCTCATTCTGCAACAGACAAAAACACACGGTCACAAACTTAGTAAGTTGAGTTTAATTGTCAGGTGGATTTCAAATATTTGGTGGCTTCTGCCACTGAAATGGAGTACTTGCACTAACAACATGGCTGCAAGCAGAGATGACCTACATTGGAAAAAAACAATCAGTTTGAACATATGAGCAACTTTCATAACCTCGCGAGTAAGGGTGAAAAGCTACATATATTGAAAACGAAAAAGTCGAAGAACCGCTCTGATTCTTCCGGTTGCTGTGGCTCAAGCAGAGAGGACATTTTGAAAGCTCAAGAAGTTTACAGCTCGGACCACCACTACTATAGACTGGAGCAAATTTCAACGATACTAACAAGGAGCGTGAAGCTGTGCTCAGGCAGAATGCTGTACATCTCCACGAGCCTGTCTCTCCTCAAGGCGGGCAGTTCGGGAAGTTTGGCCCTCAAACTCTGCACCACCACCGTCCGCTCCATGTCAGCGCCCGACGGAACCGAGGCGGGGTCTTCGTACACCATCAGGGGTGGAAGGTTGGGCTCGGGCATGAATCTGAAGAAGTGGACATGTGTCACGTGATGAAGACTACGAGTGGACGCAATATTAGGAACACCTGCACAATCCAATCGGCTCCATTGGCAGAAATAATTGAGAAAGAAAACTGTCCTGGAGGTGGCGATAATCAGCATTACAGAGGTGGCATTAACTCCACCCATATGAGAAAGAATCAATGTCTTGGCATAGTTCAATTCTATTCAACTCTTAAGTAACATACAATCATTTCATTTTACGAACCTTAAAATTATTTCGGTACAGTTTTTAACTTATGTGCAATCACAATTTAAGTCGTTTTTTCTCATTACATATTTTTAAGTGCAGTGTTAATGTTAAAACTTTTTATAATGTAACAGTGGCTTGCAATAATATTACTGATCTAACTAACTTTAACTAACAAAGTAGCTTCCAAATACTAACTCATTGGCCTTTCTAACAGACTATCCAACAGATTGACTTTCTAACCAAGTAACTGGTGGACCAAATAATCTAGCCAACCATTTGACTTTATTAACTTTATCATATAATTATCAACTAGCTGTTTGACTTTCTCACCAATTGACTTATCTTCCTTACAGACGCCCTTATCATCTCATTTTTAATAACTGAGTGATTAACCAACTTTTGAACCAGCTAACAAACCTGAAGATCTTTTTTTACTGCCCGACTAAGCCCTTAGTTCTCTGTATAAATTTGCAAATAACTGACTAAACAATTGACTACCTTGGCTAACCGGCTCCCCTAATCACTATCCTAACATGACTAACATTTTAACTAGGTAACTAACTGACCTATTAACCCATTCACTGCCAGCCCAATGAAACTAGATCTTTGACGTTTATAGCCGTCATCAGCAGTAAACGAGTTAACTTTACAACTAATTGACTAGTGACTGACTTAACTATTTGCCTGTTAAGGTAAAACTTTGGACAGAGCTCTAGTATTGAATCTCAGGTGTACCTAATGTTGTCTTCAGTAGATGCAGTGCGTTGTCACCTGTAGTCCTGGAGGCCCTCTTTTTCCCTCATGGGCACGGTTGTCCTATCCACAAAAAAAAAAAACATAACTCATATCATGCACAAAGAATGTCGCATCATTCAATGCAAACGTGTCACATTTTCAAGAGTTGTAACGTGATCCAACTCATGAAAACAAATTGGTCCATGTTGCAAGGCCACATGGGAGACAAAGCGTTCACCATCCAAAGCGACTCCCGTTGTGACGCTAATGAACCCGGCACCAGTCCTGCTCTTACCCAGATTTGGAATCGTAGGAGCGGGTCTCGTTGTGGACGCTGCCTCCTCGTCGCAGGACATCAATCTGTCTCCGGATCTCGTAGTCTGGCCGTGAAAGAACATCCGCCCAGTTTCAGTCGACATTTTAACGTCATGTGATGTGACGTCGGCAAGGTGAGCCCGTGGACACTTTGACTTCAATTTCAGTCGCCAGAGCTGGAAACACACTTACCGATAGCCCTGGCCAGGTATCGAACGCTGTTGATGTTCTTCACCTCTGTCCGGACGCCGAGCGGTTCGCCAGGTCTGTGCACCGACACGTTAGCGTCCACCCTCAATTGGCCCTCTGTAGAAAAATCATCAATCTTTTGGGAGGATACCAAACATGAACTCTCTTCTGACAGTGTTAATTTATTTCGTCATTAATTCTTGGATTCAAATCATATTTTGGGTAGCTTTTCTGTTTATGCAGAGTATGCATTCTGTGTATATCGATATTATTTCATATAGCGTATGATATAATGGTTATCGGCCGATATAACCGATATCAGGTGATATATCGCATATCCGTCTTTTTAGCTCCCCAAATCGGTTTCACTATTGGTATGGTGTCCCAAAATCTCAGATCGTTCCGGATGTACTCACAATGGCATTTGTCGTGATTTGTAATACTGAGTGACACAGGATTAAAACGGAGACTTAGGTGAGTGAGCGTCACACCCGACATGTTGCCTTGACAGGTGCCGAGCGCTTGCAGGATGAGTTGAAGCTCCCTGACGGCCGCCGCCGCCTCCTCGCCGCACGTCATGTCGGGCTCCATCACCAGCTCAATTAGGCCCACACCTGAGCAGGACATCACCAGGCTTCAATGCCGCATCGCTCAGGTGGCGGTGGCGAAACCACCAAGGGGGGCTCTTACCAGCTCTGTTGAGGTCGATGAGTGTTTGTCCGCGTGCGTCGTCGTGCAGGCTCTTGCCGCTGTCCTGCTCCAGCTGGATTTGCTTGATGCGGACGTTCTTTCGGACCACCTGGTTCCTTTTCTTGCCGCCTAGGAGGCTGTAGTTCAGTTCGCCGTCCACCGCCACGGGCTTGCGCTGCTGCGTGATCTGGTAGCCCGCCTGAAAAAAAAAAGGACAATATATTTGGGATGGGAAAGTACCGATACCAGCTACTGGTATTGGGCCGATACCAGTGTTTTTGTTTTTGCTTTTTTCAAGCCATCGGGGACTTCCCCACCCTGAAGATAAAGATAATCTGACGTTGAGTAAACCCTCCTTGGCAGTAGTTGTTGCTCTACTTCAGCAGTTTGACACATGAGGGTGTAATCATCAGTGCTTGACAGAAAGGTTTTGTTCAAAATGTTTTGTCATTGTGTTAAATGTTTTTTTTTTGTTAAATGTTAAACATGAAGTAATCGAGGTATGGATAGTCATTATTGGTGAGTACTCAAAAAGGGAATGACAATGGCGAAAATACATTCTGGATTGACGCCAATAGTCAATGTTCCTTCTGTCTGAAATGTTCTCAACACACCAACACTTGCTTTTATACCTTATGCATCAATCATGTATTTTTTCAAGTAACTTTAAAGCTGAAGGAGAAAGCCAAAGTTAAACAGTAACAAGTTCAAAACATACTCCCAAAAACAAAAATCCATGGACCCATACCTCCAAATAAAGTTGTTGATCAGATGACAAGAGAGCCAAAGCCATGGTTTTTCTCTTGAAAATGTTCACAAATCTCCACTTTCTCCCATTAGGGGGCAGTCAAATCAAGCAAGAAAGACTCTTGCTGACGCACAGTATTAGCAACTTGAAGGCTGGTGAACTTAATTCACACAGGCTGAAATAAAAAGAAATGAACACCCCTCCTTTTTTCTTCTATAAATTGCACACCCGCTCTCATGACTGCTTTTCTCCTACCTCCCATCATAAGTTGGGAGACATACGCCAAGTGGCAGAATAATGAGCGCCACTTTAACATCCCAGTGTTAGTTATTAACGTGCCAAATAAGATAAAATAAGAAGAAACAAATCGAAGACAATGATGTAAAAATCAAGGCACGCTGCACTCGATCATTAAAATGCAACAGCCGCGTTGTTGCTTTTTTACTCTCAAGGTTTCTTTTTTTTCTTCCTGAAAAGCACGAGAATAATAAATATTTCATCCGTTTCCCGTATTCCTCGAACTGCCCCCTGGTGCGTACGAGCTGCCCGTGTTGCCGTGGCAACCGTATCATATAACGTGACTCATACTCCATGAGCAAGGTGGGAGTGAAGCGAAGTGGAGGGATTTCACTGACAGAATGGCCTCACCAGGAGGAAAAAAAATTAAGACATGAATGTGGTCGTTCCAGTAAAATAAGAGTCGAGTTATTACTAGAATAAACTATCCCATTCATAGAATAATAATTTAAACAAAAAAATATATATATCATATTGACACCTATTATTGTGTAGCTCTCTAAACTCAGTACTCTGAGGTGC
Source organism: Idiotropiscis lumnitzeri (assembly GCF_059441095.1). Lineage (NCBI taxonomy): Eukaryota > Metazoa > Chordata > Actinopteri > Syngnathiformes > Syngnathidae > Idiotropiscis > Idiotropiscis lumnitzeri. Next base: position 8,092,304 of record NC_142398.1, read on the forward strand.
AACATTTCTGTTAGCTGTTGGCTCTCCACCCTAACGCGGTTGTCGTCAAACTTTTGTCAAAAGGCAAGTGTACATCTAAGCACTTATTTTGTCTCGTTCGCAAATCTAAATATATTTAGGAGCCTATTTAAGTGCTGATGGTCATTTTCAAGTGAAGAGATTATCAAGGAAATAAATGATTTCAAATATCGCTCACCCTAAGCGCACTTCCAGAGAGCCATGGCCATTATTCCCACAAGAATTAATAACTATTATGACTTGCTATCAATTTATCCATTTTCTGAAGCACGTAACCTCAACAGGCAACAAGTTTTGTTGTCGTCTGCGCAATATTGGACATCGTAAACTGGTAATGAAAAGTTCACTTTGTGCTGCCCTTTAGCCTCAAGTACAGTTGCTTTGAAGTGTGGAGAAGTTTAAGTGATTAATAAAACGCAACAATCCCCAACATGACAGTTTCCCGCTAGTTGTTGTTCCAAATCACTCGCAGAGGCTTAACAGATGCTCGCTGTGTTCCGTAATCGGGCTTTGGTGAAGATCCCGCCGGTCGCGCAATCTCCTCTGGGATGTTAAAATAGCTCGTCAACTCGTTAATTTGTACTGTAATCCAAAATTATAAGGCACGACTGTTTGCCATCATCCGACCCTTCGGGCAGCCAGCCACAATGTCATTTAGGAATGACTTTTTCCCGCCATTTTCAAATGCCAATCAATTGTTTTTATTTTAATGGGATGGGGATACCTGTCTCCTGAATGTTCTCAACTGGAGGAGAGGTGCTCCCCGCAGCTGACTGCGCATTGGTCTTCTTCTCGACAAACCTTGAAACCCGTATGTCACGCGTGCCAATTCAGTCACACGCATTTGATTGGATAACATTGTCTGGTTCCTGATCCTTTATAACTCTGGCACAAAACCAAATTATCCCCACGCATGAAGGAAATTACGTTTTGGACTCACAGGGAGATCAGCATAGAAGTAGTGCTTCCTGTCAAAAAGGGACTTCCTGTTGATGCGGCAGTTGAGCGCCAAGCCCGTCATCACGGCTGCCTCTACGCAACGTTTGTTCAGGACCTGGCGAGACACAGATGGTGGTAATGATTCATATGATTGTTTGACGTTTGGGATTCAAGTACTTACAGGTAATGTTCCAGGTAAGGAGGCATCAAAGAAGGACACAAGGGAGTTTGGAGGAGACAGAAAGTGGATGGCCGAGCCAGAGAACATTTTAGTGTGGGAGTGAATCTGGGCATGGATCTCCAGGCCGACCACGCCTTTCAGCTGCATGGGAACACTGCAAAGTGAAGAATCTCGTGTTAGAAAATTTCAAGAAAGAAAGTTGCATTACTACATGAATAAAGTTGCAATGTTACACAAATAAAATGAAGTTGGAATACGAAGTCAAATGTTTTAGAAGGATAAAGATGCACTGTTGTGAGCGGAAAAGGTACACGTATTATAATATTGGGATTATTAAATTGGATTGTCATGCAAATTGTCAAATTGGGAAGACAAAAAAATACTTTTATGAGATGTAAAATAATGATTATAAACTCATTATAAGAAAAAAAAACCAAACGCCATAACATTTGGAGAAAGAAATTAGGCATTAGGTTTGTTGTAAAATAAAAAGTTTCAACGTTATGAGAAAAGGTTGAGTCTGAGAATGAAGTTGTAATTAGGACATAGATAAAGTTGCACTTTTTAAAAGAAACAAGTAAAGTATGACAATAGAATTGAAACATTAGGAAAATTAAGTTGAAGTCAAAGTGACTACAAATAAAGATAAAACACGGTTGAACTGTTATAAAGGAGTGCAACTGGTACAAGAAATGAAGTCACAAAGCCACAATAACAATAAGTCAAACCACACAATACTTCCCAAGTTATGAAACTACAGTAGAGATAATACGAGAAAAATCGGGTGGTCTTACGAGGATAATTGTATTGTTTTATTTTATTATGTCTATTATGTTCTTTGTCAATGCACGATGCACAACGAATGCGGGTACATCAATTACAATATCACGAGTAGGCAAGGACAAATACAAAAAAAGTTACACAGGAAATATAAATGAAATTCTACTAAGACGTCACCATTTTCAAGTTACCAATTTGAAAAAAAAAGCAATACTTGTAGAAATAAAGGCTGAAAACGCAGCAAATTAAAAGGAAATAGCTGTCATTTTGTCAGGTGCAGTCGTATTATGATTTATGACGTTACAAGATAGTGTGGGAGGGATAAATCGTCAAATTATAAGAACAACATCGTAACTTGGAACAAGCCTCAACAGACCAGCTAGCAGGTCAGCCACAACTCCAACACAATTTACTTCATTTTATTGTCACCAACCTTTTCGCCTTGCTCTGCAACTGACCATCATACCGCGGAGATTCGACGTTCAATCTCCGGACTATAACGGACGCATTAGGACACAATAATAATGTTCTTTTTAGAATTTTGTATCGAACGCTTGCTGCAGCGTTGGAGGTTGCCATCTTGGTTTATGAATCGCTGTTACAAAAGGGAATTGTAGTTCTTCAAGGTGCGTAGACACATTTCCGGATTTTTTGACGGGACAGAAACGAGAATAAAGTGGTAAAGTAATTCGAATGAAATGTTCGGCAAAATAAAAAATAAAAACTCGCAGGTTTCTTAATCAATTCATTCTTTTTGTCAAAAGTAGTGATAATGATTTCATTGTACAGTTGGATTCGTCAACATAAAAAAATCAGTATCACGTAACTTGTTGGGTCTTTATTTATTGGATGGACATCTGCGTTACATACCGCCACCTACCGTACAGAGGTGCTCAAATAAACTGGGACCTTGACAGACGGTGACGATCTGTAGTATATGAACTGAATGGAGTACGGAGAAAGTAAGCAGCAACGTGTCTATAACAAAACATTTCGGACACGATAATTTTATTTTAATCAATTTGTTGCGGCACTGCAAAGCTGACACGTACAACAATCGCAGTTCCACATTGGGAATCGTACTTCTTGAACGCACGAAACAAACGCGAGACTCGTGTTTAAACTACAAATCCCAGAGTAGTTAAAATGACGTATTTCCGGGTTAACCTTTGGCGGGACTCGTTAGAAGAAGAGCTCAAACTTGGAAGCAAGTCATTTCAACATGGCTACAAACACAAAGTCATTCGCCGTCGGTCCGGTGAACGGAACCGCATCGCACGCCGATGAGGATGCCTCGGGGGAAAAGAACCGCTTCACCTTCAGCCTGAAGCCAAGCGTGGAGGACATTCGTCGCATGCAGGCCGAGTTCACCGATGAGCGCGACTGGAACAAGTTCCACCAGCCCCGCAACCTCCTTCTGGCCATGGTGGGCGAGGTAGGCGAGGTCTCAGAGCTCTTCCAGTGGAAGGGCGAGGTGACTGAGGGCCTGCCCGACTGGAGCGACTCGGAGCGGGAGCAGCTCGCCCACGAACTGAGCGACGTGTTCATCTACCTGGTTGAGCTGGCCGAGAAGTGCCGCGTGGACCTGCCTCAAGCAGTCCTTCGGAAAATGGCCCTAAACAGACTAAAGTACCCCGCAAGCAAAGTGCACGGCTCGGCTAAAAAGTACACCGAATATAAGGACTGATTTGATCCATCCATCATCCGATCCGCTTACCCAAACGAGGGTCGCGGACGTGCTGGATTTATTTTTATATAATGTGGGACTTTGCTGGTGGCGTTCAAGTCTTCCGCAGCAATTTTGACAATGAATGGTGACAACTATTAATGTGTTCAAAGTTACTTTCAGGCAGCCGACATTGCTTTTATATGTATTTTTTTTCCATGGCTCATCTACATCCTTGTGAAAATAGTGCACACAAATGTAATATATAAGTTCATGTGAAATTACTGGCATGTAACAAGCCACTTGTTTTTCGTTTCACTTGTGCTTTTTTACGTTAAAGCAATCCGCCAAAGTAAAGTGTTCTTTAACTTGTTTGAATTACAGTTGTCACGTGTGTCATTTTGCAGGCAAGAGTCCATCCATCCCTTTTCTAGTATTTGGCTTTTTTAGTGTCGCAGGTGAGCTGCAGTGTATTCCAGCTGACTCTGGCCTGGTTGCCAATTGTGTAGAAAGCTATCCGAGCTCAGTTTAGGCAAGAGAAGCAGGTTCTCAGATGCGATTTCAGTTCAATTTACTATTTTCTTCAATTTAAGGTTGGCGGAAATATTAACAATGCATAACAACATTTATAAACATGTATTGACTTAAAAAATGAGGGTTTTTTTTGTTTTACTTAATTTTTTTTTTTTTTTTTAGGGTAGACAACTCAAAACATCCTTACAATAATCTGTGCAGCCCCAGTAGTCTAAATGCCGTATTCTGATAAATATTTTGTTTGTAGAATATGACTTTAGCACGCAAAACTTACCAGTTTTAAGCTGTGTCAGGGGTGGCCATTTTGCAGCAACAAAGAAAATAAATTACAGTTTAAACTGTTATTTTTTTTAATTCACAATAAATCGACATCTTAATTCCCTGGTGTGTAATGATAAGGGGGACATGCGACAAGGAGAATATCGTGAGCTGACTGTCGCCAAACATTGAAGGGCCGACATCATGATTGACCAGTTAGCGGATAAGGGTGGACATTCAGGCCAAATTGACAGGGTGGGTCCGCCGAAGGCCACATGACATTACTTCCAGCGCGACTGAATTACAGGGGTTATTCATGGCCAAATTCACCACGGTTCAAATTGTCTAGCATTTTGAAAACAGGTGCGTTCACGTCACACTGGAAGTGACGTCATGATGTCGAAAATGCAGCCTTCTGAGGACGCAGCCAGCAAATTTGGCTGGGTATAACTTCTCCAGGTCAAAATATGTACTTAATGCCCCAATCATTGGTGCGTGTTTGTAAAAAGATTGTATAGCATTATGTACTGATAGATTCTTACAAGGTGACCACGTGGCTAATATATTGTCAATATCTTTAAAAATTAAGTTCTATTAAAATAGTATGCTTAAGAAGTCAGAGTTGTCATTAGGATGAAATACCCAACTCTATCTATATTACTAAAGGGAGAAGAAAGACATTTCCGCTTCAAGGTTAAGACGGTCAAAATGGCACTTTTAAAATAAAAGGGGATGTTGACTTAAACAACTTAATTTTAACAATGGCTCAAGTTACGCTGTGTGATAAATCGTAGCCAATACATATCCTCATAATGCGACTAAGTATCTCAATATCGTATTTTCCTTACTTTCATTTTTCTTTTTTTTTATAAAACATTTTGAATGGCACCAATAAAAAAACGGTGAAAATACATTGTAAAATAAAACATGACTATTCTGTGGAAAAACACATTTATGAATATCTAGTTGTCCAACCAGTTTTGTATGTTGTAATATAATTTAAATATGTACAATTCACCAAAAAGGGTTTAACTATTCAGTGTCATTCCCAGTTGAAATGAACCGGTTTAACTGTCAAAATAAACATAAAACACATACAATTACACATTTTCTATTTCAACCAAAAGAAATTCGCCTTCAGAATGTCCTCACTAGCTTAAAGCTAACATAATGTAAAACGCCATTGACGGGCTCACGAGTCGCAGTGATGGTGCCGAGTTCGAACCGTTTAAGCAAAACATATTTAACCACACACGGCGCTGCAACAAATACAGACAATACTTCTAACCATATATTCTTTATACGCAAAAGTGAAAAAAAAAGCTGCGTTCAAAAAGCTTGCGGTGTGGAAGGGGCTTTAGATGTGCAAATTATGGAAAACATTTTGTTACAGCTCCAGCTGTTGTGAAATGCGCTATATAAATAAAGTTGTATTGTATTGTATTTTATCCTCTGCAAAAAACAAGTGAAGTAGAGTAGGGCTGTCTGTTTGTTTGATTGACAGAATTAAGATAAGACAACCGTGATTGTCACTGTAATTGTAATGAAAATAATTTCCATAATAAAATGTAGTTTTGACTGACAGTGCCAAAGAGGTGTTTATTATGGTTTGCCTCACCACTGATCACAGTGCGTTTAATACGTGAGCTAGGCGAGAGGCTTTTTCTGAATAATAGAAAGCTTTTTCCTCGGCTCCATTACCAGCGCGCCGGCGTCCATTTGCCATGTGGAGAATGACGGACAGCCGGCGGTGACGTCCCAGCTCAGCTCAGTATTGACTGATCAAAGCAGCATAGTGTGGCTGCAGGAATTGGACTCATAAGAAGGAACCTCAGTGCACTGTCTGCTCTCATTTGGCACATGGAACCCACCAAGGGAAAGGTTCAATTAGGGAGTGCTAAATTCTTCCTTTTTCTAAAAAAAAAAAATAATAATGTTGTTGGCTGAATGCACAGTCAGAAAACCATTCAGTGAACATTCAGTTCAAATAGATAAGGTTTACACATATATACAAACACATCTTCATAAACACACACACAGTCATTAATTTAATTCTTTCTTCTTCACTTGTAGTGAAAAAAAAATATTACACATATTACACACATATGTACAAAATATATATTTTATATTTAATTGTATATAATACTTTTAAATACACATAAGAAAATAAAAACTATGACACTATTCTTTAGAAAATACTTTAAAAAAAAAAAACAGCTTTTTTTCAATTTAAATAAACATTTTTAGTATTTTTTTACATTAGTATCAAAACAACATTAATATGAATAAAATGGAAACAAAAATAAATCAAAATAAAAAGTCTGGAAGGGTCCAAAGAAATTTGCTGGCAGATAAATTGTGAACGTTGTGATCCGTGAGGTGGTGAATGGTGATAGTGGCGCACATTGTACTTCAAATGCACTCGCTGAATGGCCTCCAAGGCTATCCTCCGTCAAAGAGACTGTTGCTATGAAGCACTGTTGCTATGGTGGAGGAGGAGGAGGAGGAGGCGGCCTCGTGTTCACCTAGACACGGACCACCGAAGGGGGGAGCCCTTCCTCCCCTCATTGCCAACCCAACGCAGGAAGGGAAAAGATTCTTGAAAGTGTTGAGAAAATGGGTCAGAGTAGCACAAGTGCATGCTGCTTTTTTGTACCGTGTCGTTTGGCAGCCTCAGATTGCGGTATCGAGGCTGCATTTGAAGGCAGATGACAGATCATACTGTCCATCAATTGCAGAGTTCTTTCAAAGTTTTTTTTGCATAATGTATTGTCTCTCCTATTACTATTGATCTATTCCTTTGGTGATTGAAGGTATGTACGTGTTAGTATCATTCATTTGTATTTTAATTTACTGCTTTCACTTTATGTTATATTCTATTTAAAGCGCTTTTGTTACAGCTGCAGCTGTAGTGAAATGCGCAATACAAATAAAGTTGTATTCTATAATGTTATTATGCAGGGCTCTTTCTTTCCCAGCAGCACTTAGAAACAGTAATCCATGCCTTCGTTACATCTAGACTACATCACTTTAATGCACTTTACTTTGGAGTCTGCCAGTCCTCCTTCACATGCCTCTGTCTACTATCAAAACTAGTTTGAAGACACATTTTTATTCTTTGGGCTTTCGACTCAACGTGAGACTGTGGCTGCTGTGCTGTTTTTCTGGTATCTATTGTATATGTGTTTATGTGTTTTCATTTGTGTTCTAATTTCAAGCACATTTATATTACACCAGCTGTTTTGAAATGCGCTATATACATCAAGTTGCATTGCATTGTATCCATTCAAAAGGTTCAGCAAATGCAGCTTTCATCGCCCTTTTTTATGATAGAGCATTTGAAGGTTGCTGAGTGAAGGAATTTAAAAAGTCTTTAACATCAGATTTTACTGTACTTGTTGAGATTTATCAAAAGGCATTCCCAATTCAAAATGTCCTTCAAATGTATCCTTCTTTTCGTGCTTTTCAAAAGACACAATGAAATACAGTATTGTTCAGAGGATATAATTGAAGGCTGACGACATTCCAATCAAAGGTTCCTTCAAATGCAGCTTTCTTTTGCTATTTTGTCCAAGGATAAATCACTATTTTTGTTTCTCCTGGCAGGCTACTGCAACCTTTGGAGGCTTGCATTTGAAGATCAAAAATGTAATTTACAGCATGAAGATTGCAACAATTTGGAAGGTCTTTTAAATGCAGGGATCTTTTCATGTCTTATTATCGCTACTACCATTTGCAAACTCCTATAGAAGCTGCATTTGAAGGCGGATGATGTTAAGTATGTTAAGGCTGTCCCAATTTGAAAGGTCCCTCAATTGCAATTTAGTTTTAGCAATTGTTTTTTTTAAGCACTCATCAGTACCATCCTTTTCAGGCTCTTATCCTCCAAGATAGACTTGATCGTTTTGAGCCTAAATTTGAAGGCTCATGACATCCCAATTGAAAGTTCCTTTAAATGTGCACTTGGTTTCATGTCCTTTCATAACTACATCACTACTTTCACACACAGAATCCAATATCCCATCCTACGACGGCAGAATTTGAAGGTTAATGACGTTATATTGCAGTTGAGGGCTTTTACATTACATTCAAATGCAGGATTGTGTTATCTTTTTTTAAAGAACGTGACCCTACCATTGTTGGTGGCCTCCTGTATTAGAAGACTGCTACATTAGAAGGAAGATTATGCCATAATCTATTTCATATGAATTTGAAATATCCTTCAAATGTAGCCTTTTAGTTGTGTTTTTAAAAGTTGTCATAATTTGAAATGTCCTTCAAATGTAGTCAGAAAAGCGTGCTGCAAGATGTTTTCATGTTTGGTGCTCAGTTCTGAGTATTAGCCATCAACACCACTCAAGTGTGTTTCATTGCAGCATAGCGGTGAGCCCAGCGAGCCAACCCAACTTTGCCTTTGTGATCAAGTGTGCAGCAGAAGCCAACCTGCCCTGGGCGCTTTTGTCCACGCGTCCATTTGTCTCTCTGCATTTCTGCTCGTTTTTTTTTTCTTCCCGGGTCATCACACGGTCGCCACTTCCTGCTCCTTTCTTCTTCCTTGTGTGTTCCCAGCCAAGGAATTGTGGATCCCCTGCCTTGCTTTGCATCAATGCTAATGGGAAAAGACAAAACAAATAAGAAATTATAAAAGTAATAGAAAACCACAAATTAACAAAGGCAATTTACAGTTATGTACAATAGTCTTAAATTTGGTGTGAAAATTAACATTTCTATGAGCTGAAAAAAAGTTACAAAAAGAGGCTAAAATGTTGTGCTTTAAATATTGTTAACATATTAAAACATATAATTTATTTATTTAATACGTTTCCCTGTCCTGAAAATTAAAGATAAATTAGAAATAAAAAAATATAAACCTAGTATTATCATTATTATTTTTTTATTTGAACTGTTCATTTATTTTATTACATCACCGCAGGTCTGAGAGGAATGTTATTTCAGTTGTTGTATGTCATGTATGAATAACACATCTGACAATAGTGTCATTTGAACTTGAAATAATTTATAGATAGTGTTGTGAAATGTATAAAAATGTTAGTTTTAAATATAAACATTTGTTCACCTGTTGTGGATTTTTTAAATATTGTATTATAATAACAATAATACAGTCCTCTCTCTCTCTCTCTACATATATATATATATATATATATATATATATATACATATATATATACATATATATATATATATATGTGTGTGTGTGTACATGTATGTCCAGTATATATAATGCTTATAATACTATAATATCTATATTCTAAAATTATTTCATATACTGTGTGTGTGGCAGGTTACATTGTCCATTGATGCATTCTGCCTCTCATCCACTCGAGTATTTTGCCAGCCCCCCACGCACAATAATTCCAAGGGGAGGTTTGTATTCTGGCTTGACAAAAGGGGCTCCACACGACTATCGGTTGAGATAAATCTGCCCCTCATCGGGGACTTAAGTTTCAGTGTGAATAGACAGGGATGTGTGTTTGTGGCTGTTTTGGTCCAGTGGCTGTTTCAGGGTGGGGAGGCGGGGGGCAAAATCCCAGCATCTACAGGGAGGCCTGTTTAATTATTGTACACATGACTCGTCTCATATTACCTAATAATTGCTTTTCTCTGGCGCTGCGCGATGAGGAAATTGAGTTAGGGATCGATGGTTTTGCCACATATTTCATCACCGGGGGAAAGAGAAACAAAACATCTATAAACGCAAAACATTTTCACGGTAGGCGATAGCATCGCCAGTTCTTAAAGGATTTAAACACTATCAGAGAATAAAACCTGCTTCTCATTTTGGGACGTGTGCTATTCATTTTTTCATCGTGGAGATTTAGGTTTGAATTAAGTGCGCGGGAAAAAAAATGGGGATTTTTGGATCCTTTTAAATAACGAGGGATAGGGAAGGGATAACACCTGTTTTCAGTGGAAAATACACAATGGTGATTTATCAGTGTTTTTTGAAAAATTCTTTGGGATTACAAAAAAAAAATTCCAACTGCAGTTCAATGGGTTTGAGATTTTATCCAGATTTTTAAAAAGATGCCATGCATTTGATTAGAAAGTGCATGGTCGTGTGTGGTCCTCTAGCAGTGCCGATGAAACATTACAATGGTTTTGCCAAGATGACAGTTTGACAAAGCAACATCCAACCAGCTTGAATCCCCTCCCTAAAGTAATCCCATTTTATCATTTGCACTTGAACAAAATGCATGTCTTTCCATTATACGAGCGTATAACTTCCAGGATACGAGGGATATTGTACGCCAGACAAAAGCCGGACCGTTGGCACTGGCACTCTTTCCAAGAGGCGGAGGCGCACCCCTCTCTATTCAGGGGTGCCACTTTAGGGCTCCGTTCCCACCGCCAAACACAGGCCAGATGGGACGGGAGAGGCCCAGAGTGCTTCCTTTGTCCATTAGGGTGTTTCGTTTTTTGTTTTTTAAAATCTACTTCAATTCTTTTTACAAGCTCCTATTTAACTAATCCCATCACACGTAGGTTCCTATAGGCTCCCCCCGCCCAATGAGAAATTAAGTAAAGTGAATGAATTCATCATACTGTAACCAGCACAACAATTATCACCTCAACAGGTGAAATTATAAATAACATTGTAACATTCCTAAATGTAATAAGTGCAAAGAAAAAAACTAAATAAATAAAAAAAGAAGACTTCAAGCGTAAAACAAATTGCGTACTCTCCGCTAATTTGTCAGACCCGCAGAAGGACGTTCAGGTACAGCTCGCATTGGTTGCCACTGCCAGTCAATTCCATCCACAGTATAAAGAGAGCATCCAGCATCATAAAGTGCTTTAATGGGGACTCCTTCACGTTCTCTGAGGAATGAGAATTTTTAAAGCAAATTGAAGAAACACTGCCCTAGCATTGCAGTCTCAAGGCTGCTCTGCGCTGAACAAAACCAAACAAATCAACGTAAACTGAATTGAACGGGCAGAGCTAAAAATGAGACATTTATTATAAAATAACCTAACAAGGCAGACGACTGTAAAAGAGACACAAATGGAGTGAATTGGAAGGGAATGGACAAGAAGATGTGCTGTGGTTAAAAAAAAAAAAAAAAAAAAAAAAAAGGAATTCTACTCATCCAGCCGGGTCACAACTTGGTATAAATGATGACATTGCCTATTATCCTCTGTCGAGTGCAAAGTCAAATGCAATGTGTCACTTCCTGTTAAATTACCATCACGGGTCCTCAGACTTTCTTGTGCGTCCTATTAATCGTAGCATATAAGGCAGATTTTGTGTTCATTGGGGAAACCGGTGTCTGGGGCTACATTTCTTTTTTGCGGAGAACATTCAAAATGATCATCACATCTTTGATGTGCATCGTCCACATTAGACTGCATGGTTGTAAAAAACTTTACTGTGTAGTGCTGCCCATCGATCTTGTCTGCTTACCTGGTTTTAATTGAGGCCGAATTCCCTTGTAGTTACAGGGTTGCATGTGCTCTGGAATTTGTCCTAAAACGGCTGGCTCAATCCAAAATGGACGACTTCCTGTTTAATTACGGGCATGGGTCTTTGACACTTTTTGTCCATACTGTTATGACAGGCCTGCCATATTTGATGCCAATCGGTGAATCTAAGCTACTTTCCTGAATTCCATGCCTCAAATCTCCTTTAAACCAAAATGGCTACCGGCTAAAATGGCGACATTTCAATGCAAATGAAATTATCTGAAGTAAAGTGAATGATGTGAAAGAAAAGTCAGGGGAGAAAAAACGCAATCTTGTTGCGTAATTAGGTGACAAAATATCCCGACAACACACACAGGGAGAGGAAAGTGGCGAAATTAGACTAACAGCCCCGGCGCGTCAGCACTTTTAGCATATTTTTTGCATATTTTTTGCACATTTTAACGAAATTTGGGTCACAGCCGCTCTCCGTAAAATGTTTGCATGCCTAGGTGATTAGCAGCTTTTTGGGCTAGTCCCTAAAGACCCTGCTTCATTTATTTATTCCACTTAGATTTTTGTTGATTTCACACACAGCCTGGTGAGATGCGTGGATGGATGAGGTAATCATCGTGTAATAAAACTAAAATAAGGTTAAACTGTTGATCTTGAAGTTGGCTGGATGATATGTAATGGAGAGAGAACCGGAAGGGGTTTGCAGAGTGTTATTGTCACAGAGTGATGTTTGATAGGTAAAGCTGGTTACAATCTACTGAAACTGGGGACCAAGTGGGGCAAGTACCCACTTGACTAGACTAAAAAAAATGTTCAATTTGTACTATTGGCACCCGAGATGAAGTCTAACAAAATTGGGGCTGATCTCTAAATTGTACCTCTTTTTGGGTATTAGTTAGCTAGCTAGCTAGCATATTTGCGCAAATAAATATGTCAAAAAACAAAAGTGGTTGTCGAATATACACCTTTAAATAATGTAATTCCATTGGGTGGGCTCCAAATGGGGCAGTTCCCCACCTTCTCTGGAGCAGAAAAGGAACACAACCTTTAAGAATGGTGCGGAAATAAAAGGAAACAAATGTTTTTTTTCCTCCAGTCTATTTGAATCAGGTGATACCCCATTCCATCCCGCGGATGGAGCCGTGATGGAAAAACAAGCTGGCATTAGCGCCATCTATAGTGCTGGAGTAGAAAATGAATACAGCACGGACTGAGCCCTGCCACAAATATAAAGTCTCCTCAACTCATTTCAAAATAGTTCCTTGGCACCAAATTGACAAAAAATGGCACCAAATAAATATTTGAAAAAGATCTGCTAGAACGTAAATTTAGAATAAGTGAGAGAACACAACAAAATAGAGAATACTACCTTGCCGTAATAAAGCATCCTAGCTGCATGTTCAAGGTTGTGACACAGCAATGAACTTGTCATCACACATGGCGGATGGATGAGCGACAAGAAGCGTCGTCCTGCCTTCCTACCCCCACCCGTTAATGGCGGCCATCTTCCCTGGACCAGCTCCATTAATTCAGAAGTGAGGAGGGTGACATTGTGTCCGTAATGGCTGCTTTTATGTACGACAATAAAAGGCTAAATGCGCCTACTATTTTTTTTTTTTTTTAAAGGGATGTTGTTTTTTTGTCAGTCAAAGTCACACAACCTCTCAAAGAGCCAACATGTGATTCATTACACAGACATGAAAACATTTGTATAAAAGGTGATAACCAAGCACTCACAACTTCTCTCTTGGCATTCTACATCGTATATAGTCTCTATACAGCATGTTGGCACAACTGCAGAGAACCTAAACATATATTTCACACACCTTTTGTTGTGTAAATGCTGAGAACCAAGTATCCGTGTCTGCCCTATGAGTACATGTGGTATAGAATGTTAATGCTGAGAATCAAGCTTTCACATCAAAACAATTAAGTAGTACTGTACATATAGCACACTCAGAACCAAACATTAATTCTCCCTATATAAGTAGGATGCAGAATGTATACGTGTGAATGCCTCAATTCAAGCATTCTTTGGGCCGACAACCAAAACATCAAAGTAAAGTAGAAGTAGTGTTAATAACAATGCTCGATACAGGGTGGTATTTGTGTGAATGCTGAGAAACAAGCATTCAAATGTCCTCCATTAAAAGTAGCTGAGTTCTTTTCACAATGGCAAAGTGAATGCTGTGAATGAATCCTTCACACTACAGCTATCTATCCATCCATCCCTCATCCGATCCGTTTCTCCTCACAAGGCTTACTGGAGCCCATCTCAGCCGTTTTCGGTTGGGAACTGGTTGCCAGAAAATTGCAGGGCACAAAAAGATGAACATTCACACTCACAAATACCGAGGGACAATTTAGACTGTTCAATTAATATGTCATGCATGTTTTTGGAATGTGGAAGAAAACCGGAGTTTCCTTTCCTTTCCTTTTCCATTTTGGCCTGGCAAGATCACCTAATGGAATTTTTTTTAAAGCCAATTTCAATTTCCAGCAGTCTGGCGTGTGCCGCTCATGATGCCGCGTCCGCCTTCAATAACGGCACCTGGCCTCCGGGACGTCATTAGGATGCACCTCAATCATGCGAGCCGAGCGGCACCAACGAGACGGCCCAGAGAGGGACCAATCAATTCAGGCGCAGATGGAACGATCCGACTTTGACGGCAAACGTCGTCATCCCAAAGCTGGCTGGAGGAGTGGAGGGGGCTGAGGGTGGAGATTAAGCATTCTGGAAAGGACGCTTATCGTGCGGTCATCTATTTGGGAATCCCTACAGACTGAAATTCAAGTCGGCGTGTGCGTCATGAAGGGTTGAGGATGCATATACTTAAACACACGCGCACACACATGCACGCACCCCTGCACACACACAGTGAACACGTACAAAGACACAAACAGGGACACCCCGGCCTACATAGAAAAACAGGGACAGAAAAAAACACACAAAGCTACAGACACACACTGAAGCACACACACAGAAACACAGATCGGTACACACACAGGGAAACACTCAGACACAAACACACACATAATACATAAAAACACAACAACGGAGTACATAGGTCTACATACAAACAAAGGGAGACACACACACGCGTACACACCCCCACACACACAGAGCATAGGTTAGTTTCAGCAGTTAGCATAATTAAAACATGAGACAGCAACATTTTCTTGTTTGGTAGGTGAATAAATTATCGCAAAGTAGGAAAGCTGGGTCTGAACAGTCCTGGCGATGATATGTAACGTTAGTACGTATACAGTTTGTCTCAGCAAGTCCCCGCCTTCTTTCTTTCTGCTAGCCAATCAGTTTGTGTAGCCGCTTCGACACAAAGATACTTAAAAATTTACCCATCAGTTTGTTTTAGTTGGACTAGTCTCGTAACATTACAATTGTTGTCAATTATTTTATTGATGATATTATGATTTTTATTTTCATCTTAACACTTATTCTCAGGACATTACAATGTTTTTCTCATATTTTAGTTATTTTACCGTAACACTATGACTTTAAACAACAACAACGTATGTATATTTGTTTTTTTTTTCTGTGTTATACAAACGTCGCCGTCATAACAAAGGCAGGATATCACGGCCACAATTGAGTGGAATTTTGTTGCATTCGTTCCATGCATTTACCAAAGCTCTGAAAATTCAGACTGACAAATTTCCCAGAACGTCGCGAGTTGTTGTTCGACCCGATATGCTGCATTCTGTTGCAGATTTTTGTGACACTTTAAATGGCAGGTTTCGAGTAAGGAACACATAGTAAAGCAGCCAGCATATTCTTTAAACAACAAAAAAAAAGATTACCAACCCTGTAGCTCAGTTTGACAGCTCTACGAGGCAAATTCGGGACCCCCTGCAGGCGGAATTGCATTGGATTTAGGGGGCTGAATAAGAGCAAAATAAATCATGCAGTCGCATAAACAAACCCTTGCTGCGCAACACCAGAATTTACTTGGAAAAAAGTCAGAGTTCCTTCAGAATAAATTTTACAAATGCTATAATTTGATCATTAAGTCCACAAAGCCCTGTAGATAGGCCATGTTTTTTTTCACCTTCATGATGCATTTTTACACTGGGGTGACTAATAGTTACAAAAAATAAGGTATTCATTTTGTTGCTTTCACAATTAAAAAAAAAAAAATATATATATATTTTTCCAGTTGTGAACAGGTTTTAGTAGTTTTTGATTTTCTTATTAGTTAGTTTTTATTTCATTTTGGCTTTTAAAATAAGTTAGTTTTATCTAGTTTTCAGAGCAATAAAGTGAGTTTGTATTCTAACGTTGGTGGAAATATGCGTTGTATTAATTTAGTTTTTATTATTTTCAGTTTTAATTAGTTTTGTTTTTTTTAAATATATGGATTATTTGTTGAAGGAAAAATAAAAAAACTCGTCACAAAGTATTGTGTAAAACAGCAACCTACAAATGTTAAGCAATTGTTTGACTTTCCTTCTTCAGTAGCTACGAATGTACAGCAAAACCAAAATAAACACATTTAAAATGAACCATGACAGCTCTCGTATGATATTAACTGACAAAGACGAAAATGGATGGATGGATGGATAATTTCGTTTGTTTTTGCTAACTAAGACAATCTTGATGTGAAATAAAATTTCACACATTGTGCATGTCGCTTTTGTCGCTTTCCAAAACCCAATTAAATGAACAAAAATGTTTGCTAACTAAACAACTAAATAAATAGCGACAAAGGTAATTAACTAACAGTGGTTTTCACATTGGGCTTTTTGCACCAAAAGTGTCTTATTAGAGTGAACAAGAGGGGGTCTTTCGTGAACCGTTGCGGTACACAAAAAAGGGGCGCAACAAACAATCTGTCATTGTTTGTCCGTGCCGCTAGATTGGTTGTCTATGTTTTATGCGCTGCCATAAAACAAAAACCTGTGTCTGCCTTCTATTGTCAAAATACTGCTTGGCGTCACGATCAATAAAAAGCGGGTTCCGATTGAACGAGTGCCCCGAGAACCCCGTGCTGTCAGCTTCGTCCCTCATTACGCTCGGCCTCTCTGGCGTGGAAATGTCATACTCCCTACAAGGTCTTAATTAGCATCCTCAATCACGGAGGCAGCATGCAACACTTTTGACATTTAATTGGAGCACGGAGTCACTTAAACGGTACATGGGGAGTGTCTTGGTGGGATTACAGTATTAAATCGTACTGCGTAATTCCAGTGGTGGTCGCTATAAACAGACCTCTAATATTTGCTGCGTTCATTTTGTTTCAAATTGTTTTGTCAAAATTATCATGCCACACATGTTTGGTAGAAATTTGTGAAGTTGTCGTAGTGAACGCTGAAAAGACAAAGTGCAAGTCAAAGTGTTTTGCAATTCAAGTCGATAAATACTGTCTTTCATATTAATAACTGGTTATTTTGCCTTCATTTTATCGTAAGACGAAACTGTAAGACCAAAATATTTATGGATCAAAAAGATCAGATTTTTTTATTTTGATAAAGATTAATTCATAGCTCCTGGTGGAGCAAGAGCACATGAGCACAGCTGCATTTTCATCGAATTGGTTCAATTATTGTCATAAAATAATACATAAAAAATCAAATAAAAATGACTAAATTAAAAAATATTATATTCTGTACACTTATCATTTTAATTTCAATATTAATTTATTCATTCTTTTAATCTATAATTGATTAATTACAATCAAATTGACTTGAAAATATACTAGAATTAATCAGTATTTTTATGATAATAAACTATTTTACATTTGTATTTTAGATGCTTAAAATCTATTTTATTAAATATTTGGTTCAGTAATTGCAATTTAAGTAATTGTAGAAAAATACAAATGAGAATAAAATGAGAACTTATTTTATTATTAAAATAAACTAGATTGGTAGATTGACTATAGTTAAATTAATTAGAACAAATATTTTGATATGAGAATGAATTCTACTATTCTATTACTAAAATAAACTATTGTAGAGATACATTTCTGGTCAAATACTGTACTTGTAAAAATGGTTGATTAATGATTAATATTTAATTATTATTATTTATTATTTACATGAAATAATCTACCTTTAAAAAACAAATGATTCAATTAAACAAATGGTTGATTAATAAGAATGAATTCCCCCACAGAATATTACAATTTTATTCTTCAACCATCACATTTTTTTGTAAGATTAACATTTTTTGTCATGATATTGTAACTTCATCGTCTTCATAGTACAACATTGTACTAGTTGCTTTTCAACTTTTTAATTTTTTTTCCCCCTCAAGTCAATTTCATTGGTATAGCCCTTAATCGCAGACAGGTCTTTACATAACCACAATCAACATCCCCTGATCTTAACCTCCAGAAGGGCAAGGAAAAACTCAAAACCCCATTAGGGGAAAAGTGAGAAGCCTTGAGAAGGGACCACAGATGGGGGAATCCCCCTTCCAGGATTATCAGGCTGAAGTGGATGCTGAGTGGGCAAATTTAACATTAAATACTTTGTATGCTCTTGAATTGGATGCCACTGTGCAGGTGTACCTAATCATGTGTCCAGTTAGCACAAATGATGGACAGCAGCTTTTCTGTCCTGTCCTGTCACCAGTCAGCCAGTTTGTAACATTAATCACAGTCAGGCAATCACACATACAGTTCACAAATTCAGAAGCGTGAAAGATGGCCCATTTGAGACACAATTCATTCTGTTGGAGTAATTTTGTTCCATTCCAAGACGTCAGCTGCCGATAAATGTCACATTTGCAGGGATTGACGTGTGCTATATGCTAATTAGGATGCTTTTATGCTGCACTTTACACATTAGACACCAGCAAAATTTTCCACCTTTCATATGCAGGTGAAGACAATGTCTGTGAGGAAGTAAAGAAACAAATCTCTTCCATTTAGAAAAAACAAACCAACAGCACTCATGTCTTATCTTGAGACGCATTAAGACGAGGGCTGAATGATAACAGGGTTTGCTTTTAAGACGAGTGAGTGAGTGAGTAGGTGGGCACGTGGCAGCCAGATGGGCTTTATTGTTGAATGATTTGATTTTCAATAATTCCGAGGTATCACATATTCCACGGCTGACGAGCTTTTGAGCAGGCTTCATATTGTGAGGGGGGGAAACTAATAACAGCCAGCTTTATGTGCTGTGAAATTAAATGTAACTAATCGTCGAGTGTTTGTACATAAAAGTGAGTCATCACTGATTCGTGACTCACCATTCTCCAACTTAATTCCTTGACTTAATACTTTTTCTACTATTCTACTAATTCTGTGACCGCACTCAAAGCACCAAAAAACAAAATTTAGATCTCAAATCATCTTTCCTAATTGAATTCAATGGAAATCATATTAATCTGTCCCGGCACATTACAAACAACATTTTAACACGTTTTTCAAACCAGTAATAAAAATAGCTCCTCTACAGTATTATGCTTTACAAAAACTTCGAGTAACAACAAATTGAATTACAATGTAAGGAATTAAAAGAGTTTGTGCACCACGATAATTCAAAGGCCCCCCTGCAGCTCATTCTGGTGTGCTTAACCTTGGCCACCAGGGGACAGTTGAATAAATATTTGTGACACAAAAATGAATGATGACATGCACAAGACAACCGTTTCACCTAAGCTGCAATAATATTTGTTGTTTCCAAAGAGAACAAAGATTACATACCAGTGATTAGTTTAAAGGTTTACAATTATGGCAGCCAATCTCAGAAGTAGATTTAAACGAGCGAATTTTCACAAGACCAAGTTAATAATGTGCTTTGGTATTAAATACACAATGCATAATTCCTTATGTTTTACGTTTACGTTGTTTTTTAAGTAAATGGCAACTGGGAGTGGTGCTTAAAAGCTTGACGCAAGCAGTTGCTTCGTTTTTTGAGAACTGTTCAAGAATTGTTCACTATCTGTCAAACTGCTGTTTGTTGTGAAGTTTGCTGCGGCTATAGCTACACTGTAAAAAAAAATTCACTAATACAGTAATTTAAGTTCGAACAACATTAAAATATGCAGTACATTGTTGACATTTTTTGCAACGTTAGTTAGGACAACAAAGCAAGCAAGTCACTTGCTCCAAAACTGTTTGCAAAGTTGTTTTTACTTATATCTGTTGTGAGACAATACAAGGGACACTTAGTTTGTCTTGGTTGTGAAATGCAGAAAAGCCAATTTTCAGAATAGCAAAATTTGAAATATTTTGTGGAAATGCCCAAATTGAGATATCATCAAAGTTTGCTGCCTTGACGGCGGAACGGTGGACAACTGGTTAACATGATGG
Source organism: Idiotropiscis lumnitzeri (assembly GCF_059441095.1). Taxonomy (NCBI): domain Eukaryota; kingdom Metazoa; phylum Chordata; class Actinopteri; order Syngnathiformes; family Syngnathidae; genus Idiotropiscis; species Idiotropiscis lumnitzeri. Next base: position 8,112,393 of record NC_142398.1, read on the forward strand.
CCTCACAGTGCGAATCCGGCTTCGGCCATCCTGTGTGGAGTTTGCATGTTCTCCGCGTGCCTGCGTGGGTTTCCTCCGGGCACTCCGGTTTCCTCCCACATTCCAAAAACATGCGTGGCAGGTTAATTGAACACTCTAAATTGCCCCTAGGTATGGGTGTGAGCGCGGATGGTTGTTTGTCTCGGTGTGCCCTGCGATTGGCTGGCAACCAGTTCAGGATGTACCCCGCCTACTGCCCGAAGATACCTGGAATAGGCTCCAGCAGCCCCCGCGACCCGAGTGAAGAGAAGCGGTACAGAGAATGGATGGATGGATGTTGCCTTTTCTTAATTTGGGACATATAATGTGCTTAAACTCTTAAAATAGGCAATATTTTAAGGGTCAGGGGTATCCATAACGCACTCTTCATGTCAGAGTTTGGTTCCCGACTTGCTGTGTATCACCTGCCTCTTGACCTTCTTTTCGAGTCATACTTTATCCTTTGCTTATGTAAGACCATATATACCATGTGGGGGGATTATGCCGGGGCCTGTAAGATATTTGTTGTTCCCCCTGCTGTTCCGAGAGTCCTCGTTAGTTAGTTAGGAAGAAAAGTAATTAGTTGGCTGCCTGTGAAGTGTAGCGAAGTGCCCCCGGCGGCAACTCTCATCCCCACTCCCTTTTTTCCCCCTTTGCTCTCTCTCTGCTTTTCCAAATAGTTGACAAATGAGTGGAGGATGAATGCGGCTTGGGTCTATGCGCAGGGACTGTGCAACCTACATATAGCGTACACCCTGCAATCCTCAGAACAAATAAAACTTTAAATAATAAACTGTTAGAAACACCTTCAAAAAAAGGAAGTCAGAAAATCTGATAATAATTAAAGTTCCATGCAGCAATGAACGGGACCTCGCGCCACCTTTTTCAAGGGAAACCCTCAAAGAACTGCAAACACAAGAAAAAGTGAAACGAAAAATTGTTGGCCAACGTCTGGCGAACCATTTGCAAACTTGAACGAACCTTGAAGAAAAATCAACATCTGCGTCTATTGGCAAACCTTCGTGGGGATACAGGCTTTTGATGCCAATAATTTTGCTTCAGTGACACCTCAGACAGCCGAGCAGTCTAGTTTTTCTATAAAATACCAAGACCAAACACAATGAAAATGTGCTTTTGATGGCTTTACAAATATCACCAGTGTACTAATTTCATATTTGACAAACTTTACAAACTATTTGCAAGCTGTTTAATAGCAATAGGAGTATTTAGTAGCGTGTGTGTGTGTGTGTGTGCGCACGTGTGCCATGCACGCATGGTTGTATGCATGTATGTATGTATATTACGTCATCACTCCTAATTCTAAATTTAAATCATCTCAGTAATGTTTCCTGTCTTTTGTGACACTCTTTGTAGTGGATTTAACATGAGAAACACCTTGATCGATCAAAAGCTGCTTGTAAGTGTCTACCGTGAGCTCATCCAAAAGAGAACTACTGCTGCTATCTGATGGCCATCATCAACATTTTCTGATAGCTAAATGATCAAACATGAGTTTCCCAAAACTTTTCTCCGTCCATTCTCGTAAAAAAAAACATTGCTGATGGCAATTGACATGAGGGGCGCTCCTTTAGTACGATTACCATGGATGACATTTCTTGTCAACGGCGCTCAAAGAATATGGACAACTTCCTATTCAATTTCGGGCTTGGAGCCTGAGACTTTTTCGTGCGCAATGTTATGAGCGATATGCCCACGAAATTTGATGTTGTTCAGTGAATCTAGTGATGGGGGGGCTAATTTATTTCTAAACTTTACAAGGCCCATTTTCATGAAATCCACCCCAAAAATGTCTCCTTCAAAATAAAATGTGCAACATCCTGATCAATTTGTGTCCTAAGAAGATGAAACCTTGTCAGGACCCTCCGGAGTGACAAAAAGGTAGGATGCCACTTCCCGTCCTGTCACCTTTAAAGGTGAGCAGATTCCATGAATAATGCACGAGCTGTCGTTTCACGACTTCAGGAGGGAAAAGTTTTGCACATCTGCTTGAAACTCTTTTGCGGTAATTTAACCTCAGGCCTCTTAATCCTCAATGTCTGATGATGTCATCCTAAAGCGAAACAAACGTCACTCTCCTGGGGTCCCGTCTTAACTTTGGCGTACGACCGTGGGGAGAAGCCGACTTTGAGTTGTAACCTTCCAGAACACCTCGACATAAAAGCGTGATTCATCCCAATCTCTGCAGCTAATGATTGCTTTGCCAAAAGAAAAGAAAAGTCTCCCCATCCATCATTTCACTGCGATGGAGGTGGCGGAAAACGTGTTTATCCTGCAGCCAAGGACAGTGAAGAGTGAAGACACCTTTCAACATTACCGTGGCATCATTAAGACATTTTTCAAAGTTTGTTTACTCACCTTTGTCAATAAGTTTGGGACATTGAGACTTGTTGTAGTTAATGGTAATTTATTTGCTTTCTGCTCGGTCTAATTAGTACCGGTGAAAAATATTCTGCTCCAGTCCTGTAGGTCGTGGTAAAGCGGTCAGTGAGATGCATTGTTGATTGTAATTAAATAGATTTCTGCTATCAAATAACATGTAGCATTAGCACAAAGCGGTTGGTAAGACGTGTTCTGCTTTATAGTTTTCTTGTTATATGTTTACAGGAGCATTAGCACCAGTTGATAACGTTATCTCCTCTACTGTTCCACCACATTCTTTTTTGTAGCGTTCTTATTTTCTGCAAGCAGATACAATGTAGTTGGTTACACTTATTGTCTTTCATGGCTAATTTTGCTATCTCTTCAAGCAGAAAGCATTGGAGCTGCCCATTTGTTCGCGAAAGCAATGAGAATTAATTTGGAGTCAAAAAGCACGGTGGAAATGATATCCAACGAAATGCTACTTTTTTTTTGTCACAAGGAGGATATTTTTATATTTGTGTGCTTATTCTAGGATATACTTTGTTCAAAACTTGTCTACTTACATTTGTCAACGAACTGCCAATTGTTGAGACGGGCCAATTTGCTAGCAAAAAGCATGTAGCATTAGCACTGCTAAATTGTGTTTCACTCCAGTCCTGTGGGTGCTGGGAATGTGATCAAACATGTTGTTTTTCATCATTTTTATTGATATGACTACCACTACCAATACAGATACAACTACAGAACGTAGTGTGCTATCTGGCTATCTTCGTGGATAGTGTAACTGTAACAGTCTATGTAAGAGAGGGGCTGGACACATTTTGTTGTTAGTAAATGTTAAAAAAGAAAAAACAGGAGGAGAACAAACATGGTGATATTCCCACTAGTAAATCCTTATCCATTTTTTATTGTATTTTTATGTAAACACATGAAAATTAGCTGTCAATATAATTTTTGTGCGGCATCCTCCTCCTACGGTATGGCTGTGTACATGGTTGTCAGATTGGATAGGCTATTTTATAATCATCCCCCTTCTGCAGAACAAAAAAAAAAACAAAACACTTCCCTCCCCCCATGGAGAACCAACCACATAGGCCTTCTACAAAGACCACACAGTGGAGGTTCTGTACGTGACGAAGAGGCCCGGCGGATGTCAAGATGAGGAAACCATCACTCTAGTGTGAGGAAGAATGATGTGTGTTAGCGTGAAAAATCCCTTCAGACGACAAGTGCGTGGGAGTAGCAGCTTGGAGATGAAGAAGATATTCATGTGTGAGCTGTTCACAAGGGCCAGCATGATTACATCTCTTTTACGACCACAGGCCTCATATTTCAATAGCCTGTGACACCCAAGTCATCTGATTGTATTTATATATGTTCCATTGAAAGCTGCCACTTGGGCAAACATCTCATCTTGGCGCAGGCTCTGGGGATTTGCGGGTAAAATAAAGAGATGAAATGCATCCATACAATTCCAACAATATCGATGTTCACTCTGAACTGGAAGGACTAATAAAAGATGTCTTAGAAATAAGTGCTTCCTAAATTGCCTTGGAATGGAAATTGATCCAATATTAAAACGCTAACTGTTGCTATGCTAACAAAGTGCACGATAGCAACCTGGGTACAGAGAGTAGAGTTTTAAGAACATAACCACATTGAGCTGCTGACATATGTTAAGATGGTAGGTGACTTTACTTTGATTTTTCTAATTACACCATACATACACAACGCACATATTGAAGCAAACACAACATACAAACTTAAACCAATCCAATTACTGTACCTCGGTCCATTCAACATATATGCACGTAAATGAACACGTTTATTAGAAGCTATCGTTTGTTTTATTTGTTATCTGTTTGGTTGAATGTGATTTTACAGTCGTTTTGCATTCTTGCCTTCAACCTGCCTTACCGCAGCATCCCGGCCCATACACACACACACACACACTTTTTGGCATAACCTGCCCACTAACTACAGTGTAGAAAACAAAAATGCAGACCTTCAAGTTTTATACATAATGCTCTGTAGTCAAGATGAATTTTCAATGGAAATTGCCAAAATGCTAACATTAGATATGCTAAAATGGCGCAAGATAGCAATCTGGATGCAAAAAAACACGATACAAAATGAATAATTTACATCATCCCTTGTACTTGGGCACTATTTAAAACAGAACTGACAAAATGCTAAAAAGAGAAAAAGCGTTATGCTAACATATAGAAAGTTAACAATAAAAGTGTATAAAAAAAACTGCAACATTAGATCGATTAAGAGTTCACATCATGTCTATCTTCAGTTCAGATTTCAAATGAAAATGGATAAAATGCTAACACACTATGAATCAGCAAGCTAATGTGCCAAGTTAGCCAATGTGCCAAGTTAGCCAATGAGAAGTTTGTTACTGCATTTTTTAAAAACTCAACTAAATTTGAGTAAAAAATAAAACTGAAAATCCCAAATTTTAAGTCATTAGCAATTTGCTTCCCTCATACACGCATTCACTACCCCCACTCACAAAGCTTATCTACACATTAAAACAACTTGAATTCACGTTGCTGCCGTTTTTTTTTTAAATTATTTTTTTTATTAGCAAACAGCCAGCTCACCTCTGCAGAGACATGCCCGTCATTATGTCTTGATTGGAGCATCAGAGGCCTAATTAAGACGCTCCCATTCTGAACACGCCACTGACCGGGCAGGAACAGTACCCCGGGGTGTCGCATGCACTGCAAGGAGGAGGAGCAAGAGGAGCTCACTGATTAATGTGGAACATAAAAAGGAATTTGCCTCATCAAATCGGTTATGCTTTATAAAAAAGGACATTCAGAGGCTATAAAGTTCGAACATGCTAACAGTTGGCATGCTAAATTCTAGCAAGCAAGCTGTATACTTTTGAGTTGCAAGGAGGAATAACAAGGATTTTACATCAGTGAGCTGTAGTCGGGCGCTGCTTCAGAAGAGAACTAATAAAATACTAGTCAGATTTTGAACAAAAATGTATAAAATGCAAATATGCAAACAGTTGGCATGCTAATATGTAGGAAGATAGCGACCTGACAGCAAAAAGTTTTAAGGCAGCTTGAGAGGGATTTTACATAAGGTAAGAAACCAAATACTATTTAAAAAGAAAAATGATAAAACTATGCTGTGCTATGCTAACATACATTGATAAGGATGTTTCATTTCTCTGTCGTTGGGTACAGTTTCAAAAGAGAAGTGGGAAAATTTGAAGATGCTAACAGTTGTCGCATACAGTGGTGCCTTCAGATACGAGGTTTTTGTGGCTACGTTCGCAACTGAGAACACTTGTGTCTAAAATCATCATTCCCCGTTGAAATTAATGGAAATGCCATTCCAGCACACAAAAAAAAGAAATAAAAGGTGTTTTGTTTTTTCTTTTTTTTTTTTTAAGAAGGAACACAACACTCTACAGGAAGTAGGCTAAAATCATGTACGTTTTGCTGATTTTGCTTAATCAGAATGCCATGTTTGGACTCGGGAAGGCACATATTTTTGCAAATATTTATTGGGGTTGACTTCACCTTTAAGAATTGTTCACTATTAGCCAAAGCTAATTGTGACATGAGTTGACTCTACTTCAATGCCTTTGTACAACACTCTTAAGCCCGGATTCGCAAAAAAAAAAAATCAAGTCACCTTTGTAAAGTGCTTTTTTTTTTTTTTTACTAAATAGCCATTGAAGGGTGCGTTTCGAATCGTACAAACAGGAAATGTGTGTCCGCTTACCGCCCCTCCTCTTCTCCATCTCAACATGATGAGATGATTCATCACAGCAGACACTTTCCTGAGAGTCAGATGAGATGAGAGTGGGGATGCTGTCATTTTCGATCTCCCAAAGAGACACAGAGAGAGAACGAGAGCTGAGAAGCTCGCCTCGCCGCCGGAGGCCGATAGAACACAAACGCATGACGACTGAACCCCCACAGCTGACATTTGTCCGGCACTTGTAATTAAAGGGGCCATGCTCCCCTGCCTGGGAGAGGACCTCCACTCACATTAGGCACACTTGAGGAATGACTGATGGGGCTTGGATGGCTCTTTTGTTGCTTCTAACGCCCCCCCCTACAGTTAATTTCATCCAATTAAATGTAAGACAATTAATGTGCCCTAATGTCATACAATGATATAGTTTATCATTTTAAAATGTTGAAAATAACGTTGAAAAATGCACGAGACAAGACAGTGTACAGTTATTCACAAGCTGTTTTCTTCAATATGCATGAGGGTTGAATCAGCCATTGGAAGTAAAAAAATCATCAAAACCAAAATGGTGAAAGAAGACCAGAAGTGCATAAAAAATACACTTCTCATTAAAGAGTAAACCAGCGTTTGAACAGCTGTCGACTGTCGTGACTGATCACTGATGAGTGATAGCCGTACTCTGGCCAAGGCACGGTTTCATGTTAACAACGTGCAACTTACATTCAACGCGACGGTTCATTAAGACACATTCAAGGCGTAACATAATTCACTCAAATATCAAGGATTACAGACATTATGACGGGCCTATCTCAGCAGTACATGCCGCAGTGCTTTCTGGGAATCAAAGACAGGCCAAAAAGCACAAACGTAGACAACCATCAAGATTTTTTAGTCTTCCTATGAACTGTTGACAGTTCGTTTAAAAAAACGACCCACAGCTGGTCTAGATGACCACCTGTTTATTATTTGAATTCTGTATTCCGTTCAACAGTGTGCCCTTTTGAAAAGCATTCACACAAGCCTAGCGCTTGTTTGTAGCTTACATGCAAATAAAAATTTACAAACGCGGTGCTTTCACCAATTACCTTTTCTAACTAGAAACAGGGATTCAATTCGAAATTTTCTGACAGTGTATAGGAGAACATTTTCAAAAATGACCGAAATCCCCTCATAATGAACTGCAAGGCCAGGAGGAGCATTTTATTATTTTTTTACCACTTAAGCAGATAATTTCAAATGAAGCTGGTGACAGGATTGGAGAAGGTGCCCTCTGGTGTGTCCCCTGTGCATTCATTTCCTCCCGCGCTGCGCCGTCTTTAAGAGGATTTGGGGTTGGACTGCATTTCGCCAACCCCAAAAAAAGCGCAATAATGACTTTGCTCATTTGCAACCAAACAGATAAGACGGCTTTTTCGCGGGAGTCGCTAATGTGGCTGCGAGCGACCAAAGTGATTTAAAGCCCATTTCACACTCGGCTTCAAAATAGGAAAGTAATGGGCCCAAAACAGCGCCAACATCACAAATGTGGAACTTTGGGAAAGTGCTTTTTCATTTTTTGACTGACACTGGATACCTTGGCTTGACTTATAAGAACTTTTGGACTTTATTCTTATAACTTCACATCCTTTTTCTCATTATTTTATATATTTTTTGACTTAATGACTCAACTTTTGTAACTTTCCATTTAACAATATAATGTTTTTTTCCGTAAGATTCCAACTTTATTCTTTCATTTTTTGTAAGATTCGGACTTTATTCCTGCAAAACCTTGAAATATTTTATTGTGGCTTCACAATACTTTTTTTTCTTACTCATAACTTTACAATTTTACTTATACCGTATAATTTACACTTGCTACATCCCAACTTTTTATAATTGCACAATTGTTTTTCAAAAATTGCAACTTGTTCCTTCAAAATTTTCCAGCTTTTTTTTCTTCCAACAATCTGACTATTTTCTCTTTTTTTGATCGGACCCTTTAACTTTTTTCTTCCAATTTGTATCCACATTGGGGCTTAGCAGTCTTGAGCAGCACAGCCATCGTCTTTGTATAAGTTTCAATGCACACTGGCTGTTTCTCCTTTGACAGAACCTGCTTCACCGTTGAGAAATGAGGCCAAAAACTCCCGTCATAAATCTCTTCATCCGTGTAGGCGAGATCGGGGAAATGTTACCACGGTAAGCACGTTGAGTTCCAGACCCGCATAGCCTACGTCACGTCACGGCCATTAGTGGGGTGAAAAGGGCCAAAATGTTTCATTTTGGGAACTGGTAAATTTCAAATGAGATTGCTCCATTTTAAAACGCTTTTAAACGGTTGCACCACTCGAATCTCCCTCTAACTTCTATATATACCCCTTGCGAAAGGAAACGAAGCAGCCGGGAAGTGCCTTTCCATTCAATTAGAGCTTCCCGGTTCCCACGCGGCTGCCACAGCTGTCAACATGGCTTGCAGCTCAAACTGGCGCCCATGCAGGCACTTTGCCCAATTTATTCCACACAGAATTTAATAACAACTGAAAGTGTTTACACATAAGCACAATACTTGTTTGACATTTTAACACTATCATTAGGACCTGCGGAAACATTTTAAGTTTTCGTAAAAAATGATAAAAACAGCAATGATGGATATGATCAATTTTTTTACATCAAAAAACAATTCATATGAGTTCAAGAATTATGATCTCTAGTTTTGTCTTTTACATCATAGAAGAAAATCAGTTGAACTTTACAGCTTAATTCTCAAAGCATTACACGAGTATTTCCCGCCATTTATCTTGAAAGGCACTTGATATAACTCTTGAGGCGGCAAGGCACTTGAGGAGGCAAGTTGGACTCGACGTTAGCAATTTTGCAGACGAGTGCAGGCTGGCGGGTCTACAAGAGGGAGGGCTGCACCACTGTGCACACAGCAATCCTCAATCATGGCCAATCAAAGTAGCGCCTTTCACTCTTTTCACATGTGGCGCTCTAGTTGCGCTTTCGCAACTGCGAAGTGGGCACTTGGAGACAACCCATCATCCCCAATTCCTTGTGTGCACACAGCGTGGGTTCAGTTCCCACTCAGTGACGGTGTCTTTGTCTGCCCTGTGGCTGGCTGGCGACCAGTTCAGGCTGAAGTGCACCTTTCGCCCGGAGTCAGCTGGGATAGGCTCCAGCACCCTCCCGCGACCCTGTACAGGATGAGCGGTGTGGATAATGACATGACATGACATGTCTTACAGTATCGTGACTATATTCGTGGAATATTAAAAATTTATACTCAATATCCTAGACCAGGCATCACCAAATGGCGGACCGCGGTCCGGATCCGGACCGACAGATGGTTCATGACCCATGACCAATCTATGATGAATTTCTTTCAGGGCGCATTCGCAAAAGTTGATGCTGCAATTCTAGTTAAAACGGAAAAGGCGTCACTGATTTGAGCTAATCAAATCTTTTGTTTACGATCCACTGCCAATTGCGCAGCAGACCGGAAGAGAGTGCTGCTGACAGTTTGCCATGTTAAAAAGTTAGCAAGGTCGATGCGTGTTGTTTTAAATGAATGGACGGAGAAATTTAGTTTCGTTCTGGCTGCAGCCGATTCAAAACCAGTGTGCATCATATGCACCGAAACCGTCGCAACATTGCGACGCGCCACTACGGAACAAAGCACCGCCCTTTTTTGCAAAGTTATCCGCTGAAGTTTGAGGTGAGCGCACGCAAAAACATCGAACTTCGAGTGCAGTGTAACAGATGTTTACATTTTCGTTTACAGCCCAGCGGCATGCAAACGAATGTTCACTAAAAGTAAACTAAAACATTCAGTGATGGGGAAGTTGTGAAGGAGTGCTTAAATGCGGTTGCACAAACATTATTTAAAGGAAAACACAAAGGCCAGATGTGTGAAATAATCGACCAAATCCCAATGGCCCTGACTCCGTTCCAACCCAGATTTAAATCACTGGCAGGGCAGTCACAAACTCATTTTTCTCATTAAGAGAAGTTGAAAAAATATTCAAAAGAAAAGGTGGTGTCAAAGCTCATTTTGTATTAGTTTTTCATGAGGACAGCCATTTTTATTGATTGTGTACTGAACATGTTGACCTGTTTTACTTGGATAATTAGGTTTTCCGTTTTTTTTAGGCTGATAACGCTTTGATTTAAGAAAAAAAAGGTTAAAGATGGAAACTCAATGCTTAGCACTTGATATATTTCTGCAGGAGATATTTGACTGTTTTTTTTCTGGAAGTGACAAACTTAAGTTCCTGGAGCCACATTTTCTTGAATGTGAAATAAACGCCTTATATTTGTTTGACTGGCAAAGGTGTTTAATGGGAACATTGCTAAATATTTAGTATATAAGTGCGCTCTGTAGAAAATGACTAAATATTGAAACTATATAAAAATGTGAACAGAGGCTAGACATTAAGGGAAGTTGGACTTTGGTTCGGACCTTTTAATTGGAAAAAATTTTAGTCGTGGACCTCTGTGACTTTTAAATGAATACCTCTGTCCTAGACTTTATTCTAGGAACATTTTTTTTTTTTTTTTTTTTACTCGTACACTCCAACTTTTTTCTTCTAGAGTAACATTTTTTTTTCTCATATCGTGACTCTATTCTAGCAAATCTATGACTGTTTTCAAGTAACACTCCAACTTGCATCTCTCATACTGGCTGGGAATATACAGGTCATTTTCAGGAAAACGTGAGCAGCAACCAAATGTGTTTAACGGCATTATACAAACGTCAGATGCAATAGCCAGTCATCTCCCTGGTGGAAAAACATGAGCCTCAACTCTGATACTGCTCCTCTAATGACAAAACCTCCTTTAACAGCGACGTCGGCACCTCTGCCGATAATCCGTCTGACTTCCCCGGTTGAGACGTAAACGAGATAAACGGGATCGGACAGGTCGGCCGAGCTTTGTCGCAATTAAACTCCCGGCAGACTCGTCAGTGAGTGGCAGGCCGATCCAATTAACGGCATCCAGCACAGGTCAACGAATTCCGGTTTGTCAAAAAAATAAATAAATAAATAAAAAAGCCTCATTGAGCCACAGGTTGAATTATTGAGCTGATGAACTCTTCAGCCCTGTAATGGCCTGACTTAATGATGCATCATGGGAGATTGGTGTGATTAGTTATGACAGCGATGCATGCCGGCTGCCTTTGCTATGTTACACACTGTTGTGTACCAAGGTTGTTTTAGTTAACAAAAACTAACAAAATAAACTAAAATTGAAAAAACATTTCTTTAAAAAAATAAAATACAAGCGAAAATGTTTTAGATGTTAGACTGTTTGTAGAGAAAATGTCTTTTGTTTTCATCTTTGGCGGTTAAATTAATAATCAAGCCTGTGGGGTTGATTTTAATTGCATTTTTTTCAATTTCAACGGCTCAGTCGTTAGCCAGTAGAAGAGAAGCTCAAACAGTCATTGGGTCATTTTGGAGTCCTCTTATAGTTTGCCCAACAGACGCAACGTCATCAAGCAACAGTCGCTCCTCTGAGATGAGTTTGCTCTTGACATTTAACTCAGTACTCAGTGCTTTCCTTTCATGGTTCATATCTTCTTCCCGAAGTAACCAGGCCGCCAACCAACCAACCATCAGAACGACCAACTAATTAAACAATTACTACCCAAACAACCAACTACCCAAATAACCAGCCAACCAACCAAGTAATGAATTAAACATCTCAACAACTATTCAATCAATAATATTAATAATAATAATGTTTAATTAATAATCACCAATCTTACTTCAACAAACATACAAACCACCTAACAAACAAACTAACGAAATAATGTTTTGTTTTCAATTGACTGGTCGACCGGGCGAAATAATGAACTGAACAAACTAACTAACCAACAAACTGACAAACCAACAAAAAGAGTATCCCAACCTGTTTGTCCTTTAGTGTCTCCTAATTTCACATCCTATAAGCCTTGAAGCGGATTACGACAGCAGATAACACTTCACGTCCTCTTCGACGATATTCCGAGAGTCGTTTGGATGCAGTGAACAACAACCGTGAGAGCCGCCCGCTGCTCATAGAGCCAGAAAGCCTTGTTCTGCTCTGCTTCCTCCACGCTTAAACTTCACTTCAGCACCCAGTGGAGCGCAGAGCTCATTCCCTCAACTTTTATGAGCATGCTTTTCCGCATCACGCTTTGAGAAAATAAACACCGGAAGATATCCACAAGAGTGCCATATATTGATTAAAAATGGCCAACCCCCGTTTAGAAAGTGGAAAATTCCAACACAAGTTGTTACAAGGCACTTTTTCAGTCATTTCAAAAGTACTCTACTGTAAGTGTTTATCTTGATTTAATAATGAGAAGAGGTGAAAAATATTATTGCAAGGGTATTGTAAAAACTGCATTTGACTGCTGACTTTTCCATGTAAGGTTTTTTTTAGCTGAATTTTTATAGCATATGTATATCCATATGGCACATATATAGTCATATGGCTCCAAACTATTTTATCCTAATGTTCGAAATTTGTCTGGTGACATTCATTTGAAGAAAAGCTCACAACCAAGTTTCTCATCAAGATTTTTTATAGATATATAGAAATAATACAATGAATTAATCAATATTTCATTTAAAAAAATTATTTAGATACCGTATGGTCGCACCATAAAAGTACATTTTTCCAAAATGGACGGCGCGCCTTACAATGCGGAACACCTTTTGTGTGGACTAAGTTAAGTCATCTGTAGATGTTGTGTGACTTTCATGAGCACTCCGCCAAACTGACTGGAAGCATTGTATAGAAGAAAGGTGGACGTTAGTGATGTCAGCATGCGGACGTTAAAGGGTGAAGGGTGGGCGTGAAAGATGACGTGAAAGGCATGCCCCCAGTAGGTGCCCATATGTGGAGATGTTATGTGCTTTGTGCAAAACATTGCTTTGGCTAAGGCCCCCCCAAAATGGCACCAACGAAGCAGTATAAACTGCATGCTATCAGTTACGTGGAAGGACATTAGAATCGAGCATCCGTGGGAGAATTCAAGATCCACTGTGTTGGTGAAGCAGAAAGACAAGCTTCGCCAAGTCAAGATGCTGAAGCTGAGTTTCCGTGGAAACAAGGCAAGGTGGCCCGAGTTAGAACACAACTCGAGTAATGGATCAATCATCAAAGAACAGGCGGGAGAAACGTCTCTACAGTCACTTTTCGGCAGAGGGCAATAACGCTTGTAAACGAATTGAACATCGAACATTTTCACGGAGGGCCATCTTGGTGTTTTGGTTCTATGAAACAGCGCCATCTATGCATCCGGGCAAAGACGACCATGGCACAGCAAATTCTGGCGGATTACAAAGAAAAGGTGGCCATCTACTTATTGTACTGCAGGAAAAAATATTGCCGACAAACGCATCCAGCCCAGCCACAAAACCAACTTGGACGAGGTGCCGCTCACTTTCGACATCCCGGTGAACCACATTGTAGAGAAAAAAAGGGGACCAGCATGCCAACCAAAGAGCTGGATGGATGAGGAGAAAATGAGTTGCTGATTGAGGCGTAAGTAAAATGCCCGGATGTTTTTTTTCCATGCGTGAGCCTCCTTGTTGCTCTGTGACTCCATGCACAACCATCTCAAAGCCGCTGTGAAAAACCAAGTAAAGTAAATGAACTCGGAGCTTTCTATCATTCCGGGTGGCTTGACAAAGGAACTCCAACCGCTGGACATCGGTGTAAACAGGGCATAGTTAAGTTGCGTGCTGCGTGGGAGCGATGGATGACAGACGGCGAACGCAGCTTGACGCTTTATTAAGACTGGGAGGCAGAGCAGGGCGAGCTATGCCACAATTTGTGAGTGGATTGTGGATGCGTGGGCCAACGTGTCTGCTTGCGCTGTTGTTCAAGCTTTCAAGAAAAAGCCGCCATCATATCTGAGGGGCCGCGCCGCAGCATGACTGACAATGACGGGAGGGAACCTGGCGTGTTCAAAGGAGAATTTGCCCAGCTGTTTGTTTCGGATACAGAAGCGTTTGATGGATTGAGAAATCGCACTTGTCACTGAGACTCGCCTTTTAATATGGTCGTGAAAATCCGGTATTCTATGACCTTCAGTACGCATGAATAGACAGGAGTGTGTAGCACACAAACACCTCAGTGTGGCCTCAGCAGGTGTGTGGTGCTGACACTCACACATTCTGAAAGGTGAGCGAGGAGAGGCGGAGAGCCAGGTCTATTTTTAAGGTATGCGGATGCAGCCGCAGCAGTGGCAGCGTTGTTGTCTGCTGACTATGCTAATTCACTAAGTTGGAAAGTTTTACAATAATGTCAAGACAGCGCCTCAGGCAACAATAGATTCACTGTAGTAAGACATTTCATTATTAGAACATTACAAGTGCGGAGACATTTTGCAAATGTGTTCATTGCATGTATTTATTAATATGCAATTTACGAACACATGACAATGTGAAACGCTTTGATTATTAAAATTTGACAGTAGTACTTTTTTTGTTGCAACCTCTGAAATTTCTTCTTCCATGTTACAATTTTTTTCTCAAAAATTCCAAGAACTTTGTTCTCGCAAATTTACAAATGTAATCTTATATTACGTCTTTGTCCTCACAATTACGCAACTTTTTTCTTGCGTCATTACCATTTTTTTTTTTACAACTAAGACTATTTCTGTATCCCACATAACATAACTTTTTCATAAGGTAACCTTTTTTCTTTTATATAATATTACAACTTTATTTCCCTTGCATAAAAAAATTACATTCATTAAAATGGCGTCAGTTACGAATTCTAGCACTTCCTGTTTGTTTTTGTCGGTATTTCCACACAGATATCCATTTATTCAAGAAACACACACACCTACACGATTCAGCGGGCTATATCGCTGTGAAATTAGACCAGGCACTTACTCAGAGTCCAGCCCGCCCCTTTAGCTTATCCGTCTTATTGGCCTCTTAGCAGACCAGAAGAAAACCTCCCACCTCCACAGGAAGCATTAGAGCTCGTCCCAAAGCAATTACAAGCCTCAGCTAAACATGCTGCCGCCGCCTGATATTGTTGCGCGACGTCTCCCTCCTACTCCCAGATAAAGATAACCACTGGAATCGTCCAGAGAACTTGCACAAGACTTTTGCTCTGAAAGTGATGTCCTCAGGTTTGAAATTAAGAACACGAAGAGTAAGTTAATAGGATAGAAAGTTAATAGGATTGTGGTGGAAGTGGCAACATCTTTTAAAGTCTAATTTAAGTTATTATCCATCACTCATTTACTGCTTGTCAGTCGAATAAATAATCCATACTTTGTACTTTCCCATTTGTCGCAGCATGGAGGAAATATCTTAAGGAAAAAGTTAACGTTCTTTAGATGAGACTAGAGGGAGTTTGGTTAAATGAGTCAGGTGTTTCGACTTTAGGGGTTGGGTTATATTGTTTGGGGTTAGGTGCCAGGATTAAAGGGGTTATTGTTGGGAGTTAAGGGAAATATTAGAGGTCAGGGGGTGTGGTTAGGATAAGTATTTGGGTTCATGTTCGGGGTAGGAGGTTAGGTCCAGGTTTGAGATAAACAGGTTGGGAGTTTGGGCTAGGAAAGGAATTTGGGATGGAGTTTGTGTTCAGTGTTAGAGGGTTGGGGTTAAGTTTCAAATGAAAGGGATATGATTAGATCAGTAGTGTCCAAAACTACGGTCCCCGGGCCATTTATGGCTCATTGCGTATTTGTTAACGTGCCGCAGCATACATAAAGATTAACGTTTGAAATTTATTGGGAGGAGGTGTTGAAAAAAAAAAACGTACGTGTGTGTGTGTGTCTGAGAAGGAAGTGCATACACATCATCCATGTGTTACACACTTGACAAGTACTACTAAGAATAATTAATAGGTATTTTTGTACAATTTATGCAAATAAACTATCTAAAAAAATAGTAACAATGTTTGTCTTCTTCATAACAGATATAGAGATCTGCTAAGAGTAGTGGATACTGCCCACCCCAAAATCATTGATGGATTTGTGAGACAAAACCACTGTTGTGACATGTCGCAACCTCTGACTAAAAACTATTTACACTGCTTGTAAACATGTTGTTTGTGCCTCGAACATCGCACAAAAGCTGTTAAGCCCGCTTTTCATTCCATGCTGAAAATTTAAAGTGATGCCAAGGTCAGCTGCCATCACCTTTTTTTTTACTTCCTCCGTAAATAACCAGGCAAGCATTTGCATGTCAGGAAAAGACAAGGCAGGCCACCCCTGAGGCCACCAATATGAAAATGGAGGTGACAGGATGGTGATGGGAAAAAACAAACACAGAGGGACATAGCCACATTTTGAATTCTACTCAGCCTGCTGGAAATCAAAAGTGTGAGCTGCCACTCTGCTTATTGTTCGCTGAAGGTGCTCACACGTCGCTGGGGCTAACGTGACAAATCTCCGTAATGCATACACGAAAACATCCACGTATATTCATATACATATACTTTTTAAAACTATTAAATGCATTTTGAGATGATGTTCTGTTAGTGCATTGATATACACACATATTGGAGATGCGCACACGCATAATCTAAAGATCTTGCGTTCACGTACACACAACACAAGCAGTCAACCCCGCTATTCGCTGACCAGCAAATAGAGAAAATCTTCATGTAACTGACGCCCATTGAAATGCATTGGCCTTTTTTTTCTTGTGCAGAAATCCCCCAAAATATTTTAAAAACACTAAAAAGCACTAAATACACTATACTTTCAACGTACAATGTGGAGGTGGGGGTATAGAATGAGGTAAGAAATCCAGCAGAAAAAGGGAAAAAATGTAAATTAAAAATAAAATCCACAGATAAACAAAAGCCTCGCAGCTGTGTTGCACAAACATTTATTAGATTAATGAAACCAACAGAAAAATCTTGCACTCAACAAATAATCCATACTTGAAACTAATACTGAAACTAATAAATCTAAACTATAATTAAGCATTGTCCACAAAATGAAAACTAATATAACATTTAACAAACCTGCTTTAAAAACAAATTAAGACTGAATTCAGAAAAATAATATTAAAACCAACTCAAATGAAAAATCCCTAACTATTATAACACATGCTCTACGTTTTCCGACACACTTTGCACGCCGCATCAGCCGCTCAGAAGAATTTAGACGACATGCACAACTTCGCTGCCACTCGCACTGTGGACCAGCACCCATTAAAGACAGTCAGGAGGAACACGTCGAGTGTGGAAATGAGAAGCAGTTGGAAGAAGTAGGGGGGAAAAAAAAAACCTTCCAATTTTTCAACAATAGTGCGTGTGCGTGCGTGTGTGCACGTGTGTGTGATTGTCACTCTCAGTTCATCTCCCTTCCTCCTCTTCCATTGCACTGTTTGGTGGACCATAAAACTTGAAGCAATTCCAATTTGAGGCTGCTCCCGGTTATGGAAGCACATTCCCGTGTCCTCATGTTGTAAATAAGACATAAAAACATGGACACAAGTGAATTGGCACACGTACATGCATGTGCATGCTTACGAATGGACAGATAATGCTGTTCTTCTAAAACACTCCCACTGTGTGTCTCCATAGCAACACAAGGAAACAATTGTTTATTATTTGTCTGGTCCAGTTCCGATAGAACTCCCACTAGAACTGAAACACCATGTGACATGTGCATCTCCATTCGCATAATCCTCTTCTGTCCATTAGCATACACACATGTTGTAAACACATCTGACATTCATAATATTATCAGTTAGTCCCTTCACATAGAATGTAAATGTCTGTGTCCATTCACGCACTCGTAACAACCGAACAAAGTACAAGTGTGTGCATGGTGGATGTTTTCTTTCTTTTGGTACTTTTGTAGACAAGCGCAGGCAGCAGCGTTGTGGGAGTACACACAATCGACTTACTTCCCGGCCAATGAAAGCAGCTCCACACGCATGGCCTGTGACTTCGTTCTCGTGAAAGCGCTTTATGAATAAACATGTATTGTATTGTATGCATCGTGAAAGCAAGCAGGAGATCAACGTATACAAACGGAAGAGAAGTAAGGAACTGCAAGCAGACCTCAACTTGACCAAGGAAGTCACGTCACCGCTGTGATGTGCACGTTTGTAGAACACCTTCCACCTCGATAGTCTTCTTATGTGATCGGCCAATATATAGATTTTAAACATTAACAGAATATATCATAGGACAAGGATAATGACGTCAATTTAGTCCAAAATAGGCAGATTTTTCATTCTGTTGTAAAGTCAAAGAAATACTAATGGACAAAGTATTGTAAATCAGTCAAATATTCTGACTGTAATTCACATCGGCCAATTAATCAGGCATTGCAATTTTATTCAGCCAAATATCAGAATTGGCAGCAATCTCAAAACATCCACATTGGTCAGGCCCTGGTAATTATTCATTTCCTTCCATTTGCATAAACACTGATTCTAAACATGAATTTGTACATTTACACACCAAATTCCTAATTTGGGTCTTGAGCAGAAAACATCTCGGATTTAAATGGTATCAATTGGAATGTTTAAACGCGGGCTGTCACTTCACACATTTGTATTCTCTCTCAAGGTTAATGCTCACTGTTCATGTTTGCACTCGTGCTGCAGTTCATGCTGACCTTCCAAGGCTGCGACTAATCTTCTGTCATCATTTATTCATCAACCAGTGCAGATGAGATCAGCAAATCACAATGCAAGCTGTATAATTTGTTCGATACAGGAGGGAAAAAAAAGTCAGGATAAAGAGCAACACAAGTAAATGAACGTGTGCATAGAAATGGAGACAAACAGACGTCATCCAACATAGCGTTGACAGTGCCATAGGTCTTCCAATCTATCTCTCGCGGCTGGCTCGCTGTCCTTGGCGAATGCGCGAGGCATCAAGGACGTTCCAGCCTATCGCAGTGACGGACAAACAATAAAAGGAGCCGCGAGTGGCGAAGTGAGAGACACGACGTGATTTGTTTGACAGCAGTACGCTGAAAGCCCGATGGACAGAAGAGAAGATGCAAAAAACAGGAGCAACACCAACAACTGCAAGACCAGTCAAACACAAACTCCTGCTTTACGCCCTACTTGATCGATTATGAATGACACTCAAGGAAATACTGCACTCTATTGGGTTGAATATTTTAGAGAAATAACAGTAACAAGCAATGTAAGATTAGATTTAACAGTCCTAAAAAGGTGCAGGTCCAACTTGGAGGGAAGGAGTTATTTTGTTATTCAATTTCAGATCTGATCGAATGGCCATGACTTGTGGCGTACCTCAAGGGTCAATGCTTGGACTTCTCTTGAGAAAAATACGATACGATACATATCTGGATACAAAGGATATGGTACAATTCAAAGACAGTACCTTGTGAAATGCACGGATTTAAGTTGGTTAATTAAGTTAGCAACGTCAGGAGCTGAAATCGAGTCGGTCAGGAAAACCCGGGTGCGCATGCCTACAATACCACCTTGCTAGTATTGTCATTTTATATTTGTGTGTTGAGTTGTTTGTCCCAAGTGGATTTTCACGGTTTTCACCAAAAATCATTAACAATCAATATTCAGATCATTAAAGTGCATTACATTTAAATGAAATTTCACTGTACATTACAATCACAACCAACTAATTTAACCCATAAACAAAGCACATTTGCTCGCAACATTTTTCCTGTGAAATAAAAATATTTCCAATTAAATTGAGAGAATACATTCTTGTAGGAAATTTAGGAAAACAATTACAATTTCTACTAAATACGTTTGAAACATTATGCCATTATGATGAAATCTTACAAAATGACAATGGGAGCAAGCTGAGTGCAGGCGGAACACAAACGCACATTTGACCGTTCAAATACACTTTATATTTTTCCATAAATTCGAAGCCAACAAAAATAGTCCATTTTTTTTTACTACTTACTGTGTTTTCCTTTTACTACGAAATCCCACTAAACTGGACGGCTCAATACAAACATTTATTATGTCCATTCATAATCAGGCAGGACTTTAAAGAAGAATAATTGAAATGAGCTCAGCATATTATATATTATGAGCTATTTATTATGCATTTTAAATCACTGCAGCGCGTGCCTTCTTCTTCTTTGACGTCCATATTTCAAGTGCGGGCAGAATGTTTAATTCGTCTCGTTAATCACTCGTTTCTGTGGTCAATAGTGTAGCAGCGTCTTTGCCTGCATAAAGTACGATTCAGCAAATAGAGTTGAAAATAAAGATCAATTTTAAAAGGCTTTTGGTTTAACACCAGATAAAAAAAAAGACAACGTGGACTTTAGGGCTTTTTGATGACAATGTAGACGGACGCATTTTATCGGACAATTGAGATATACAGGCTGCACTTTGAACAATTTGGAAATACTACACATGTTTTTTACAAAGCGCACATGTAAGCGTTTCACTGGACAATGTGGACTTGCAAGCTTTTCCACTGGACAACAAACATCTTCACAAATATGTCGCCTGAATCTCACAGCCAAAAGTACACACAAAAACACAAGTGCGCACAGGCGAAATGAAACGCAGCAGCTGGAGGTCCTCTTCCTCAGGAGACAGACAGATGGCACAACATTAATTAAGCAGAACGACACCGAGGAGCTAGACCACCCGAGAAAGTTTATCTGTACCCACGCGTGCGTGCGTGTGCGCCCTCAAATCCACACCTTTGTCAAGAAAACACCTACAGCAGCCTCTTTTGGAGACAAACTAAAAACTTCCTTAATTGCACTTAAGAAGCCAAGTACGACTTACTGTACTGTATTAATAACGCCTGCTATACGCAGTTGCATATCTGCAAATACACAAACAGATACTGTATTCATTTGCAGTATCTACATACGAATAATGTAAACTGTAGTCCGTCACATACAGTGCATGCGTGACATAAACACCTGTCTGTGTCTTCACATACGCAAAATTTAAACATATGTTCTACATCTTCATAGACAGGTGCAAGTAGAAAGGGGTGTTTGCGCTGTTGTGCCACAACTTAGACCGGTTGTCAGCTGGTCTAAGGTCTAGTCTGCTTTCTGTCACCAAATGCGGTGCGCTTGGGGTCTGCATTAGAAATGTTTGCCGTATTCCCAAATACAGGAAAGGAGGCTTACAACAGTACGAAATTCGCCAGTTCATACGCCTGAGCCCACGTGAGTCCATTCATACATGCCTGTTCTTTCACACACATGAAAACATACATGTCCATTCACACCCATACATGCTCACCCCTGTGCGCGCACACACACACACACACACGCACACACATAATGTTAATGTAATGTATTCTCATTTGCAGACACACACATATGAAGGGAGATGTATTTGATAGTCTGCGCTTCTTCCACATGAGACACCTCCAGGCTGGTGTTAGCGGTCGCACACACACTCTAGCGGTGACAAACATCACAAATCCAGAGCAAACTCCCTGGCATGCTACGACCTTTGGCGTCATTGCTGACTCGTTCGTATTCCGCCCGTTAAATGCCACCAAATGTCATGAGAAGGACTCACTTCTCCCTCCACATCATGTTACAAATACGATTCCAAGCAAAGGGGCCACTGACACCGTGTCAATCGCTGTGTCAATCACTTTTCCCTCAACAACCGGCCCCTCGCCAACAACAATTAGGCAGCGAGCCATTGGTGGGAACTGCAAGTAGGGGATTGGAGGCGCGGGGGGATGACTGTGTGGTGTGTCTGCGTCGTGTGTGTATGGTGAGAGAGGGAGGAGTCATTTATGGGGACTCAAAGTCATTTCACGCTGAGGTGCAAAGCAAAGGCGATTACATCGGAGAGCATTGAGGTATACGAGAGTCACTGCCACTGAGGATTTATCACAAGTGGCAAAAGTACTCACTTAAGTAGAACTACTTCAATAGAAATACAGATATTACACTACACTACAGATATGTGGAAAAAAAAAAGAGTAACTCCTTCACTAAGGAAAACACTTAAAAAGTACACACTCTGTACATATCTTTTTTCAAACGTAGATAGTTGTCCGGAAAATAAACACTGGTATTTACACATTTCCTACACACAGGGACCTGTTAGACTTGCTAATTGAAAGACTTGACAAATAGGCCGACCTCACATTCACCCTACCCAAAAACACCTTTTTATATGGAAAGTCCAAAGTAAAAAAACATCTATTCACGGTCCGCTCAGCAATGTGTTCACGCTCCGCCAGGGACCAGTCGGGAATAGCAAGTACTCATGAAACAGCCTTTGATTGACAGCATTTTGTCCCTCCGTCGCTTTGCATTTAAAGGAGAACCAAACCTGGCGCCTGAAACTTTTTCCAGCTATAGAAGTTTTTCTCTATTGACGGCGTCCACTTAACTTTGTCGCTAAAAGCTCTTCATCCGAGGCTCGAATGAAGTCCTACAGCCAGCCTCTGTAACAAGTGCACCAAAGAGGGGAATGAAGCATACAGAGCATGTCA
Source organism: Idiotropiscis lumnitzeri (assembly GCF_059441095.1). Taxonomy (NCBI): domain Eukaryota; kingdom Metazoa; phylum Chordata; class Actinopteri; order Syngnathiformes; family Syngnathidae; genus Idiotropiscis; species Idiotropiscis lumnitzeri. The sequence continues at coordinate 8,134,923 of NC_142398.1, forward strand.
GCAGAGAAGCCACCACGCGGGAACTAAGCATCAATTGTAAGACGTAAGTAACACAGCTCAACGGGGAATCGGTGTAAAGTGATATAGCGACTGCCAGCAACAAGAACGCAGGCAATGAATGCTTGATGCCCCATTAGCACCGGGATGGCTTTCTTTTCTAATTATCAACTGAAGCCGATTAGTTGCCAAATGAAGAGCCCACATGCAACGTCACACATTGATAGTGCGTACAGTAGAAGGAATATTTGTATTTAAAAGTAAAGATGGGAGTATACACTATTTAGTAATACACAAAGTATGAACATTTATACAAGCATGAAAACATGACGGATGGATGGATGTTAAGGCAGGCGAATGATGTATCATACATGAAAGATGGATGATGGACACATGAATGGACAGCAACATACATGTAACACTTTGATGCCCAAATAAATGGAAGTCAAGATGGATGGATGGAGGGTGACGGAAGATGGGATGAATTGATGAATTGGCGGACGTTAAGGAAAAGATTGATAGGATGGATGGATCGATGGATGGACGATGGCTGGATATGAATTGTCATGTCATTATCCACACCGCTCATCCTGTACAGGATCGCGGGGGGGGGGGCTGGAGCCTATCCCAGCTGACTACGGGCGAAAGGCGCTCTACACCCTGAACTGGTCGCCAGCCAGTCACGGGGCAGGGGATGAATTAGTGAGTCTAAATTAAGTGTGATCATGGTGGAAGAAGATAGGATGGCTGGGTAATAGATGGAAAAAAAGATGGATGCAGGAATGGGTTTCATTTCAAATTAATGGATGACATCTGTAAATTAAATAGAGGTTCAAATGAGTGGATTGCAGATCGAATTAAAGACGATGGATGGATGACAGAGAAGTTAAGAAGGATGGATGATAAGAGTAAATGAAGATGGATGGATGGATGGATGGATGGGCAGCAGCAGATGGATGGATAGATGAGCGATACAAACTCAGAAGGCTGGATGGAAGTTGAAAATTGTGTGTGTGTGTGTGTGTGTGTGTGTGTGAGTGTGCTGTGAATGAGTTGAAGGTGTTTTGTACCGAGGCTGGCCACTAATGGCTCCGTTTGTCTGCAAATGTCAAGCAAGACGCGCATGGAAATCACATCCGGCCGTAATGGTGACGAATGGAGCACAATGGCCAGCCAGACGACAGACGACTGTCGCAGGCGATGCGCCACCATTATGTGATGTGAGCCGCTCGCCTATTATGTCTGCAACCACTTGGAAAATACAGATGAATGGATGCATGGATGGATGGAGAAGAAGGCAGATTGGGGTTTGGGTGAACAGATAATGTGAGGCTGATGGATTCAAAATGGATGCATGGGTTGTTGAGAAGACAGGAGCATGTGAGTTCAGAATGAGTGAACAGATAATGGATGGATGGATGAAAAGTGGATCAATAATTTATCTTGGATGGACTGACAGATGAGCAGTCAAACATTTGAATGCGTGTGGCTGAATGAATGAATGATTGAATGAATGCATGAAAGCAGTGGCTAATAATGATTGATGGAAGGATGGGACTTTGGATGAATGCGTGGATGATGGAAGAACAAAGGATGGTTGAACAGATGACGAAGTTGGATGGAAAGATTATGGTAGGAAAGATGAACGGAAGAGGGTTGATTGATGCTCGCATGTCCCTAAAGTCTTGGGATAGGATCGGTGTAAAGTTAGACATCAGAATTAGTGTTAAAGCTAAGACTGTTATAGACTGAGGGTTATTCTAGCGCTAAAGCGCTTACACACTACATTTAAATTGTGCGGCACCGGGGCGACAGCACCACGGCACAAGCTTGTCGATATTTGGTGCTAGTTGCTATGCAGCCAAACAGGCAGTAGTCGGGTGCCTTTTCGCAATGGTTTGGACATCAAATTATCTGTAGTTTGTCAAAATGTATGTATTTTTTTACCATTTCAATGGAAATATAATGAGGACAAAAAAACTAAACAAAATTAGGTCAAATTGAAAACAGTTGGATTAAAAAGAACCCAATTACGGGTCAAAAAAGGACGTCCACTATTCGGGGACGCATAAGAGTCGGACCCTTGTTTGATCCAACTGTTTTTAGAGTATATACACTCTGTTGGGTTATTCATTCAAACCAAAAAGTTGGGCCAAATGAATAACCCACAAAACAAAAATTCATTCATTCGAACCAATTTTTGGAGTTAAATAATCCAAAAAGGTTTGTGTGTTCATTTTTGACCCGACCTGTATTTCGAGTGAATGGTGAGGGTTACAAACATGATGAACAATTGAAACACTGACTACGCAGACATTAGCATATGAATTAAGTCTCCACCTTAAATCTTAGCATGTCTAACACATGGTTGGGCATTCATAAAGGCCTAAAGTAACGGTGTGCACCACCTCTACACAGAGCAACATTTTCCCAGCAAAGTGTTGCTGATAAAATATTAAAGCGCACAGCCAAGTCAAAGCGGCGTCTCCGAGGCGCATCGACTGGCAGGCGCTTTGTTTCCATGCCTGCCAGCCGCCATTGATTTAAGGCCCCGCGTCAACAGGAGCCTCATTGGGGGGGAAAGTCATTCATCTCACCTGCCTGCTAATGGGACTGTTAGCCGCCCGGCGCTAAAGCTACAGTCGAGCCGTGGGGCTTCGTGTGCTTGAGGAGAATTCGATGAGAGACATTAAACTGTAAACGTGCATGACGGCAACCGAACCGGGGAGGAAAAACAACAGCTGGAGCTCATTAGTGTCATAGTGGACATCGGAGCTTAACAATAACTTAGCAATGCTAATATAACATGAAAAACATCATTGAGAAATTGCACCGGGCAATAACAGCTTTTGAAATTGCGTTAACGCCACCCTTAAGAATACACTTTAGGAACCTGTTCCAGGAAAGAACACAACATATCAGTGCTGGATCAAAAAAAAACAAAAAAACATATTTGGTGTTGAATCCATGAGACAACACCTATTTTTGGACTGGACTCAAAGGGGGAAAAAACAAATACATTTTGTGCCAGATACAAGGAAGATAGCTTATTTTTGGGCTTAGATTGAAGAAAAAAAACAATCAAACTTTTGATCTTGGATCCAAGAAACGTGACATATTTGGTGCTAGCTTTAGGAAGGAATCCACAATGTTGATGTTCGATCGAAGAAAAGATGCCATTTTTTGGGTGCCAAATCTAAGAACGAACAAACATTTTGGTTCTACCAGATCCAAGAACCCGCATTCTGGTGGCACCAGATTCAACAAAGAGCTTAGATTTTGGTGGCAAATAGAAGAATCAAGCCACATTTTTAGTGTCGGATTCCAGAAAGAAGAAGCCGCATCCAAGAAACAGCCAAGAAAGAAGCTCTATTTGTGTTGCCAGTTTAAAAAGAGAATACAACTTTTAATAAAGGACGCACATTTTTGTTAGTCATACAAAAACAAAAACAAATTTGTGGTCCCAGATTGAAGAAAAAAAGCCATAATTTTGGTGTTCCATTCAAGTGTCAACTCAGGAGGGTTAGGAAGTGTGTGTTGCCTGACTAATAAAATGCTAAAACAACAAACGCACATCCGCTGTGTATTTTTATGTCGCTTAATATCGTCAACAGATAGCACAGAGCAGCTATAACATGTATGATCGCACAGTACAGAAAAGGGGTATTTTGGAGATATTGCAATAAAAATGAAGCCACATTTTTATGCAACTACATTAGCAGTGCCTTACTAAAACTCACCACAATGCTTTATCAAGATTTTTTTCTTGATCCATTTGCTTATCTTTCTAGCTGGTGGGTTTAATATTAGCGAAATGCAACTGGGAAAATTAGTATCTTGACATGCGTCAAGAGTCCATAATAGATGGACATAACGGCGAGGAGCCAATTACTTTCCAAATGAAAATATTTTTCAGCCTTGAATAATCAAGAAACTGGAAGTACGGCAATTTTTTTTCTTGTTTTTACCATCTGTGGCCCAGTTCAATGTTGCCTGCGGCTCGCTGGTTGGGGAGCACGGATTTAGAGCGTCCAATCAACCGACCATGCAAGTTTTGGAATGTGGGAGGAAACCGGAGTACCCAGAGAAAAGCCACGCAGGCACGGGGAGAACATGCAAACTCCACGCAGGAAGGCTGGAGCCGAATTCCAACCTACGACCTCTGCGCCGTGAGGTGGACGTGCTATGCCGGATTTCAGAAAAATTGAAGTTTTTTTTTCAGCTAGATTCAAGAAAGCCCCCACATTTTAGCGCTGGAACCTAATAATCAATCAAACACAATATTATCAGGTGGATGCCAACATAAAAAGCATGCATCTGAAAGCATGAAATCTAAAGAGGAGTATGAAAATGAAAATGTGTTTTATACGTCAGGCATCTCTAAACGGTGAATAATTTGACTTGATTTCTGTTTAATTTTACTTTAATTGAATTCTCTTTCTCCACAGGCTTCAAACATGGCCTGTGGAAATTGATGAAGATTTTACGATGCTGCCAATGGTCTTGTCCTCATGCATCCACGCTCTCTTTGTCACTGGCCCATTGCTTAATTAATTGCCCCCATTAAAAACCAATGAATCAAACAGATGATTTATTCACGGCGGACATGTTTTGATGTTGCTGATGAGGCCTCCGGGCCACGTGTTGTTTGTGTTAGCCGCTCGACTCGCTTTTGTCCGCATGAAATGAACATGACAGTGACGGCAAAGCGGATAAATCAGGCTACGCTACAATAACACGGACAATTTAGCTACTATGACGACCACACACACAAAAACAACAACATCATCATCGGAAGGAGAACAAAAAAACTGGGCTTCAGTACAAACATGCCGAGGGGAACATTGCTCCACCAAATCAAAATCCTCAATCAAAATATCAAACGATTGATGACATTACAATGGTTTGTATTTCGAGTCATTTCCTTCCTCAACTTGCCGTTTTAGTTACTGTGACGAAGAAGCAGAGTCCCCATTCCGGCAGCAAAAAGGGAACAGATACTAAGAAAATATCATGAGGGACAAAGAAGAACCAAAAAGAGGAATCACAAAGTTCTAATGAAGAAATAACATTGGGCTTTTTTTAAATTATAACCTGAAGTAAGTTTCAATAGGATTTTTTTGTGTTAGGAGCAAGTGGAATATTATCAGGCCAGCTCAAAATTCCCAATCCAACGTCCTTATATTAATAAATAAATTTAAAAAAAAAGTTTTTTAATTACACGTAGAACGTTCAAACTGTTTTACAATACTTTGTCCTTAGAGCATTTTTTTTTTAACTTAGCTGACTTTAACCAAAGTTTTGGCCAAAATGTATGTCATTTAGTAAAAATACCATTGGTTGTTTGGAGATGGCCTCACTGTCACACCGTCTTTACGAGCTCAGCCCAACATGAAGCCAGTGGCGACAGAATGGAAGGAAATGTGCAAAGAAGCATCCGTGTTTGTTTCTGAGTGTGTGTGAGGAGACAAACACGAGTGGGATGTCAGCTGGCGCTGCTTCTTTTCATCTGCATCTCCTTCCTCCTTCCAGCCAGCCAGCAGCACACTCGCTGCATTTCAATCACTCGACTAGAGAAAAGAGAGTGCTCGAGATGCTGATAGCAACAGCGGCGGCTGCGTGAAGGCTGGACATGACAGATACTCACAGACGCCTTTGATGTTTTTCCCCTACGGCCTTCCTTATAATTCAGTCCTCTTATTTTAATTATTTATTTCGAGTACCAATACCAGATATTGGTATCCTACCGATACAGCATTATTTGATGGTATTGGGTGCTCACGGAGTCTGCCGATACCAGACACGATACTTACGGCAAAGGAAATCTGACATCAAGTTAGTCCTCCTCGGCAGTAGATTGCGGTATAATGTGGGAGTTTGTCACATCAGCGAAACATTGTCTATGTCAGAAAGAAAGGACTTTGTTCACAATTTTCTGTGTGTACAATATGATAGTTTCATATGCACTTAATTCCAATATGTATACTTTTAAATTCATCCATCATTATCTCAGCTGTTTTCATCTCCATGAGGTTCGCGGGAGTATAGTAGCCTATCCCAGCTGACTACGACGAGGTACACCCCCTGAACTGGTTGCCAGCCAATCGGAAGACTAGACAAAAAAAAAGTCAGTTACTGTTAATTAGATTTGGACCAAGTTTATGTTTTTTTTTTTTTAATTTTTTGCAAAAATGCTGAATTTGATTTATTTTTCAAAATTTATTTTAGTGTTAGTTTTGTTTTTATTTAAATATATGAAGATTGAAAGACAAAAAAACAAAACAAAACATTAAACTACAATTCTCAAACCGACTTTGACCTTCCTTTCTGCAGTACGTTCTGCAATACCAAAATAAATAGACATCATTTGACCATTACTATAAATTAAAATAATATCAATCCGTGTGTTATCTGATACAAATACAGCTCTATTGTCATGACCGGCATATATCCAGCGCAGCGTAAATCTGCGCTGAGGCGGGTTAGATCCGATGTTGGGAATTTCACAGATGTACACGGATAGATGTGCGAGAGGTCACAGCTGAAATGATTAATAGCCAATCAAAGACAATCCATTACATTTAAATGCCGCACTCGAGTAGCGCACAACAGACTGTACATGGCGGAAGCAAAATTAGTGTCGTTAAGTGGGCACTTGGAGTAAGCAACCCCCTGTTCAAGCACGCAGTCAAACGTTCATCTGTCAAATTACATACACAAAAACTGTCGCGGCAGTCTGTCCATTCCTTTTAACATCGGCAAAGACGGGCAGGCAGACATCACGGGTGCGGTCGGTGACTCAACCACCACAGCGGCAATCAGTGTCTAGTGGGGAAATGTGCCCGCCTGAATCAATGACACAGTACCTCAAATGAGAGGTTTGCACATCTTAAAAAAAAAAAAAAGAAGAGAGAGAAAAAGAATACTGACGCCTCATGCAAAACGCAGCAGAAGAGGAGACAGTATTTGTTTATGGTGTAAAAAAAGAGTGGGCGGCACTTTGACAGATGCTGTATAGTTGTACTGTGATTGGTCCACTGTGGTTTTGCCTGCTTTCTTTTATTACCTCCACCAAAGAGCTCATAGCTGTTAAAGGGCGCAATTAGAGGAGGAGGGGGTGCCAAGACATTTTAAATTATTACAGCCATCTGATGGGCAAGTTATAATAGTTTAGTTTTTTTCATTATATATTTTTTGATTTCATTTGACTTTTGTTAGTTAATATTAATTAGTTATAAGGTTTGATGATCTTTATTTCTTATTAAATGCTTCATTTTATTCTGGGATTTATTAGTTTTAGTGTTGGTTTTAGTTTTTAAATATGGCTTATTTCTGGGGTGCAAGATAAAAAAAAAAGTTACCCAGTGTTGCACAGTAAATAAAGTAAACTCTCTCTCATCCCAAATAGTAACGATTAAATATTTTTAAAATAAACCCCAAAAGCTCATGTATAAAATTAATTGACAAAAACACAATTTCGCGCTAGTTTAGTTTAGTGATAGAACTATGAAATGTAGTTTAAGTTAGTTATTGTTTTATAAAAAACGCTCTGGATTTTCTTAATTTCAATTAAAAAAATTTTTTTTTTAATTTCCGTCAACTATAACAACCTTCATTCGCATACACCTTTAATGCAGGGGTGCTTTGCCTCATCACAAAACACTTGAATCTCAATCAACCTTCTCCATGAAACTTAATTAATCAGCCGATTAATCAATTAAATTGTAAAGGTATCGGCCTAAAGAAAACAAACAAAAAAAAATCACTATCTGTCGGACATTACACCGCTCCAACATTACTTTTGAACAAGAGCTCGGGCGTCGCTGTTAATAAGCTGCCAGTCTAGCTTCAAGCAGACACCTGTCCCAGAAAGGTGGTGGCGCTAACGAGCTCACCTAACGAGAGCCCGGGAACATCTGTCCCTGTTTCCAAAGGTTGTGGCCTGGTTGGCTTTCATCTTTGCTGCGTCACATCGTGGGGCGCTTGATTGAAACAAAGGTTTGATTTCGTGACAGGGCTGCACCGGTTGCTTCCATATGATTGGTTGGTCATCTGAACAGTTGGCTGGGCTACTTTGATGTTGCGGCCTGTCAGTTTGCATTGTATTCACCTCGCGGACATTCTTTGTTGCCACAAAGTCGACCAATGACACAAAACATTTGCACTAAAACTGGTCTTTTCATTCATTTTTCAGTAGGAAAGTATGTTGAGGTGACATCTGGTCTTGAACTAATTCTGGAGGATTTCATAATCTCTCTCACTCACTCAGTTGCTTGCACGCAGGCACGCACGCACACGCACACACACAAAATTCCTCGCGGTTTCCAAGGTTGCGCAAAGAGTGGCCCACTCCCACCAGTATTTTATTTTATTCATGTAGTGAACAATCTGCACCTTTTTACATTCTATATTATATATAAAATGGCATGTACATACCAGGAGGAGGTAATCTTGGGAACAGTCACTTTGCCATTGAATGTTGAAAGCGATTGTGAGACCTTGATGATCCGAGGAAGGCTGACCCAGTCTCCAGGGCAAACACTTGCAGTATATGTATACATAAAAAAACACACACACATTAAAAAATGACTAAGTGTATGATATAAACAAATGATGGCAAAATGAGATAAAGAAATGTGATGAAACCAATGACATATGTGATGAAAACAATACAAATGAAAATTAGAAACACAATGAATGCTTGAAATGTATTAAAAATGAAAATACTTGACAAAAATTGATAAAATTATACAATGATGGAAAGACATGATGAACCACGTGCTCATAACAGATTAAAACATTATATAATGGGATGAAATATGACAAAACGATGATATTGTGTTAATGTATGATTAAATAAAATTGTGTCGGAAAAACATGATTATGAATGATAAGATGATGATGAGCATGACAAAAAAGATGACTATGGAAAGACTGTTTTTAAAGATCACTTAAACCTAATTTAGGCAAGTCATAATGAAAACAAGAGAAAAAGAATGATTAAAACAATGACTAGATCTTTAAAAAACGTTATGATGTAACTACTGATTAAACCATGATTAAAAAACATTGAAAAATTATTAACTGATTAATTAGAAAAAAAATTGAAATTATGGCAAAACACAAAAAATGCATGAAAACATGAAGGTGCGCAAAAAAATGATGTATAAGAGCGACCTGCTAGCTTAATGCTGATGTACAATGGAGAATCCCAATGACATGCTAACGGTTAGCATCACTAGACACAGTTTTACAACACTTTAAGAAACAGAATTTTGAATACAAATGATGGTCAACACATGTGGACAAATAATATAACTACTCACATATATTTACTATCCTCGATGAAAAATGACCGATATTACAGCAGTTTACTGAGTTGTAGGAGAGGAATGGAAAAGACGTCTATTCTTCTTCGTTGGTGTTTACTTTACTGTATTACATTATACTGCTCCCGGGTGGCCAAGGCGGGCTTGCTGTTTCCTGCTAGATGTTCTATTGAATTCTTTTTATTGTCTAAGAAAATACAATACAATACAATACAACTTTATTTATATATTTTATTTATTGAAATTTCACAACAACTGAAGCTGTAACAAAGTTATTTCCATTAGGATGAATGCACGATAAAACTGTGAAAAAATGACACACTGATGGAACAATGGTGAAAACATGCAAAAAAACAGTTGAACTAAACTTGAAAAAATTAACTGTGAGGAATGTATGATTTTTTTTTTAACATTGTTAGGCTTAAAAAGTAATGAAACAAGACAAAAAAGATCGTTGGAAAATCCCGAATAATGGTTAAAAACATGAATGTTTTTTTTAAGATTATCAAAACATGCATTCTCACACGCATGCACTTAGGCTATTTGAGACTATCAGAAAGAGAAGAGCATTTCATTAGAAAACAAGCTTCCAATTAACATAACGAGCTGCTTTTGTGGATCTTTGATTAATGAGGATGCTCCCTCATGCAATATGGATGCGTTACGACGCACCCCACTCATCTTCAAGCTCTTCTCCCCACACAGACACACGCACACACGCACAAACACGAACACGCGTACACAAACGCACGCGCGCGTACGCGTAAAGTATCTAGAGCAAACTGGCTGTTTTCATTTGAAATCAAGCTTAATGTCACTTCATATTACTTGTGATTTCTTGTTCTTTTTGGATGACGTTGTTTGTGTGCAGCATCTCCACCGTGATGCATCGTCTTCCTTTTCTCATGCGGTCCTTTTCTGGACCTTATTAGAATGGGTCAAGAAAAAGACAGAATGAAGTGGAGGATCACCTGACAGGTGAGATCAAGCCTGACCTACATCATAAAACGTAAAACTCAAACATTCATTAAAAATATTGGAAATTTTAGTTATCTGGTCTGTTCTTTATATATTTTCCTTTGGAACCTATAGTGTCCAAAATTCCACTGTCAAAATTGCAGAATTTGCTCATTTCCCGTTCTCGGACTATAGGCTCACCTGGGATTACACAATCCCTCGCAAAATCAGTTGAGGAGGCTTGTAACTGCCAGGTGCCTGTATCAGTCAGAGTTATAATGGTTCTGGGATTTTTCATCATACTTTTTATTTCATCCTGTCCGAATTCATTTTTAGAGCAGTTTTTTTTATTCCTGAGAAAATGTTTCATTTTAGTTAGGTTTTTATTAGTTTTAACATTATTTTTACTTTTCCCCCCATCCATCCATTATTCAAACTCCATAACCTCATGAGGGTCGCAGGCGTGCCCGAGTTTATCTCAGTTGTCTTCAGGCAGTAGGCGGGGGACACCCTGAACCGGTTGCCAGCCAATCGCAGGGCACACATAGATGAACAACCATCCGTGCTCACACTCATACCTAGGGGCAATTTAGACTGTTCAATCAACCGACCAAGCATGTTTTTAGAATGTGGGAGAACACGCAAAGTCCATAGAGAAAGGCTGGAGCTGGAATCGAACCCTGCACCTGTGTACTGTGAGGCGGACGTGCTAACCTGTGCCGTACTTGAGTTTATTTTTGTAAAGCGTATTTCGTGTGTGAAAGACAGACAAAAGATGTGTCCGAAGCCCGTTGATTTGCTCCGATGTGATGACCAATCACAAAGCAACAAATGCGGCTGTGACAAAAACTTTTCTCGTGTGACAATTGGCTTGATTAGAAAATCAACCAAAAATTTAAGACACCCGTTATCAGCATATTTTATTAACATTGCCAAAAACAACAACTGTCACTCCACGCTGTGATGCCACCTGTACTAAAAATCAAGATAACAGGAGACAGCTGGTCACAACAAGGCGCATGCTGGTGACGATGTTTTCATTCTTTGCCATGATTGGTCAAAACAAATGTTTGGTAGATGTGCATTGCCCAATCAGCGCAAAGTATTACACTGAATTTCCCCGCAATTCCCAAGCAGATCTCATTGAAGCAGTCCCAGAATGGCAAGCAAGCACGACGTTCTGTTTGCCTCACTCGCCATGAACCTCACCGAACAACGCTCACCGGAAAACTCTCCACCCCATTTGGATTGAGCATCACGCGAGTGGACAAACAGTAATTGCTTTTGTTCTTTGTGAGGTTAAAGAATCTATGCCTGTGTTTTTTGGTTTGTCTACATGTGTTACTTCAGATAACTTGCTTAGCCATCACATGGATCCTAATTGTTAGCCTAAGGAGCTTCATTTGCATTGCAGATTAGCATTCAAGTTGCATTTTGCAGTTGTTTTGATGGTTACCTTCAGATAAGAGCAAAAATAAACAGCTCGGGTTGCTCGTATCTTAAGGCACCACTGCAGTTTTCTGATGTTCTGAGTCAAAATATGATGCATTTCAGTTGCAATCAGTTTGAATGTGAGCCGCACCTAATAGTTTGCCTGCTTCTTTGATATGATGCAAGCGATGTCATTTTCTTGCAGCTTCTCCTGTGCTCTCGTGTCAAAATGTCAAAAACTTCACGTTTCATCTTGACGGCCTTTGATCAGATTTCTTTTTTTTTTTTCCATCATCATTTGAGTCGTGTCCACCACCCCCACCATTCCCTTTTTCATCCCCAGGTGGGGGACGGGTGCCATCATTCTGACCAAGGCCTTCGTCGATACGTGCGACTCATGTCAACCATGGGTGGGGGTTGTGTGACGTAGTAGCGCCCTCCTCCTCCGCTTCCACCCCCACCCAGTCACTGACCAGAGAGTGGTCGCCTTGAAGCTGGAATGCAAGTGGTCTTATTCTAAGCAACTAATTGCCTTTGCTGCTAGGCCGCTGAGACTTTTCATGTTCGGGTTTGCACTAATTAATTGAGATTTCACGAGGGGGGGAAAATAAAGGATGTGAACTGGGATGTTGCCACTGCAAAGCTCGTTAAGTTTGCTGGAGATTTTGGTTCTCACGGATTTTTAGCAATTAAGGCCAGTAAAAGGAGGAAGAACAACAGAGCTCAAGAATGATTACACAAGTTTCTTCCCTTAAAAGGATTCTGTGTATGTTGTATTTTAGACATATCACCAAAACATGAAAGGTGCATTCAGATTGTGAAATTCTTTAAAACATATATTTTCCAACTTCAGACTCAGCAAAGAAAGCAGCAAAATATTCAACCACCAAATCATTTAAATATACCAGCATCATTAAGTCCTTTAATGTATATTCTTTCCAATTTCAGGGCAAGCAAAGAAACATGTTTAACCAGTAAATTCACCACCTTTCATTAAACCAACAGGGCACCCGGCATCATGAGCTATTTTAATTCAAACTCTTTGAATTTCAGTCAGAGTGGACTGAAGAATATCATTGTAACTCTAAAACTGATTTTAATTAATTTTTATTTATTTTAGTCCATCCATTATCCAAACCACAGCTGTTAAAACAATAGACAGCCTCCAGCACCGTGGAAGTGTTTTAATGTGAATTATTTTTACTTTCAGCCAGGTTATTAAACAGTGAAAAAATAAATAAAATAAATCCTGTGGCATTTCATACCTGGCTTCTTGACTTTTTTGTGGGTCTACTCAAGGTACACATGGCCAGTAGATTTCTGAGTGAAGCAGTTTTAAGGGATCAGAATTTTATTGAGGACTATTTATGAGTTCAATGTTGTAAAACTTCTCCATCATGATGAGTCTGCATGCAATGACCAAACCTCAGATCTTTCACAATAATGTTGACTGTCTGGTCCACATATTTAGTAGCAGGTGTAGGAAATCTCTGGGAGTGAACAAAAACAACACTAGAATGTCAGCTTCAAACCAAAATGGCTAAAACACTTGGCGGGTTCAGGCACAGACTTACCAAAGACTTTTTTTGTGGCTCTACTCACAATAGCAACATTAAAGTTAGACCATCACACCTCAGGGTAAGAAAGTTTAATGACACCTTGTAAAGTTGTCAGCAAATTTTGTTGCTAGGCCCAGTCTACACGCAATGACAGAAACCCTACTTCTTCGCAATTTCAGGATACCCATCTGCCTAGTAGGATACATGGCTCAAATTCTGCAGAAATTGGACAACCAAGACAAGCCCATCTTTGATGGACCCCTGAAAACAGACAAAATGACACTTAAAAAGTTTGTTGCAAATCAAAACGGCAGACTTACCTGTGCCCTTTCAGTTTCTTGAGGCATTTTTGAGGTTACTCACCATGGACATGTTGCTAAATTAAACTGGCGTCAAGGGTTATTTTTTTATTTAATTTTGTTGTGGGTGTTTGTGAGCTAAAATGATTAATTCAAAGCCAAACGGCTGACTCCTGATTGACCATTACATTTCATCCTGCTGCGTTCAACGAGCTTTGAGGGCTTAATTTAATTTTTTTTTTTTAAAATAAATCAGACACCAACTAACTTCCATGAAATCTTGCCAGCCATTGACGGCGCTCAGTTCACTCAGTCACTGGTTCGGCAACAGCGGTTGAAAATAAGATTAAGCGTAGCTGTATTTGCCGGCACTTGGAAAGAGGAGGGCGGAATTCATCCACAAAGATGTTCAATGTTTCCCATAGTAACGTGTGGTGCTAGGTGGGCGTGCGGGTAGTTGGAGCGGGGGTTCCATCTCAGGCAGCCTTGGGAAGCAGCGGTGGCGGCCGCTCATTCATCAAGCATGAAGGTTGTGCAAAAAAAAAAAAAAAAAGGCGCAAGCTGGATAAATGGTTGACAACGTCGAGAAATGAGACCATTCATCATCTACGCAAAAAGACAAATGAAAAAGAGCCTGAGGAGTTTTCAGCAAAAGCTTTTTTTTTCTTTCCACAATTCATTTCTCGAGGGTGCCGCTGCAGCAAAGGAGAGACTGTGGCACACTATACTGCTACAACAGTATAACAAAATACTGTTGATTTTTGTCATTTAGTCATGTATCTTGAAATGTTACAATGCCGTGGCACTTTTACTGAAGAAGTGACTGAGGCTGAGATTGTGGTGTCAAGGGTTGTGGCATTCAAGGCAGAGCGCAAAAAGTATGCCAAGACTAGCATGTGTGTCATTTCTTAAATGTTACAATGACAACAGCAAGTTTACTCGAGGAGACTGCGGGCACCGCAGCAACAATGTAGAGACTTCGGAGTCCAAGCCAAACACACACTAGCGGCAGAGACTGTGGAGTTTATTATGACCTAAGTCCAAAGTGAAGACAGCAACAGGTCACACTAGCGTTAGAGTTTGATTTATCCGGTAATTTCTAATCGACTGAAATGTTACAATGACTTTATCCGATGAGACTGACATAGTGGAAATTGGAGTTTCATACTGCAGCATTTAGAGCTAAATCAGCAATGGTTAAGCTAATGTTAGCGTTTGTTTCATTTGGTAATTCCTAGCAATAAATGCCCAAACATTAAAAGGACAAATCTTTTTGTCCCATGAGTTCGAAGCAGCATTTTTTTTGTCCAATCAAATTGTGCCCAAACACGAAGAGCAAATTAAAGGAGTCCTTGACGACACCATTACCCAAATAATTTGCTTTATTCAACATAGAAGATTCCTTCACACAAGGTAACAAAACAGACAACGGATTTTCGTTTGAAATGAAAAAAAAAAGAAAAAAAAGTAAAACAAACCCACATTTTATTGCACTTTTAAGTTATAAGAAAATAAAATTCTAAGTAAATGAAACAAATCACAAGAAAATCCCTTTAAGGTATTTTTTCTTTTCCGTCTGTCTATAGTCTTTTTTTTTTTTTTGCCAGGCAGTTTAACACAAACTGAACTGAAAAAAAAAAGACGTTTTTAAAAATAAACAACCGATCTGATTTATCAAACCAGACCATAAATTAAACAGCGGGAGAAAAACAACGAGGAGAAAGAGCAAGATTGTTTTGTTTTGTTGTTTTTTTTTGTTTACTATACAGTGTTACAACCACTTTCACAGTTCAGCTTGTGAATTTTGGAGAGGAGTTTTGGCTACAAGGTTCACCTTTTTTTTCCCCCCACCGTGTGTAACACTTGAACTTAATGGGTGGGCGGGCCCTCCACGGACAACAACCAATCACACGCTAGGACATTTTTTTGTTGTTGTTCTTTTCCTTTGAAATCCCGTAAAGTGTTTTTGTTCTTGTCCACGCAGCATTGATACATTCCCGCTGGTTGTCCCGAGGAATGTGCTCACAAGTTGTCCGCTAGCACAGCAGCACGCTAACACTCATGCTTCCTTCTTTTTCTTCGCAGGCGATCACATCCTCTCCGCCTCGTAGAGGCACGTTTGGCTCAAGTTTCAGTGGCAAAAAAAAAAAAAGTAAGATGTCTTCTTTTCTCCCCTCTCAAAAACACAAAAGTTCAATTTGGAATTTCACCTGGGACTAAAACGTCACAGCAAAAAAAAAAAAAAGAAAAGAAAAAAAAGGTTGCGACTATATCCACCCCCCCGTTCATCTAGCAGCATTAGTACAGTTTGGCCACAGACTGGGAGGTGGCAGGTGGGCGGTGGTCTTAATGAGGAGCGGGGAGGGGAAAGGGCGGGGAGGGGAAACGGTGGGGGGGGGGGCCCACACGCTGGCCTCGGAAGGTCGGAACACTGGACTGAAAAACTGAGGACAGCTTTGACTTTCCTGTTTTTTTTCTTTTTTCTCGTGGCAACATGGCAGATGGCACCAGCCGGACAGCAACGACATTCCTTTTTGTTTTGGTGTCTTCCTGTCTGATGTTAATCACAAGCAAATACCACACACCACCACCATGTGGACTGAAAAAAACAGCAGTGGAGTTCCTGTTCCTGGCCTTCTAGTGCAGGAACGCATCCCCAGATGGACAAGAAATTTTGAATTAGATGAGGTGGAAGTTGGTGGGCAAGGGGGGCTGCAGATTCCACACCCCCCGTATGGACTGAAACGAATCCGGAAAGCACTGGTGCTCCTGTTCCTGTCTTTCCACCCGAGTAAAGACGTGATGGGAAGCATAAGTCGTCACCACAAAAGGTCAGGCTGAAAAACTCTGGATCTGGACAGAATTGACGTTCCTGATACTGATTCCTTTCTTGTAAGATTTGGTGCAGTGAGGAAGCTGAACACGCACGGCTAGAATGAGAAACAACATACTGATGTTCCTGTTCCTTTTTCCTCTTGTGATGTGGAGGTAAATTGGCAGTCGAAGGGCGACAGCACAGTCACTCTCTTCTGAAGGATTCAATGGAGCTCCAGTTGGACTAAAAAAACTGGGCAAACAGCAATGACGTTCCTGATCCCTTCTTTTCAATTCCAAGCCAAATGTTGCTTTCCCTTGTGAAGACTTGATGGGAGATTGGTGGGCCAGAGTAACTAACGTCTCAGAAGACAGGAACAGACCACGAAGCAACACTCTGGACAGGACTGATGTTACTGTTCCTGTGGGTAGGTGGGGCAAAGTGGAATTCTTCACCATGGAAAGTTGGAGTGAAAAAACTTTTTTTGCCCGGGAAGGCTGGAAAACAAGCTTGACCGATAACACTTTGGACAGCATTGCTAACAAACCCGTTCCTGTTTTTTTCCCCAAACAACAATGAAGTGGGTGGGGGTGTTCTAATACTGGGATTTGCTGCCATTAGCAACATGGTGGAGGAAAAAATAAGATTTTGAAATTCACAGTTTATGACGTCAAGGTTCAGCGGAACAGGAACGGCAACGGCAACAAAAGGAGTTGGAATTCCAACCGAGATCTCCATCTTCGGCCCTCAAAGGTGCTTCTCTGTACATGACAACAATCGGGCCACGTTATCGGAGTAGATTGGTGTCTGCTGTTCGCTTATAGGGACCACCTGACCCCCTACCCGCGGCTCATCCACCCCCTTCCTGCCGCCTCGTAACAACGTTGTGCTCACTTCATGTCCACGTCAAAGTCGAGCACGAGCAGCTTGGTCTCCTCGGTGCCGTTGCGGCTGCCCACGGCGCACACCAGCTTGGTGTTGGAGGCCCGTATGCGCCACACCACACCCCCACTGCCGCCGCTCTCCAGCGTCACCAGATTGCGGATGAACTCGCCCGTCTTCAGGTCCCACAGCTTGACCGTGCCGTCGTCTGAGCTGGTGATGACAAAATTCTTGTTGAACTGCAGGCACGTGACGGCGCTCTGGTGCTTGTGCGGACCTGCGAGACAACAAGACGACATGGTCAGACATGGCGGCATGAGCATCAGATATTGTTAACGTTGCACTTGCAGGGTTTCACATAAGAAGTGGGCCACTACGTGACTGCGTTAGGCCACCCAACGAGACGCTGGTCCAACATGGCCAGTACAAATTTCATGAATCCAATAAAATTCATACACTTGTGTTTTTAAAACATTGAATAACGTCATTGATGTTTGATTGTTTTTGTTTTTGCGCAGGTTAAATCCTTCCATAAAGAATGACTTGAAGAGGATATAAAGTCCGGATGAAAATGTCAAATAAACTTTTAGGTAGATTTCATTGTGCAAGACTCAGGGTGACTCTGCAAAAACGGCTTCAAGTGCCTATTCCTTCGAACCTGTTCCCAAAATAAGTAGCCGGCGATGCAGCGAGGCTTTAGCGCATGCGCCTGTCACTGAGACTTGTGCATGTGATGCTTCAAGTCAAGATAAAGATAAAGATAAAGATGTCCTTTATTAGTCCCACAATGGGGGATGTCTGTCTTCAGAGCCAGCGAGAGTCTTGAAAGCGATATCTTAATGAAATCAATTTGAGGCAACACCAAACACAAACGCCGTTTATAGCAGCTGTTGCCATGGCAGCAGGATCCATCCGTTCGTTCAAAGATCACTGCCGGGCCTGGTAATCAACACTGAGCTGATGCGCTTTGTCCACCTATTGCGTCATGAAAGGTAATGAATAGCAGACATTGTTCACTGACCTCATTATATCACCTACAAAGACCCTCCCCCTTATCTCAGACATCAACATCCACCCAAGGCTCACCCCCGCCTGCTTTTACAAAATCACACCATGGTGCAACCCCCTTTGTTTCAACCTACTGTCAACTAATGGGGGAATTTTGGGGTGGCTTTTTGAGCGACTTCCTGTGAGCCACCAGTGGCACTAATGGAGTTCATGCAAACAAAAGAAATGCAATAAGCTTTTTGTTTGCACATGCAGACAAACAAGCACGGTGTGTCTGGTTTGGACTGGCATAGTTCTTGATTTGTCACATCATTACACAAACAAGACAAGGGCGTAATCAAATTCAAAGACATCAGGATGTCATAGGATGCAATTCTCAAATCGCAAAGTCAGCAATTTAAAAAAAACTTGCTTATTTTGATCATTGTCATGTTTTAAATTGTACTGGCCTTCTCTCGCAACTCATTTATATCGAGATATGAAGCGAAATGTCTTATTAGAGCTGCACACCAAGTATGAATAAGTTTCACGTTTCTGATGGTTTCTTTTAATGTCAGTAATTTGTATAGTTTGGCATTCGGAAAACTAACTTGTTAGATATGACATTACCATATTATATATTATCATATCAAGTCGAATTGTAAAAATAAATGATCCACTTGAAAATGTTCACTTCTTGAATTATAACATACACCATGTATCAAGATACGAATCAAATCGTCGTTCATGGGAGAGACGCATACCGCTAATCGATATGTATAGAATTTTTTTGTTCAATATTATTCAGATAGGTTCATTGCTGAGAAGCGCAGCCCACCTTTACATAGCATTGTTTTATGAAAAAATGAAAAGCACAAGTGACAAAGCCAAAGATTTGTTTGTGTTGTGAAAATTTGATTTATCACTTACTGACTTGTTTTTTTTCGTGAACGCGTAAAAGACTGCAAGTCAAAGTGTTTTAGAAGTTAACATCTAATTGACGTAGATAAACAGTTTTTTATATTATTTCATGGTTCATTTACTTTTGTTTTAAAATAAGCTTGACTTTGTCCAATTTGTTGCTTTTGTCTGTTTAAAATTATTGTATACAATAAAAGAGAATCTTTGAAAAAAAAAAAAAAAGTATTTTAATCATGAGAACAAAAATGCAATTAGATTGTCCTGCGCAAGTTCACAGTTGATTGCTTCAAGGTCTAAGAAAGATCATAATCGCTTAAAACCCACCTTGCAGCGTTTGCAGACACTGGCCTGTCTTGATGTCCCAGATCTTGACGGTGGAGTCGGCGTTGCCCGACACCAAGATGTTGTCTTTGAGCTCCATGCCGCTAGTGAGCGACTGGTGGCCCGTCAGCGTGTGGATGCAGTTCCCCGTCTCCACGTCCCACACTCGGATGGACGTGTCCAGCGAGCCGCTCACCACGTGGATC
This sequence comes from Idiotropiscis lumnitzeri, assembly GCF_059441095.1. Lineage (NCBI taxonomy): Eukaryota > Metazoa > Chordata > Actinopteri > Syngnathiformes > Syngnathidae > Idiotropiscis > Idiotropiscis lumnitzeri. Next base: position 8,154,627 of record NC_142398.1, read on the forward strand.
CCGTCAAACTGAATTCACATAAACAGATTCACTTCAGTTTCGTGGCCAATTCGACATGATGATGGCGCCACGGCAAGTTCGCGGCTCACCTGTAGCGAGTACACCCGGTTGGTGTGGCCCTGCAGCGTGTGGAGGCACGTCTCCGTCTCGGGGTCCCACACTTTGACCATGAAGTCGTAGGCACCGCTGACCACCCGCCGTCCGTCGTACTGGACGCAGCGCACGGCTGCCACGTGGCCCATGAGGACGTGTAAACACTGGCCCGTCTCGATGTCCCACACGCGCAACGTTGCGTCCCGAGAGCCACTCACCACCCTGGGGACAAAATCACCACACCCGTCCGTCCCTTCGTATCACAATTGCTTCAACGTAGGAATGTTTAAGTTTTTACTGGTTTTGTTTCTGTCTGTGCTGTAGATATGGACAGGACTTGACTGTTTCCATTCTGACATAAAATGCCGTGTCATGAAACATCATCGAACATAGACAGTTACAGTATGCAGCCATATCTACATGTTCACTTCAAAATTTTGCCCCTCCTCATATTTGTCAAATTTAGTCGATTGGCTAGCCAATCGACTAACGTTGCAACCAAGTGACTGACATCTTATTTCAGTCACCTTCAATTGGATCATTGGTGGGTTCTGCACAACCTCAACATGTTGGTCCAACCAATTGACCAATTAATCAAAACTTTATTCAGTCATCGAAAACGTTCAAGTGTATTTCTGCTAATTAAATGACAAATAGCCAACCAATGACTTACATCTTTATTCGGTCATCTTTATTTTTAACCTTTTGGTAGGGGCGTCACTTCTCAAAAAATTGTTAATCCTGCTAACTGGAATTAATTTAAGCATTTACTTGTGATTGAGGACCCCGTTAGTAACTTGAATACATCATCCAAATGAGAATGAAATTTCTGAGGACAAAAGGGATTTATTTATTTATTAAAATATAAATAACAGCCCAATTTCTATACACTTGGGTCTTTCACACATTCAGCTGATTGTTTATAGCTTTCTTTCGCTTTGGCAACCTGAAAGTCAAATCTCCTCTACTCCTCTTCAGCTTTGCACTTGAATGTACAAAAAAAACCCCCCTAAAACTCTAAAAGCTCCACCTGAGGCCCTCAAGCTCACAGAATGTAGACGATATTTTTAGAGACTGCAAGATAAAGCGTCCTAAGGGTGGATTGCATATACAAGTTTGTTCAAAGTAAAACATTGAGTACATCCATAAGTTTCTTAGAAACTGCTAGGCCTACCCATCTCAGGTTGATGACGTACATTCCTTGATAATAAACTACGTTGTGTCATTATGTCCGCATGCCATGCATGAGGAAGAAAATTCTAATTACAAAAGGGCTCGCTCCATGGACAAGAATCGCCCGCCATGTTACTCACTGTCTGCTTTTCAACTTGCAGTTACCCCCCCGGGCCAGTCATCAAAAGCTTCACAAAATCTCGGCGGGCCCTGGGGCGCAAAGAGCACTTTGGAGCCTCCCCGTCCCCGGTGTAATTGTGGAGTGAAAGAGTGAGCTGGGGGGGCACCACTAAAGAGCGCCTGTTTAATGGCCACCATGCTCACTTTCACAGACACAGATGCTCTTTTGGTCTGTCAGGTTGCAGCTGCTATTAAGCCAAGAAAACAAAAACATTAGCAGAATGTTCATTACATCCTCCAAGCAACTTTTTACTTTAATCGCCATTTGTTTGCTGGTTCGTCAGCAAGATGAGTGCAAAACTAATTGACACGCTTTTTTTTCCTCCGAGACAACTTTGCAAAAGGGGCAACAAGAGCCAAGAAGGAATTACTTTTTGGATGAAAGGTGCAGAACAAGCAATTTCCTCCCTTACTTTAACCTTTGCCAAGAGCCAAAACTGAAGGCCGTGCTGTGATGCTTTGTTTGCAGTTAACTTGTCTTTCCAAAATCCAAATTTTAAGCGCTACCATAACCATAACCAAAATTTTGTTAGATAACACTAACTGATGCACAACCATAGCCGTAACCGTATTCTACTCCAGGACCGCATTTGCAGCCCTAAGACAACATCAACCATTAACACTAACCCAAATTGAGCTCCATGACATCAAGTCAAACTCAAACCATTCTTCTAGTACACGATGCCATCCTTAGTACTGGTCCAGGACCCTAACCTAATGAAATCTCTGGTCAACAGTATTTTTTTTTTATCCAGGACCTAAACCCAGAATGCATATCAGGTGCAGCACCAGATCCAACCTCAAACCATATTTCTCATCCAGAACCGTAAACTCAACGGTTTATTCATCCCTCTAAGCCGAAGCCTAACTCAATATTTCTGGTCCAGACGCAAACCCTAACGCCACCCCAACTCCATTTCCGTTCCTTGATCCCAACCATGCCAGAAGAACCAACATTGTTTCGGCGGTTTTACACCAAGTGACCTCACCTTTTCTCGTGCAGATGCATGCAGCGCACTGTTGAGGTATGCCCGTAGAGGGTGTGGATACATTCTCCCGTCTCTGCATTCCAGACCTTGAGCGTGCGGTCAGTGGAGCCACTGATGATGATGTTGTCACGCATCTGCGATGACCACACGCCGCCCGTGTGGCCCACCAACGTCCTCAGACACTGAGGGGACAGAAGTCAAAAGTTTCTCAGTTAAAAATCCATGTACAACATTACACTGGAACGTTATGATCAAGAAGGCGTGCTTTTTCCATGGCTTAACAAGTGTCCAAAAATTCTCATTAGGCGCGCTAGATTAGGAATTGATTAGCACGCTTACGGGAAATCCTTGTGATCAATTCAATTTGCGCAGTTTGAATACATTGTGTGCCTCTATTACAGCATCTTCAATGTACTCAAAAGCGCGTGGGTAGAGGCTGCTGTATGTACAACAAGGAAACGTAGCAGCTTTGTCACAGGCGGAGAGGATTTACAGCATTGTGTGAAAAACATTACAGTGCAACCTTTGCCAAGTCTCTGTCCTGTGATTAAAGCGTTGTGATGCATGACACTACAGCACAAGGCAAATACCACTAGACTTCAGCTCAGTGAGAATCCAACAGATCGCACCACTGAGGTTGATGTGATTGCGATATACTGAAAAAAAGTTAGCACTTTTTAGTCCTCATGCAGCAAAGGATAAGGTTTACAGAACACAAAAAAAGAATAATGCCGAAAACATTGCAGTCTACGCATTCTCTTAGACCAGGCGTGGGCAAACTACGGAAAGGGGGCCACATGCGGCCCATTAAACGTTTTAATCTGGCCCGCCAAACTTGAAAAAAATTAAATTAATAAACCTTGGTAATGTTTTATTTTCGAAATGCCTTTGTTCATTTTTATTTAAAATTAAATGTATTTCTTTCTTCGAGGAGGTGAGGTCACCAAAACACTCCATCTGCTCCTAGTCCGGCCCCTCTGTCAAATTTTAGAACCCATTGTGGCCCGCCAATCAAAAAGTTTACCCACCCGTCTGAGACTATCATCTCGGTTTGGGAGTAATGAGAAGATGACCATTAATTTTTCTGTTTTGCATTTTATGGTAAGAGTGCAACATGTACACTAAAAATGTACTAAGCACTAAAATATTCTTTGATTTAACAAGGCTTATACAAAAGCACTTCTTGTTGGCATCAAACATGTTGGCGGAGGAAGGGGGGGGAAAAAACACTCTGGTGCCGAGTTTGTTTATATGGCTTACATCTCAATCAGAGGTCGCATCGATGGAGACAAAAAACAAACACAAAACAAACATCCTGTCTGTAATCTCAGACTATGCAATTTCGAGATCGTCATGAAAGACCCAAAATAAGTGCTCCGATGTACACTTGACTTCTGACAGAAGTCTGGCGAGAACCGCGTTAGGGCGGCGAGCCAACAGCAATGAACAGATGTATTGCAATCAATACATAGAGACATAAAATAAGCAATTAATGAATAAAATTCGAGATTTAGCAGGCGCTCCAAGACCAGAACACACAAACGGCTAACGTCATGAAGAAGAGCTCGATGTCAAATGAAATATTTAGAATCTCATCAATGTTATTTGCTATATTTTGCATCCGAGAGTTTTGCGGCAGAGACATCCCGATTGGGAATATACACCAGCAGAATAACGGTTCACGCAGAGCAGATGTGAAATTTTTGTATGCTCTCCCGTTGTGTTAAAGTGGTCAAGGTTTCTAATTACCAAAAAAGCTACGTGTATGCTTATTTCCATCCCGTCTATGGAATTTTCCATTAAGATGGCAGACTTACTTAAAACTAAATTATAATGTATGGTGGAACAGTTTGGTGATAAATATACAAAGTTTAATTTTCTTTTGGCTTATGTGACAGTTTTAGAGTAAACTTGCACTGCCAGTTGCACAGGCAATCAGTCACATACACTGCCGCTTAAGAAAGGCCGAGACAATTGTCAAGAACCAATTTCCTTATCAATCGATTGTCAGAATGCTTTCAGCGACCAGGTTTATCGTTTCAGAACACACGGATGATGGAATGAATATCCTGCATCTACCGAAGAGCTCATGGCTCCAATCATGATTGTTAATGATGGCTTTGCACCGATTTATTGATTATGCTGGATGATGACATACAAGCCAAAGTGACAACAATCAGTACAATCCAATTTTGAATGGAATTTCTCAAGTATATATTCCCAGTCTATTTTGTTTTCAGTTTTCTGCGACACAACCCTATTCTTCCCAGGGGGGAGTGGAAGCTAAGTGAATAGCCCCATATTATCAATTTTCACAAGTTCCTAATATTTTTGATTACATTGTATTGTCTAGTGATGGCCATGCACTTCCTTTTTTTTTTTTAACATTTTCCCCCCATTTTTTAATTTTGTTTATTTTCTCAACTACAATTTTGCGTTGTATTCTTGTTAATTTTGTATCAGTTATTTAAACACCATAAGCGGAGTTCCTCAGGGCAGTGTGCGATGTCCAATCATCTTCCACTCGCTCAAATGGAAAGCACTTTACTGCCAGCTGTTGTGAATTACGCTGTATTAATAAAGTTGTATTGTATTTGTATAAATAATTTTGAGTGGAGTTCTTCAGGGCAGTCTTTGCATTGCAATGATTTTCTATAACAAATAAAAGTTTGAGAGGTGTTGTGCAGCTAAGTGTTTAAAGTCCATTTGTTTTCTATACAATGTCGCAAGAACCCTCCTAAAATATTGCAGCAATTCCTCTAAGTCTAGGAGGATGGACGCTGTGTGAGTAACCCCACATTTTCTACAATTTTGACCGGCCATATGCCCTGTCATATTGATTGGTTCAAACATGTAGAATGGCACGATGGAAACAACACCCTGTGACAGACTAAAGGAATGCTGAGTGTGTGGAAGGAGGTACATGCAGATGGTGGTAATCCTAATGTATCTTTTACACGGCACTTTTATTGGCACGGACAGGAAATTTGAGCCGCAATGGTCGACTGGGTTTAATTCCACCCCCTCTTTCTTTCTCTTTCCTGTTGAAGCCGGACGTGAGCAAAATTTCCAGCAGTGTGGAAATTGGTCGCTCATCACTGAAACCGTGCCTAATTTTGCCAATAAACACCCAAGGAAATAGTGCTTAAGTATGCAATAACAAAGAGAACAGAGGATTGTTATTAAAAGCTCTGTAACAACAGTGGTGCTGCAGTGATTTTCAACAAATTCCTCACATTCCATTTCCACAGTGCTTTTCTTTTGTCAGCGCCGCACAATGCTGCACCACAAGAGCCGTGTGGCCGCATTAGCAACAGCTTGGAATACCAACGCTGCTTGCGGACGTGCCACATCATCAGATAGAGCTGTGGTGAAATTACGCCCGTATTGGGATCGATTTTGTAATATGCATGAGTGCAGCCGCCCTCTACAGAACTGGAGTGGCACAGTATGGCCAGACACGTCAGAGTTTTTCAATCAAATGAGTCTGAAAGTCACTCAAAGTGTCGTGGTTCATATAGCTGACTTCAGTGCATCTGGCATGGAATCAATTCCCATTTAAGGCCACAGTCACGATCATTCTGTGATTGACTAGGGATCAGTTCAGAGTGCAGTTCCCCTTTCATATAATGTCAGCTGGGATAGGCGAAGCCCGAACAGGTTAAATGTTCCAGAAAATAAGTTTTAATGTAGTGATTTAGATATTGGACTTTCATGCAATCACTCTATGCTTGACCGTGAATGAGCTAAAGCCAGGGTGTAGTATGTTTTTTTTGCTGAAATACATCAAGAATGCCATTCTTTATCTGCCAGTTGTATACAAATTGATTGACCTGAAGACGTACCTTGCCCGTGATAGCCGACCAGACTTTGAGCGTGTTGTCGTCAGAGCCGCTGACGATGCGGTTGCCGCAGAATTGGAGGCAGGTGATCACGTGGTCATCGTGACCTTTCAGCACCTGAGCGGAGAGAGAGAGGCCAATCGCTTTTTCAACATCAAAAAAGAGCGCAAAATGTCAGTAAGCGCCGCAGGTGTTGTAGCCAGCACTGCATGCTGTGACCGGTCACATGTCATCTTTCAAGTCGACAGGTTTCAAGTCGACAGGTGTGTCGCAGGGACTGCATGCTCAGCCCAGCGCAGGCATTTGAGGTCCCCTCTACTCCAGTTAGTGTCTATGATGTGCTGCCGGATGAATACATTTAACAGAGTCGGAGTTCATTGGGGAGAAGGCCGGGGTCCGTTCATTTTCTACAAAATTAGACCTCATTAATTTGAAGCAAAATGCCACCTTGGAGTAATTGAGTTATTAATTGCGTTAGTTTTGCCCCCAGTGGAGCTCATCAGGGAAGTGTTCGAGAGCAAAGAGTTTTCTATAAGACGTAAACGTAGCAATTTTAAGGAAAGATCAAAGTGAAAATGCTAATGTGATTTGAGATTACCTCCAGGGCCATTTATTTTTGCAACATTTACATCTGAAGGAAAATCCAAATAAAAATGCTACCTCGTGTGATTGGAGGTCCCCTCTCCTCCAGTTAGTGTCTAAATTGTGCTCCCATATATGTGCAGTTAGCAGTTGCAAACGCCAGGGGAAAAAAATTGAGTTCAGGTTTATGCCATTTGTGTGATTTGAGGTCACCTTTCCTAAAATGTATCTAATCCGTGCTTCCTTGTGTAGCTGACCATAATGCAGTTCATACAGTAATAGTTTGAGAAACATTAATTTTGTTGAAGATTTGATCTTAGCAATTTGTAGGAAAATGCTACCTTGGGTGATATGAAATCACATGTGGGGCTTTTCTATTAGCCCGGTTTCACAGCGAGACCCATAGTGGTGTCCCTTTTCCGTTAGATTTTGTTCGGGGTCCGAGCAGCTACAATGGAACCGCTTTTCAGAACAACTGAATCTGATTGGCTGACAGCGACACACGCACATTTCCTGGTTTTAAGCGAGGGGGCCGTCGCCAAAGTTAAAAAAAATCCAATATACACAACAAACATAACAGTGTGTTATATTAGTAACAGTGGACATACTCATGGAAATTACAGAGATCCACTCATTTTCTTAAAGAATTTCCCTTATCAATCTGACAAAAAAATTGAAATGCTACCTTGGGTGATTTAAGGACCCCTCTCCTCCAGTTAGTGTCTATTCTGTGCTGCCTGATGTAAGCACTCTTCCAAGGGCTGTGAGTGAAGCCAGGCTTGACAATTTTCCTCTTCTTGAGGGGCAAAGGCTCATCGATGCCTGGTGGTGGAGAGGTTAGGGAAAAATGATTGGACTTTTTCAATGTCATTGAATAAAACTTCAAAGTAACATTTTGCGGCAAAGCATTATTCTCGCACCTTCTTCGCGGCATTTTTCCCTCCACAACAAGTTGTCCTCTGCCAGAATGCGCCAGTAGCGACACGTCTGGGCGGCTTGGAGGAGGTCCTTGGGCTCCAGGAATGACAGCACGTACAATGCCAGCTGTGGGAACGGAAAGGAGGAGATGTGAGAATGGCACAATTGAGGAACAAAAAAAGCACCTGAAGCCAAGAATGTGCTGTACGAACATGAGTGAACAAGGGCAATGTAACCGATTTTTATTCTTTTTTTTTTTTGCCACGACTTTATCAGGGTCGGGTGGAAATATAACAGCTACATTGCAAGGCTTCATGGAAAATCTGGAGACCAGCGCAAACTGTTGGGTGACAAATTGAGCATGTGGCCAGTATATCCCAGGGCTAATTTGCCAGCAGCAGTTTGAACTACAGTAAGAAGATGCATTTTCACACTGCAACAAATCGTCTTAAGGGTAACAGCGATATTTCTTTCCTTTGCATTTCCGTGTACTATTTTAGTTTTTTCCATACCCGTAAAATATATATATTTTTTTATTACAATGGTGTATTTTTTACCAATACATATCTCTTTCACAAAATGTAATGTTCGTATTTTTGTAGGTGCCATCCAACAAAAACATGGGATTTCCTTCCATTGCTCTGGAGATCAAAAATCACGCTCTCTCCTTGATATCACTTTTGTCCTGTCTTGAGGAACTTTATTTCTTGAATTTCCACGAAAAGAAGATAGTAGTTATGGAGTTCAGTACCAGTGACCCTTCTACTTTCAATCTTGTTGACCTTGGCCCCATATCTTATCTAAAGCCAACAGTCTCGAACTTGGGTTTTGAATTGGACAGTGTTTTGAAATTAGAGCGGCAAATCAGTGCAGTTGTTTGATTCAGCTTCTTTCATCTTGGTCTGCTGGCTAAAGTGAAGCCCTTCCTTTCCAAGCAGCACTTGGAAACAGTAATCCCTGCCTTCGTTACATCTAGGCTACATTACTTTAATGCACTTTACTTTGGAGTCAGCCAGTCCTCCCTCACACGCCTCCAACTGGTCCAAAAAGCTGCTGCTTGGCTTTAACTGGAGCTCGGAGGAGGGAGCACATAACTCCAATCTTGGCTTCTCTTCACTGGCTCCCAGTGCACTTCAGAGTTAATTTTAAGATACTTCTGTTAGTCTTTAAATCTTGATATGGCCTTGCCTTGTGTCTCTCAGAGCTCCCCCAACCCTACGCACCTGCCCACTGCCTCAGGTCTGCGGACCACATGCTGCTGGAGGAGCTCAGGACTAGGCGGAGCCTCAAAGGGGATGGAGACTTTTCTGTTGCCGGTCCTTCTCTATGGACTGATCTTCCATTAAATGTTAAGCCCCCTCTCTACCCACTTTTAAAACTCATTTAAAGACATTTTTATTCTGGCTTTCGACTCAACATGAGACTGCCGATGTTCTTCAGGTATTATACTGTATATGCGTGTTTTAATTTGAGTTGTAATTTCCTACTAATTTATATTACACCAAATGTAAAGTCATTTGTTACAGCTCCAGCTGTTGAGAAATGGGCAAACTAAATAAAGTTGTATTGTATTGTTTTAACATCCCGGAACAAAGCCGGTCCTATATTTTGCCACCCTTTACAACGGAAACACTAAATGCCCACCATGTCGGACTGAAAACTGCATTAAGCGGGCGTTACACATCCTTGATCAGGTACAGCAAATGTACAACGGATTCCGGTGTTTAACACGTATCTCTAGTCTACGCCGAGTCACCGTGAATGACGCAAGGTAGCCCCGTGGTCTGATTAGTGCTAGCGACATGCCAGGTGTTTACATTCAAGAGCTTGACGTCTGACAAAAAGGTTAAATGTGCGTTTGCGTGTGTGTGAAATGGAGGCACTTTTCTCTTTTTCCTCACCTCTTTGGGCAGCAGGGAGATGAAGTCGCGCTGGAACTGCGGCTCAATGACCTGCATCATATGCTTGACCTGCGTGGGCTCGCAGATGTCAATCAATTCATCAAGCGCCAGTAGCTTCTCAGGGCCGGTCCAGCTCTGCAAAATAAAACCAACAACATTCCTGGATTGAAAAGGAGGTTGGATGTGGTCTCCATTGGAACTTTTTAAGTAACGATGCAGTCGGGATCTGCTATGAACAAGCAGTACAGGCAAAGACTTCTTTCTTTGAAGTTTTTATTTTATATTTATAAAGTTCTTCAAATGAGTGACTTTTGAACTGTTTCAATTGCTTTCGCTTCATCTCTCATGCTGATACGTGTCTAATTTATTCCAGTGCCTTAATATTCCCACGAGAAGTTGTAATTATCTGTATTTAGCGTTGCTGATTAGTCTTTCGGTGTCATCATCCTATGCGCAAAAGGATCATCAAACAGTGAAAGACGCGAACCGAAGAAGACAGAAGAAATACTATTTGATTTTAAATAATTTCATGTCATCCATATTAGTTCGGTATTCATTCTAATACATTTTTTTTTCTGAGAATTATCATACATTTTTCACCATATTTTCATGATTACTATTTTGTCTCTGGTCAACTTGTGTAGCCACGGCAGTGCACGAGTTGAACACTATCCACATACAGACTTGTGCCACCCGATGCAGATCTAAGGTAGCAAGCATGCAAACCGAAACAAAGACTTTATTGGTTGCATTGTCGTCATTTGGGTGCTTATGTAAGCTTGTCGTTGGGGCACCTTGCGGACGTGCCGCCTGGTGTTTGGAGTCAATAAGACGAAACAACTCCCGACGAGCGCTACGAAGCGCGGCGGTAGAGATGGCTGCAGGCACCTCGACTATTTCAGGCTGCAAACACGCAAAGTGGAAAGGCACAAGCCGGAATCAAGACATTAGGAAGGCACATAAAACTGACAAAGATTACTCGCAGCAGCATGTATGCAAGTGTGTGTAAGCAGGGGAAATGCTTCAGTTTAGCAATGCGGCTGATTTATATGTTTTAGTGTTGCCCATAATAAGTAAAAATTGTCACCCTTATGCTTTTGTCAAATATTTTATCATTTCATCTTCAATTATTTTTTTTTAAATTAAGTTTGTATTTTTCCAAAATTTGTTTTGGTCCAATATTTTGCATTTCTAGTTTAATATTTCTGATTTTCTCATTTGTCTAATTGTTTTCTTACATTTTTTATTTGGCACAATCTTATTTCGTTTTCTCTAAATATATTTTGTCAGATCTGTTTGTATAGCTCTATATTTGTGATACTGGTTGTGAATTGCAGCAAAAGTGTTTGTCCAAGTTTTTGTATTTTTTCCAAAATATTTGGTTTGCCCAAATAGTTTTGGTACTCCCTCCTATAAAAACCTATATATATTTGAGCACCTTTTTCCATTACATATATTCTTTTAAATATTTTGATAATCTTCCAAACAATATTGCTCAAACACCTCGCTCGTTTTTTGTAAACAAGGTAAAAATTAAAAGATATAATAAAAGGAACTCCCCTCAAAGTAACAAAATGCTGTCAGTCACTAGGAGACAGTGCTGGGATAACAAGGAAATTTCCCCAGACTTTTTCAAAGATTCCTGGTTTCCTCCTAACCCCAAACAGTATCGTATATTTGTGCTACCATTTGTGTATTGGAGCTAATATGCTTGTCAAATGTTTTAATCAAGATGGCGTACAGTGTGCCAGTCTGCTTGGCGACCTTCTTGATATTTCGGCTTTTTTTTGGTTTGAGGTCTACCTGGTGGGGTACGATCACCCATCTTTGTTGGACTTGCGGTACGACGGAGGTTAGGGTGTGTTGGGAGAGGATGTTGCCTGCTGACATCCCGGCGGATGTTTTCCGCGTCTATGAGCTCCCACCATTGAGGAAGTGGCACTGCGGCAAACGTGGTGGCCAGCTAAAGAACAAGCTAAAAACACGCTTCATCCCCTGCTTGTTACAGAACACGTGGATGTACTCCGTTGTGGCGTGCTCGAGACCCTGCAGACTCCCACTTGCTACAAGTCGTTGGGTGTCCCGGCAAGCATCGGAAGTGCAACCTGCCGCGTGCCCTGCGATGCGGCTCTCCAGCTTCTGAGAGGGCTACCCAGAGCTCGCCTATCGCAGGTGTTACGCACCCCTTCTACTCCCACAAGGATAGCGTTGTTAAACACCTGGTCGTTGACAAACAAAATGTTTATTCTGAGGGAGCTATTTCGTCAAAATGTCTGGGATTTCCTCAGCCTGACGGAGACTTGGACTGGCGCAGTGCGTGGAGTGCAACGCTCAAACTATTACCGTGTTCTTACATGGACGCTCCAAGAACTTCAGGTCCTGGTGGAGGGACGGCGACTATTTTAAAAAAACAATTTTGAAGTACATTGGCCACAGCTTTGAAAGTATTTTCTTTGAAATGGGCGGGGTTGTTCCAGTGCTCCGCGCTCCCATTTTACTGCCCTCCCAAATACAGCAAGGAGTTTCTGACTAACGATCACAATAACTATAAAAGTTTTCTTGCCAAAGAAATGAAAAATCATTGGCAAAGGACTTTTTAAGACTCATTGACTCTTTCGATCTCGCGCAGTGTGAGTCTGGCCACCCTCACAAACAAGGACATCCTTGCTTTTGGTCTTTTGGTTTCAAATTTAAAAGTGATATAAGCAATATGATTTCTGATCAGACGAATGTGGTCTTTGATGTGTTTTGTTTCTGCTACTATTAAACCTACTACCAGCGAGTGCACCGGTAGGATCTTTAAACCCCCCACTACTAGTCGATTCTCAGAAGCCTTTGATCACCTGTGTGTTCCCTCTTCAAAGACAGAGGAACTCAGCTCGTGGTTTCACACATCTTGCTGTAATATTTTGGATTTTGCGGCTCCATTAAAAATGATGCGGCCAAAAGTTTTTTTCAGGCTTTGGCAGAAATGTAATAATTGCTAATTCAAGAGTCAGTAGGAAAATTTGGCGCAGCAGAGCTTCCGTAATCATATTTGTCAGTCGTGACAACAATTTAGCCAAAAATATCAACACTCATCTGGCCCTGGGGCCTTGTTGTTTTGCAGGGTTTCCATGGACAAGAGTACCTCGCCCTCAGGTTTATCCAGGTCCAACCCTCTTCTGTCTTATTCCTAACTGGGGGAGAGGGACACTCCAGAAACGAGTTTGCAGCAATGTTGTTCGTGTTATGATCAGATTATTAAAAAAAATTCATTAATCTCTTTTGAACCAGTCAGTACTTTGCTCTTATCAGTAACAATAGCAGGGATAGCAACACAAGAATCCTCACAGGTCTTGTCGGCATAACACAATAATGATATCTAAATCTTGCTCAAGCAGCCTCATCCTAATTAGTACTCAGGTTTTTGTGAATACATCTCGTTTTGCACCAATCGTTTTTTTTTTTTAATTCACTGCATTTCTAATAAGTGTATATTTATCAGATGATATACACAAATATTAGGAAAGGTGTGAATGTTTGTGTCATCTCTCTATATTGAAGAAATTCGAAATAAATCGTAAGGTGGCCCACATTTGACTCGTTTTGAGTATTAGCTCATTCAATGTTCTGAGAATTTGCACCATTTGCATTCATATGTCCATTGTGTTCTCCCTGTGTGCTTTTTGCTAGGTCACAATGCATTCCAACCACACATTAGCAGCTCAACATCCTCCTCAGCCTCATTCAAAGAAGCCTTGCGATGGTTGCTGAGGTTTGGAAAACTCCCTCTTGGTGTGTGATGTTGAGTGTTTCCCCCTCGTAAGCGTTTCCTTAGCCTCCCGCCATTAGCTGATCAAAACGTTTGTTCTTGCCACAGTTGCCCTCCTCCTCTACCGGTATCCAGCAAAACACTTTTATGTCACACAGGCGTGCTTGGGGTATTTATGGAGCTTTTCAACATTTTCAGGAACTCCCCTAACCAATGCATCGACTTGAGCTGGACTGTTATTTAGGAGTCATTTTCACGTTGGCTGTGTTTAAAATGGTCACAGATGCACCACAAATAGAGAAAAGTGGAGCTACGGACACATAGCTGTGGTCAAACACTATATCGTAAAATGGGACATGGAAAATTTGCATCATAAGAGAAAATAACACTTATGAGAAGGTTCAAGGTTTGCAGAGAGGGATTTCATGTTTTAGCCATTATGGCAACTTCCGGAAATACTGCCAGAGAGTAGTAAACAATCAAATTTAAATCGCAATGTCGAATGAAGGCAATATTGTGGCCTTAAAAGTTTGGCTGCAATTTTTTAGCCCATTTTAAAATGAAACCAAAACTATACACGATGCAGAGTTGCCCTAATTCTATGAAACTATAAATACAAAAAGAAATACTTGTAAACAAATTTCACTCTTTTTTAGCACCAAACATTTTTTCAAATGTAGAAGGTAGTGAAATCAGAGGAGAAAATAAGGAAAATGCACTGTGCTGAAGAAAACTAAAATAAACACGTATTGTTTTTTAATTTTGTTTTCATTTAACCTTTAGCCCAAACGTTTTGCTTTTCTTCACTAATATGGGTAATTTAATAGTAGTAAATTGGTCTACGCAATCAATGCAACAGGGAAACAAAATCTCTATTAGGAACATTTTTTTTTATTTTTTGTGCGTACTACAACTTAGTATATTGCAACAAACTTAATTATGTGTTTTATTGTTATGTGATACCAATGAGGGATTGTGGCAAATATATCATGTTTTGTTACTTTGAGTACTGTAATTTCCTAGTTTGTGAACGCATCACTCCATTCGCGAGCGATCTTTCTGCTTTGATGTCAAACACGGCAAACGCACACTTTGATTGTTAAAAAGAGTTTGCTGACTAATGCCTCCTTTGATCCATATTAGACGCTACAATATATTGGCGTAGCAAAAAGGACATCGTGGCCGTGTACATCAAACACACACGTGTGTGTGCTAACTACAGTTAGCTTGCAGACACAACTGAACGTGTCAGCAATGAAAAAAGGCATCAGCCACAACGTGCTTCCTTTCTTGGTGATTGCGCATCCCCGTCGTGCTGCCCCGAACGGGAGGGTTGCATCTTGAGTATTTGTGGCTGAAATGAGCCGTAACTTTAGGGCTCGGTTGCTAACACCTGGTAGCCGCCCCGCCTCACTACCCACAATGCTTCAGTGTAGATCACGGATGACCTGGATCACCACAACTGAGCATTTGCGCCCTAGACAGGCAAATGGCCAGCAGAGAAAAAAAGCGTGAGTTGATGCTGTTTCAAGAGAAAAGCAATGTGCCAAATAAATAAATATACACAAACAACTCGTCGACGTCGTCGTGATTAGTCGACTAATCTTAGCGGACCGAGTTCTTATTAGAGAGTAGAAAAATAATGCTCGCCAAAACTTGATTAGATCAACACGGCACAATACAATTGATTTTTAAGAGGAATTCATGTTAACTTTTTTCCAATTTGATTTAAAATGGAATTGTTTTCCATGCTCCACATGAAACATGGTACGGGTCTTTCACGCCATCGAGCCATACTTCACCATGACATTCGCGTTGTTTACATTGAATTACATCGCGATTTAATGATTTTGCATTGTGTCGGATGCCAACAGAAATTAAGGCCAGTCTTCGCCATCTGCTTCCCTGTTCTCACCAGAGTGCTTCCTGTAGAAATTGCTTATACTGCACCTTGGTTCAAAACACAGGCCAGTCAGTGTCATCTAACGCTACGTTCTGGTTGCCGTGGATGCTGTAAAAAAAAAAAAAAAAAAAAAAAAAAAGAGAAAAAAAAAGGTGCTAGTGCATCCAAACTTTTGTTAAAAACTTCACCTTGGCAGAGGTCTGCGCAATTGTTTCGTACTCGTGTCATGTCATCACATTTCCTTTTCCCCGAAAAATGCGACAGGCCGAGACGAGACTGGGGAATGTACAGAATGTACGTTTTGGCTTTGAGCCGCCTGTACAATCAAGTAGCTGTCAGTTTGAAAAGATGGTAAACTGGCCTGAGGACTTGTCTTGCAACCACACAAAGACACACACACACACCCTCCCACACACACACGCCCCCCCCACCACCACCACCACACGCAAACGCACCGCCACCCCCCCACACACACGCACGAGTGTGACTGCGAGTCAGACGTAATGAGCAGCTTCAATTCTCATCTGTCATCACTCAAGACATGAACATGTTTGCGGTGACGTCTCATTTCCAAGAGAGTCAATTAAAACCAGTCAATGCTTCCAACTAGTTATCAAAAAGCCCCGTTAGAAATATGATGGATTGGCGAGACAATCAGTTAACTGATTGTTTGGAAACATTTCAATCATTGGCTGCAACTCGCACAAGCACGGTTGAGTCAGTTGATCTCAGGATGAACAATGTGACCAAGGTGGTTTTTCCAATTTCAACTTCCTGGTTTTCACTTGACCTTGATGCTAAAAGTGTTGATGCTAAAAGAAAATGTCTGGAGATTACACGCAAAAACACTACTATTAAGTTGACTGTCTTCTAAAATCATAACTATGAAAGTTGAAAGTATGGATGCAAACAACGATTATTTTAAAAATCCATAAATCTGTTGATTATTTTGTCAAACATGGCATTATTTTAAAATGACAGTGAATATTATGATTCAGTTGCTAGTTTGGTCTGTTACATGTCAGAAAATAGGCAACAATGTTGTGCTTAGTTTTCTAAAGTAAAAGCAAATGTTTTATTTTGTTACACGCTCTATAAAAAAATTGTATTGTATTGATTTAACACAAATATATTCAGTCCACAATCATGGAAGACAATAGAAATTGGATAATACTTATAATTGAGAAGCTGAAATTCTGCTAATTTGGGCAACTTTAAATTAAAAATGTAAACCATAAATATAAACGATAAGTTTGATAATCGATTGTGCTGCTAGTTGTATAAAAAAGTACTGTGAAAAAAGGGGTGATGGAAAGAAGGCAAATGTGAATACTGACGTTGAAAAAGGAAAAAATCAGCAAACAAAATACATATATTATAAAAATATAGAGTCATTATGCCATCGCTTTGTCAGCTTTTAGCGACGACAGCTTGGGCGTTTGGCAATTTCACTTCCTAATTTTCACATTCCACTGTCTTCTCTTCACTTTCAACTTTACAGAAGTGTTTCAAGGCTAAAAATGTCACTGTGGTATTTACACACTCTTAGCAACTCCCCTACATGCCAAACATTATCGCACAAGCTTTTATTTTTCTTGAAAGTAAAAACCAGAAAGTTGAAAAACAACTGTGTATCAGTGTAATTGCACCATTTGCTTCACCCAGAGTGAAACCTGCCAACAGACTGCTTTAATTACCCACGGATTAGCATCTTATCCTCGACCTGGTTAATAACAAGCTCAAAAAATAATTCCGACGTATCCGCACGCCTGACATTAGATAGCATCTGTTCAACTTTTTAACACCGACAACATGTCGTCCCTTCATCTGCTTTTAGCCTCCCCAACCGCTCGAGCTAATACCAATTCCACGCTACAGTGCCTTCCAGTGATGTGCAGGCAGGGCTGGAACGACAACAATTATCGCGCACGAGCAAGAGCAAACATGGATTGATTATTGCCCCTACCCGGGGTTTTTTCTGCATATAAAATTCGGAGGCGGCCACTGTTATTATTGTCAAGTTGGATGCCGTATTTCACCGCAATTGTGGTGTTAGCCAGGGTGATGGGGAGGCGCTGTATCAGAAAAAATTGGAAGTCGCTCCCAACAGCATCAAAAACACAAGCAGAATGACATTTTCTAGTCGGACAATTAATACGAAAAATTTGAAGACGAGCATCGATTAGACCAATGATGGGGGAAAAAACAAACAAACAAACAAAAAAAACCCCCTTCCTTACCTGAAACGTCCGGAGCCATTCCTGGAGCCCTGTAGGTGGCTGGATGGAGGTGATGCGTCGCCTCTGCTGGCCCTGGCCGTTGGCCGCCCGGATGTGGCCGAACGTGGTGGGCGTGGCTGGGCACGGCACGATTCCCGTTGGGCTGGAACAATAAAACCGTTAAATGGGAAACATTAAAGTGGAATTATGCAATATTCATGAGAGCAATTAATCCGAAAGGTCACAACCGTTATTTGCATGTAGAAGGCTAGCACCTTTCAACATTCAGGGCATTTTGCTTTTTATTTGGCATTTTTTGGCAGCACGCTGGTCTTAGTGTCAAAGGATTACGCAGAGGTTTTGTTTTTCCTTAACACTTTCTCCATAAGGCATCAAATGATTTATTTAGTGCCTTGTTTTTTTTTTTTTTTTTTTAACAATTATTCAAACAGTTTGACATGAGCAAGATTTCGGCCTACTTCACACAAGCTCAGTTGAGTGAGCAAAGGATTTAGCCTCCAATCCTCCGTAAATAAATTCAGGAAAAAAAAACCCTGATGACTAAATTACATCCTTTTCAACTGAGCATGCAGATCTCCTTATGAATGATGTTCAATTTGGGCTATTTTGAGTTGAGCCTTTAGGGCAAGGGACGCCATTTGAAACATCATCGGAACATTGGCCCGGCCGGACACGCATATTGGTGGGTCGTTTCCACTGCAACATGTCCTCAAGGAGCAGAAATTAAAGGGTACAATGAGATATAATGAACTTGGACTTCTTTCCAGTAATTTGAAGGCCTTTTTTTTAAAACCAGATTTTCAGGAGATATTACTCAAAAAGGGCCAAATTTCTTCCCAACAAAAAAATTAAATCAATTTCTCCGGAACCCACCATCTGGTTTTAAAAACTGTTGCTACGTTGTAGTCAGACTGAAGTGCCTGTTCCATCCATCTTGAGCATCTTGACATGCTGCCATCTTGTCATGTTGCTACTTAAAAAGATAATTAAGTGCAGCTAATTATTTTTGACAATAGAAGCTGATTTTTTTTTTTAAATCCCGAAACTGGCCATGTTTGACAGCTGTTTCCAAAGATGTTTTAATACAAAATTTTAAGCCTATATGACAAATAAATGAGATGTACATTTTCTATGCAGCTAAAAGAAAATGAGGACTTTCATTGGACAGCGAGAATATGGGATTTATTTCTTTATTTTTACCGTATCAACCAGCTGGCATGGGACGACCATGCGACTGTGTAAAGCCACCAAAATGAATTTCACAAAGAAATGTGAAGAAAACAAAACGTCTTTGCTTTGTCAGTATCTAATATTAAATATTTTGAGTTTTGGCCACTGAAATTGAGCAATCACCTTTGCCGTTTTCCCCCTCGCTGTGCACATTTGATCGCTGTCATTCACACACACGTGCATGCTATGTACTTGCGTGCATTTTGGCAACTGAGTATACAAGCTTCACTATTTCATCCTCGGTTGTTTCAAATCAGAGCCAACTCATGGTGGGAGTGACAGGGCCAGTCCTAAAAAAAAAAAGGTTTCACTTTGGACCCTTGTATTAATTATTTTACCACGGCCAATTTGAGCCAGGAATGCATCTTTTCTTAGTTTAGTATTTTTTTCATCATTAAGATGTACAGGTTTTAAAATGAATTACAACTTTTAAAATGTTTATCAGTGTAAAAGTACAAATTATTTAATTTACCCATGACATGAATGCAAAATCAACCCCATATATTTGTTTTTGATCATGTTTTGCACACCATGCTGTGAGAACACTGATGCAGAAGAAATCCCCTGTGTGCAGGAAAAAAAAAAGAGTGCAGCAGAGGGAGGGAAGCCCAGGGTCTATATTTCATTATTGATTCATATTTAATGGGCCAGGATGCCGATACACAGCTGGTTACACGGCCACATTTACACTCAAGTGCCTGTTGTGTGCGTCTGTGTATTTTTTAATGGGGCAACATGCGCATCAAGTATTCATGGGAAACATCAGAGATGGCTGGCGGGAAAGCGTCATTCCGTTTGAACATCTCTGCTTCGCTTCCCTTTCACGGCCTTTAATACGTTTTGCGGCTAAAACTAGCGCCTCTTAAATATTTCATTTCTTTTGATGCTGGAAAGCGTGAAAGGCATGTTACACTGTTGGGATAAAGTGGAGGAGGAAGCGCACCTTGGGTACTTGAGGACCTGGGCCCAGATAATGAGAAATGACATTTCCGTTCTTGGCTATTTGACGGCACTTATTCTAAACAAGATATTCGTCTAACCAACATCAAATTACTTTTTGGTCATTTGCGTTGGCTATTTTGTAAAACTTAGTCTACACAAGACCTGAGCCCAATTTGAGACATCCATTCTATCTATATCTATGTCTCATTTGCTTTTTTTGGCTAAACTTATTCCCCTAACCCGTTTTGAAAATTTTACATTAACTAAAAGTTCTTAAATGCAATTGTAGTTAAAGTTAAAAAAATATATAAAAAATATTCAAATGACTTATTTTCTTTCTTTAGCTTTTCCAGATGGTACCGTAGCACAACTAGCATGAAAAAGTAAAGTTAAAAGTAGTTGTCTTTTACTTTATTTTTTGTGTGTGTTGATGATGCAAGCTCACCTTGCGTACTCGGGACCTTTGCAGGGCTTTTTTCCTGAAGGGAAAGATCGGACCTCGGGGCCATGGTCCAACTTTCTCTTCATCTAAGGCGGAAAAAAAAGAGATACAGGTAGTGTTAGACACCCTAACATGAATTAAGCTTTTGTAGAGGAGATAACAGTCAAAACAATTCAATGTGAGACAATTTGATTGGAATACTTTTGCTTTCAATTCTATCAAAGCAAAGTTCTCAAGTCGGGTAGCAGGTTGTTTTTTGCCGAACGTGGTGCAGAATTGCTTCAGACGTTGTTCACATTGTGTCTGCAACTCGGCGTATTAAAATCTGCTAGCGTCACATTTCTGCTAATGGGGAGCCAAAGAACAGACGATCAATATATTAACCAATGTGTTGTATACACAGCTAATGAGATCCAATGTAATATCAGCATCAACAATTCTCCCATTCAGGCATTTATTTAAAAAAAAACTGTCCCTTAGAGCAGGCAAGCACAATGGAGTCATCTCCATGTTCTCCATGTGTTTGTGGGGTCGACCCCACCTGACGACTGGCAAGAGAAGCTGGCTGTACCTCAGAATGGTCGCCAGTCAATCACCGGGCACGTATAGACAAATTCACATACACACACTCTTCAATGAACCTAACATGTCTGAAATATAGAAGAAAATCCACCCAAGCATGAGAACATGGGGATTTAAACCCAGAACCACTGTACTGTGAGGCAGACACACTAACCGCGATAACAACATGCTGTCTCCAGTCGGTAATAATCCCATTCAGTTCAGAAAACAAAGACACTTGTGTTTCAAGTTGATCTGTTCCATTTCTGCCACACATGCAAGTGATCACCTTCTCAGCAACATTCCCTCAATTGCACATTTACCGGCTCGGGTCCAAATGATGTATACAAGGTGGATGGATGGCCTCGTTCCTCAATTAATTGAACTTGTTGCTTGTTTGACAAGGTGTGTGGCCCTCTCACTTGCACGTTGAAGGGCTGCACAAAATATATGAAAAATATTGATATGGCAATATTGGCTCCTGCAATATGTATATTGCAAAGACATGCAATAAGTGTTTTTATGGAATTGTATGATTTCTCTGAATTTGACCAGACAGATGCAAACTTAAACGCAATAGTTAAAAATCATACAGGGTAATTACAATTAATAAGCTAAAAATACACTGAGCTTGCTTACTTTGCCGGATGAAAAGAAAATCATAAGGTAAAAATCTAATTTCAAGTTAAATATCCCCATAATATTGATAGCTATATTCAACAACCATAATTGCATATTTTTCCAATATCGTGCAGCCCTATAAATTTGTGTGTGCCACTAAGATTCGGATTATGTTACATTTGCAAGACAAAATAATAGAGTGAACAAATTATTCCTACGCAAGCTGTGGGACAATCAAAGGTCAGGTATGATTGTGACGTCACAAATATAACAATCCCACATTATTTATTTTTATGAATAAAGGGTATATTTTTGAGAACTTTTTTTCCTGAAAAGTTATGATTTCATTGTAACACAACACCTGACATTTTTTTTTTAATTCCTATGGCATTTAGGCTTTCACATCATAGTTATGTTTACTTCGTGTTAGAATTATGAGGGGTTATGTTGATAAATCTCCTACCTCTAAGGGTCCCGGACAAAAACACTTTGAGAAACTATTATTTTGCATCTGCTTTGGATGCATACAAATAAAAGTCACAATACAAATTATAAGTGAAGCAAGCGAAAGCAATTTTTTGGCCCATATTGACATCAAGGGCGGTTAAAAACACTAAATTTGCCTGTGAAAAACAATCTGTGAGGTCTGCTGAAATTAAAACGGCATTGTCCCACGTTGCCCTTTCTGCTGTTAGCGTGACGACGCAAGAGAAAAGCTGCACATTTAATGCCATACTGACTGGATCTTCAGAAACTTGATAACATATCTCTCCTCCAGATTGGTCATTTATTTTGTCAGCCTCTATAATTTGGCCAGTTTTAGTGTTTTGTTTTTTTCCTAACAGCAACCCCCCAACAGCACTACCACCACAGTCCCAAGGGGGGAATTTGGGGTTTTAATTAGAACCCAAACGCTTCAAATACAGCCAAGAATGTTGGCCATCAGTGACTGCGCCCATTCTTTTCTGTATCGCAATCAGACTACAGAATCAATGCGCTAAAAGCGACTGATGGGAGGAGAAGCACGTGTACATGACTAGCACGCTAATGCGTCACCACCGCCGCCACCCAAACCCCCCCTCAAGACATTAAGACTGATCTAAAGCACAATTGATGATTTCCTCCTCCCGCTCGCATGCGAAACGGCACTTTGAGAGCGCCTCTAAAGCCGCACGTTATTCATTCAGAGTGACCTTTTGACAACAAACATGGCGACGGCGGAGGAAGGATTAAGAATGTTGAAAACTAAGGCAATGTAGCAAGTCGCGGTGGTCCGCGTGCTTAATTACCTTAAGGCGTGTCCATGGTGAGGTTTTTTTTTTATTGCTATTACAATGAGAGCCTTTGATGCCCACTTTTAGTGTTTTCCGTGATTTTAACATTACCCTCGTGGGTTTCTAGTCGTACTGCAATATTTGTGCCTTAACCACCCAGCGACCAGGAGATGTGACAGAAATACAGACGAAATTAAGGCCGACTGCGTACGTAAGTGTATCTATCTTACAGCATAAACTCTGACATTTTTCCCCTTTGCCTGTTTTCTCCCACCCAAGTCTAATGGGAAGGACCAAAACAACCAATCTGAGAACACCTAAAAAGAACTTTGTTCAGGTAACATTTGATCGTTGCTAGAACGTGATAACCCCATTTAGACTGGTGAACAAATCAATCAGTTAAAGGCTACAGCTGAGTGTAGATAGTAAAAATAGAGAGAACTATTGACTTTCCAAACTTTTGATTTAATACTGACCCTGCAGGTTTCTAGTAGTACAGGAAGGAGGAACCTTAGGTCTTAGTTTCCAGGAGATGTACACAAGAATGGCAAAGGTTATAAGCGTAACCGTTGCTAGCAAACATTTCCCACCTCTGTGTGCGTTTATTTGGAGTGATGTCAATATAGTAAATGAACAAAACTACAAAATCTGCCATAATTTGGTCTTTGGGAGAAACCAATCTGTTCTTTTTAGATTGGCTAAAATGTTTTAGTTTTTGTTGTTCATATAAAAAGTTGCTTTGTGGTTACCGTTTTTATCAGTTCACAGATGGCTGAAACAATGCAAATGAGTTTTTTCTTTACTGTTTTAAACACTTGCTGCTGAGACCAACTAATGTAAAAACAAGTAGCAGCTTCATTACATCATACGTTACAATTTGAAAACAAATGTTTCTAAAAATCGTACAATGAAAGCCTATTTGTATTCTTATTTATTTTTAAAGCTAACCGTTTTCCAACATGCTATAATCCGCTAAATTGTCCATTTTGACAAATTAATCAACAATAGAATCATTTTAGCTGCATCATTCACTACTCCGGACCACTAAACTACTTCCTGTTTACATTTTTCCGACCAATAACAAAAGACAAGAGCGCAGTCGTTCGGTTTGGTGTGACGCATTTTGTTTGGCAAAGGCAGGAAATGGACCAGGGAATATTTCTTGGGTGTGAAAGCAGTCAGAAACAATGTAAACGTAAGTGTGTGTGCGTACGAGTATGTAGGGTCGGATGTTACTTGTGTTGGTGAAGCGCTGGCCGCCATAAGACAACCACCAAGTGGTGATCTCATTGCAATGGCAGTTCAGTCGCGAAAGAGATTTAGGGTGTGTGTGTGTGTGTGTGTGTGTGTGTGTTAAACAAATAAAGATAAAAAGGGCTTGTGTGTGTCAGGGAACATCACAGAAAATTAAGGTGTGGAGAAGAAGGGGAGCAAGCATGTAACAAGCCTCTTCTTGTGTGTGTAAATGAGAGTGACAAAAGAATGTGCACTAATAAGCACTTCCGCTGGCCTTTTTTCCACTGGACCCGGCACGCCAGATGGACGCAAGGAAAACGTGACGGTATTTGGATGCGCTTGGACGGACGGGAAAAATAATGTGGTATTTCAAACACCCAACAGCTTCAGACGCTAACTTGTGTCTTTTTTTTTTAAACATTAAAAAAACTGTGGCTGTGGTACCTTGATTTACTTAAGGGCTTCCCAGTTTACATGTTTTGACTTTAGGAGTTAAAAAAAACTGTACTCCCCCCTCCCCCCCAACTATGATCCCTATTCTGCCTTCCTTGAGCAATGAAACATAAGGATGATTAAGTTGTGTATGTAACCGAACCACATAACTGTCCAACAAAAGTTTGCGAGCTTAATGCAAACACACTTCCCATTCCCAAAGGCTGATTTGAGATACAATAGATCTGAGTAACATGCGTTGTCTAGCACCCAAATAAACTTGAAAGTCAAGGTACCACTATAGAATAATCGTACAGCCAAAAAAGGTTTTAATTAAATCAAGATCGACGTGTGTATTTCACATGCACTGGCCCATGCGCTCCTTTCATATTCACTTTTCATGGCTTCCACCCAACAGATATCCTGGAGGATATGCCACCTCACACAAGCTGACACACTGACCCATTATCCCAGGTTTGAGCCTGGGGCAAATGTTTAACGTCACGTGAACGAAGAGCAGTACTGTCAGCAAGAGAGACTCCGACAGGCAACAGATCACATACACGCGAGACAACCACTGCTGCATAACGAGCCAATGTCATTCAGTTTCCACCCACTTCTATACCGGTCAACTATGACAAAATAAAAAAATGACCGGAATTGTTGTCACTGGTTGGGCTCATTCTGAGAGCTAAATGGTAATTAGAAAGATAACGTTTTCAGGCCGTTTCCACACATAAAGAACTCACCATTAATTACCATCACAAGGCGTGGGAACGCTCTCATTATAATTAATTCATTTTATAAATCAAATGAGTGTCAGCGGCGTGGCTCATTTGGGGCCCCAACGTCAAAATGGAGCTTACAAATACGATGTCCATTCAAGATATACCAATGTCACTGTGGTGTTTAATTGTAAAAAGTCATTGTAAAAAAAATAAAAAAAATAAAATAAAAAAAATAAGAATGATCTTCATGCCAGAAATTTCATCCTGTTTTGATGTGTATTCAATTAACCCATTCAAACATTTGCTATAAATATTTACAAATCTATACAAAAAATAGGGATTCAAGACTATTTTTTTCTGCTAATAACCTTCTTGGTGTGGGTCAAATTGACCTGCTTTAAAATTTCTCAAATCTAATTAAAAAAATAACACTTCTCTTGTAATTAGTTTTAAGAAAAACTTAACCTTGTTTCATTGCGGATGATTGCACATTTTAAAATGACAAAACTGAAGGGCAAAGCTAATTTTGCTTGCCTTATTTTAGTTTGTGCTTATTAATCAAACGTATATTTCATGAACAAAAATGACTCAATTTGAGATAGTGCATGCTTTTGAAAAAAATAAATAAATGAAACATCACAACATGCAACCACGGTCAGCAAGTCAACTCCAGAACGGGTCCACTTTAGGGCCTCCACCCACTAGTTCCAAAACCCTGAGTGTCGTTGCTTCAGGCATTAATACAGCACAGTGCGTCAAATCAATGAAGTCCTTGCGCATTTGTCATTTAAAAAAAAAGCCTCCACTTGATTGCCTACACCGCCATCCGTCCGCGGAATGAGATCAATGTGCGCATTTAGATCGGCGAGGACGCCAAATCGGCGTGGAGAATATACAAATTAAGGCAACAGCGAGGCCTCACTGGGCTGCTGGAGCTCTGCGCCACGCCGCTCTCCGTCCTCCGCAGTGAGCGAGCAAACCTGACCCACGAGTGGCGCGTCATAAAAAAAATCTCATAATAAATGAACAAAAACAAAAAAAAGCGAGGCGACGCAGTGACTCACTTTGTAGAAAATCATCTTCAAAGTGCCGTAGAACCCCATGGTGCTTTTTGGGGGAGCCGGCGGGCGCTTTCCTTCCTGCTCAGTGACGCTGGCTGGAGTGTAGCGGCGCTTCTGCGGGGGCGGTGGCGGGGCTGTGACGGCGTGAGGCCGGCGACCGACTCGCAGGTAGATCCGACGCCGCCTCAGCTGTGAACATGCTCGGGCACGTCACCCTTCCACTCGCGTTGCTTTCAGTACAATCCCCCCGAGCGATGGCATCAAATTCAACACGAGGGCAAAACTAGCGAAGATGAGCTCCACTCGGGCGCCGGGGGACAAAGTGAGACTCGCGTCCGTGTCAACGACGCGATGCGGCGGTCGACTGGAGACTCTGGCATCGCCGAGCAGGGAGTGATCACGGGAGGGGAGGAGGAGCGGACAGCAGCGATCAGGCAGCAGAAAGCGAGTGTTCGTCGTCGTCTTCCTCTGCGCACGCGGCAGAAAGACGACTCCTCCGCATGGATCGCATTAGAGCCTCCCCAGTGGAGGGGAATGGTGCAGTCCGGCGTTCAGCGCCCTCTCGCAGGATTTGCACGCATGCCAGATTGGAGCACGAACTCCGATTTTACTACCACTTGTTGCACAAGCAACTGATGCACGCACCACACCCTAAAATTGGCCCCCACCTTCCAAACATTACCGCGTTTTTACGGAGAAAATGGTGGTGAAAAGATAATTTAGGAAGACCACATAAAGCAGTGATGAGCAACTGGCAGCCTGCAGAGAGCCAGATTACATCAATAAAATTGTGCTTTTTCCGGTAAATTAGGAATATGTTCTGAAAATGTAAACACAAACCTATCCGCTAGTTTGCTTAGAGACGCTATTACCCATGAAATATTTCAACCCAAATTGCCACTACAACACTAATCTGAAAAGTACTGTACACAACCATTTTCTTTCTCCACAAAAAAACCCCATTGACATTTCGTTTGAAGTGCATGAGGAGCAAGAGAGCATTTGAAGAGAGGGGTCACTAATAATAATAATACTCATAATAATAATAATAATAATTTAAAAAAATAATGTTTTCTGTCCTTACTTAATATGGCATTTTGTCATACATCTGCTTAGGAAGTGCTAAAAAATGTAGACTGCACCCTTGTTTAAAGGGATACTTTACTTATTTAGCAATTTACAGCAGTAGAGTTTGGATCATATTAAATTAGTAAAGCACCTTTAAGAGTCCGATTCCCTGACAAAGGGTAGTATAAAGTACAAGTTGATAACATGTTAGGAATTGGAAATGGCATCTTTGTACATGTCATCAAGTCAATATGCAGCCATACAAGATTGGCACATGCCATTGTTGCATCATTTTTTTTTCATGGCCAAAGTTTAACTCATACACTGCCATTAACGGACATAGAACTCAAAGAGCTGGAGACCACGAGCACGTTAATTCACAGAAAAACCCAAATTGACTAATTAACGTTTGATTAGTTACCACACACAATGTGATCATTGTCATTTTGAACAAATCCTATTGGGGGTATTTTTTGGCAGCCAAGAATGCTTAAAATAAAATATATTATTAAATAAACTCCTATGAGAAGAATCAAACTGTATAGAATATCATGTCTATTTTCCTCAAAACCTTATTCAATAAATTAGAGCAATAAAAAAAAACTGGCATATGCCAGCTATGTCCACAAGGCTGCAAGAACAGCAAATCAGACAAGTTCATTTCAGATTTGACATCATGCTCTGTATTAAACATATAATACAATTGAAAGAGAGGAATAACAAAATGTGAAGAACTGTGGCATTATATTACACACAAGCAGCTCTGATACAACTCCAGGGGCTAAAATGTTCCCAAAGTCCTGCCCCCTTTGGTGTCTTTTTGTCCAAAAGAGACAGAAAAAAGGTGTAAAATCTGTACCTTCTACAGGCAGTCGTCATGAGTACTTGTACTTAAGTGCGTTGCAAAACCAATATTTGCTCAGGACTGCATATGTCAACATTTGAATAGCAGATGTCTGCGCACCAAGAAGAGTCAACAGTGTGCAAACTTCCGTAATGCATCGGATTACTCAATTAAACAGCACAGAAAACGAGCACAAGGAGCAGACGAGATGGCAAAAAGCATCCAACCGCTGTATCCTAATCTATCAGCACAGTTCGTGTTGTTGGTGCACCTGCTTGTTTGCACACAAATTCGAAAGGACCAATATTAGCCTTTCAGTGTGGCAGGTGACAGTCAACTGACACCGTGACCGCTTAATGCGCCAGATGGCTTCATAACTGATTACTAACAGGCACATATCAGGAAAAAAAGACATTTTGGTCACTAAGGGTGCATTCATGTACCGTAGCTATTTTTTTTTCCCTTCAGTTTTTGAAAATTTTTACATGCGGATGACAAAGATTGTCAAAATGTCTCCATTTTAACAGCAATATTATCTTAGGCTAAAAAAAACCTCACGTGTTTTGATCATATTGGATGAGGTGCACTTCTTAGATTAACAAACAATTGTGAAAAAAACACGAGGATGAAATTTGATTTAAAAAAAAGAGTCTAGAAAAACAAAGATATTGGAGTAATTATGTAACACAAACCAAGTCATTTTGCAAGGCAAAGTCAAGATAAGTCAAATTGTTTTGAGAAAAACTGTAATATTGCAAAAAATACAATTGACATTTTTTGTGACATTACAGGACTACATTTAAAAAAAACAAAAACAGAACCACAATATTATGACGTTATTCACTAAGTCCAGAGTTTAATTCTTGTAATATTCAAATATTTAGCCCAACAGAAATATCCAGAAAAAAGATCCTCATTAGACATCCTTCCCCAAAAATATCTGACTTCAGAAGCTGGAAAAATGTCAACTTTTTCATATTAGGGTACGTTTCAGATTGTTTTCCCTAAAAATTGTCTACTTTTCGTAAGGCAAAACTCAAATCCATCAAAGATCCAAACATCAAATGAAAATCAATACAATCAAAATAAAAAATTGCTTCATGTTTTCAACATTTGCTGCATTTATGCAACCCTATTCCTTTGTGTGATGCTGAAAGTTGTCAAAACATCATTTAAACAGCATTTGGTCCACCATCATTAATACTATAATTTTGTTATTGGATAAAAATATGTAATTTTTTGTAAAAAACAAACAGAAAAACTTCGATACGCCCTTAGTGAGAAATGTGGCTATTTCAAGGACATCAATATCGCCCAAAATAGTTCTGGGCTAGTTTTTCAATTAGTTTCATTATTCAGTTTCTATAGAATCCAACGTCTTTTCTACATATGCAAAAGTTTGGAAGCAAGTGATGCACCTCTGCTGAACAAGCTAAACGACATTTGTCCCTCGGCTCTACTTGATACGGAATGGCTGCATTTACACCAAATTGGAGCATCCAAATGACTGGCGATAATTGCTAACGCTAACCACTACCCGCCTATTTATTTTCTTCACAGTCCATTTCTGTCACATGGGAGATAGCAGCGGCTCTCGCCTTCGTTTCCATTTTGACTCGACCCCTTCAAACATCCTCGCTGCAGTCGCGTGGGTGGCTGCGCGAGATGTTAATTCAACTCCAGGCAGACGATGCTCCATTATCCTTCACCCGTTGCCATGATTCATCATTTCCTTATTCATCACCCCGCAAGCCCCCACCCCACCACACCCACATCTGGCATACTGGGAATGACGCTCATGCTTCAGCTTGTTTTGTTATGAGGGACCTCTTCAAAAAAGGACCCCCTCGAAAGAGGACAGTCGCACAATGACGCGCTCCCATTTAGTGACGCATCGCTACCCAAGAGGTATTCCGGCCTCAAGTTCACCGGATGGCATTAAACATTAGCCGGAGAAAGGCCCTTTCTTCTCGCTGGGTTGGAAGGGTTCCCACCGGCAGGATTTGGGACGGCAGCAGTTTCTGCTGTCCCTCACTTGACAGCTGTTTCGGAATATCATTCACTTCTTGCGTCACAAGGTGAAAGCGTATTCCATTTTTTTAAGCAGCACATAAACATCCTTCTTGATGTTGCAAAACTCTTTGCGTCAAACTTAAAGCACGTATCTAACAGCATATAACACTTCTACATCAGATTTTTTGTTATTCAGGGAAAATTGTTCAAAGGAGTTGATGGTGCTCATTTTCCCCCTTATTCAAAGCACGCAGCAAAATTGTATTTTTTTTTACCTGGGGTTCTCTGTTTTCGATGGATTCCCACAATCTATTGCTAAGCTACGCTACAGTAAATGTTTGTATGAAAAAGGAGGTCAAACAATAAAACCAAAAGCAGGAAGCAAAGCTATAAGAGTGTTCATCCACTCATTTTAAAGAAAGCCTTCCATTTTCTTCGGGATCAGGTCGCGGGGGAGCAGCTGAAGCCGGGAAGCCCACAATTCCCTCTACCCAGCCACTTTATCCAGATCTTCCAAGGGAATCCCAAAGCGTTCTCAGGCCAGCCGGGAGACGTAGTCTCTCCAGCGTGTCATGGGTTGTCCCCAGAGCCTTGTCCTCGTTGGGACGGGACCGAAACGCCTCGCGAGGGAGGCGAGTAGAAGGCATCCTAACCAGATGCCTGAGCCACTTCATCTGCCTCTGCTCAATGCAGATGATCAGTGGTCCTACTTTGAGCCTCTCCCCGGCTAACCGAGCTTCTCGCCCTCTCTCGAAGGGAGAGCCCAGACATCCTGTGGCGGAAACCCATTTCAGCCGATTGTATCCGGGTTCTTGGTCCCTTCGGTCACAACCCAAAGCTCGTGACCATTTCTACCCTCACAGATGGTCTTTATAGCAAGCACTAGGACAAAATAGCATGCCTCGCCAATGAAACAACAAGTGTGCGTTACGACTGACATTGCATAAATGTGTAAATGTAAAAAGGAAGTGATAGCAATTTATAAAGCAGATTTAGTGACAAATGTCATTTTTTTAAAAAAATGTTTCCCATATTAGAGTCAAGGCACACTTTAAAAATCTCACTGCATACCACAAAAGACAAATGTCACAATAAGTATCCATCCATTTTCTTCGCCGCTTCTTCTCACTAAGGGTTTGGGGGTGCTGGAGCCTATTCCAGCTGACTTTCGGGCAGTAGGCGGGGTACACCCTCGACTGGTTGCCAGCCAATCACAGGGCACACAGAGACAGTCAACCAAGTGTGCTCGCACTCATACCTGGCGACAATTTAGAGTGTTCAAGCAACCTATCATGCATGTCTTTGAAATGAGGGAGGAAACCAGAGTACCCGGAGAAAACCGATGAGATCATGCAAACTCCACACAGGAAGGCCGCAGGAAACAATCCCACGACCTCTGCACTGCGAGGCCATCGTGCCAACCAGTCGGCCACCACGCCGCCAATAATAATTATATATACTGAAATAATTCCGCTCTTTACATACCGTCTGATGGACTCATTCAGTTGTTTTATGTCTCCCTATGTCACAGGTTGAATTAAGATACATTATTTGTTTGAAATAATTTAAGCACAATTAAGGAAAATTGGATGACCTCTCAAAACACACGTGCTGCAGCATAGTGGTTGGGAATCACTGATTTAAAGCACCTATTCAGATAGTGCTACTTTTTCCCCATTCAAAGCATGCAGCAAAATTTCACACCTTTCACAGGAGATCCTCAGTTTAAGGCGGGGATGTGTTCCTACAGTAATTCATTTGTATTAAAGTCAGAATCCGCTGAAGTATATCGTAGTGAGGTCAAAATTACAGAAAATGTTTGCATTAAAAACATTTGACCATAAATAAAAAAACAAAACAAATGGAAAACCTTAAGTATAGCGCTTACTGTATTCTTGTTTTTCATAACCATATATTCTATATATTCTTACGTCATCACTGTAGCATCATATTCATCACTTTTCAGCAACACTTTTTTTTGCAAGGTAAGTGACCCGCATACTGGGCAAATATTTGAAGCGGGGTGTTGTTAGCTGTCGTCAGAGCAATTCAAGCGTGAACAGAAGGGCTTTGAAGGCGGTGGGTGTATCAGACACGACTTCTGTGTGAAAAGGCCACCTCGTCGCCCAACCTTTACACAGCGCATCGGAATGCCTGGCATGCAGGAGAGGCCGTGCCGTGGCCTTTCAAAGGGCCGGCCTCTCCTTTGTCGAACTCCTTCTGGCCCTTTTGTATAGCCTTAACCACCCCCACCATCCGAACCCCCCCGATACTGACCTACTGCTCATCAAAACCTAAATCGCACTGGTCACACCTACATAAACCCAGTAAAGCAAGTTGGTTTTGTTAGGGGAAAAGTAAGGTGATCCTTTTATGCAACAGAGGTTATGTTGGAACGCTCATTAACACTGCAGTGCAGCCGGATGGCTTCTGGGAAATTACAAATGCTAACGTTTTAGCTTTAACACACACAGCCTGCAGCTAATCCTTGGATATATTAGGTACTCCCAAAAGGATAGCGTTCATGTTTTAGGAATAAATCTTACTTTCTTAACCCTTGAGGCGTCCTCTAAATCTATTTTAAGGACATCAACATGAAAATGTACTCGCTCATTTGTCCCAAACGACAAAAAGGAATGTCACCTTCCCAAAGACCATTGTAACATCTGTTTAAATTACTCAATTGTGGATTTAAAAAAAAGCCTAAAATCCATCCAAAATGTGAACCACAACAAAACGAATTTATCTGAATCTTTGTTATTTACATTTGCCTGGAGCGCATTGGGGTCACAACTGGTACAATCCGAGTAGGATAAATTCAACTTTGCACATTGCTGGGAGGCAGCATAGGGACAATTTAGAGTGTGAAATGAATCTAACATGCATGCATGCATACATGCAAGAGAAAAGACTTGTGAAGTAGGACTTGAAAGAAACATTTATATTTTATCCAACATCAGAAGCAACACATATTTCCTTTGGAAGACACCCTTGCAGAAAACTCGAAAAATACGATCAACTTTGCGGAGATGATGTTGCACCATTTCAATAGAGCTTTTAGAAATCCACACTTGTTTTTCCCAAATGACAAAAAATGTCACCCGTGTGCGTAAAAACTACCCCCAAGCCACACAGACACACACCGTGTCTTTTTTTATTTTGTCTCTTAGACCACAGGTCTCAAACTTAAGGCCAAGGGTGTCAGTTGTGGCCTGTGACATCATTTTATGTGGCCCGCGTGTCCGTTGACTTTGTTTCTTGCAAATTGTCTTTACTTTCAATAACACTGACATAAGATACAGTAATAGCTCGTTTATTGCTGTTAATCGGAACCTACAAGCCTAAGTTAAAAAACTTCAAAGTAGGTTGACTTTTTATATTATTTTTAATTTTCATTTTAGAGGGGATTATTATTGCACCATTGGGAGACATTTTATTTGTTAATGTTTCACCAACCTTCGTGCAGTGCGAGTCGTGCATGTCAGGTGGCTTGTGTGCCCTGCGCTCACAGCTTCTAAACATAGCATAAAACTATCCGCTTTTCTGGCTCGACTCTGACTAACTGAACGGCACATTTGCACAACATTGTGAGTTTCCGACCAGAACATTGTTTAAAAGTGCCGTTCGTTAATTAACTTGATGAGACTGGCAAGATATAACAAGGGAGGACGCCCGGTCATCGTAGCCAATCATTTCACCGGATGAATCCACTCTTGGTCTCATTGGTCGACCTTGCGCCGGGAACCAATCATGCGCCTTGGTATGTACAAAGTGAACTCATTTATGCTTTCATAGAAATAAATCGTTAGTAACATTGCTCTCCATGATTTATTTCTTTACGTTTGAAGTGTAATTACTGTAACTATTTTGTTATTTTAATTTACTAAAATAACCTTGGTTGGAAAAGGCATTTTTTTCAGTTCCAGGGCTTTTACCTAAACTGCCCATTAGAGCTCATCCCAATCAGAAGCAGGTGTCCTGGACACATGAGCGATGCTAAATTATGATGCGCCTGCTCCGTTTCCAAAGGTTTCACAGGGTCAACCAGTTACAAATAATTGTCAAAAAGAAGCATTTAGAACTAATTTTCCTGGCTTTGTGTTTGTGAAATTAGTCAATGTAACTTGAATGAGGCAATGGGGCATTTAACAAGGTTTGTAAAAGATAAAGAGTGGTTATTTGTGGCCAAGTGTGACAGCACGGCGGCACAAATGGATCAGAGGGAAGCGGGCGTGCGGGCAACCCATGTTGATTTACAATCCAATTTCAGCCAGTGAAGGGTGTCTTTGATCTCGTTTAGATGTGTCCACCCAGCACGCTTGTAGAGCAAAGGTCCTTGTCTAAAGTGTTCCGTTTGAGATTAGCGCTATCTCTGATGGGCCACCAGCAGAGCGGCTGATAGCAAGCCCAGCCTGACTTGAGTGGAAATGACACAATTTGGCCACCAGAGACAGCACAAGTGAAAGGTAGTGGAGCAAGGTGAAGCACGGGAAAATGGCAATATCATTGTCAGAAATCTTCTTTTTGGGATGAAATAAAATGATGCAACTTGCCGCAAGTACCTCAAAGAAGATAAATGGAATGATGCAAGACCAACAAACACGTTTGGGAGAAGGCACTGAAATGATCAGATTATAGCAATGAGGATTGTGGCTGTCTGATGAGAAAGCTCGCAAAAGACAGAGAGCGTGACTCGCGCGTGCTCAAGCCACATATTTAGTCCGTAAACAAACAGCCTCAAGCTAGCAGACGTCACAGCTCGAGTCGTTTTGGAAAAACGTCAAACTTGTAACATAAATACTTCATCAGTGCAGCGGAAAATCAAACCAGCATAATTCAAACTGTTGCACTTTGTTTCCAAGCAAGACTGCAAACTATTTGCTGCACTTTAAAAAGATGACAAGGTATGGATGTTACACTTTCCTATCTCAAAAATATTGATAAATATTGAAAAATGGAAATACATTTTGACATAAACATTTAAATGTATGAATCATAACATATTTGTTTATCTAATTCTGTATTTATTTAGTAAAATAAATGTGGCACTCTTAGCCCTCTGTAAATTGAGTGTGAACCAAACCAAACCTTAAAATCCAAGGTTTGTATGTATTGTACTGAAAAATTATTTTGGGTAATAAGCGAAAGCTAACAAACTACAACTGAAAAAAAATGCTGAAATAACATAAAAATAAGAGTAATAGAAAAAAGCTAAGTAAAACTACATTTCTTTTTTAAAGTCAACTGTAACTATAATCATAGCTAAAAACGTCCTTTGTTTTTGTCTGTTAATTAATTTCATACATGAGCTTTTAGTAGTTGACTTTATTACACAATAATAATTCTTTCACTTGACAAATACTCCCTTAATTAAAAACTCACTTATACTAAAACGAAAAAAAGAAACTAAAACAAAAAATTCTAACAAGCCTGCTCTAAAAACTAAAACGGAATAAAAAAAGTAAAAACGAAATAAAAATGAACTATAAAGAAAAATCCCAAAACTATTAGTTTCAGACATATATTACTGACAATGAAATAAAATATTTTCTTAAATACCAATTTACAAAATACACTGTTGCCACTGAACCCCAAGGATGACAAGTTCATCAAGAAAGGAGGCAAAGACTATGACAGGACAGACATCTAAATGAATTAAGGCCAAGTGTTTATCTTGCGTTCGCGATAGCTGTGAGTAAGCTTACACTGCAAAAAAGATTAAAAAAAATAAAATAAAAAAAAAGAAACCGCTGGTTTCTCCATTCTGTTTGCAGTCTTTTATCCGCAATAGGGTTTGTGCGTGTGACGTGAACCGCGTTCCTACAGTCATGTACGCCTACATGCCAAGAGTACACATAAGGCAGCATCCTCCAACCTCATATAGAGAACAAATGTGAGGTCAAAACTATAGTGGGCCACTTTGCAGAGCTTGGAGGAGGTGCTGTTCATTCAATCGTTAGCTCGGTCATAACAAACAGTAGAAGAATGGACCGTTTAATAATGCACCAACAACTCCTAGGCATGGGCTTCGTATAGTTATCGTAAAAACAAAGCTAGTTCACACTTTTGAGAAGGGAAAAAAACTAAACAATGTAAATGTGCAGTTATCATCCCAGACCACCACGGCACTTAATCTCAGCGCACCGCAGTTTGGGAATCCCTGGGCTAAAGCAAGCTAAGCAAGATTTATGGAGCGTCTGCATCACTGAGGCAGCAGATGGCACGGAAAAAGGGAAACATGCCCTTCTATTTGAATGATGCAGTCACATAAGCATTCATAGTGTGCTTGGGGTTGGGCAGCCGACGGTCTCCAAACACATATAGGCAGCGATAAACTGCGTTTAGCTTTGAAGGACTCTTGGAAATGGCCAAAAACAACCGAAAATGGATGGCCGCTTCAAAACAAAATGGTAGACTTTCTTTTTGTCTTTTCAGGCATGGCTTTTTGACACTCAAGGCTTTTTCACTTTGCACTTTGTTTTCTTGATGTGCAGCGAAGGGCAGCATATTTGGAGGTGCTTGTGTAGCAGCCCACCAGGAAGTACAATGGTGGCTTTTCCTGCTGGTTGGTCTATTTGTGTTAGCACTCCGGAATCACTCTGCCAGCCGCTCGCTTACTGGTTGCACCGCTCCCGAATTGAACATTTTAAATTTTTTTCTTAATCTTGCTGCGGTTCTCGAGCCCGAGTAGCATAGACACAATGAATGTGTTCGTCAACGCTGCGTTGTGCGTTGCTAAATGGCCTTAAGCATTTCCAATCAAACCTACCATATTCCAGAATTAAGAGTCGCCCATCTATCTTGTAGATGTGGTTCAAAGTTCTTGGCTACAAGACAAAATCTCTAGGACAAGTTCCTCTTTGAAGGATCCTAGTAGATGGGCAAAAGTACCCACTAATTGTCACCCTGAACCAAATCGGTAAACTTTCTGCATCTTTTCAAGCATGGCTTCCTCAGACTTTTTGTGGGGCTACTCATGATATACCCAAGTATCTAATTTCATGTTGCTAAGGGAATTTGACCACCAGAATCTTTTAATCCTGTCTCTTTCCAAGCATGGCTTCTTGAGACATTTTTGTGGGACTACTCGTGATAGACATGTTAGTGAAGGGATGAATTTTCTACAAGTTCTGTGTAAATGTGCACTTTAAACCAAAATAGTCGACTACTTCAGAATTTTTTTTAAGGGATGGGTTCTTCATACTCTTTCATTTTATGTGGATAAGTGGGGCTGAATTATTCAAAAAGATCGAGGCGATGATGTGGAGACAAAACTGCCAATTAACACAAAAATGGGTGACTTCCTTAGTTTTTTATTGGCTGGATTCTTGGTATTTTTTGTTGCTCTCATCATAATAGACCTGCCAAATTCATGTTAAATCAAACCAACATGAGGGCCTGAATTTTGTGCTCCAACAAAATGAAAATTCTTATGAGATTTTGAGCCCTCAAAGAGGAAATGAATCGTTCCACTAGTCCTGCTTCAAATTTCTACCTTTTGTTTGGACATATGACATCTATGGAACCCCTCTGATAAGCACAAAGTCTATTATTCGCCAAGGCAGCTCCCATTCAATTCACAAAGGGAAGGTGTGGCTCATTACACCAATCCAAGTCACGACACTAAAAATGACAAAAGGCGAGCCGTAATAGCGACCATGCGTCTGGTGCTTGTAATCTGGGCTGCTCCATCTGCTGTGGTTGCGTCTCTAACCACATCCGGTTGGACAGCTGTATGGTAATGTGCACGAGAGGCGGCAGGATTGGCGGGCAGACTACACGAACAAGGGGCCTCCTTCACAGCAGGGCGACTTGGCAGATTACGCATTCAGGAAACAAATAAAAGGCAGCAGACAACGTAGATACGCAAAAGGTTGACAAAGACGCGGTTGCAAAGGCACAGAAATAATCAACTGATGAAAACAGAGATGAGAGTTTTTGGGTTTGGTTTCTGGGGAAATCCCAGCATTAATAGAAACTCTGTGTATGCTGCAATTTTTCTTTGGCTATTTGTGGCTACTTTGTGCGATATTTCCACCCAAAAACGTCACAACAGAAGTCATATCATGCCAGATGTCAGCACACCACAAGAAAAGTGTGGAGTGGGGGGCTTTTTTTTTTTTAGACATTTATTCCAAATGATGTGCAGTCATCGTGCATGATGTCACGACAAACCAGCATATCAAGCCGGATGTCAGCTCACCTCATGAGGACCCAGTTGCACTGCAGTCTCTTCTCTGGCGTATTTCCCTAACACCAAGTTTCTTTCTCTCTCTCTCTTTTTTTTTTTTTTTTTTAAACGTGACAACGACTGCGGCTGCACTGCTATTATTTCCCTCCGGCGGCACGAGAGCAGTCAGCCTGACTGATGTCAGACATTTGAAGGTGGAAGGCGATGTGGGCGGGAAACACTGAGCAGACTCAAATCAAATCAATACTTGAACAGGCCAAGCAAGCTCTAGAAGCAATTCCACTGCTGCCGGGATGACGGAGGACAGGCAGGGGTGTGGGCAACACAGGAGGACCCCGCTACTAGCCCCATAACCCCCCAACATTCATCTGTAAACTTGTTGCCTGGCAACAGGAGTCTCTCCATGTTGGACCTTCAGGCCGCAGTGAGCGCCTCTGGCCTCATCCGGGGATAACGCTCCGGCTAGCTGTTTATGGAGAGGCGTGCATGGCTGGCAATTTAGTGAAGACGTTTAGCAGATAGTGCTGATTAAGGCTTCAATTTCATGGGGAGGAGGCCCCCCACCTTCTTCTCCAAAGACCAACGATATGATCTCACACAGCAATTTCATGCCCCAGCAGAGTGGAAACAATCTTTGAAGGAAACGGCTAAAGTGTCTTTAGAGTATCAGCCGAGGTATCTGCCTGCGAATCAGACGACAAAACGGCTTAACTGTGATGTGGTATGACAACATGAAATTTGCGAACAAGCGATCTGAAAAACTTTATCAGCTGCGTTCGTACAATTGGGCCGATTTCGCCACGGAGCTTATCATTTTCTCTACGATGACTGTATTTCCGACTTATTTTCTAAAGCACATCAAGTGAGTGGGTGCGGTGGTGCCTTGCGATACAAGTATAATTAGCCCTCTCCCTGTTTCTGTTGGTCATGAGGAAAAACAGCAGTCTATTATATTGCACTTTATAGAAACATACAGGAATAACAAATGTATTCAATGTAATGTCCATCACAGTTTTATGCCGAAATACAATTCATTGTGCCACTGGGAGGCAGGATGATACTACACGTTCATGCAGACAGAAATGAAGAATAGACTTCTA
Source organism: Idiotropiscis lumnitzeri (assembly GCF_059441095.1). Taxonomy (NCBI): domain Eukaryota; kingdom Metazoa; phylum Chordata; class Actinopteri; order Syngnathiformes; family Syngnathidae; genus Idiotropiscis; species Idiotropiscis lumnitzeri. The sequence continues at coordinate 8,193,945 of NC_142398.1, forward strand.
CTACTATCACTACTACTATTACTATTAGTACAAATATTGGTGCATAAGTCTAGAATACCCTCTCGTGGCCGTCTGTAAAATTACATTTTTTTCCATGCATAAGTTGCTTCAGAGTATAAGTCGCAGGACCAGCCAGCCAACCCATGAAAAAAGTGTGACTTATAGTCCCGGAAAATAGGGCAGTTTGCATAGGATAAAGAATATATGCCTGTAGGTATTCTTATATTAGCTGTCTAAATGTGTTGCTCCACCATTTGGGCTCAAATATCCATTGCTTCAACCGCGACTATTGCAGCTAAATTTAGCATGTCAAAGGTCTTTTTGTATGATTTGTTAACATTAAGCTAAGCAGACATTTTTTTCCACGGGGTGCTTTGTTGTTTAAAATACAAGTGTAATGAGAATGAATTATTATCTCATTAAAATTAACTATGTTACATACGCTACACTATGAGACATTTGAACTATTTTTTTCTTCTCATTTTCTGGCCCATTTGTCGGTTTGAAAAATCAAATACGGCCACTGAGCATAAATGTTTTCACAGGCCTGGTCTAAAGGATGCTCCTTCAGGTAATTTGACGAAAATAAGTTCTAAGCACGTTCAATGTTTAATACGGTTTGAAAAAAAAAAAAAAAAGCTTAAAATGTCTCTTTTAAATTAAAAATGGATGCGCTAACGAGGCAGGTGTTCTCCACAGCTGTCTACTGGCAACCAAGCAGCAGTACATGCTGGCCACGAAACTCGGCGTCGGGCCCCGTGGGAGTCCAACCCCCCAACCTCCCCACCCTGCTCTCCGCAAATTAAAAAAAGAAGCCAGGCGGACCGGATCAGCACTTTGTGCGCTCTGTTGTGGCACGCTGATGTGGTTAGTGGGTGTGAAGGAAGGAGGCCTGCAGAAGATGAGGGAAGGTGAAGCGTACATGTGGGTGCGCCCTGAGCTTTAAGCAGTTGCGCTGCATGTGAATAACGCCCACTAGTAAACGACTTCAGCGGTTGAAGAAGCTCTTAAGATGATAGTCAAATTTTTGGCCCAATGTTCTGCAGTGAATAGTATGAATGGGTACGTTCTAGGGGTGTCCCGATACATTTTTTCACTTCTGATCAGATACCGATATTGTGGCCAAGAGTAATGTCCGATTCCAATATCGTCCAATACGATAAATATAAGAAATGAGCATGAATGATTAATGCTGTAATTGATTATTTTAGTATGTATTGTTAGAAGAGACTTTAAATTATACTATTAAACCGAATAACAAGTCAGTCACGGTAGGTATGATAATATATGACCCATTTATTCCAAACATGGGGTGCATTTTTGTGTTATACTGTACGAAAAGTACATTGTTAAAGCTTGTGAAGTGCGCTATATCAATAAAGTTGTTTTGTATTATAGACCATCTTATTTGCTAATGAATCCCCACATTCTACTGTTGGATCAGATTTGCAACTTGTGGCCGTGTAGATGTAGCACTCGAAATTCTAAAGTGAAGGCAGGTTCAGAAGTGGTGACCAGGTATAATTTGTTTTCATTTTTAATCCAAACAGAGTGAGCTATCCCCCCCCCCCCCCTTCTTGAAGCGTAAAGTTCACTTTTAGAAAATTGATCAAACTTTGACACTGAAGATCACCGGGTACACACACATATCTTGATTTTAAGAATTTCATAACTGTGTCTTCTTTTAAAAGTTCCATTTTTGAGTTGAAAGTCAGAGTTGAACACCAAAAACAGCCGATTTCTTTTGGCATGGAGCTGGCGGGTGTAATTACTCAACTGCAGGTGGGTGGCTGATGTCAATGAGAAGGCTGGGGTGGCGTGGTGGGGGCTTCATGTACTTCATAGGCATTTTCTGACTCAAAAAAAATAAAAATAAAACCCAATGGATTTTTGAACACTTTGAGGCACCCAAAATAAATTATCTACTGTTAAATCAGCCATATCATGTAAAAGGCGATCAATTAAGCGGCTTTGAGCAAAAATAAAATATGGAGCAATCCCCTGCTAGTCACAGTTGATAGGGAACAAGCCCTGGTGTGAGACATTGACACACTCCTTAACTGTCATTCAGAATTATAATACTGTACATATACCAAAAACCTCAAAACAACTTCCCAGACACCAATTAATAATTTCCCATTACCCATGCCTTTCGGTACCATCTTGTCAGGGCATTACAGAAAGTACCCAAAGCCGTCTATAGGTTAATTTTTCAGCAAAGACCAGAGGATAGGTCCCCCCCCCCCCAAAAAAAAAAGTACCGCAAACGCCAGCTCAAGGATATAAGGTATGTTCTAATTGTGCATAATTTATACAAGAGAGTAGCAAAGCACTTAAACTAGACAGGATCATAAAGCAACACCACAAGGCATCTCACATGTACACAGTCATAAAACCATTTTACATAAGCAACTTTGTATTCAGTCGTTGATTTATTCAGCACAAAGAATCTGAATGACAACAGAAATAACCACTAAAAGAAACACATTTACTGTTTTGGCCTGAGCACAAAATTACCAAATAGGAGGATAAGTTCCACAAAAAAAAAAAAAAAAAAAATCTGTGAATTTGAATTTGCAAATGCTGATCTGTGAATATGTGGTAGATCAAGGCAATATAGAGAGGGTCCTTAGATTAGAAAAGCCTACAAATGTTTTTGAATAGAATATTTGCTGTAATTATAACTTTACTACGCCGTTTGCATAGTTTAGTGATAAACTATGGACACCTTGTACATATTGAGCCCTTTGGCCTGCTATTATTCCTAAAGCGAGATAACGGCTCTGAGTTCTACTGTTGGCTGGGGAAAACCATGAAGCGATATTTCTTTGAGGACAAGTACGTGTATTCAGCGGGAGGTGAAAACTGGCCTGAGTCATGCTACTAAATATAGAGATAAAGAGCTGGCCGGGCGGGGGGTGGCAGGGGTGGGGGCTGCCACTGGAGGCCAATGCACAGTGAAGCGGAGGATGATTACGGATGCTTCTTGAATGAAACTGAAGCCTTTCAGAGGACATACCGCTATGTTTTTGCCACCACCAACAATCCATATGCACCCTCTTTCACGAACAATGGCTTTTCTTCCCAAATAAACATCAGGGATATAATGAGACCCGGGATACCATCATAAAAGTTGGGATTGTTAAACTGGCGTTGCATAAAAGCAATTTATGACAGTAGTAACGAGCTGTCGCCTATTTCTCATAGGCGCAATTGTAAGATATGGCGTATGTAGTATGGCGTCTTCTTTGGGGATGTGTTCGTAGGCTTGCAAGTTACAGTAGTACTCTGACTTACAATGTTTGATTTTCTTTGAACAGCCACGTAGCCGCTGCTACTTTAATGCTAATATGCGATGGGAAATCCTGTAGGCACACAGGCTAAAAATGAGCATAAATGTGGCCGCGTCGTCCCTTTAAGCAAACTCATTCAAAATGACCGTTGCTCTCCTTGCCCACATCCAAAAGGCATTACATTTGCTCAATTGCTCTATTAGCCCGCCCTGACTTCACTCAAGTGGGATGCATCTGGTGGGTGGAATAGCGGTAGTTGTAGGTTGCGGTAACACTGTATTGCGCAAACATGCGCTTTTTGACAAACGCTTCAGCCAGCTCATTGATTATTCCCCACACGACTTCACTCGGTTAAGACACTGCCAGGCGAAGGCAAACTCTCTAAAATTATGGCATGCATAAGTTTAATAACAGAGCGATTTTACTCCACAGAAAACCACCAGGGAACACTAGCAGGAACATCTCGGCCAGGAAGCAACGGATTAGGACGGAAGGTCCCAGAGAGGCATTTCGTGGCACGTGAGTGTAATCAAACAGTATTTTTTTTGCTGTTTGGAGTCAATCTTTTCCTAACATTGTCAGGCATTAAATTATGTGACTGGGAAACTGTGCGTAAGTGCAAACACAGTAACGGCAGTACAGGCATACATTTAGCAGGAACTTTGTACATCTCAGGTGAAATGCATCCACCAAACTTAATATGCAGTCAAAGCATTGACAATTTTTTTCCGATGAAATCAATATTTGACGTCACAACATACGACAGATGATGGGCTTGCGTTGCTCCAATTCTAAAATGCATCTTTGTCAACCATCTGTTCAAAGCATAAATTAGGGTTGGTAGTTTATTGAAACCAAGTAGAAGAAAAGTAAAAGCCAGAATTTCCCCAATGGTTTGATGAAAACTTCTGGCATCTTAGGGCGTTTCAAAAATGTCGATAGGAGAGTTTTTCAGCAAATAGGTAGGGATAGAAAAATATATAAATAGGTGAATTTGTGAAAAGTGACCTATGAAAATGTGAGATATTACTCTGCTTGTAATAAAAACCTCATGAAAGAGGTTTTCATTGGCTGTTTAGCTGCAAAGGTGGAGAGCATGAGAATCTCATTATGTTAAAAGTCAATCTCTCCATGAAATAGACAACGAGGTTGTCCACGGAAAGCGACTGTATGCTAATGTGCTAAAAACGCGCCGCTGCTTTCCGATACATCTCTTAAATCAAATCAGACAACTTTGATTAAGTATGAGTGTTGGACGCAGCATCAGTGTGGAGCATATTTTCCCCAACTTTTAACAAACTATTTCCTTTTGATTGACCTCCACTAACGACCTTGTGACGAGTCGCCCAAAGACGCTTGCCACGTTGGCGACTTCACTTTAACGCGCGAAGGACTCCTTCAGACGTACTTAATGACGCGGCATTGAGAGTACACTCACGGTACAAGTGGAATATTTACCAAGCCTTTAGTTGGGTGGCTCTGCAATAAATGAGAGGGGAACGACTGTGCTTGACGTGCGTCTAATCAGCACAAATGTTACTTACGCATACTCAAATAAAGGAGACATGCATAAGGGGTATGTGTTAAGTGGCCGCAATTTCACAAATTAGCAGCACTACACTGGCAGGACGAGCATACAAGTAGATAAGCACAGCCAACAGGGACAGTGAAGTGAAGATTCCCTTCTTGAAACATGAAGGACAAGCAGAGAGCACTCCAATGTTGAGGCCATGCTGCCCCCTGGAGGGGACAATTAAATATTTAGAGTCCCGTGAAGCAGAGAACTGGACCAGCAGAATCAACCATCTTAAAGCAAAACCATCCACCAAAATTTCATTTCATTCGTAAATGGTGAAATTTTGTGTTCATGTAGTTTCACAACAAAAGGGTGGCAGCAGGACACCGAGGAGAAAAGAAAGATTTCTTGTGAGGGGTTTGTTGTGAGGATGTCAAAACGAGTACAAGTATACTGTACACCAGGGGTGTCGAACTCCGGTCCTCGAAGGCCCGTGTCCTGCATGTTTTCTGTCTCTCCTGGCTGCAACACACCTGATTCAAATGAGCAGGATACTTCAGGACTGGATCTTGACACCCTTGCTGAACACTATCCACATGCGATTATACAGATTCACGAACCAATTTGGGATCCAACATCAACGGTGGCCCGATGGCCCTGAGCCCGTAAGACACTTTGTTGGGCCACCATGTACGTTCCGGATGCTGTTCCAATGAACAACATATTCATGCTTTCAACCCAAAATACTTTGAGTTTTACCCACTTAAATTGATCAAGCCATGAATTGCCAACTCTTTATAGTATTTATTAGGTTAGTTCTTTCTCCACTCGAACTGGGTAACAGGTTGATGTTTGTAACTGTTATACGCAAATTGTGAGGATCATCATGAAAAGCTGCCGCAAATCAAGAGGAAATGACGGGAGTGAAAGTGCTTTGGTTATTCTGCTTAATTACAATCAGTGGTCCATCTGGTCAACATACATAATCAAATGCTGAGCTCCAATTATCCATTATAAAAGTTATCCAGTATTGGTGGCTGAAAAGCCTTCATGTCAGACCCTGAAAATGAGGGATCACTTCATTTCTTACAAATGCATTTTGTTGTTTTTAGGCAAACTCATCAGTTTTTTCTTTTTTTTTTGTGTTCCGTGTGGTGCTACAACCAGTACCACATGTCTTTGTCATTACAAAAAAAACAACAGCAGCAGAGCCCTTTGGTATTGAATCAAAGTGAGATTTGGGCAGGCCAGGATGGTCTCCTGCTTTCAAAGATGGGCGGACATATGAAAAGCAAACAGGCGTGCTTTGAGAGGTCATAATGGAATTTCGTGTTTGTGCCTCCATCTCCAAAATTGCCACGTTTCTTACAGCGCTTTCCTTTTCCGCAGTCTGTAATTCACAACAACTGCAGAAAAGACAACAATTGCAGAAAAGCCAGGAGAACAAAAAGCGTGAAATGTTGTGATCTTATCAAATTTGACGCATGGAGCAACAAACGCTGTCTCCCTGGCCTCCAGACAGAAGAGAGAAAATAAGTGCACCAACAACATGAAAATGTTGATTGGGCGACGTTACTGCGCTACTCAGATGATTTAATGACGCTATTAAAGGACCTTTGTGTGACTGTAGGGCAGGAGGGGCGTAATGAAGGTGTTTATTGTGGCCCGTGTGATGTGATGTTTTGTTGCTGGGGCCAACTCTCTTTTGGCTCACAGAAATCGATTTCAGGTTGAGATTGGTATCCGCTGGAATGCATCCGAGGAGGGCTTTTACTACACAAAGAGCAATTTCAGTGTTTTGGCTTTAGGAGCAGAGAGCAGAAAAGTTGATCTAAAAAGTTTGCTGTCAGGAGGTTCAACATGGGAAATAACCAACTCCCACCTACATGTCCAAGAAGTGTATAGACAATGTAGAATGAACAAAGAAACTAAATGTAACACTATAGCCTTTGCTATGAACTGAACTCTAAAGATCCCAAACGTTTTCTTTCTACACAATTGGCACAGCCATTGAAGAGGAATGGGAGCTTTGGAATGTCGGTCCAATCAACAACCTGATCAACTTATGCGAAGGAGATGTGTTGCACCACATGAGGCTATCTGAATGATTTTCAAGCTAGACACTGCAAACAAAATATGAGCGGCTCAGCCTCTGCCTGTCCAATGTCATGGCTAGCTTTTGGCGTAATGCGAATGCAGGACGGGGGGAAAATATATTCCCTTACTGTATTGGATATGAACCAAAATATGACCTTTAAAGCCAAGGGGATACAACCCTCCACCCCCACTTGTGGTAATGCAGGACTATGCAAAGAGTAACAAACTTCAGCAAAACTTAATAAAGGTGAGAGCCAAAGCAAGTAGTTATTAAAATTAAATTAAACTTTGGTAGCCTGGAGTGAAACGCGCCTCTCGCGAGTGTCTCATAGGAGCCTGCAGTGGCCGAGCCGCTTTTCTCGACCAACTGAGCAACAAAATGCTGTGATGAAAACTGAGCAGCAGTGTGTGACTCTCGAGTCATGGAACTTCTAATTGGACCGTTTCATGCATCACTAGTTGAACCCGAAGCACAACACAACCTTCTTGAGGACTCAATGCGAGGACTCATAGACAAGCAGTCCATTCCATACGCCGCTCCTTGTCTTGTATTCTGCAGCGCATTGATCCAGCATGCAGTCTATCTGATCAAAACAATCGCTCCCGTAAAGGAGCTACCGAGCACGCACTGCTCCCACAGTGGTCACCCGCATGACAGCCGAGCTCGGGTGGAGGATTCAGGTGGCAGCTGCCCAAGGGGTGAGATGCAGGAGTGTCAGGACCAACGAGCAGTGACTTTTCCTTTTTTACTGTATTGACACATTAGTTTAAATGGCTTTCAATGAAGAGTTTGCAATCGGTCCCTTCAGTTACGCTGCAGTACCATGGGGAGAGCGGAGGGGGGCGTGGCCATACTCCTCATTAAAAGTAGGCCTTTATCAAATTGTCACCTATTTCCTCATTTTTTCAAAATGAATAAAGATAATTAATTTCAGTTTCCTGATCAAAAAAAATATATAAACTGAGCTTGTTTGTGAAAAATGGGCCATCTGTGGTCTTGCCCTCCTTTAAATAATTCTGCGAGTGATTTATTCTTTGAAGCATTAATTATTAAATGGAGTAAAATAATCCCATGTGCAGTCCTGCTGTCATGTTCCTGGCAGTACTTTAAATTGAGAAAATTAACAAATTGTTCAGAGAGCGAATTTATGTAAGTTGCCAGCTCTGCGAATGTGGTCGTCAAATTTTTCCAACTTTTGTGCAGGTGCGACCAAGTAAAAATGTTGTGGACGCCAGTTACAGCCACTTTAAAAACAGTTTAGAGCCCTGGTTTAATTTATTATTCACTTATTTTATTCAAGTGCAGTGCATTCTCATGTTTGAGGGTTGAATTCAGTTAGGACGATATCAGTATCAGACAATACTCCAGGCCGCAATATCGGTATCGGATTGGCAGTGAAAAAAGTTTTATCTGGTGAAACTGATTTCGAGTCACTCAAACTCGATGAGAGGCAATGACAAAAACTACTATTGAGCATTTTTAAATTACCCGTCTAGTTTCCGTCCTTCAATTTTGGTAACAATCACAAAATGGTCAAGCCAAGCCAGCCTTTGAAGAACACCTGGATATGACCAAAATTACTCTAAAATACCCTTTGCAAACCAAGATGGAAGACTTTTTTCCACATAGGGCTTCGTGAGTTTCATATTTTATTGCTAGTCATCAAGCATCGCATCATCCGCGTGTCTGTCTGTGGTTCAAATTTGGCAGCAATCAGACTCAATTTCTGAGTAGCTCATCTTTCAAGGGCTTGTAGAAATAGCGCAAATGACCGTAAAATGGCTGCTTCAAACCAAAATGCTCGTAGCTACATGACAAGGCACTGCCATCATTGCTGAATTTTCTATATTGAAAAAAAACAAAAAAACAACAACAACAACAACAACAACAACAAAAAAACAACAACACACAGTCAACACATTTTTCTACAGGATCTTATCAGTCAATACCCAATCAGCCGAGTAGCAGACACACACATGCAAACACAAAATAAAAATAAAAAAAGTATTTCTCCCAAAACAGACCATTGAGTTTCTCAAAATATTTGGTGCATTGTAACTCAGGTTGGAGTGATGACTCATCATTTTGACAGAATGTGATTTTTTGGAAATCTTGTCACATTGATCATGGTTGACTTCTTTGTGTGCAGCCATGCTGCAACCACACGTACTGATAAACTGCGACTGTTCTCAGTTGAACAGCACCCAGTGTAATTAATATATATTTCTTTAAATTTGGTAGACGTTAGCCGTATAACAAGTGATTCCACTTTGAAAGACCGCTGGAAATTGCACAAGCGACTCAAATGGTTGTTTTGAACCTCTTTGTAGGACTGGGTTCTTGAGACTTTTCTGTTGATCTACTGATGGTAGACATAGCTACTAAATCTCACATTTCCAATTCAAACCAGCATTTTCCGAACCAGCAAGGTCATTAAACGGAGCAAATAAATACTATAGAAGATAAGGGCAGGAACCTGGCCCCTTTCCTTTCCATGCATCCTACCAACAGTAACGCCTCACAGTACTATAGAACACATCGTGTTCATGCTTCTATCCGGGGTCAGATGAAGAGACACATATCTCACGGACACTAAATATCATCACTTGCTCATTTGGCAGGGATTGTTATCAAATAATTCAGGGTATAAGTTCCACTGAAATAGCCCGTCATATCTTGAGAGGAATTCAAGGTAGGTAAACTGGGTGAATACCGTGTGCAAATCAAGCTCAAGTTGTCCGGGATCACTGAGTTGTTCAGTCAACTTGAGTTTGTATTTTGCACTGGTTATCAATAAATCTTTTTTATTTTAATTATTTAATATTTTTGTTATTAATACAGGGAGTTTGTAAGTATAAGAAAGGCAACACCAGAAAGGCATATTGGGTCAAGTGGGTATTAAGTGAGGGTCGAAAAAGACTCGATATCACATGAAAACACCAGAGCTGGGCAGTCCGTCCCGAGGCCGGAATGGTCTGGCCATCCGGCCCGGACCCCAAATTTTGGGGTAGGGTGGGGGTTACAAATTTAAAAATAAAATAAATAAATAAAATAAAAGGGCTCTATTAAGCAAGGCCGGAGGTGTTTATTAGTCCAGCCGCCGTGCGTGTGATGTGGCTGCGAGGCGGCCAAAAGTTCATCTCAACCTATTCAGGGAAATGTGCAAACAACTAAAACGTACTTGCATTGGGCATGTTTGTGAAGAAGGGTTGGGGGCCGACAATTTTTATGAATAAGGCCGGTGAGTCGAGGCCGGAACGGTACCTCGGTCGCGACCACAGGGTGGGGGACTGACCCGCAAAAAAAGGGTCAAGTTCCCAGCTCTGGAAAACATACAATTTAATTTTGGTTAAGCATTTCTGATATAGTCATGTCATGCTAAAATGCATACTGGTTTTAGTCACGAAGATTTAATTTTTCAGGGTAATTAGGGCCGCAGTAGATTTTAACTGTATTATGTTATGCTCTGATCCATTAGGAAATTAAATCAAGGCTTGTTATTCACACAACTCCTGATTGGCCAGACAGCAATCTGATTAATTTTAGACCTGTCCCAAAATCTATTGGATGGATTCCCCAAAACTCACTAGCCCTGGGCAAAGTCGTGTGTAACTTAGCTTAGCTGCCAGCAGCTGGACTAGTTACTTTCCATTGGAATAGCAGGATGGGAATAGACTGATGGGTGAACCTCTGAGTTCAATGTCACAGGTACTGCTTCAGTGTAATGTCTGTGATGATGGTGACCTCAAGTGGACAAAAATGGTATTTTATATATATATATATATATATATATATATATATATAAATTAAAAAATTGTCATGATTTTCACCTATCGAGGTTGGTATGAATTGTCTACATAAACAAAATAATAATAAGAATAATAAAATTCCTAAGGCGCTTCCCGAAGTTCTTTTTTTTCAGCGACTAATTAATGAAAAAAAAAAAAAGTAATTTTGTTGCAACTCTTTAGATTTACGCCTTGCGATCTGGCACGCCCGTTGAGGTATGCACGTCCACACACGCACACACACCTACAATACCATTCCCTTACTGCTGTTAAATATAGATGCACTTGATACTACACCGGCTGAATGCGAATACCGGGAAGAGGCACGGCTCAAGCTTGTTTTTCTTCTTCTTTTTCTTCAGCCTGCACAGGATGTGCGGTTTGAACAGAGGAAAGCCCTCACGCTGCTCTTCATGATATCAAACGAGAGGGGGTGGTGGGGGTGGCGGTTGATGGAACAAAAGATGCTAAACAAGATATCTCGCAGTGGAGGAGAAAAGGGGTAGGGCAGAAAGAATAACATCCTGAGAGGTCAAGGACTGCGGCAAATGTCCAAACCGCAGTGCAGAGCGTCAGGAGTGCCGTCAGCAGGGCACATACCTATAGCCATCGCATCAGGAAAACGATATTGGTTACAGCCTATTAAAGATGCATTCAGAGGCCGTTCTTGCTTATAACCAGAGTACAGCGTGCCTAGGAGTCATAGGAAAATGACACGGACATGAGATGAAACATTCAGGCGCAATTTGCAGCACAAGAAATCTAAATATGCAGATAATGAAACTAAACGTTGAAGCCGTGTCAAGTTAACTTAACAGTGGTAATTAATTGAATAGACCCTCACATGCATCAGGGGCACGCCCAGTCAGAAATCAGAAATCAGAAATCCCTTTATTGTCATTATACTCAAGTGTGCAACGAGATTAGGGAAACAGACTCTGGAAGGTTTGGAAATCAAAGTATCAGGCATGGAGTAACTGAATCCCAGTCAAGAGAGCAGCGCGACTATGAATTTCTTCAGAGCAGGACCTTGACCTCATGCAAGACATTTGGTCAGGCTCAGACCTTAAGAGAGTTGACTTATTAGAATGTCATGTTTTCGATTGTGATGAATCATCACATTGACGAAAACTCAAATTTCTCTAAATTGAGCATTTCCCGTCAGTGTGGAAAACTGTTTGTAACTGTTCATTACCAGAAAAAAAAAAGCAAATTTTCCTGCAGAATTTGGCAAGCCGAGACAAATGTAAATGTTTTGGAACGTCTGCAAAAACATGTCATCAATCTGTCAAGTAAATGAGATTCAAATTTGGTAGTTATTACGCTCAACCTAGAGGTTGCGGGTTCAATTACCAGACATTGTGACCATGTCCAATTATCCTTGAGCAAGATACTGAACCCTGAGTTGCTCCTGATGTTATGTCATCAGTAGGTAGATGTGACAGCAGTGTGGACCGTTTTGAGGGCCTTAATAGGTGTTATACAAGTGAAAGATCATTTACCATTTGTGAAGGACCCCTGAAAATGACGAAAATTACTAAAATGGCTGCTTCAAAACAAAACAACCCTAACCTTGAGACTTGAGGGTGGGTCTCCTCATGCTAGACAGACATAACTACCAACTCTAATATTGCTACGCAGCTTTTAAAAATAAGGAGAAAAAAAACAATTCCCAGGATGCTGGCAAACTTATAGTAGTTCATGTCTGTTGGAGTTTTGCACTCCAGCTTTATCCACAATCAATTTCATGATACTGAATTCTGAACAATCAAACAATGATTTGACCAACACCTGCTTGTAAAAAAAAAAAAAAAAATTCCAAAATGAGGAGATACAGGACAGAACGGAAAAAACGACAATTCGGTAATCGTGAGGTGACAGTCAATCTTTCACAAAGCATACTTTTCGAACTTTGCAAAACATAATCAAGGACATTATTTAAGATGAAGCATACTGCAAACTCCATAAGAAAACCGTCCGTTTTTACTCCCATTGGTGTAATGTGTCAAGTTTCTCTCCTGTCTCAATTCAGGAAAAACACTTTCACACAGCAATCCCACAGCTAAAAGCATTAGCATTAGCTTGATCACCAAAGTAAAGTCTGACATATGGCAGAAACATTGCTCCCAAAATCACTTTTCAGGAACACCACAAAACAAAATGCATTGTCACATTTTCAACACCAACGATAAATATTTTTTAGAGACTGACAATTAGAAACAATTAAAAAAAAAAAATAGACGTAGGAGGTTTCGGCCTGACGCCAGCGACTTGAAGCTGACCTCGCTATGCCCAGGAATGGGGTGTACGTCTCAGAATAGCCAACGGCAGATGCCCCCCAATGGTCCCCTCATGTTATTTGAAGCCTGAGAGCGACAGAATTCAACCTCCTGCAGTATTCCACTGTATGCTCCTTTCTCACTTTACCATGATGGAAGTAGAACTTCCTCATCGGGAAACCAAAAACCTTTTGCTCCCAGCGATGCATCGATACGTCACAGTAACGTCGTCAGCTAAATGCAAGTTTTAAGGCATTTTTGTCCATTTTGTTGAACGCAAACGACGAATTTTTCAAAAAATGGTCATTAAGTGTTAATCACACGAATCAGGACTATAGTGGAATCAAGTTTACAATAGAAACTATTATTTTATAAAAGAGAAGGAAATGGTTTGAACTGGTCAATTGAAATCTAATAGTGGCCAAAGACTACATTATAGATGGAAAAGGTGACAAAAGCTTGCTTCATGTCGCTTTTATCCATATCTATCCATCTACACACACACACACACACACGAAAAAAAAAAAAAGTCAAGATCATCTTACTGTGCAAGCCTGCAGTCTCAGGCTGCACAGTAAGGTTGGGTGAGGAAAGGCAATAGGTCGGAAAACGAAAGCATACAGTTAAGATTTTTTCATAGCGTCTACTGCAAAAGCTGGGTGCTGAATCATGTGCTTGGGAAGGGAAGGAAGGAGTCTCAGATCAACTCTTAATTTGGGATTCAATCATACTTAAGCACTGAACCCAAATGGCAAAATTCCCAGAAAACAGCACCAAAATAGACTAGCAGTACGTTCCGTAGGAAAGCTTTGCTCATTTTCTTGAGTCCTCAAAAAGGGTGGTAATTGCCGACAGATGTTGGATGGCACCAAATCAATATATTTTATAAAGTGGTGCACTATGATTAGTAAATGGTCTTCAAAAGAAAGGTGTAAAGATGTTTATTAGCATTGTCAGTTTAATGGTACTGTCAAACTAAACATAAAACCAGAGAATTATATGAGTTTGAAACAACCACATAGCCGCTGCTTGGATATAAAGCATACACTCACAAGATAACATTTAGCATCCATGTGCTGGTGCCCTTCATGCAAAAGATACTGGAACATGCGTTGTCCAATCTGTCTAAATTTCAGAAACGTAGTACCAAAAATCTTAGATAAACAGCATTTTCAAACCAATATTGTCAACCATCAATTGATTTTCCCCGCATATTGTCATGATGAATGTGTGGCGGATTTCGTGTAAATCTAATACACAATTTTCACCAAGATACATACGTAATTGTTCACCTTCACCCTTGACATGAACAAATGATAGATCATTACTAATAATAGCATTAATAAGATGTTGTCACAGAACTTAAGAACACACCATGGATATTTTGAAGCAACGTAAATGGTCGAAATTCTTTTTCTTCATTGAGTTCTGTTGTTTCATTAAAACCAACTTTTTTTTTTTTAATTAAAGTCATCCGTTCCAATTTCCACTTATATAATGAACAAATGACTTGTAAAATTATGTTATTAGATGTGATCATTTGGGAAAATAATATCCAGACCAATTATTAAGTGAAAATTAATGTTCTGAATTATACAACCCAATTGGATTTGTATCGTTTTTAATTCTGGTGAAGTGACGATCTCAAATACACACCCCAGATTATGATGCAGTAATAGAAAAACAACATTAATGAGGTTGTTAATTACTCAGAGTTTTAATTCATGGAAGCCACTTCAAAAAAACATTTTGTGGCAGACTTTTGTCAGCTGCAAAGACCAAAGTGGTGTCCACACAAGGGTTGATTACCCCAAAAGAAATAATTCAAAAACTCCAATACTTTTTTTCTGTAATTTTAAATGAATTGGCATAATATATTTAATTTAACAAAAAATGTGTTTTAATGTGTTCCTGTGAATGGGGGGCCTGGGGAGAGCAGAGTACAAGCATGAAAAACAGGCTTTCCCCTCCCATCTTTCGGGTGCTGTGGGGGTGCCCGCTGAATGCACTGCAGACATGTCCGCCTCGACCTTCACCTGTCAATCAAATACGCTCGACTCTACGATCACTAGCTAGCTAGCTCGCCAGCAAACATGCTTCCTAACAACGGTGACCGGCAGCTCGCTTGCTAACTAACTGCACGCAGTAGCGATAGAAATGAACTGGCAAGTGCGGCGGACACCCACCGATAGAATGACAGTGCTCAGGGCGGGTGGCCCAACTCATGCCAGAAATCCTAAATGCATAGTTGGTTTTATTTTTGGCACCCCCACCGCCAAAAAATAAATCCTGGCAATTGAAACGATGAAAAAATGTTTAGCACTATAGCCTGATCACTATTAAATTATTCTGTCTTTGCACGTTTTCAGCATTTATCTAAAAAAAATAACTGCATTTAAAAAAAAAAAAAATCAGGTTCATCTACAGATGGTTGGTTAACCTTGGCACTATTCTCATGACTCGCTCCAAAAAATTAATAATTGACTAATCAAACAAGTCTGGTTCACAACCCTACAAATACAGCGTATCGGCGAATTCTGGCAGGTAAGGTACATTGTATATTCCCGTTGAAGTATGACGTATAATTTCTCTCGCGACGTTTTATCAAACCTAAAATTAGGCTCGAAGGCGACAGACTTTGTAAGGTCACATGTAGGGTGGCACTCTGTGGGGGGAAGCGACAAGGCAAAAAGGCTACCAATTGCCAATATTCACTCATATATAACACTAATAATAATATGAATCATCCCAAAAAATAATGGTCCCCGACTTTTGGAAATTTGTTATGGGAGGTTACTGTCACTGACGTATGGTTTTGTTCAAAAAGATCCCAGAAATCATTGAAACTTAAGTGGTGCTCAATTGAGTTATGTTCATTCTTGAAACAGTTTTAGATAAGAAATACATTTTGTCAGTTTCAATGGGATTGTTGGAAGCACGCTCAACATTTGCTGTTATAAAACAACATTTGACACTTACCCGTCGACGGCAGAATGGCAAACCCTGAGCGATTATGTTGATACTAAATATCCGAAGCATTTTCTGATGGGGTAACGGGTCTGCAACGAGGTCTTTTGGATCAACCACATTGAGTATTTTGGTTTCCGGTGGAGCTTTGGTGGAAGCCCTGTCCTTATCAATTTTTACAGTCTTTCTACGGGCGCCGCCGGAAGAGAAACGAGGGATGGGGCAATGCCGCAGCATTGTGAATTAAGAGGAAACAGAAACTAACAACTCATACTCCAGAAAGATGTAAAGAAACTCCTCAAATGCCTTGAACAAGCAGTACCAACTCTTTGCTCCAGTCTAGTCCAAACTCCCCTGCTGACGGTCACCCCTTAAAAAGTGTCTGCCCTCTGATGTCACTGCTGAGCAGCTGCCGCCCGACGCATGGCCTCCGCCAACCCCGCCCACCTAGAGGCGCTGTGGAATCTGCTCCCGTGAACCTTTGGCGGCGGAATGCATCACACCACCGAGCACGTGTCCGAGGAACTTCCTCATTGCTAGCATTCTCAAATTCCCCAACAGCGGCGGAAATTGCACAAACGTCAAAAGTTGAGTGTCAACTAAGAGGCAGAGGACATTATTATGAACTCACAGTGGTCAAAAGAGTAACATGTAATCGATAAATTAAACAAATGGTGGATAAGATGTGAGGACGGGGATAAAACATCTACAGTGGCCAAGTAACTTTCGTCTTTTTTTTTATAATGTTTTACATATCCATCCATCCATTATCTGCCACACGTGGTCTTTCTCGTGACCACAGGTGAGGGTAAGAACTTTGATCGACCAGTAAATCGAGAGCGCCGCCCTTCGGCTCAGCTCCTTCTTCACAACGACAGACCGATACAGGGTGCGCTGTTTTACATCGGTACATTTATATTTTTGGAGAGATTTTTCAGAAAAAAGTTGAATTGTTAAAGTTTAACTGGAAATAGTTTTTTTGTGTTTTCATATTTTTTTATAGCTCTACATGGTTCAAATAAAAGGAATATTTTTTTTAAATACATTTTATAAAATTACATTACAGCAGAGGTTTATTCCAATAAATTTAGCTTTGCTTCCAGACTGAAAAAAGACACAAAACAAAATGTTAAGTTGAAAACTTGATTTTGAAAAAAAAAATAAGAAAAGAAAAAAAAATAAAGAAAACCCTAGTTAATTTTATGGTTGTATTTTTATTGTTTAATAAAACTCTTGTTTCGGTTCTATGGGATTAACGTGCAAAAAAATAAATTAATTAATTATAAAATTGCTCCACAAAGTTTGCGCCTGAAATTAAGTCATTGATTCACAAAACTGCTTGGCAAAGGAAAAAAAAACATTTCGAGCCTTGCCATACAAAGTAGGTTAAAAAAAAAAAAAAAAAGGGACAGGCAATATTTACCTGTTTGTACCATGTGTCAGGGAAAATCAGGACACTGATACTACCAACGAGCGGATAAACAAATTTGGAAAAAACACGATTCTATCTGTTGCTTCTTCAAGTCTTTTTGGTGCACTGCTGTTAATACAGCGCCCCATAGTGGCAAAACGCCGCAACTGCAGTTAAAATATGTAGCCGCTGCAGAGGCACATCAATTTCTCAATCAAGCTGGAGATTTATGCCATGCTGAGAGATATCAATTGCTTTGGCTAGGGGGAGCACAAATTTAGCTGTCGGTGGCCGCCACGCAATTTTGAACGCAGGAAAAACATCTCAGGTCCTTTTTTTAAACTGGAAAACTTTGCATAGGAAATTACAGTATGGAAAGGGAATCATTGAGAAAAAAGTAGTTCATCCATCCATCTTCTATACCGCTTCTCCTCACTAGGGTCGCGGGGGTGCTGGAGCCTATCCCAGCTATCTTCAGGCAGTAGGCGGGGGACACCCTGAACTGGTTGCCAGCCAATTGCAGGGCTGTAAAGTAATTTATCAACTCAAATTTATAAAAAAGTAAGCAAATAAATATATTTTGGGGAAAATACTTTTTTTTCATTGATTCCAGATTTATTGATGATCACATTTACCTATTTAAAATTCCCATTGAAATTAATGGCACATTTCACACTCCAGCCCGAAGAATCAATGAAGCAGAAGCTCTAGTCTCAAATGCCCTCATACATAGAATAACCTTATTAAAAAGAACTACAAAAACGCACTCATTTATGTTATGTTCTACCAAAATGGTGGCTGTGAGATCACAACAACTGGGGTGTGGTCAAATATCACGCAATTTTCCCTGTGTGCATTTAAACACCTAAACATGCGCTGGCTACACAAAGAATCATTGGGCTTAACCTCTCTTCTATTCTCACGTTCACCATTGTTTGAGGATTAGTGCGCCAAAACATCTATCGGAGGCAGACCATACGGGGCCGACAGACGAGCTTGTGCTCGTTGACGCCTCTTTGGCTCATACCCCCACCCTGAATTCGTAAAAGTATGTTCAGCACAATTGGTGGACAACAGCGTCTTATTGGCAGCTGTTCATTTGGCAGACAGTATCAGTGTGTTACTACATATTCAAATTGGCCTACAATTAAAGATTAATGCAAATAGTGCCCATGCCTCAAGCAAAACATTCTCTAACTGCAAGCAGTGTCTTAGTGGTCTGTGGAATAACTGGCAACAGAAGCATCATTCTAAAAACCGAATCCCTATAGTGGATAGAAAAAGTCCCCACATCCCTGTTCAAATTCCAGGTTTTGGTGAGATTAAAATAAGTAATTAAAAAAAATAAAGACAACTACTACATAAATGTTTTCAAAAACTATCTCGACCATTGAAGTTGTTTGTCATGTCGAGTGTTTTACCTCTAAAAAGACATTTTATTGCCCCAAATTTTCAACAAGACGGTGGTGGGGGGTGGTTGAGATTTTTTACCGATTTAAATTAAACAGATTATTTTATATTGGAAAGATCATCACAGAAGGTATTTTAATAATTTCTGAGAACAACTTGAAAAACAACAGTTTAATTTTTGACGAGAAACTCGTTTAAATGGATGACACAGCGGGTAAAAGTTACTTTTAAAGTGGATTTGGGAACAAAAAAAATGCTGCAACATCCAAAGACTATCTTTTTAATTACATGTAAAATTGGGGGAGATTTTCCCAAGAATCACGGCAGTTGCTGCACATTATTTACTTTCGCGGGCTACATAAAATGACGTAGTGTGCTAGATCAGGCCCAGGTGCCTGAGTTTGACACATGAGTACTCGATTGTGAGACGTGCCAACCACGATGACCCTGTGCTGTCACCTTTGGTGTTTTTTTTAAACATCCTAATTCAGACTGTACAAAGAGACAGTTGAACTGGTGTTGCACTTTCCTATAAGGGAAATATCCAAGCATTTATTTTGAATATTATTGCATGAACTTTTCGGAGGATTCTTTTATTGTATAATTTACTGCTTGGTGTGATTAAACTGGTTCCAGTTTTATATGCCGAACTTGTGTACGTAAAACCAAGGTACGGACTTAACGCTGATTTTTGCTTTGGTGATTTTGTAAAACATATAGCAGAAGCTCATGAACAGATAAGAGTGTCCGCATAATGGACTTGACTCAGCCTATTCATTCAGACTGAAGGGTGATAATGCTGTTTAGCCTGTCCTTAATATTATACCTACTAAATAGGCAACATAATGCAAAGCGAGAGCGGCTTCACTGCGAGCGTGGCTCATCAGTTGCCCCAACAAATTGTGCATTTGCTCCCTGCTCGCTCTTTTATGGCCTTCCAATAAGCCCAGCACCGAAAAAGAAATGTCTCTATCTCTACATCAGCCAAAAATGGAAGCCGGAAAAGCAGCCAAGCACTGGAGGCATAACGCTTAGAAAAAACACGCATGAATGGCCTGGCTAATAGTCGCTGCGGAGTGTCTGACCCAAGACAGGCAACAGTTCACAGAAGCCGTACAGCAGAAGGTTACATATAGAACAGCCTGGTGAAGAATGAGTTCCACAAAGATTTTGTATAAATGGCTCCCCTGTTGGAAAGGTGTGGCGTGATACAAGGAACAACCACCATTGATGGCAACCAAATGGCACACCATCTAGAATTACAAAAACAAGGAATAAACGGAAGTGAGATTTTCAAATGTAACAGCAAGACTTGTGTAAAGTAATTCAAGTCTTTGTCAAGACTTTTAATAATTTTAGCTAAATATGTCCCAGGTTTTTGGAGCAGATAATTTGCCAAATTTCTTTCTTCCAAAAAACGTTCCTTAGAAAGTGCATGTCGAGAAGCAGCAATCAAAGCTTGAAATCATAGAAAAACATGATCGGTGTATGTGTCGACTTGGCATAGAAGTACCACTGTAGTACTCCTATGGTTAGATATGATAATGTCCTTTATCAAGTTCAACATTTAATGAATCGCCTTTTATTGGAGTCATGCATACTCCTAATTATAACAGTAACCGAGGGGTGTGTATCTCGGTTGATGAAAAGATGGAAAAGGTGCAGAAAGTGAGGAAAAGCATGGCCAAAAGGCAAAAAACAGTGAGGAGGAGTAAGTATGCGTTCATACAGTATAAGACTCTAGAGTAATATTTTTTATCAGAAACCATGTTAGAGAAAATAAAAAAAGTTGGCGGTCTTATTAACTTCAATGTGGAAAGTTCATTTATAAATTAAGATACCACAATAGGGGCATGTTGTTTTTTTTTTCCCCCCATGATTTTTGTAGTCAAAGAAAAGGAACAAGTGCAATAATGCACTGTGGTCAACAGAGGGCGCCAATGTATGACCAAAAACTGCAGCTGGGCAGCTTGCCGACAAAGATTCAAAATACAAGTGAAGAATGACGCTTACCTTCTTGTTGGAGCTTTGGTGTGAGTCCACGTTGTTGCTGGCGACTGTCGCATTGTTCCTGATGGATGGCGACATCAGCCCTTCCTCCGCTTCCTCATCCTCCTCTTCCTCATCCTCCTCTTCACGCCCGCTCTCCGCCGAGTGCTCAAAGTCGTCACTGTCCTGGTCCATCTCCTCATCGTCCTCCTCTTCCTCCAGCCTCGTCTTCCTCTGCTCCTGCCCTCCCTCAGTCCTCTCCTCCTCCTCTTCTTCCTGGTGACTGCTGCTGTTCTGATTGTTGTTCTCTTCCTCTTCCTCCTCCTCGTCGTCCTCCTCGTTGTCCTCCTGCGTCCGATGTCTCTGCTCAGACCGCCACATCCATCGGGGTCCTTTCTCACCTCGGTTCACCTTGCTGGGGGGACCCTCCTCGCCTTCCCCGGTTTCCCCCCGGGGGCCATTGCTCGGTGCAGACTCGCCAGGCACCCATGCCGGTCCTCTGTCCACGTCCACCTGCGAGGTCTCGGGCTGAAGATTTGGACAAAGCAGTAACATTTGAGCTGAGTGCAAAATGGATCACACACCCAAATGCCCTGGGGTGGCACACAACCAGGGGAGTTTAATACGACAAAAACACTGCGTAAGAATTTTAGTTTTTACGAGGTATGCACTTTAAAAGTATATTTTGTATAAATTGGATTTATTGAGGTTGTTTTTCAGGCCACTAATTTAGTTTCTATCTTATCAATTGTTGAATATGCTAATGTGTCAGGTAAACATAGCGGTTAGGATTTTCTAACCATTTGTAGTATATTCTTATGCTTTAAGGGGAAGCCAACCATATTTACATGAATATGTCCTATGCAGGCCCAAAAGTTGAAATGTAACTTATTAATATTGTGGATATTTGTGGAATGTGAGTTGAGCAGTAAAATCCACCGGTTTTTAGCCATGTCAGGAGCCAGCCATGTTGCCATTTCTGTTGATTGAAAATGACATCGGTCGCTCAGGGCTCAGATAATGACCAATCATGGCGCAGCTTCAGAAAACAGGTGTGCCATGATTGTTCAGGAGTGTAAAGATTCATCGGAAATTGCTTGCCAACACCATGTTGACCAAAGCTGCTGAACCCAATCTATTTTATTTTTAAACAAAATATAGAATATGTGGTACATTAAGAAACGTACGTATTGTTGAATTTAAATAAATGCCAAGATTATTCATGTGTTTTAATTCTTTTTAGAACATACGTCACAGTATCCCATCACCGCTGTGCTACTTTTACAAAAGGTCCATGGGGGCTCCTCATTGTCCATGGTGCCAACTTGTACCCACTGAAACCCTTTTTTCACAAAAATGCCCATTTATCAAAAAAAAAAGTGCAAAAATTGCATCAATATTTGTCACGTCTCTTTGGTCTTGCTCAGTACCTTTCCCCTCCTCCGTGCGTAACTGCTCAGAATTTCCCACTCTATTCGCTAAGAAGGAGAGAAATAAAATACGACTGGCTTCCAATTAACTTCAGAAGGGTCTCGTTTACTCAACTTGCAAGCAGCTAATCTTTGTACCCTGCTTAGAAATTCCCAGAGCTCATTACCGGCGCGGAAAGTATTAGCGGTTATTGAAACCTTGACTTTGTAAACCCACCATAAACCGTCAAAACGGTCATTTTAGCCGCTGACTAGTTAGGTGGTGGCATTACAATAAAACTGTTTGACAAGAAGTGTCAAGTGAAGACTGCAACATTAGCCACTATGTAGCTATCAATTAACTAGCTGCTTTATGCTCTTCACCTGTGATCCAAATGTGGACGGTTTTGCGTGCGTGTTTGTGTGTCTGTGTCACATAACAGCTGTTGACTTCTTGTTCCACTTGTAATGTAAAACTGTTGTCATCGTCACCTGTTGTCGCGGCCGTTCCTCATCCTGGAGCACCCGGTTCATGTGCTCATCCTCGTCAGCCTCCTCTGCCGGCTGCTGGGGTGCCCGGGCGGCGGAGGAGGAGGCGTTACCTCTCGCCGCCGGACCCCCAGAGCCCCGACTCCGCCTGCTGCTGCTGCCCCCCGACAGCAGATCCTGGTTCATTTCCAAAAGCCAGCTTGCTACCTCCTGCACCTTCGCTAAGCTGTCTGAGGAGGAGAAGGTCTTGACATGCTGCAGGAGAGACAAAACATGAAAATGCAGTCAGATAAGTCACGTAGCTTCCTGGCACATAAACGTGGATGCAAACACTGCGGCCTGACCAATGGAACACTCGTTTCTGGGGAAGACGGCGCTTCCACATAAGATCACCTTCAATGCAGTTTTGGGCTGGAAACAAAAGTTGACTCGCAAATGTCCAAGGACACTGAGTTTTATTCCTTTCTGTGACTCCTCCAGTCTTTCTATCACTGTTGCATTCTGCTGGGGACATCCTGTGACACTTTGACACTATACACAGACACACACACATGCAGGTGACTGTAAACACGATTTTACTTTATTAATGTGCATGTGAGCTGCCTGCAAGTCTTGTTTTTGTCTATTAGGCGTCATCAGCCACACATTTTACTGTCGGAACTGTGAGTGTGTAGAATTATGTTTCAAGGCGGGGTCTGGCCTGGTGAGTGGTATGGACATTAGCAAATGAGCATGAAGAGTTGATTGGCTGTTAATTAGCTAAGCCCACCATGGTCCGCTCAGTCGGTGTGAAATGTTTGCCATCTGCTGCTTCAGAAAATTTGAATTGTTTTAAAGGATGAAAAACAACTGCCTTCCTCTAGTCATGCCTCAAATGCAGTCCACTTGTAAAAGCTAATAAGGCAATTTTGTTTTTGCTCTTGGGAAAATTGTGTTGTCCTAGACCAAAAAAAATGCACAAATTTAGGTAATTAAACCAAGGAAGCCCTGAATGTTTTTGTTCAGAGAAGATGCGGAAAATAACCACTGAAGAACAATGGAGTCTTTGTTTCGACTGAATGAGTAAAGATGAACTGGGTCAAAAAACAAAATAAATTGTCTTTCGAATAGAATAGTTGAATTGGTTGGTTTCCAAAAATAAAGTTTGCCGAGCTGAAGATGCCTCTAAAATCTGCTCAAGTCATCAGTGATGGAATAATCGTATATTATTGAACACGTTATCATATAAAAACACATTACGTGCAAACTCAGACACTAACCTATTCACCATTGCACAATATTAAGCACTCCATATAAGGTATTGTTACCACTTGCAACCGCCTCTTTTATCTTACTAAAAGACAGAACGTTGGATGACCTTGACGCGCTCAAAAGACAAGCTGTGGTTGTTTGCTTTATCTTCTGTCTCAAATTGGAGTGTGTCTACTTGAGAATATCTTTAATTGTACTGATAACTCCAACAATAACACATGACAAAATGTTTCTGGGAAGTTCACACTTTTTCTTTTTTTTTTTCTGAAATGCTGTTCATCTGTTTCAGCAAGAAAAGCCATTCATTTGACTTTGAGGACAATGTCACCCGTTTTATTTTGCGCGCATGGTCCCCGGCACTGCGGTGGGAAGCATTAGACAGATCTCAGATTGCACGGCCACCTGAGACCACCGCGCCATGGCCTGGAGCGCCAAGGAAGAAGGGCTATGAATAGTTAAAACTCTGGTCGGCAATGATCGACGTTCATCCACTTTGGTGGTGAAATGTTTGTTGCTTCCTCTGGTGCTGCCGCTCAACCTATTGTTACAAGTGCACACGTGGCTTACAAAATGGGACGCACAAGTGAGCCGGACAGGAAGTGTTACACACCTGAACACATTCATATCAAACTCAGCGTTGTCCAGTTCAAAAGAGGTTTTAAGGGGTGGTCTTGTCTCATGCAACTGAGCCACTGCTCAACATTCCCCCTCTACTGCATGTCCAATGCAAAACATGGATTATGGAACGACTAAGCGTGAAGCTAGGCGGCTGTCTGGGGTTTTGTGCATCGACTCATAATGGAGCACTTGGGCGACCGCATGCTGCTCGTTTTGGAGAGGAACCGGCCTTCTGTTCTGGCAACATCTGTATGCAAGCACACCAGAATATAACCAGAAAAGAACAAAGGTCATTTGTCCCTTTGCCAGAAGAATTCAATGACTCCCTGTCAAAATGTTTCATTATGATGCACCGCCAACCACGATTTATTCTGTAGCGTTTGATCAAGGACCTGGAAGCGATTGGGGCCGACAGTCAATCACGGGGCTTTTAGAGACGGTCTAGCTACCATTAATGCTCATGTTAGCGCTTTCCATACAATTACCCTAACACCAAACACTGCCATTTACCCCCCATTACAGGTGTGTGAAATGTGCAGATGTGCCCTTAACGGGTTGCTTATGAACACAAATAAAATGAAAATGGTATCATCCTCGACATTCGTTTATTTATATACCAATGCTGTCCGGGGAAAAAAAATCCAAGATCCTTTTGAAAATGACTAGATTGTTAAAATACACAAAAAACATCAGCACTGTTTGGGGTGTTAGGCAATAAATGGCACAAGTGTGTGTCCTTCAGAGCATAGCAGGGGAGAGTAGAAAAGATATTGACTTTCCATAAAGGCACACAAGTACTACTAGCCGCAATTGATGCCGTGCACACTTGACTTTAAATGTGAACTGGTTAAATAAACAACAAGGATCCTTTTAACTCGTAATTTTCAAAGTGAGGCAGGTAACAAAATCACTGGCCACGTACAGTTGAGTTGTAATTAACTTTTAAGTCAGGCTAAGCGACACGTCATTATCATTTTTGCAGTTTGTTTTTTCTTCTCAAAACTGCTTCGTCTCCACTGCTCCTGATGGCCAATGAATGAATGTGTTGATCTTATTTGTCTTTATTTTTAATTTGTACATACCTTAAGGAATTCAAGATGTATGCTAATGATGGTTTGATAGAGAGCAGCTGCTTCCATTTAGATGTGATCAAAAAGTCGACTATGCAAATCTACTATCGGTTATTAATCGACTAGGAAAATAGTCGTTTCCGGCAGCCCTACTTTTAAGTTTACGTTCTCTTTGAATCTTTAAGAAATAATCTTTAAAATTTACATTTTTTTTTAATCATTAGTTAAGTACTGTTTTTAACCTCACTAAAATTGCAGTCTCACTGGACTGTCGATTGTCAAATAATACATTACTAATTTTATATTATTTTTTTTAATTTATTTTTTATTTTGTTGAACCACAACTCAAAAGCAATGCCAAATTGCAATTGGTTAATTTTCATCCCTTTTCAAATTCATTATTATTACTACTATTTTGTTATTTTTCTTTCAGTAACACTTTTGTTCACGCGTTTAAGTGTCTTTCTCAAGTCCTGCATCTAATAGAGTTCCATTTGTATTTGTTTTCTTGGCCTCTTCAATTCCACGCAGAAGCTATTAATTGATTTTTCTATTTGGAGCCAGTCGACCCACAGGAAGTGGAAGCTCCACATGAGCAGCAATGTTTTCAAAAGGTAAAAATGTATGTACTTTATGAAGTGGCTGATTCAGTTTAGAATTTTGAAGTTGCATAATTGTGTCAGATATTGTATTATTAATAAAACAAAATACAGATGCATCACACAGGAAGCCCACAAATCTCTTGTTTACGCCCCACTCCGTTTGTAACAACAAATAGCAAAGGCTATACAATAAACGTCACAATTTTCAACACGTGGTCCAAGGTGTTCTTTGCTTTTTCTGTTTTATTCACGCTTGACGATAGATACGCCTGGTGACTTCTGTCTGACTTTTAGTGGGACATATCTTAAATTGCTAGTAAACAAATGCGCCATATATGTCTCAGGAGTGCCTGCCCAACCAGCAAGTGTGCAATTAAACAACCAACTACATCTTTGGTGAGCTGCCCATTTCTCAGACAAGTCATCTGAATTTCGTCCAGTTCACACAATAACTGCACCAGCCCTGAGTTTGTCTTCCCATGAGATGACCAACTCGGCTGAAATACGAATCAGCCATTATTGACGATGATGGACTGCAATGTCTGAAACACTATCATCACATCAAAGCCAAAAGACAAGCAGCTTTAACTTCTGATAAGCAGCACATACTTGTGGTGGCTGTGGGTTTGCGCCACATATTCACACAGTGTATAAAATTCTGCATCCAAGAGTGAAAATGCTTATGTTGCCCAAACTCAGCTTCCGCAAACAGAAGCACCTCGGGTGTCATGGTAACAAAGATTGGACTCGCCATCGGCCCAGCAAGACGGGATGTGGGGCAGAGGCCACCAATGTGGTGCACACGGGCATCAGGTAGCCCCCAAGGGCCACATGAGTCACATGCAGGCCCGTTCAAAATCGCACGTTATTGATGGGAGCTTGTGATTTTCTGGGAATGTAGAAGAGATCGTATGAAAAATGTAAACATTGGCTGAGGTTTATAAGATTAGCTCTCTGAAAAAAAGGTTGGGGTTGGGCATACAAAACAAAACAAGCTAATTTCAGCAAACAGAAAAATGCTAATGTGTGTTTAGTCCAACACCATTCTAATCTTGGGGTATTTTGACAAAAACATGTCACACACACCTGTTCTGAAAACTTTTTTTAATAGCGTGTACTTAAAATATCAGCGTGCTATCACCATCTAAAAAGTCAGTTATCTCTGCACATTAACAATTTCCATGTAACCACACCATGACAAAAATGTCCCTTTGAGTCTATTGTTAATTGTGATAGGATAAATAGTCTTGGAAACCATGAAAATTCATAACCTCAATTGCGTGCCTTTGCCCTGAAGCAATCTGGCTGCCACAAAATCAGCTTTTTGGTGCCTCCCAACACGTCGGACTGACAGAGGAAATTGGAGAAACGAGGCCCAAAGCGGCGCAAACATGTGCAATCTTGTTTTGCCTGTTACTTGTTCCTTTCGGGGAAAAACAGAATTTGTTTGTCCACTTGAGGAGGAGCAGCAATCAGTGGAGCCAATCTGAAGTAATCCATTTTAAATGACTGATTTCTAGCACACTGTTGTTGCGGCTTCTGCTTCCATTAAAGAATCAATTACTGTGCCACCCTCTGATGTAACGCTTGTTAGCGTTGAAGAAGTGTTCCGAAGCACCTAAGCAGATTCACAAGGCCGCTGTGCTTTATGCAATTTGCAGTCAAGTCCTGGAAGGGCTGTCATATCATACTAATACAAAATCATGAGTGACAATTATGATCCTGTTGAGAATAACAAAAATGGAGTAAAGCTCAAAATGCTTATAATAAACTCAACGCTGTTTAAATAAAAGCTGCATGTGTGCGGCTATTTTTTCCTGCATTGAGGCTGGGAATTTGCTGACATTTTGGACTAAATGGTATAAAACACCATCATGTCAAAGTCAAAAGGTAAGAAGTAGCTAGTTTTGTTGGGTGAACAGATTAGTAGATGCGTTAGCTTCTGACAAGAGGCACAACATTCCTTGACAGAGCCAAGAGATGCCAATCGTGTTAACAGAAGTTATGGAATCTAGATGCCCTGTGTAAGGCTGATTGATTATTAGAAGAAGCAGGACAATTAACAAGTTGTTCAAAATGAAGTTGGCGTGGGAACGATGGATGCCGGTGAACACAGCTTCACTGAAACTGGGAGACAGCGAAGTGGAGGTTATGCCACAATTTGTGAATGGATTGTGGATGCTTGGGCCAACGTGTCTGCTTGCACTGTTGTTGAAGCTTCCAAAAAAAAAAAAAAAAAAAAAGCCGGCATCATATCTGAGGAGCCGCGTGGCAGTGAGACTGACTCAGACAATGACGAGAGAGAACCTGGCACGTTTGTTGAAGAACTTGCCCAGCTGTTCTTTTCTGATAAAGAAGACGAGGACTTTGATGAATTTGTGGAAGAGTGCTGATCAAAAATAATGTGAGTACCGTACATTACATGCTAGCTTATCTTTGAGCATGCTAAACTGAGCAATGTTTTGACATGCCGGCGCCCAATAATATCCTATGTACCCCGATGTGCATGTTAAATACAGAAATGGCACCCACAACTGAGACTTTGCCCTGGTCGTGAAAATATGGTAAGTACCTGGTCGGTGTACGTCAACCAGGAGGAACGGCTTAAACGGCCTTAGTTCCACTAAATATTTAGGATTTATTGATTGTGTTATTCGTGTTGTTTGTTTTGGAGTCTATACCAGCTGTTTTCGGGCAGTAGGCGGGACACACCATGAACTGGTTGCCAGCCAATCTTAGGACACACAAAGGCGGACGTGCTAACCAGTCGACTGTGCCACCCCTAAAAAAAATTAGGTTCCTCCTGTTAAGGTTTCCTTTTTCTCCCCCATTCCAGGTACATACCACAATTCAGAATGTGTAGATTAAATGATGCATTCGAGAGGATCAAAACAAAACATTTTGGATACAAGTTCAAAAATGAATTTAAAAAAGTGTTTATTGCAGTTTACTTTAGCACAGTGCATTTGCCAAATTTTACTCATGATTTCACTCCCTTCTAAAAAAAAAAAAAAAAAAAAAAAAAAAGATTGGTACCCAAGAGGAGTGACTTTTTTCCTGTTGGTTTCATGGTATTTATGCAACTTTGCATAGTGTATAGTTTTCAGTTCCATTTTAAACATTTACCCCACCCTTTCGCCCTCTCCCCCAAAAAATTGAAAAAAAACATTACTGGATTTTAAATGGACTACATCCCAAATCTCCAATATTAGCACTCATGGAGCAGTCATAGACATGCAGTCCATTCAAGAATCTGCTCCTGTTCGTGTATCCAGCAGCATCGAGCGCGAGCGTGTATAGATCACGTGATCAAAACAACCGCTCCTGTAAAGGAGCTAGGCAAGGTAAACCTTATTTATTAAAAAAATAAATAAAAAAATCACACACGCATACACCGCTGTCATTCATAGCGCAGGCTCGTCTCGGTGGTCAGCCAGCACGATCGTCATGGGCCCGCTTATGGGGTGCAGGCTTCAGGGGGCTGGCTGCCCAAATGGCAGGAGTGCGAGGACGAACGGCCGTGCTTTTTTTACTATATTTACACCTTCGCTGCTAGCTATTACATTTTAAATCGTCAATGGATTACATGACAAATTGACGAGTCGACTCGCACTTTCAACAACTCAGAGGAGAACGCGTGACCAGTGGGATCTCTGTGGATTGCTGTTGGCATCTGGAACAGAGCGCTTTAGTATATGTTATAATAGTATCGCTGAAAATAGCAATAATACATTAACAAAGCTAATGAAAGCAGTAAACTCAATATACTCGCATGCATAGACACATACATACACACAATATATACTATATATGATTAATTTAATACCCTCTCCTGCCAAACATTATTATGAATTACAAAAAATAAATTTAAACTTCTGTGTTGTGTCATTTATGATTGCACTGTTTTGACGTTTTGACGCAGAATCATTTCAATGTCGCATCAAGGTACTTTATGCAGTTGTTTGGAAGTCAGAATATTTGTATCATGACAACAATTATCTCTCACCTTTCAAAAAAATGCTAAAAAAAATAAATAAAATCAGAATGAGTGTATGGCACTTAAGACTTTTCGACCACTCAAAGGCAGGACGCAAATTTGAGCGCGGTTACCTTGGATTTGGGCCGAGTGCCAGTGGAAAGCCGCTGCAGCTGCTCGGAAGTGTGGCTGCAGGACAGGAGGTCTGAGCAGCACACCGTGCGGCCCAGCCTCTTCATCAGAGAGGAGATGATGCTGCAGCCACAGCCACACATCCAACTGCTCATTAGTAGCGCTAAAATGAAAAAATAAGTAAAAAACAAAAAAAAGACCACTCCTCCGCGCTCTTTGCGTAATCTCTTTCAGATGTCCTCACTTCCGACTGCTTTTTTGCTTTGTATTCCACATGGCGCTGGTTCCTTGGGGTACTCCGTATCATGGATCGGGTTATGTTCAGGCCACAGACATCCACTTCTATTCGCACAAAAACATTAGAAGTAGTTCCTTGCAGCAAATCCCTTGTGATTGTTTCCCCATCGACTCCACTTATATCCACAAACTAGATTCACCTGATGTTGCAAAGACAACAAAAGAAGCCTGGCTCCTCTCCTGACTCCAGTCGCCATGCACTGAGGATGCTATCCTCATACACCAAATTGTCCACACATAGACATACACACACAAACACACGCACAGACTCCCACACACACACACACACTCCCCACCACAACCAGCTATGCTGAGACTGAGCTCCTCCAAGTTGCCGATAAAAGTGCTTTCCTTCGAATGACATTTGAGCTCCTGACGCTTCCATTAATCGGGAGGGCGGGAGGGTGGACGTTCGGGCAGAATCATAGGAGAAATGCAGAGCCACTTTGCATGCAGTGGTACGCTTGTGGAGGAAGAGGAGGAGGAGGAGGGTGGTCCGGGGGTGAAGTGTTAGGAAGATGACAGGGCACAGGAGATTACAATGGTAATCGGTCCGAATGCAGCAGATGATTGCTTTAATCTGTTGCATGAATGAAAAAAAGAGAGAGCTGCAAAAATTGTCTTCACTGTAGGTTGTGTTAGCCATTTCACAAAGAGATCCTCCAAAACATGATGTGAAGTTAGCCTCGGAAACAAGGAACTTCAAGAGGACAATTGAGTGTTTCGATCGCGGGAACTGGTCTAAAACTCATTCTGCGTTCATTTATCTGCGCAGAAACAAGACCCTGCGAACAGTTGATAGCTGTTATTTTTTTCTCGTACAACAAAAGATGACAGTTTGTTTATATTCTTAAAAACAGAAATGTGACAAACAAAAAGAGCCGCACTTCCACTACAGACAAAACCTCCTGAATTCACATTGTTTAGAGGACAACGCGACAACTGCAGCTGGTTTGCGCTACTAAATTGGATTAGAAAAAAATTGCCTTGCCCATTCTACATGAGTATTAATAACGCTTCTCTCCCGTATTTGCGGCAGTAGCCGGTGACAATAAACTGATAGTAACCAGATGCCATTGAAGGTTGTGGCGGCGTAGGCATTGGGGAAGATAAGATGACCCTCTCTCCGAAAAGGAAGCACAGCAGCAGTGTGATATTAATAGCTCAGACATTACATTGATTGATTCCCTGTCCCCCCTATTGGCACCATTGTGTCAAGACAAAGGAGTGGCAAGTAATGAAACAACCCATGAGAACGAGATGATGTTTGTCGATTAGAGGCCACACACATTGTTGAAACCACAAAATGATGTTTGGAAAATTTAAGGGACTGAAATGAATAATGAAAATAGTCCGGAGAAATATTGTGTCTGTGTACCATGTTAAAAAAAAAACGTAACCCTATCTGAACATAAACAGAGCAAAGTTGATTAAATATACATCTGGCAAGAGCAGACTTCTAAAATAAACTCAAAAGCTATTTGACCCAAATACTGATGGGCCCTACTTTCAAAACAATGAAAACTCATAGGCGCTAACGTGATAGCAGAAAGGCGTCCCCCGCGCCCCCTCACTGATATGCAAACACAGTCAACTGTAACAAAAAGTCTAATTAAAGTGGAACTAAACCCTTTTTGTGGGGTGGTTGATAGAATAGAGCAGAGCAGATTAATTCATCAATTTACACGATTTATATACATGTGACGTGCTAATCCTCCCGCAAAAACTTCCCAGAAAGTGAGGTTCAGACTTCAGAGATTGATCGAGGCGTCAGAAAGTAAGCAACACTTGGGTTATTTGGTAAAAGAGATTATTATTTATCCTCGTCATCTTGCATGAAATACTGAATGATTTGAGTGATAAATCAAGATGAAGAAAACTCCAGTTAAAGAAAACCCCACATTTCATGCTAAACTAAACTTGAAATCAAATCACCTACCAGACGACAACATTGCGAGTTAGCCCAGTCAACTTCTCAGTGGCTCATTTTATGTGCAGATTTTTAAATGCAGCAGACACTTTGCAAAACACAAATACTGCAGCTCTTTCCCTACCTAATGTCCTGCTGTCAGGATAACGGTAATCTTTGCAACCAACAACACTGCACAGTTGTTCACCCCACATAGCTGCCAAGTCAAGGGCAGGGAAACTAAAATTCAGTATGATAAATTACAATACAATAAAAGGGCAGACTGGGAAAGTTTCATTGTTCCACGGTGAAGCGTTTGATAATTTCATTGTCAGCCTGATGAGTCGAGGAAATTTATTGGCGGCAAGAAGCTTGTCAGTAAAAATTGATACAAAAAAGTAAAATTAAATAAAATGTCACAGTTAAACAGACATACATCAACTGCAACTGCAGCCATACACAAAAGCAATTTGCATTGATGTGTAAAAGTTTAGTGTACTTTAAATGGGGGAAAAAAAACCTATACACTATGCTGAGTTGCACTATTTCTGCAAAATGGCCTATAAATACTAAAAGAAATCCTTGTAAAAATATTTCACTTTACTCGGACACCAATCAATTTTCAGTGTAGACAGGACAGAAATCATTTGAATACATTTAGGATGATGTACTGTGCTAAATACAATTTAAATCAAAAAATGTTTTTTATTTATTTATTTTATTATAAATTTTGTTTTTGTTTAACCTCAATCCAAAATGTTTTGTTTTGCTTCGCTCGTATGCATAATATAATCTATAACATACATTGTACCCCCAACTAATTATTTCAACTATACGTCAAACTGTGGCACTTTTGCCATAGAGACAGAAAATAACGTGAAAAGCCACGAATAAATGTGCACTTAGCGAGGGGCAACAAAAGATAGCCAACAGTAGCTTCAGCGGCATTGTTAAGCCATTACATTGTATAAAAACCCATGCATTTAAAGCAACGGGGGAAAAAATTGTGGCTTATAGTCTGGAAAGTATAGTACGTTTATGTCCTGAAGTAAAGAAATAAACGGTCTCATACTATTTCATGGTTCATTTGCCTTAGTGGTGGCAGATACGTTACTAGATTTTTAAGGATTTTAACGTGGTGCCGATCTCATAAAGCCAAAAGATCATGAGCAGCTGACGGGTACCCGACCAACCAATTACATTGGACTCTACGTGACATTCCCTCCATTGCAGGAAGCCATGGTGGAAAGTCACCACAAAACAGAGCTGGTCCTGAAAAGAAACTCAACATTCACAGTGTGGATTTGGTTTGGCTTTTCCCGAAGAACAAGGCAAATAACTTTTATTTGCAGTCTCCATTCGGACGTCGGACGGCAACACGCCAAACGAGTTTACGTTTCAGCCATTCTGGTAATCGTCTATGGAATAGCCTGCCGGAGGACATCAGGTCCGCAGAGACTGTTGATATTTTTAAAAGGAGGCTCAAGACTCACCTTTTTAGTTTGGCTTTTAAATGATTTATCTTAGTCTTTTAATTCAGGACTGTCATTTTATCTATTATCATTGTCTTTAATTTTTAGCTTCTTTGTCTTTTAGTATCATAATTTTTCTTATATATTTTAGCTACGTCGTTTTATATTATTGTCTTTTAATTTTTAGCTTCTTCTATGTCTTTTAGTATCATAATTTTTCGTATACATTTTAGCTTCGTATTTTTATATTATTGTCTTAATTTTTAGCTTCTTTTTCTTTTAGCATTATCATTTTCTTCTATATATTTTAGCTCCAGTGTTTCCTCAAGGGGGGCCTCCGCACTGGGAGGTGTGGCTGGCCTTCTCACAGGGGGCTTCATCCCGGAGGCTCCTTAGGCCCGGCGGACCGGGGCCCTCTGCACTATGTGTAGGGTCTACCCCGGTCAGTCTGGGCCAGGGGTCTGTGTGTTGGCGGAGCGCCCTGTGGCCGTGGGCCGTCATTCCTCTCAGCGCGAATGACCTACCCTGGGTACATTTTCTCATATGGTTTCTCTGTGCCTTGCCATGTCTTTCTGTCTTTCTACTAAGATGGTTTATTAAGTTGTGTGAATGCGAGTGTTCTGTGTGTATGCGAGTTCAGGCGTGTATGTGGATGTGACTTGTGTTTATGTTGGGTGGGTGGAATGGGTTTTAGTTTTTTGTTGTAATTTGGATGTTTTTATTGTACATCACTTTGAGCTGCATTTTATGGATGAAAAGTGCTATATAAATAAAATTTGATTTATTGATTGATTGATAATGACTTGCGGAGACGGAAACCAAAACATTACGGTGACAGTCAAACCAAACGGAGGCAACCGTCAATGCCAAGCCAACATAACTCACAGTAACAGTCGTTTAACAAGGGCACTCCGTGTGAAAAAGAACAAGCAAGTGGAAGAAAGAGGTAACTGAGACAGTGACTTATTACTTTGCTAAAGACGTGATTCCAATTAAAACAGTGGAAAGAAAACGAGTATGTTAGCATCTGCTGATTTGGCTGCCGCCACCATCATTTACCCCATAAGTATTGCTTGTCAGTCATTAAATTTAACGTTCATATCTATAAAACCGGAGCTGCACAAACAAAAGTTTTTATGGCATAAATTATACAGATTCTCACCTCCAAATTTTGTGTGTGGATTGAGGTTAGCTTCACGCAGGTCTCACGCTACACCAGCAAGCACCCTCTCTCTGTCCACTTTGAATACTAGTTTAAAGACACATTTTTATTTTGTAGCTTTCGACTCAACATGAGACGAGACATGTCGCTATTATGCTGATATCTATTGTGCATGTGTTTTAATTTGTGTGCTAATTTCCCGCTAATTTATATTATACCGTATGGGAAGCGCTTTGTTACAACTCCAGCTGTTGTAAAATGCGCTAAATAAATAGTTGTATTGTTTTTAGGTATGTTGGCATCTGTTGATTCAGCCTTTCACCGATCACTTAATAACTATACAAAACAAGCTACATCTGCATGAGCAACTGAACCTGTAACTCACGCACCTAACATGAAGTGATGGCGAAAGAGGCGATCACCAGTAGTACCCTACTTCTCCAACAGCAGCTAATAATTTCGGTAGCCTGTCAAAAGCTGGCCTGCTTTTGCCTGCGCTTGTTGTGGCACCCTGGTTCACAACAACCATCCAACATTGTAAAAGTGAGGCACTTGTATTTGCTCAAAGTAGCTACACATTTTCGATACTGCCAAGGTGGCGTCGTCTACATTTGGCGCAGCGCATTGTGGGATGTGTGACGTCAATGTTCAGCGCTCTATTGCTTGTGCTCGTAGCAAAATACATGGGAAGAGCTTCCTCTGGTTGACGTATCTTTTCAGGGTCGTGTGGCACCAAAGCCAATACGCTGATGTCACCGTCAGCTGCATATAAACACACACGCGCGCACACGCATACACATGCACACTTAAAGCTGCTCACAAGCGGCCTCCTGTTTGCTTTGATAACAGCACGGCTTAAAGATGAAGCCGAAATAGTCCAGTTTGAGCTTCATCTCCGGGGTGGTGGTGGCGGCGGCGGCGAGTGGGGAAGAAACAATCCTATTTACCGTTATGGTCTTTTCGTCGTGAACACAGGAAAAGGGAGTTTATTATTTATGAATATTGCTTTTCACCGTGTCAGCTCAGTGCCTTTGTGTATTGATCCATACAGCAAAGTGGTCACTGCAGCAGAGAGGACAGGACATCAGGCTCTAGAAAACTGAGGCATGAAAGCCATTGCATGGCAACTTATCGTTTTTTCACTAGCAGATGGTTAAAGCCTGCCTTTTTAAAACTATTATTCTCATTCCTAGTGATGAAAATGTGCAGCTGCAGACTACTTCTTCCTCTGCGTTGGCTGCACTCTACTGGCCAAATGTGGTAAAGTGCCATCATTAATTTGGTTTCCTGCAGGTGACGTCTGAGTCAGCACTTGTTAAAAACGCCCGGCCCACTGCGGGCTGACTTTGTTACTAAAAAGTCACATTTGTTCACCATGAGAAGATCCCCGTGGCGGCCACGACATTTTAGGTTACACGAAGGAGCAAAATAAGAGCTTCCAAGCGTCGCCAACGCAATTAACGAGACATAATGCTTTTTTTCCTCTTCAGAATTTAAAGCTGTTCCCAAGTGTTTAATTAGCAATGTAAAGGTGACAGTTACCTGCAGATTTTTGCTATTCACAGCAATCCAAGGTCTCCATCTCCCTAAAACAAGGCGCTAAAACCTTGAAATAATCTGTGCATCAAACAAAACACTTCTGGCTTTCACGATGTATTGTGGGCATCGCTTGAGAGATCCACACCCAGCCTATCCGCCAAATCATGCATGGCGAACCTCAGTGTGCAGGCAACATGATGGAAATTGGTCCAAATGTGATGTGCCAGTTCAAATATTTGGGTCACTTTATTTTACTACACAAGTGTGAAAATATGAGTATGTTGCAATACAATACGCAGCCAACTACCACCACAGTAAAACACATTTTTAAATGAAGATCTCTGAGAAACGTGAGCATTCCAAACTATTCGAATGGTAAGGGCACAATTTTCGTGACAGTACCTTATTAGTTTATGCTCGGTGAGCGTAAAGCAAGACCTCTCTCTCATCTCTCAATGGCAGCTTCCTGTCCCTGAGTGTTTGTTGTGAATTTCCTGTTTTCGGCAGGGTCTCCAAAAGAAGGAGTGGCAATGTGTCATTTGCGCCCGTGGGCTGACAGCAGAGCCCGCACGGAAATCAAGACAGCTACCAATGACAGCAAATATGAGGTGTGCAATGACAAAGGAAAATTATGAATATAACATGACAGTTAATTCATCAATTGCATTCATCAATTTGTCATCAATTCCTGACACACCTTTTGTTATCTTCCACTTATAAATAGCAGCAGTACCTAGAAAACACCACTTGAAAACGGTATCAGTGTCTGGTTAGACATCTTTAAAATGTGTGTACTTTTTTTTTTTTAAAGTTTATTTTCATAAGACAGCAGTTGACTTCTCATGACACTCAATCAAGAATGTTAAAATTTTAAATTTTAGTTGTAATGGCATCTGGTTGACCCCGGAATGGACTCAATATATTTTAAATATTTTCCTTTGACGTGTGCAAGTGCACAGATACACACGCACACAATGGAGTGCAAAAACAATAACCCACAAAAGGGCATGTCATATACGCACACGCACATAAATACACATTCACACATACACGTGCACACACAAAATATCTAAAATGTGGAAATAAATGTGTAAAAGAGCTCAAACTCACACCCAAAATCCTCATTCTGTAATCGTGTGGACATTATCAAACAAATTCCAGATTAACTCAAATGGGTTACTCATTGTACTTTTGCCAATAAACAAGTCATAGTCCAACAAATAAAGTAACTAAATTTGTTCAAAATGGAATGTACTTATATTTTACTTGACATACACTTTACGTTGTCCTAAGCGCGTCACAAAGCTTCCAATTCATCCAGCCATCCATCTTCTGGACCGCTTCTCCTCACGAGGGTCGCGGGGGGTGCTGGAGCCTATCCCAGCTGTATTCGGGCAGTAGGCGGGGGACACCCTGAACTGGTTGCCAGCCAATTGCAGGGCACACAGAGATGAACAACCATCCGCGCTCACACTCATACCTCGGGGCAATTTAGAGTGTTCAATCAACCTGCCATGCATGTTTTTGGAATGTGGGAGGAAACCGGAGTACCCGGAGGAAACCCACGCAGGCACGGGGAGAACATGCAAACTCCACACAGGAAGGCCGGATTGAACCCACACCCGATGCAGTCTCTCACTGTGAGGCCATCGTGCTAACCAGTCGGGCCACCGTGCCTCGCTTCCAATACAACCTTTTGAAAATGTATCACAATGTATGCACACGAAAAAAAGATGGTTATGCTCCGCAATCATGACTTTCCAACTGCATTAGCCTAAGATAGTGATGCACTACGACAAGTTCATATTCCTTCACAGTTGCAACACAACTCTGTCATGAACAGATGAAGCCAAGTATGGGGCCATGACCGCAGCAAAACCATTTACAAATGTGTATTTCAATCCACAAATGCGTTAAAAGAATCCTTATCATCAATGACCATCGTGTACCCCAGAGTTATTAATAATACTTGGAGGACAAGACTGTGGATCGGCCATATGAGAAGCAGCTAATGACTATAATGAGCTACCCAGGTTTATTACCTTCACCACAGCGTGGCAACAGACTCCATTTCAATTGTAAAAGACTGAACCTCCGTGGTACAAAATACCACAAACATTGAAACAAAGACAATTTAAAAAAAATTAAAAAGGGGGCGTTGTTTACTCACAGTTCTCTCTGTGTGTATTTGCTCAGTCCGTGAGCGCTGGTCTCTGTTCTGGAAGCCAGTCCTCCTGCGCAAAAAAGTCCACCGCTGTCGTTGTTGCCGTCCCTCAGGTCATGAGAGGGTCACGGCGCCGTGGTGCCGCCTGGAATAAGACAAAGAAGTATAAAGTATTCTTATATTTAGGTTTATATCTGTGGATGTAGTCATACTACATAAAACACCACTAGATGACAGTATCATCCTAAAAATGTGACCTTGAGTAAAATACTGAACCCCCAGTTGCTCCAAATCATGTGTCATCAGCAGATAGATGCAAAGTCAGTGTGAAGCGCTTTGAGGAAAAGCACTAGACAAGTGCAAGACCATTTACGACAGTGGTCGGTCGGATCTCAAAAGGAGACAAGACAGCTTACAAGGGGGAGGTCCAGAGACTAACGGCTTGGTTTGAGGACATCAATCTTTGTTTCCCCTCTCCGGTGCAAATATAAATAAAATAAAATAATAATCAATAAAATAAATACTTATAAGAACAAACAAAAAGAGTGTTGAAAAACTTTACAGTGTGCCACATTATGTTGCAGTTCTACAAGGCAAAGGTAGTTTGCATTCAAAACGGAGATGGCTCTCGAGAAGAAACCGTTTTCTAGTCTGTTTGTCCTTGCTTTGATGCATCTGAAGCGCCTGCCAGAGGGCAACAGGTCGAAGAGGTGTGAGCTCGGGTGAGTGTTGTCCTTAATGATCTTGTGAGTGCTGCTGAGGCGGCGGGTGGTGCAGATGTCCGACACGGAGGAGGAGAGGGCAGCCAATAATCCTCTGTGCTGTTTTGACTGTCCTCTGAAGCCTCGCTCTGTCTGCCTCAGTGCAGCTGCCGTACCAAGTAGAGACACAGTAAGTCAGATGGCTCTCAATGGATGAGTGGTAGAAGGCCAGGAGCATCTTCCTGTCCAGGTTGAATTTTCTGAAAGCCCTCGGGAAGTGTAGACGCTGATGGACCTTTTTCATCACTGCAGTGGTGTTGCGTGCATAATGACAAAGGGCATTTGGATTCGGATTCTGAGATGGACGGTCTCAGCTCCTCATAATATAGGTATATTAGTCATTTTTCACAGACGATAAAGTATATATGAATGACGAAAGTTATACAGTCTGTCTACATGTGTTGCTGCAAAGTTTGAAATCATATTCATTAACGCTTTGAGGCAAAGTTATATGATTGTTTTAATTGCAATAATGTGTGATTGTCAGTTTTTAATAATAACCTTGAGCTGGCAGAGGCAATAACTTGTTGAAGCCGCTGTTTGTACAATTTTTCATTTATTCCGTCTGCCAAATTCCGGCTTGTTTTGAAAAGAGTTTTCTGCAGCCAAACAGCGCTCCATTTCTGCTCGCAGGTTAAGGCAAAAACAAAATGGCAATTTAGGTTTTATTTTGTTTAAATGTACAGTGGTTACCGTCTCTTTATTAAGCGTTGAGTCTTCACTTAAAAGTTAATGATGACGACATTGATTCACTTTTGCGTAACATGCATGTCAACCTGCGTCACATTACACTTCCCAGTGTATTGTCTAATAGCTCCAGCTTGTTCTCGGTGCGCAGAATGAAACAGCTGCGTGACAATGCGAGCCCTCCCCTGCCAAAAAAAAATGCCTCTTATTCTGCGCGCAGGCTACAAAAATTGGATTTGGACATTGAGGTCAGGGAAAAGAACAGATGTGCGTACAGCCAATCCAGCTGTGGTGCAACACTTGATAAGTGTGGGACAAAAGGGGAAAAGGGGTGTTGGGGCAATGGGAAATCTCAAGAATTTTAACTTTGTTTGCAATAAAATGAAGGACCTCTTTTTGCACAGACTGGAAAAGCCACCTGTGTGGAAGGGCTTTGACAGTGAGTTTTGATGGATGCACAGATGATTAATATTGTGTGTGTGCGTGTATGTGCGCAAAATATGTCCATGAGTATTTATTTTAATATTCAAAATGTAGTTTCACAGAATTATTGCAACTCAACATTGTGTATAGTTTTTGGTTCCATTTAAAATGCATTCAACTTTTACACATCAATGCAAATTGCTTCTGTGGATGGCTGAAGCACCACACGAGCGCACTGAGACAAGTATGGCAGCGATTTAGAAAGAAAAAAAATTGAATTGAATCGGGACTTGAGTTAATCATTACATCCCCAATAAATACGGTTAAAAAGGAAAAGGCACTGCCGTTTGTCCTCACGCTACTTCATCCGACCCCTCGGGCAGCCAGCCGCCTGAAGCCTCAACCCTAGAGGCGGGCCCACGGTGTTGTGCGGTTGATGACCACTTGTGTACGCATACAACATAAATAGTCAGAATGCAGCTGTCCATCAA
Organism: Idiotropiscis lumnitzeri; assembly: GCF_059441095.1. Classification (NCBI taxonomy): domain Eukaryota; kingdom Metazoa; phylum Chordata; class Actinopteri; order Syngnathiformes; family Syngnathidae; genus Idiotropiscis; species Idiotropiscis lumnitzeri. The sequence goes on from NC_142398.1 coordinate 8,235,148, forward strand.
GCTGCTTGGATTCTTAACTGCACAAACAGCCTGCTCACATGATAGTCTTGCATCACAAGACCAGCCACAGATGCTGCTTTGAAGAGGTGCTAAAGGACAGGGAGGGGATGGGGGTTAAGGTTGGTGTTCCTCCCGCCTCCCTGAGGAGAAAGGAAGTGTGGCGGCAAACCTGAGCTGCCTGCAACATGCTGCTGCCATGGAAACTCTCATGAGCCAAATGGTCTGGCAGAAGCAGTGCATGGTAATTTCCCGACCTTGAAATCTCAATACAGGTGGAGAGAGAGAGCCACAAAAAAGGGAAACACATAGTAACTGCAAAGCTAGATGCCTGGTGTAAATGATATCTTGGATGCCGAATAGTTGGGAATGGACTTCTGGGATATAGAGTCCATTTGTCACCTTTTCTACATAGAAAGGGCATAGGGACAATCGGATGGCAAAAAAAAAAAGAAAGTGACAGACTTTTTTCCTGCATTGCTTAGTTCACTTTGACTGTACAAAGGGATAATCCCCCTTAATAGACTTAAAGGCACTTTAACTGATCTCCCAGCTGTCTGCGTCGCCACCGGGGAAGCCTTACGATCCAGGTCAGAATCCAGAAAAGCCATCCTAGTGCCTCACACACTCAGCCTCAAGTCTCTCAGGCATTCAAAAAAAAGCAAAAAGACGCTGGTCCTAAAATGTGGCAAAATCAGACAAATAAGCTTCTCTTGTAAAGACGGTGCATTGTTTGAGCCGCTCTAAATTCAGGAGAAAAAAGACATCAAAAGTATCGATGAATCTTCAGGCAAACTGAAGAGGATAAGTGTACTTTGATGTCATCACAAAAAAAGTTTGCTGAGGCAAAGCAACGCAGATTTGCTGCTTCCTAAGCCTGCCTTTATGACAGAAGAAAACAAAGCTAGACTGGAAATTTGGGAAAATCTGGGGACAGAATATACTAATTGCTAAAGATTTGACTAAAAATGGGAAGGAGCAAAAGATGATATTGGACTGAAAAAAGTCTGGACAAGTAGCACTGGACCACTGGTGCCAAATGATACAACACAACTTAACTAAATAGTGCATTTCACAACAACTGGAGCTGTAACAAACCGCTTTACATATAGCGTAAATGATGAAAATTATGTACGAGTCAAGGCATGAGCCACTTACTAGGATTTTAAAAAGTCAATGTTTCAATTATAATGAGTATCTCTTCTTTTTGAGGGACTCTTCTTTCTCTCGCCTTCTTGGCTGAGCAGATAGTTGAGGGGTGAGCAGTTGCAGAGAGGCGGGATGAGGAGACGAGAGCCGACACGGACGCATTTTTTCTGTCGATTAATGTGTATTGTCCTATATAAAAAATATATAAATCTATTAAAAATAAACATGGTGCCAGCAGGTACTAGTATGGCCCAAGGAAAAAGTCTGTTCTTGAAAATAGCTCAACAGTAACTTACTAAGAAGAATCAAAACTTTCTCTTTCTTTCAATTTAAAATGGCACAGGTTTTTTTAATGTACCAAATAGTGTGATTGTGTTCTGTGGGGGGAAAAAGCTGTTTATTAATTTACCCAAATATGTTTAAAAAAAAAAAAAACATTTTAGAGCTGTCATTTTAACATGTGATACAATATTTTTGCTCACGATTATCCTACTTTCAGAATATCGGCCCATACCTATTTGTGTCTTACGTGCAAAAATATCAAGACAGTGGGTGATACGCTGCTTGCTGAGCTACAAAGAACGACGACCTCGGACCAAAACTTTGAGCAAACAAATGCAGACAGATGCACTTTGATGTGGTTGTCACGAAAAAAAAAACACTTCTTCATTCAAGGCAAGCTCAGCTTTTGCAGAACTTTGGAAGGAGACAAAGCCATGCATTTAGTGTCTGTTCATAAGCCTAAAATCACTTCAGATTCCACTCCAAACATACGTAGTTGCGGGTGTAAATGGAAGCGTGACACTACTGTGGTTGACACGTGATCAGTTCAGTTGTCGAGTGGCAAAGCGCGGACGCAAAGAAAAGGATGTGATGAGCTAATCATGAAATAGTACACAATCACGCTTGATGACGCCGAATCAGAGGAATGTTGACGTGCGTGTAAGAGTGTGTTTATCGCAGGAAACGAAAGAAAAGCCCTTTAATTTCCTCCTTCCTTAATCTAACGCTGGCCACACACATCGGGGAAGGCAGTTCTTCTTCTTGCCGTTTCAAACTTCCGTCCTTTCTCCTGACATCCACGACGTAATGTTATGCGTGGCCCGCTCTCTCTTATCGGTGCACTCCCGCAAAGCAAGCTTTTAATCTTAAACAAACACAGAGGCGATAAGCGATTCCAACTACTGAAGCTTCTTAGGCTTCAGGAATGTGTCGTCCCACCTGTGAGACTCTCACTCGTTTGGCTTTTGTCCTTTTATTTATGTACACCAGTCAGAAGGGCCAAGGGTCTGTTGTCAACACACTTGGGGGCTATTTTGATCATCTGGTTGGAGGATAGGTGCTTTCAAGATTTTCCAAAAGCCATTCCGACTCACAAGTGAGCACCTTACTTCACAGTAAGTTGGTCCCATCAATCATCTGTCAATTAAAAATATAGAAGGTGCAACGATTTAAGAACTTTTTTTATTTTCTTTGCAAACTATTTTTGCTCATCAATGACTCATTTGAGGAACAACATTGTAATTCTGAGGACCTTTTTTGGGGGGGAATGAATTTTAGGGACGTAATACAAGGATTGTGCAAAACAACAATAAAAATATGACAATATAAAAAAGAGGAGTTGAAGGGCTGCAGCCATTGAATATCTTTGTATTTGAGTGTCCTACTGCAAATCCTATCTAATAATCGAGCCAAATATATTTTTACCTGAATTGCTTGGTTAATGATTAATGAGCAATTGTGAATACAAAAGAGGAAATGCAACACTGCATTTAAAAACTTGGAAGTTTACATTTTTACATTAACAGTTACCATTTCTTAAATTCCTATTGTGTATATGAGCAAACTGCTTTCTCATCTAGATTTTTCTAGGGGCAATTTCAAACTGAAATCTATATGTCAGTTAAATGCAAACATAAGACAATTTAATTATTTATTTATTTATTATTTAATTAAACAAAATATATTTTTATTTTGTCTTGTTTTAGCATGTAACATGAGGCAGTAGGTTCATGGATGTCTGTCTATGATCTTGGACCAGCTGACAAGGAATAAGACAAATATTCTTTATGCAACAGCTTTGAGAAGTTTTCAAACTAAAACGAAGACACTTCAAGAGGAAAACTATTCCCTTCATCGGACTTGACCAAAACACTCAAAATGTCACCACCTGCCACAACACATGCCGTGCCTATATGCTGAACAGAACTTATATGCCGCCTGTAAGATGTCATTATGGTTGTGGGCATGTGCCACATAAAACCTCTAATCTCGTGGCACACTGTACAATGACAATAAAGGGATTTCTGATTCTGAAAATGAGACCTCTGTTATGTTAGTAAGGTAAATTAACGTGAATCTCAGCGATTTGGGGAATCTTAATTTTACTGTGTACGTGTCTTCAGCAAACAGCTAGATCTGTGTTACAAGTTACGATTACACATTGCGGTACTTGCCTTGAGTTTGCAACTAAAAAGCTTCCACACTTTCGCCATCCTTTGGCGCTATTAAGTGAGCGCTCTCAGGTTTCCTGCATGTATGTGAAGTGAGTTGCGACCGCTCGCGGTTTTGCTTAAAAAATAAATCTAGACTCCCAAATTGAAATGCAAAGACACTTATTGCATGCCTTGGATTGTTTAGTTAAAATTGTCCAAATCCTCAAAATTTGAGCCTCTCAACAGCAAATAATCGCCGATTTCTGTAGTTCAGGAAAGAAGACTGCTTAAAACTTAATCATAATCAATTTATGCTTGCACATTTTCAGCACCGTCAAACTAAATAATGTCTTGTGTTGGATTGATTAAAGTGCTATTTTTGTTACCAAAAAGTTTCTGTTGCTGTTTCTTGGAAGGCTGGAACTGATTTATGACATCCCCATTCGTTACAAAGGGGAAAGAGATGCATGACTTGCGAGTTAGGTATGTGGTTACGCCACGAACTAAACATATGTTGAGGCACCATTATTGTAATTATCATCACACTTATTACCAAAGGAGCAGCCTTGACAAAGGAATAGAAGCAGGAACCCTTTTACATGCACCTAGAGTCACTTGCTATTGTTTTTAACAGTGCTTAACTTCTTTTTGCACTTGCATGACATTTAGGAATACAATACAACTTTATTTATATAGCACATTTCACAACAGCTGGAGCGGTAAAAATGGAGAATTCAAGTTTTCAAAGGTACCTTGATAACTCTGACCTTGTTTTGCCATATTGTGGGTCTTTTTAGGATGGGCGACAGTTTTATCAAAAGACTTCATGAGTAAGTCGGTGGCAAATGACGCCATCATGTGCCATAAACAACTCCAAAAGCGCATGTGATTAACGTCCGGGGAGAAAATATGATAAAAATCTGATAAACATGTTTCCGCAGATGCAGACAGGATCTTTGCTCAACAAGAGCCAAGACATTTAATCACTCTTTTGCTCTATATTTACAATCTTTCGGTACGTTATTGATCCTGAGAGGCGGAACATGGGGAAACAAAATTCTTCTCTCTTGAATTTCAAAGAAATAGATTAAGTTGTGATGACTAGGTCTTTAAAAGGACAAATGCAAAGATGTGTGTGCCTTCTGACCAACCCATGACAGCAATTCAAGCAACTTAATAATTGTTCAAGGAAGAAGAGGCCCTGCAAGTTGTACAATTGGGATTTTGAGTGACATTTTCAAGAAAAATAAACCTTACAAATGCACAAAAGAACTTCAGCAGCACGGCTCATTGGTAGAGTGATCGTTTCCCAACCGAGAGGTTGCAGGTTGGATCCTCTGCCACTGTGACCATGTCAAAGTATGCTTGCGCAAGATACTGAACCCACAGTAGCTCTTGATGATATGTCATCAGCAGGTAGACGTGAGGGCCGTAATAGGTAGAAAGCCTCTATACAAGTGTAAGACCATTTACCAGCAGTTAAAAGTGGCGCACTGCGGTCTGAGACCAGAGCCAGATGCTGTAGCGCACAGAGTCAACAATCGGACAGCCTAAAACGAACAATTTCAAGAAGCAACACCTGACCATTTTTTTCTGTTTTAAGCAGCGCGGCAATTGTCAAAAGTTGAAGTTTAGTGGATGGTGACACAGACCCATTAGGTGCGAGTTATACCATCCCACGTGACCATACCCAGCCAATCAAATCTGCAGTTCAGCTAGTGAACTTTGACTTGACAGTGAAGACAAGGCAACAAAATGCTAAATGAGAAAATATGGAACAAACTTTAAAATAATGTAAAATTCAATTGCCTTTATTTTAGCACAAGCCTAACCGGTAAGACCAACTCTTATGTATAATAGATCATAATGTTTTTGAAGTATTTTTTTTTGCTTGTTCGTTTAAAAAAAAAACATGGGAAGAGGACCGTGAAAAATTAATCGCATGATAAAACGCAATCACAAAAAAACGCAATTAGCAGCAAGCTTGAGAAAGTCGTGTCAAAATGTTGAAACAGAAAAGGTCTACCTTTCCTTTAATACGACAAATGATCAATTTTCACTTTTGATTTTCTTGCTCTGATTTACAAATGCAGCCCAACTTTTAATGAGCAAACGTGAAAACAAGATAACGTGTAAGTCGAGAAAACACGAAGGTATTATTAAAAACATTTATTTTATTTTTAATTGGATTCAAATCAAACGTTTGGGCATTTCACATAATTATTTAACAAAACATAGCAATCAAGAAAACGAGTTGATCCCTGTTCAGGCAACAGTCATATTTTCCAAAAATGTTCCACAAATGCTTCCATTATGTAACGCTATTATATCTTATATCTTAAGTTGTGTGTTACTTGATAATACAAAGATAAATGCCAGGTTTTGGAATTGTACTGAATTCACTTGATTTGACCGCAGTCTTGATAAAACGACATTGACTAGGCAACAGTCTACGGAACTACAATATTATGCCGGGCCTTTACTTTACAAACTGGACCACTTTTAATTTCAGTAGAACAGTCCTGATTGTCCAAGGAGCCTCGCCTTCCTGGTGGACCTCTACTGGAACTTTGCATCACGCTGCTGCTCACAGTCAAGCCAGCCGGCTATCAGGGGCTGCTGACCATGGATTTAGTATACTTTTCAGCATTGGGATTTATTCCACTGCTGATATCTGCCTTCAAAGCTCTCGGGATGCTCCCGTTGTAATGATTTGGCAAGCTTGTTGACTGTCTAGACATCACACAGGTACAAATATTAAAGCATGACGGGATCAAGGTGCAAAATGTTCCATTTTAAATCAAACTGCCCCGCGAATATGTCGACGTTTTGGGGCAGCAACACGAGCCAAGTTGAGCTTCTTCAATGGGACACTCGATCAAAGTTAATTAACGAGTTGGAGAAGTAACGAGCGAACTGGGTTCTTTAATTTGAGCCATAGGTGCATCTTTTTAGAAGCTACGCCAGTCGTGTAAACACACAGGACGCCCTCCAGGTAGCTGAACTTCGGCGAGAGAAATGCAAATAAAGGCTGAATCTTTTGAGGATAACAAGCACGATAGGCGGGCTACAGTTAGCACGTCGCTAACAAGTACATGCTAAGACGCTAGGCCCGTGAAGTGGTGGCTCGCTCCCCGGGTCGTGTGCGTGGAAAATGCCCGAGTGTGTTTACCTCATAAGCGCGAGGACGTCCAGGGACGACGGGCCTCTCCAGTAGCTCCTCCCGGCGGTGTATCCGGAGCCAGATATCCTCATGTGCTACAGGAAACAAACGCGAACCGGAGCCTCCAGTGGAATGATGCCCTCCCTATCGTGTCTTCTCTTCCCAGTGTGTAGCGCACTGGTACCGCTGGCGACCACGTTAACGGCACCGGCTAAAACTTAGCATCCGTCCGCGCGAGGGTGCTAGTGGAAAAAAAACGCCGCTAGCATTAGCCGCTTGGCTCAAAGCAGGGGGGATATGTCGCTCGTACGGTTATTCTACGTCCGTCATGGTCTGTGTTTGTGACGGAAGGGGCCGCGTCTTAGCGGAAGCAAACGGCTTGTCAAACGGGAGCAATTCGGCTTTGAATGCCGCTCTGCGCGACCGCTAGCTTTCGGATCCTCTCGCTTGACTAATGGCCGTCGCACGCATGTGACGTGGAGTTTGCTTTCAAGCAGGCGGTCTGATATGACGTACCTTTCTGACCGGATGGCTAAAAATAAGCAGGATTTTGTCCGTTTTTTGTTTTCTTGTAAATTGAATCTGTGAATAAAATTAAATACAGAAATACATTACTGTTACAATAACGCATTTTGAGGTATTAAGATTACAACTATTAACTTTACAACAGTAAAATGAAAGTGTTTTCCTTGATAATTATTAAAATAAGTCAAAATAATAAAGTGCAGTTTTTTCTTTTCCATTTACATTGACCGTTTTCATTTTATTACCATAAATAATGACATATAAATTGTTTAAAGGGCATTTGAGAATTGGGATATTAAATCACATTTCCTTTTTTAGCAGTTAAAATTACGTTTTTTGGATTGAAATGACAAACTATTGACAATAAAATAATCATTTTTTGCTATTAAAAATGATTGTGTACTTTGGCTATTAAAATAGATGTCTAACTACAAAAAGTATTTTTGCTTTTCAGTTTGCAAGTAAACTTGACCAACCGTATTTTGAGTAGTACGTCTATTTTAAGAATACTCCCGTTATTTATTTTTTTTAACACCAACTTTCTACATTTATAGTTAGACCCATTGCAGACCCTAACAACAAAAATGCAATCTCCGGTATTCTTCGGGAATGACGTCATTTAAAGAACGACGAGTTGCATTGGTGATTGTCCGATGAGCTGCTCAACGGCCATTGTTTTTGCATTATTCTGCAAAATGCCTCAGAGCTGTGTGGCGATGCATTGTTCGCTTTCTTTGTGTGGCCAAAACAAAAAAATAGGGCACCTACTCGGAACAATTTTGTTCTGATAAAGAAAGTGAATTTCAAGCCAGTGTCAACGAGTGTTCTTTGCCACAAGCACTTCGAAGATCTGTTTTCTCAACCGTTTTGCCTATGATAAAGGCTTTGGAAAAGCGTAGGCGTGATTACAAATCCATTTGGGAAAACTTGTGGCATGTAACATGTATTGTGACAGCTTTTGTGTGAGTGACGCCTGCGATGCATGTATGCAGAGTGCGCATGCGCTGAAGAATGGTAAGGAAGGAGGAAAAAGGGGCGAGAGTGAGTGACAATTGGGTGTGTGAGACCATGGAGTCAAGGGTACTGAGCGTGCGGGTGTCAAGTAAAGAGTTGAACACCAAGTGTGTATCTATACCTGAAATACCTTACCAATGACAACATAGGAAACCAACCCACTATAACATGTGGTGTCAGTACGAGCAGAATAAATGGACCTAATCTCACCATGTGTCATTTACAGTACGGCACAGCATTGGCTTTCAAACCATAACGCATTGGTCATAACGCCATTCTATATAACTTACCAGTCTTCCAGTCTCGATGAGTTTAGTTTCCACTCCACGTCCGATGTTCTGCCAGAATATCCTGCCCGTGTGAATCGTCCGACTGGCGGCTGATTTGACAGCCACACAATATTTTCAGTCTCCTGAGCATCTGGCTCTTACATGTATGGTCCAACGAACATAACATTTGGTCATGCTTTACTATCTGTATACGGTGTAATTACATTACTTGTGACACAAAAATATTTAATTTGGCATTTTCCAAACTTACTTTGCACTTGGACTTTAAAATTACATTTTGTTTCTATCCATCCATCCATCCATCAACTACCGCTTATCCGTAGTTGGATTGCGGAGGCAGATCCCCTGGTCCCTCTTGGATGACCAATCTTCTCATCTTCTCACACGAGATTCACCTTTCAGATTAGCTCCTCTTCACCACAACAGACCGATACAGAGTCCGCTTTTTGAAGTTGCACCGATCCGCCGGTCGATCTCACTTATGAACAAGACCTCAAGATACTTAAACTCCTCAACTTGGGGCAGGAACTCGTCTCCGACCCGGAGAGGGCACTCCAACCGTTTCCACCTGAGGACTATGGTCTCAGATTTGCAAGTGGACACATTTTGGTTCTATTTTTCTATGAAACACTTTTATAGTTTTTACAGTTTAAATACATTTATCTAATTTATATATCTATCTGAATTATTGTTGTATTGCACTGGAGAGGGGGGAGCTCTCTAATCTCGTTGCACACTTGAGTACAATGACAATAAAGGGATTTCTGATTCTGATTCTGACATCTTTCTCTTCCTTTTTTACTATTGAAATTATTTTCGTTGTTTCTTTTGCTAACAAAATGTGTTTATGTCCTTTACAGTCAAAATATTTTCTTTTCGTTATGAAAATAGAATTTTTTTCTGAAACTCTAGTTTTAATCTTTTTTAATCTTAATGTTATTTCTGTTTTAACTACCTAAAATATTTTTCATTATTATAACAAATGTTTTTCTTGTTTCTTTCAAAACATATGTTTTTATTTAGTCATTTGTTTTCTTTTTTAAGCAGTAAAAATCAAGCTTAACTATTTAAAAAAATACAATCACAATTAGATTATTTTTCAGTTCTCCTTGTTTTTATTTTCCACCTGGCTGCTAGAACTAACCCAATTATTTCCAGCATATTGAGCAATTGCATTAATGTCACATACAATGCATGCTGTTGCCACTGCTCGTCGTTTTCATGCCTAGTTGTGGGAATCCTCCAGGGAGCATCTGAAAGTAGGAGATATCGCCGAGGGCCGATCATGTGATCCTGAGCAGTGTGCAATCCACACTGGCATCGAGGCAAAAGGATGCTGAAAAGCAAATTAGTACCCATAAAGCGATCCGTGCAAATCCACCCTTTTTGACTAAATCATGTATATGTATATGTATACATATATGTAGAGGTAATGTTTTAAGATGCATGCAAGTTTTTAGAAGTACAGCTGTTAACAAATGTGAGGAAGAGACGACATCACGCACGACGTAGTGTTTGCGGACGTAATTGTGGTCCAGCATGTCGGGCATTAATACAGAGGAGCGATTTGATATTAGGTCAAAATACAGTATTTGACGGTAATGATGAGGCAAGGTTGTCCGTTCTCATTTCATGGAGACGTCACGCAATTGGCGTGCGTAAAAACAGTGGCAGAATTATGTCCAGGTTATGCTTCAGGTTTCAAGTTAAAGCAAATTAAAGTAAAAAATATAAAGTCAATACTTTTACTTGCATATTCATATATATTCATACATATTCATATATATACATATATATATATATATTTTTTTTTTAAAATATATCTAAACAAATATGTATTTATATTTTTATTTTGCATATTTTTACACATATTTATTTATATTACAACCTACATGTTTTTTTCCTCAGATACATCCTTACTGAGAAGCAAAGTGGTGCAGTTGTTATTGATGAGAGGCCAAAGAAACGTTCCACATGACTCACTCGCTCACATTCTACTGGTCTGTGCCACATCCTGTCAAATAATTTGCCATCAGATCACGTAGAATCAATTAGTAGAGCAACTTCCCTCACTAAATATGTTTGACATGGAAATTTGCAAGTTCTGTAGAAAATGTAGTCATGGAAACCTTTGGATAAAATTCAAATGGATTCAAATGTTCCTGATGATGGTAGCGGAAACCGGCCTCTAGAACAAAGCTCATGTTTCTCGTCTAAGATTACGAGCACGCGAGCACTAGCTGATCAGTATCAAAAACTTAAGTTCAGCGAAGCGGGTCTCCATTTGTCATCTGATTTAGTCAAAGATAGTCAACTAAGCAAAAAGCAATGAATTCATCTTTAAAATCTAACTATCTACAAAAACGGCTATCCTAAAAAATTAAGATTAACGACAATAAATTTGCAAGAAAAAATAGATTAACCCCAAATAGAATTGTATTTGAAAATACTGGTAGTCACAATATGTCCGAATATGGGAATAAATCAGTTTATTTTGTTGTTGTTCATCTTGGTTTTTTTATTTTTTTTTTTACAAACCAAAAGAAATCATATCATGGTGAAAAACATTCAAAAAACATTTTCCATGTAAAACGGTGGGTAATGGAGAAAAAAAATTATGGAAAAGGCGAACCCCCCCAAAATTAAGTAATATTTAAAAAAAAAATCTATATTTAATTTGCGAATTGATTGATGAAATCAAAAGCTTTACCTTTCAACTCAGTTACTCCATCTTCACCACGACGGACCAATGTAGTCTATATCTCGGCATCAATCTCCAGCTCCACTCTTCACTCCTTGCTAAAATATGTTCAAAGCTTTTTTTTTCATCAATCGATGCTGCTGCGGCGATGAGCTGTTTGACAATTAAAAAGACTCTAATTTTGATGGTCTAAACGTAGGAAAACTCATGAAACTTTGCACACATATCAGGCCTGACAAAAAAAAAAAAAAAACGAGGTTGAGCTTGCAAAAAAATGGCTCCGTAGCGACCACTACAAATTTTTAACGAAGCAACCCTGTAAGTCATCTACTGTAAGTCTATAAAAACTGGGAAGCGTATGTAACAGCCCTAAAACCTACAAAAAACGTTTTTCGGAGCATATCATAAACCTAACAGAAGTGCGTCATTTTTCAAAATTAATTTCAAATTTGTCTCCATTTTGGCATTTCATAGAAGTCATATTTTAACAAACTTTCAAATTGGGTGTTTCATCTGCAAAGTTGTTCAAGGCTCTGACACTGCTGAGGCTGCACCGATCTTCCTGTCCGTAAAAAATTGTTAGAAAATCAGTGAAAAAGTGTAGCCTGACTGAAACCAAATCTGGTTTACTGACAGTAATGCGGTCCAAACTCGTACAGGGATGATGCACAAGTCATCATTATAAAGGAAAAAAGTTGAATTCATATTTAATACATTTTATTAGTTAAACATTTCATACCGAGTATATTTACAAAAAGGCACACTCAGAATGTAGCATCAATGGCTATGATGCATTTGTTTTTACAGCAAGGGAACACAAACTGCAAACTGCATTCACATTGAGATCAGTGACACAAACAAACTTTAACAATGAATCAAAAATAGTTTTTCCACATTAATTAGCAGTGAGTTCTGTTTGATTGTTTTTATCGTTGTTTCATAGATGGAAATATTGAAAAAAAAAAGTACAGATCTAGGGTGAGTCCTCTTTAAGGTTTTTAATGAGACAGGACGCACGATAGTTTGTTGTAAATAGTAAATTGTTCACAGATGTTAAGCTTTGCCATCACATCATCCAATGGTATACAGTAAATATAAAAAGTCTACACACCCCTTTTCAAATCGCAGGTTTTTGTGACCTAAAATGAGAGCTTTTCTAGTAGTCTTTTCATTTTATTGCTTTTCAACAGACACCCGAAAGTTTGATGTTGTGAAAGCCTCCTAGAACATCAGAACTTTAGTTGGTGTTATTCAGGGGCACTTTAGATGGTGGCAGTTGTGTGATGACTCCTATTTCCATGAGTTTGAAAGTGAGTGACCATATTTGTACTGATAAGAGGGTGTGCACATGTGTGAGACCACATTATCTCTGTTGAAGTACTTTTACCTCCCCTCTTGAAAACATGTGTTTTTTTATTTTATCTGAGTTGTACAGGTTATCGGTCACATTAATGCTGGGAACAGCTTTGTGATGGATTTGAACAGGGGTGTGTAGACTTCTTATATTCACTGTTTAAGAAATTGGGGAACAATCTGCCATGAGCTTTAATATGAGCTTGACTGACCGTTTGGGAACAAATACTCCAAGTTTCACCTATGTGAGTTGAATACGGGGTGATTTTAGCCATTCTAAAGCATTTAAAGTAGCTTTTTTTTGTGTCATCATATGAGCATACATTAAGAAAATGCATGAAAGCTCTGCCGCTCTCCGTTGAAGATTCTCAGGATGGAATTTAGGATTGAATGCTTCCAGAGCTTAATTGAGCAGACCCGCAGAAAAGAAAAGATCATTTTGGAAATGTAACACGACTTCAGGGTGTGTTGTGGTTGCTTTTCCACGCCATTAACCTGCAGCCAAACAATCAAAGGGAGAGGCAATATGTGATGATGACAATGAAACAGGAAATGGATTTTGTCAACATAGGGAAGTCTCGCTTCCCAGTATATATATGCAATGCTCACACATCAATACACTATTCTTCTATGAAATACAAAACCATTTTTCAATGTTTTGACCATAAGTAATACATTTTCCGTGGATTAGGTATTTTGGTTGCCATCTGCTGCTTTGTTTTTGTTACCGCTCCACCTGATCAGCAAGAACTGCCTGTGGCTCTGAACTGAACTATTCTAGTTGTGTCGATTTTGTCATTCTTTTTCCACAAATGTTGTGCACACAAGTTGGCACGCCATTACATGTGCCATCGGATTACGTGGAAAATAATACAGAAAAGGCCATTTGAAGCCTCAGTGAGGTTGAGCAAGAGGACCTCAGCCTTCTCAGCTGAGGAAGGAGGTCGTTCAGGTTGCATCATACGGTCTCTTTTAGTGTCGTAACAGCTGACGCAGGTCAGTGTGCGTGTGTGTGTGTGTGTGTCGTAACCCATCAGTCACACAGTGAAAACATCTGGCAGATTACTGACTGACGTGTGATAGCTGTTTAAAATATTTTGGCCCTCTTCATATATATATATATATATATATATATATATGTGTGTGGGGGGGGGGGGGGTGTTAATTGTATAGGGGTACTTACTGTCTTTGATCATCCATTGGTCCAGTTCTTCCATCTCCAGCTCCAACACCGAAGGCACGTCTTCTTCAAACATGGGCCTGGACACACAGTACAGCATTTTCACTACCTCGCTGCAAATGTTTAGTTACGGTAAGTTAATTTGAAATGAGTACAAAAGACTAGCTATCGGTCACAAGTCAACATCCATCCTTTTTCTGAGCCGCTTCCCCTCACAAGGTGAGGTACTGGAGCCTATCCCAGCTGTCTTCAGGCAGTAGGCGGGGTACACCTTGAACTGGTTGTCAGCCAATCGCAGGGCACACATAGACGAAAAACCACTCATGCTCACACTCACACCTAGGGACAATTTAGAATGTTCCATTAACCTACCATTAATCTACAATAGCATTGGAATATGGGAGGAAACCAGAGAAAGTCACGCAGGCGCAGAGAGAACATGCAATCTCTACACAGGAAGGCCCTAGCCAGAATCAAACCCTGCACCTCTGAACTGTGAGGCGGACGTGCTAACCAATCGTCCACCATGCCGAATATAATGAGCACATCTGAAGTGAGCTACTAGTTGTGTTAGCTCCTTTTCATAATAAATCCTGATCAAACTTTATCTTTGGACAAAAATGCTATCATGATTTATAAACATATATTACACATTTATTCTTCTATTTTTTCAGTACACCGCATACAGTATGTAGTGCATTTGAAAAAAAAAAAATCATTCTTAATTAGTACTTATTTAGAACGGAATGGATGCATTCACAGGGAATCAAAATGATACTTGTCTTTAAATAATGTTTGGAATTGTTTTCATTAATTTGATTATTTTTTTTAAAGTAGCACTCTAGAATATTGTACAGAGTAAAAAGTAAACAAAACAGAGTAAAAAAGTAATAGAATGTAATTAAATGTTTTGTGCGTCATGAGTTAATGCTACACTACAATCGAATTGATTGTGCTGCTCCTTCAGGTGTGCCCACTTTGGCCACCTCTAGGCAGTAATTAATATTGTTATGCAGACACAATAAAAGAAGAAAAGTCCTTCTTCTGCTATTACCGTAAGCGACTCAGTAAAATGCTGTAAGTTTTTTTGTTGAGGATAAAGAATATATGCCTGTAATGTTATACGATCCTTCTAGATTATTACTATACTGTTTCTCCACAGTTTGTGTTCAAATACCGTTTGCTCGATTGTACCAAATTTTTATGAGTCATTTTCACCTCCATAGATGGATTATGTAATTGTATAAAAAGAAATATATCTAGTATAGTTGAAAAAATAAATTAAATTTAGTTAAAGTACGTACATTGGCACTTTCTCTGTACTGGAGCCATCCAGATATGGATCATCCTTTCTGGCATCTAAAACCCCCCAAACCAAAACAAATAAAATACCATTTAGTGTATTAGTACCAAAAAATTAACTTCCGGTATATACTGCGCGGTTGTAACAATGATCAAAATGCACTTTTCACTGACGAAGAGTACACTCGTACCTCGAACGGCAGCCTCCATTTTGAACCTACGCTTGAGGAAAAATGCAAACATGATAATGGCGATGATGAAGACCACCAGTGCCACCGGGATAAGGATGATGGTGATGCTGAGACCCTCGTCGCTCTGTGGGCTCAACGTCGAGTCCAACAAGTAGAGGTCATCTGTGCTCCCTTCTGACATAATAAAAAGAATTACTACAACACTATTACTTTGTCTTGTAATAATAACAATAGATGATGATGATCAAATAAAAATCATACAATTTTTAATAATAAGGAATAACAATAATAATACAAAATAAATCCCAAAACAAAAACATAAAAAATAAAATACAAAATGTGTATCAAAATATATGTATAAAATGAAAAAATACATACAGATTTATTTATCTATTTCTTTATTTATCAACCCCTACTTATAACAATACAAACCCATATCTAGCTATAATATAGTATATAAGCTTGAATATTCTAAGATAAATATATAAATATGATAAAAATTGAAATAAAACAATGGGCCCTTGGAAGGTGTTAATTAAATTGGTTATTAATTTTATTATTTTTATTGTTGGGGATACCTAATGATGAAGTCAATTTAAAAAAAAAATTGAAAATAAGCAAGTAAAATTTTTATAAATAACAAATATTAATATATGATGAACAAATATAGAATACTATGCAGAAAAATAAAAAATACAAATATCTATACATATAAATAAAAAATGCCATGTAAATTTAAGTTACTTTAATTATTTTATTAGTTATTTAATATTGGTCTTTTGAATAGTAATGATGATGATACTAGGACTGCAATTAATAGCACGACTACTATTAGTACTACAAATAATGTTAATCATCATCATCACCATCATCATCGTAATAATAATTATCATACTAATCACCATAATAATAATAATCAGAATCAGAATCAGAATAATGTTGTACCTGGACTGCCCACTCCTGAGCCAAGATCTTCTGTTTTATCTTCTGGTGCAACCTCTGAGAAGAAGAAGAATACCAAATGTAATTTTCCTACTTTGTACATCCAACTAAACAGAGATGACATGTCGGATCTGATCTGACCTGAATCTGAGACGCCCTCCTGTGTGGGTGAGGGCTCCAATGTTGGGGGGATTTCCGGGCTGGATAATGTGGGCTCTACAAACGATAACAAAAACAAGTTGTTTTGAAGCCATGCATCTATTTATCAAAGTTAACGTCAACGGTTTTGTTGTTTTTAAAATGGTAATAAAATATGTATGCTCAGAAGTTTGACCTAAAGTTTCCGTGTGCTCCACAACTTGTTCTTGGTCTTCTGTCACTTCTTCCGCTAGTTGGCTTTCTTCTTCGATACCCTCATCTTGGCTCGACACTACAACAACAACAACACTCATCAATCACACAGATGACAAAAATCATAAAGGAAGAATTCCAAGGTCTCAAAAAAAGGAAATTCACCCCCCAGATCCAAACATACTAACTTCTTTCCTGCGTTTCAACTCATTTATAAGGCACCATTTTCATCTAGTTGGAGAGGATGACTTTTGGGTTAAATTAATAATTCAAAAAGTCGGGTCCCCCTTTTTTCCCATACTGGGTTATTTTTGACCCAACTGTTATGAGATTGATAGCACAGATTTCACAGCGGATGCCCTTCCTGATGCAATCCACTCATTTTTATTCTAGCTTGACCAGCATTGGCTGGGATTCGGCAATTCGTCTCAGAATTTGACATTACATTCACAGTCCAAAATGGCGCCATCTTTTAGATCTTCATTTTGCCCCAAATACAATCTTCAATCCAATCTGCTTGGTCAAATTAATTACAGATTGATGGTAAAAGACAGTCTCCTTAAAATCCTCTGGGATATGAAAAAATGTATCACATTATGGACCAAACAAGCAAAATCGATCATAAATTCATGAAAATGTTTGTGCATTTTCTACAATGTCAATTTGAAATCATGTTTTGTGGGTGGAAATTAAAACATGTTTTATAATCCAATTCATCGATTAATTGACAAAATAATTGACACGTTAATTATTAAAATAATTGTTAGTTGCAGCCCTGTTCAAAAAAATTGGTATTAATATCAGTATTTGCGAGTGGTGGGAAGACCAATTTCTTAAGTATTACACTTTTTCAGGGAGCTGTACTTCACTTAAGTATCAATTTTGAATTACTCTCTATAGTTCAAACTTATTGTAAAAATTCATAGAAGGGCTGTCAGTAGTACAAAGTACATTTCAGAGTCAATACTTTGTTTTACTTTTAAGTACAAGAGTTGAAAAAGTAATTCTGCTTTTCCCGCTAAGTCTTTTTTTCCACAAGCAACTGTACTTCAACTCAAGTACATAGTGTGAGTACTTTTGTCCCCCCTGGCATTGGCGATACTGCCGAAGTATTTTCACGATGTGGAATCCATACTTTGCAATATCACAGTAGTTTAAGTCACAACATACAGGAACTTACTTACCACTTCCTGTAGAGAGCTTGCCACAAAAATCATAAAGTTTGCAAAAGCACAAGTGGAGGTTTTGTTACCACGACAAACACTTATTTGCACTGAGGCTTTATCATTTACTGTAAAAATGTTACATACAACACGGGGGGAACAATTCTAGGGTGATCCTGTTCCAACTGGATGAAAGAAACAGTCAACGGGTTCAGTAAGAAGTCAACAGAAAGTCTTCAGAGCGTCAGTATTAGACTGGAATTGTGTGGATTTGCTGACACAGCGGAAACAAAGTCCACAGTCCTTACCTGTCCCGGTCCAGGTGCCCGTAAGCAGCCACAATAGGAGCAGGAACAGTGGGGCATTCTGGCGGTGGCCTCTCATGCTGGTAAAAGAAGGCCTAGGGGCGGACATGTTGCCATCGTGTTGTCTTGTGTGTGTCACAGCATCGCAACTTCCTGACAAGTCTGACTTACGTGGATGGGAGAGGAAGAGGAAAAAGAAGAAGAAAGGAGAAAGAGGTAGGACACACCCACCAAGACCAGTCACTCGGGTGTGACGCAACCTTTTTTGTGCTTGTTGCCGCAAGTTTGCCACCGCACGCTTACATTCCTGCTGCAGGCTGTCAGGTATGCAAGAGCGGGAACCTGCATTGTCAACCGTTTCTATGAACTAATTGGTCGCCACAGGGAACCTCATTACACCCAGGCTGTTCCTGTACCTGCATGTTGAATGTTAAGTGTATGAAATATAAGATTCGAGGCCCTGAACTCTCATTCTGAAGCAAAATTCACAGGGGCGCAATTAAATGTGCACCATAAGCCAATTAAAAGTCTTGCTGGTTGTTGCTAGGCAGAATTCTCATCTTAAACCATTTGTGCCCCATAATCCAATGAAAATATTGCAGCCTCGCGTTAATCGGCAGAAATACGCAAATTGGCCCATGAAAATACAGAATGATGACAGGAAGACTTTTTATCAAATATACTTCCACTTTGGGTAGGGTTAGGTAGACTTTAAAACAGAATTCCGGACCCAATACCTCTTTGCTAGGCAGAATTCATCGGGTTCAAATGAACTGCGCCATATAAATCAATGAAAACAATTCTGCCTCTTGTTGCGAGGCAGAATTAATGTAACGCAATTATTTGTGTCCCATAAAGGAATTTATTAGGTTCCAGCCCTTATTGTTTGGAAAAATTCACAGTGGTCAGTTAAACTGTGCCCCATAAACTAATGAATATATTCCAGCTTCTTGCTACTTGTTAAAATTACCGCAATAAGATGATGAAAATACAGAACGATGACAGGAAGTCTCTTAATCAAATACTGTAGACTTAATCTTAGGCTGGCAACATACCAGAATTCCAGGGGCCAAAACCTTGTTGCTAGGCAGAATTCACAGGGCTCAAAATGGCTGTGCCATGTAAAACAATAAAAACATTCCTGCCACTTGTTGCTAGGAAAAATCCACATGGATCAAATCATTTGTGCCCTACGAAATTATACCACCCACTGTTACTCTGCATAAAGAATAAGGCAATGAAAATACTGGGATCAGAATGGAAGTCTGAGATTTATATATAAACCAGTCAATCACTACTTAGCTAGGTTTAGACTATAGGTTTAAGTAGGCTACATAGCAGAACTCCACCACCTGACCTTTTGTTTCTTGGCAGAATTCACATGGCTCGAATAATATTCGATTATCTTTATTTTACATTACTTCTTATGGCAAGAAAACTGTTTCGCATGTATGAATTGGAGAAAATAATTTAAAAAAAGCACAATTTGAAAGATCTGGTGGGGCACTGCTACTAATGAAGGTTAGATGCAGGTTGGGAGACTTTAACAAGAAAAAAAAGATTTTTTATAGTTAAGCATAGTTCATGTTCAATTAAAAAAATAATGTAGTACTTTTAATGAAGGTGGATTAAAGTGAACCACTTTTAGATTTCCATGTCCTACCTTTTTATATTTGAGTGTAAAATAGATGAACTTGAATCATATCTGAGATAACTTCACAGCTGTTTATGCTGGCTGTGTGACAATTATGACGGGGTCAAGCATTTTGTGAAAAAAATTATTCATAATTCTCAGAAGACGTATGAATACCAGGAAGATTTAGCAACATGGACGTAGTTTACTTTAAATTAAATAAATAAATAAATAAAAAGACAAAAAACGACCATCCTATCGAAGAAACAATAAAGAATGTAAACTAAATCTTTTTTGTTGTTGTTGTTTGTTAAGTGTAGAAATATACTATAAATTTAGAATATTTATAAGATGGCTGGCAAAGGTTCTGGGTCATGGATGGATAGGTTATAATTGGCGAAATTAAGTTGTCTTGATATTTGCTATTCACCTGATAACTGACAAATATGCACTGCTTTCATCACTGTAGTGTTGTTTCAAATCTAAATCATGATTGTCATTATTGTATGGATAATTTTAAAGTAACTTTCAGGTGTTTTGTGTCGCTAATTCTTTTCTAATAATTGCATTATAACATGTTGCGTATAGCCGATAAGAATTTTCTAACATTTTTTTAAATGGCCCTACTCCTAGCGCCACTTATTGTTTTTCATTTGATGGTTTTATAGTTATGGCCTTGTTTATGGTGTTTTTCATGAAAATAGGAACTCCGCCGTCAACGGAGGATCCCCTGGCACAAATAACTTTGCTGTCTACTTTTCTTTGTTGTCAGTGTTTTTCATTTTCAAGTCGAAACAATTTTTACAGGGAATATAAAATATTGAATAAATAAAAAACATATATATAATTTAATATACAATTTTAAATTTTCAGTTATTTTATAATAACATATTTAGTGTTTGCATTTTCTCTTAAAAATAGTTAACAACTGTATTTATTTATTTTTACGGACAAGTCCAAAGGCGCATTCAAGCACCAGAACACTTCCCACCGTTTTTGTTTCACTCGAACCCTTTATCAGCAATTTGATTGGAACGTTTCCGCTTCCGGTCTCGCTGTCAACAAACCAACCACGAGTTTTCTACAGCCAAGCTAATGGTTAGACGAACACTCTATTTGCATGAACAACGATACAAATCGGTCAAAATTCAGTAACAAAATGCACATTTAACATACCTGACCGTCCTTCATATATTAATATCGTATTTGTTTTTTTTTTTAGCCAAAGACGCAGAAGAAGGGTAAAGCCCCGGAGAAGGTTGTGCATCCGTACAGTCGGAAAGCAGCCTACATGGCCCGGGAGGAAATACGACTCAAGAAAAAAGAACGGTCGGTTTACGACTCTTCATCGGAATGCTTTAGGGTTAGGTTTAGTATGAAAAACAAAGTATAAATATTTACAGCGTTTTAACATTCAGGTTGCAATGGCGTATATATTGATTAAACTGCATCGCGTTCCGATTTACGACCTGACGCTGTGCCGTTTGGTTTCTGCAGACAAAAAGTTGAAAAAGCTGGTCGTCTGAACAATATTGGTAAATTTCTTCTGGTTGATTTTAATCCGTGTTTGAATTTTTAATTTAGCATACATTTCTTACATTTTTTAATTTAGCATACATTTCCCATTCACAGGTGACAAGCTGTTATGGTTTCAGAGCCAGTTGGACCCAGAAAAGACCACGTACACCACGATGGATGCATGTGACATCATCGAAAGGTGGGCCAGCATCTTAAGTATTTTATTTCTCTCCTGTGCGCCATTAAACTATACAAAAATTAAACGGTTTTGGCGTCATGAACATTCAGTGAGAATTGTGATGTTCCTTCTGGTGCACGCGCCTTGGCCACCAGAGGGCAGTATAAGGCTCAATCCCAAATTCCATCCTACACCAGTCGCGGATGGGGGACGGAATTACAAAATAACGTAAAGACTCTGCTTTGGCAGAGTCAGCATTGATGCAGGCTCAGCCGGAGTGCTGAACAAGGGGGCGGGGCGACAGAGCAGAATTTGGGACATCCTAAACACTTGAACCTACAAGGGGAAAGCTCAATTGAAAGGCACGAGAACAAATGTGGATTGGGCCTAAAACGCACTACACAAGATTGTGTTTGTAAGGCAATAATATTGGTCGTTTTTTTGCAGAGGATAAATAATATACGCCCAAGTATTATTTTGTCCATCTATGTGTGAATGAACCTCTTATTGTTGACTTTAATGACAAAATGGTTTCTCAACACTAATATTCTCATGTTTTATGTTGGACCTGAACACCACTTTGTTTGAGCATCAATCTTTTTTAAAGTGCGTGATAAATAAAGTTAGGTTGTATTTTGTTGCATTGTGTGTGAGCATAAACCAAGTGGACTTTTGTAAGAGTTATTCACTTTGTTTAATACACAATGTGGAATTGTTTTTGTTTCACATTTAGCTTTACATTTAACTTAAACTGGGATTGGCAATAAACAGCATGAAGTTTCACTATCTGACTGCTTGCCATCCAAATGTTTGCTTGTGTCCCAAGACGCCCTTCCCAAAAACAAACTTAAAAAAATCAAGTGAAAGCCTGCATCAGCAAAAACCTGTGAGTGACTGTGCGGGCGATTGTGTGTGTGTTGTAGGTACCTGCAGAGATTCGACGGCGAGCTGGAGCAGATTGAGCTGGTGAATGGCATCAAGGGGCGTCAGGGGCGTGTCCATGGCGCCAGGGAGGACTTCATCAAGCAGACCATTGAGCGCGAGCGGGCGCTGTACCACGGCGCCGGGTTCGGTCCGTGATTTAAATGGACATTTTATCCATATAATGTTGATAATAAGAAATATTGATCGAAATGTTCTTTGTCTTCACAGAGATCCCTGACTTTATCAACACCAAACATCTGAAAACATTCAGGTGAGCTATGTTTTTATAGAACTGATAGCTGTTCTGGGAGCACTGAACAGCTGGACATCTGCATTCCAAAGTTCAGAGAAAGTCAAAATATGCTCACCTTAGAGAGTCATTAAGATATTTCTCACTTTACATTTTAAAAAAACATCAGTAAGAGGGCACCATAAGTTGATGTTCTGGTAAGAACACAGAACAAAGTGATCAGAATATATTACTCCAGTCCTAAAGACTTGACACTGGCTCCCAGTCAGCTGTTGAATAGACTAAAACTCTACTGTTAGTTTATAAATCAATAAGTGGCATAGGTCCCAAATACATGAAAGAAATGTCCTTTGAATATAAAAAAGATGAGGTCTACACACTCGGGTCAATTAGTTGTCGCTCAGACTTCAAAGCAAACATGATGTATCAGCATTTAGCTGTTATACTGCAGACAGATCGGCTTTGCCTTTTTGTCGACTTCGGCAGTACACATGGACTAAATAAAGCAATGTTTCTTTACTACAGGGAATGGACGGGAGATCTGAAGAAACTTCCTAACATTAAACTCAGAAAGGTTTCCTACAAGGACGTAGAAGTCAACGACAAACAGAAGGAAAAGAACAACAAAGAAGAAGAGTTGGGCGATAACGATGAAGAGTTGGACGACAACGATAACGCTGATAACGATGAAGAGTTGGACGAAAAAGCTCTGTTGTCCGACTCTGACTAAGACATTTCTGATCTCTTTCATGAGTCTCAGCAACTTTTTTTTTTTTATCACAAACAAGGTAGACCACTTTGTACACATTTTTCTACACTCTGTTTATTGCACAAATAAGTGTTGTGGCTAAGCTTAATGTCTTTTTATCCAATCCAAAATAGGAAAAAGTGGTGTCATCATGGGTTTTCCAACTTTTTGTGGCATATGGTAAAAAAGTGAAGAGACAGTAAACAGTGACTAACACGTCGTTGCTAGACGTAGCGCGATGGTGAAAGACTGCAATCTGACCTTTGAACTCCACCCCAAAAAAAATCATGTGTTTAAGCTACAAATGGTAGTAATACTTACAAGGGGGAGTTGACTATCCAAGTGGGAACAACTCTCAGAAAATAAACTCACTGAACCAAATGAAATGTATTTTATGTACGTAATTACAGGAGCATGTCAATAAATTACAGTGGTAGAAAATGTCATTTATTTCAGTGGTTCAGTTACAAAACTGAAACTCCTCCTTATATACAAGAAAAGCCAATTCCAACCGTCTATCGACAAAAATGTCATTGTTTGGATTTTTGTTCGCTAAAATTAAAGACAAAATACTGCAGTTCACTATGGAGTCGAATTTGACTTCTTGAATTGAACTTCTCTACTGAGATGAACATTTTTGTTTTCTCATTTATTGAGATGCACCTGTATTTAATGTTGACCAAGTAAGCTGTCAAGTAATTGTACGTTTCAGAAATAACTATTGAGGCGGTGATCCAAATGGTCGCCCCACTGTGAGGCAGTAGAAACCGTGCGACTTAATGCTAATGATGGGACGTAGCACTAATTGATACATCTTTTTTGTTATTGACGACATTATACAATTGGAGTCACTCAGGGGCCACGATTGATTTGTAAAATGGACATCTGAGCCAGGTCACTTGTAGATTAATTTGAAAAAAAGTGTTAGTTTCTTTCAAGAATAATAAATTGACTTATTTTAAACTATCTGGGCTTTATGTCACCATGGGCCGTACTTTTCCCACCCCTGACTCAACTGAATGTATTGACTATTTAGTGCCGTTTGACAAAGTGCATAAAGGGAATGTAAGTGTCAAAAAAGTATGACATATAGTCACTACTCAGCATTTGCAAGTCATTCTGGAGCCAAGACCTCAGCTTTACTCTGTGGTTATCGTGATGGTCCGCTGACTGCTTGCCAGCCTGCCTGCTTGATTGATTGTGTACACCTTTGGAGACACAAACACGCCCAAAGTGAATTGTTAAAGGTTCACAGCAAAAAATCATAAAGGCAACAGTGATTTGCTGAAACAGGTCAGGTAAATTATTTAAAACAAGTGAATACCAGGGTTAATTATACAGCTATTTGAGATTTTTAATTGCAGTTAGTTTTTAAACATAGTTTTGACTTGTGAATTTTAAATTCATTAAGTTTTAATTTGTTTTTAGAGCAGGTTTGTTAGTTTAATAAATTTGTCTAAAAAACTTTGTTTTAGTTTAGGTTTCTTTTAGTCTGAGTTTTATAAACTAACACATTTCACAATACGTATCAATAATTATGCTCAAAGGTGTACTTTTTAAAAGGAAGCCTCAGCACTCACTTTCTGCAGGTGCAAAAAGCAGGATTATAGCGGATGACGAATCATTTTTACCAAGATATATGACGTGCTGAAATACTTTCTGATTTTGTTCTATTGAAATGTACAATGTCTCAAAATAAATAGTGTACCACCATCTAGCCAGATGCAAGAGGGTCATGGATTAGTTGTGGCACACCGCTGGACAACAAAGTGCTCCGGGCACTTCCAGCAAAGTCTTCAGGTCAGGTCACACCAGTATGAAACGTGTTTTTGACACGCAACACTTTCGGCTCGCTCTGACCCAAAGTTTCCGTTTATTATTTTGGCGTGGACAGTGAGATTATTGGTTACAATATTAGGCATCCTCTTTTCTGTGACAGAGTGGCTGCATTGGATGGACGGTCGCATATGGTGCATGCTTGTGTGCAATTTGTTGTCATACCCTTTGTAGGGTCAGACATTAAGCTTTTTTGGCATGTCTATTTATGAAGTTTGAACAGGCCCAGTAAATGTGAGGACGGAAGCGCTTTAAAAGGATGGCGACGGAGGGCGATTATTTTTATGACTAAGGATGAAAGTGTAAGGACAGAAGGGAGCCCAGGTCGTGGACTATGGACGCAGGACGGACCGGCAAATTAGGGTAAAGTGGCCATTTGTGCTAACAAGCAAGAAATCATTAGATACTTTTATCAGTGACTTTATCACTGTTTTAGATGATTTTCACAAGAGATTGCTTTGTTTGATCGCAATATTGAGAGACATGTCTAGTTGACCATGTATTAGAGATGCCGCCACCTTGTGGCGGAATGAGGTATTACCTCTAAATAGCGTGGCTTCTCAAAACATATTTTATGTGGGTTACATATCGATTTGTAGATTTATAAATCGACATTGGACTACGAAAAGGAAAATCGTTACATTTTTATTTTATTCTTTTTAAATGCAGCTCTATTAGCGGAACGTTTATTCACTTTGGTGAGATAATCTTATGAAGACAAAATACTTCTACAAAGACAATATGAAGTTGCTACCTTCAAACCGGATTGTGCCTGGGCGCCACCGTCGCCCCCTCCAAGGACGCGTCTGAATACGGAGGTGCGGTCCCCTCCACGGCCGCCTGGCGCTTCCCGTTGGCAAGTCGGCTCTTGTCGGGGCAGTTCTGCACGGTGATGATTCGGTTGAAGGCCATGAGGCGGCGCCACAGCTGTAGGTACACCTTGCACTGGATGTACATGAAGATAAGGCCCCCGGTGAAGCCGATGGCCACCACGATCAGTTTGGTCCAGAACGGCCACTCCAGGACACCTGGGAGTGGGGGGAACATGATGCAATAGTGTTATTCGGCCTGCAGGGGGTGCCACCATCGCTCACAGGAGTTGGTCGTGATGTGGTGTGCTTACCCTGAGGGGTATAGTACTTCAGGAGAGAAATCCGCCATAATTCCTCTGCAATCAACAGTGTTAATTTCTCTTTTTCCTTTGCACAAGTGACTTCTAATAACTGACGGCTACTTTAATTGGCATGTATCATGGCCACGCCTGCAGGATCCTTATTGGGTTCAACCTGATGTCCGCTTGGTGTCTCCAAAAGATTATACAGATGTGCAGTGGTTCTTTTAGTTCTTAAAATATGGTAGCGTAGTAGGCCCATGTATATATATTTTTTAAAGGCAACCCACTGTAAAACTGTACTTAATAATTCAATGCTGAAATAACAGATCATGATAAATGTTTAAAATGAATGAAAGAATAAGAAGAAAAATGAGACAAAATGAGCCCATAATAAGGTAAGCGCATTTGAATCGTAAATTAGCCAGCTAACGATCTTTTAATAAACCTCTGCCGTTAGCATCCCTCGGCGTCGTCATGCATGGCCGCTTTTTTTTGGAGTGGGGGAGGGGGTTGAGGCTGGAAGGCGAGCCAGATTGCAGCTGGAGGGCCGGCAAAAAAGGGTCATATGCCCAGCTGTGCCGCTTTGGTGGCCTCAGTATTGCATCTCTGCTTTTTGCAGATGATGTGGTACAGTTGGCGGAGCCAGATGAGGTGACTCGGGCATCCCCTGGACGCTTCCCTGGTGAGGTGTTCCGGGCTTGTCCCACTGACAGGAGACCCTGAGGATGACCCAAAACAAGCTGGAGAGACCATGTCTCCCGGCTGGCCTGGGAATCCTTCCGGAAGAGTTGGAAGACGTGGCTGGGGAGAGGGAAGTCTGGATTTCCCTGCTGAAGCTGCTGCCTCTGTGACCCGACCCCGGATAAGCAGATAATGGATGGATGGACAAATCTCAAACAGCCTTTTGACCTTCCTCTACTGCACCGATGTAAAAAAAAAGATGCATTCACCTAGTCAAAGAATTTTTTTTCTTAGAACCTATGCTCTGTTATTTGATGACAATCACGCTCTTTTTGTGTTCAGGCCATAATGTGGCATATTGGTTACAAGGTATGTTGATAGATTGTACCCTACTAGCTTGATAAAGCACTGAGCATTGATCTGGCAAGCGGCCGTGATACATATTGTTATCATAAAGAATATTTAGAAGCAGTCACTAAAACACATCACTTGGTACTATGTTTACATTTGAATTCATTTCTATGGGATGACATTGAAATTTGTGGCATCTACACTATGATACGCACAGCACACCTCAACACAAAAGGAAATAACAACTGATATTAATGTAACGTAATGTGAAAAAAAAAGTTGTCACGTTACAAGACAAAAAGAGTTGTAATGTTGTGAGAGAATAAAATCCATGTGTTTGGTGTAAAATGCCGCATTTATTGTTGTCACATTTGAGCTTTATGCTCAGATTGTGGGCATACACTCACCGGTCACGTGATTACGTCCACCAACATATCCAAGCCCTACCCGGCACAATAGTCAATGTATCAATACACTTTGGTTTTTGCAGGTGTACCTAATTGAGTGTCCGGGAAGTGGATTATTATTATTATTTTTTTATTTTTTTAAATCTGTTTTATATCCAACAAGTAGGGGCGCAGAAAAAAACATGTGGACCTCTAGAGGGCAATGAAATATGTGGATTACATGTTATTTGACTTTCTTAATCCCTTCACACTGATCATTTTCCAAGAACAGTCCGATTTGATGCAGGCCAAGATCATTACTGTGTCTATCAAATGATGAACTGCAAATGTATGTTTGTGTTTTTTTTTTTTTTTTTGCTCCTAGCAAAGCCTTAAATGTATTGGCATCATCGAGTGTAATGTTGGTGCTCTTGTTGGTTCATTGTGAGTTGTGTTTTTCTACATTTGAAATATAAAGGTTAATGACTTAACATTTATGTAACATGCTTGTGCGGATGTCACCACGGTTTGCGCTAGCGTGTTATTTAGTGTCACTATTGTTCAGCCGCATGTGAATGTGATTTGTTTGTGTTGAATAATTTAACTAGTGAATACAGTGGCTTATGTAACATGGGTTCATGATTGTGTACATTCTAGATGTGTAGTGTAGGTGCTTGATGATCCATTCCATTTTATATACTTTACCGCCATTCTTTTTTATTGCTGTCAAATTTGACTCTAACAGTATGCAAAGGTTTATTAATTGCAGCCCAAAGAGATCCAAATGTGTTTTCCAAACCTTACAGAGGCGTGAACCACGACACTCATTTGGACTACTGACCATTCTTGCCAAGTTTGATCTCCTCGGTGGTTCTCTTGACCAGAATGTAGACGGACCACAGCATGCACACGATGGCAATGAGGTGGAACAACACGGAGCAATAGATCTTCCTTCTCTCGCTCTTGGACATGTGCAACTTCTCCCACTGGCCAGAAAATATTACAAATATTTCATCTCGTAAGTGGTTGCTTGTGTTTTTTTTTCTTCAAACAAGCCAAAAACCACTACTTTATAAAACGTTTTTTTATAAACTTTTAATTAGTGTGTCATCATTTAATGCTGCAATTTTTGTGTACCTTGCGTAGCGGTTTCAGTTTGGTCTCCATGATGAAATCAAATTTGCAGAGCTCACAGCAGCGCGTGTCCGAGGATTTGATCCACTGGTAGAGACACGCATGGTGCACGAAGCTCAGGCTGCCCGTACAGTGACACGGCATGATTAGCGGACACTCCTCATCGCCTTCGCAATGGCAGATCCTGCACATAAAAATGCACACTCATTGAGAAAAAAATATATATATCTTTGTGCACACGTCTTTTACCCCTTTCACAGTGAGCTGGTGCGGTACACAGAAGTAGCAATGGTTCTTATCTTAGATTGAGAGAAAACTGGTCCCAGGGAAGGCTTCCATGTTTATTTTACCTCTTTGTTGCCTTGACAAATTTTCTCATAAACTCTTTTATCATCTTAAATCACATCTTGGACACATTTCATTTCAATTTAATTCCACAATAACTTATCGCATTTCAAACATTAACTCGTTTATAATGGGAAAATAATCCTAAACATTTCTGTAAGTATAGTACAAGTATTTTTCTTAATTTGACAAGAACAAAAAAAAACATATTTGCTAATTTAAAATCTTACTTATATTTTTATATATATTTTTTATATTTTCATTTTTTCAGCCAGTAATTTTACTATGATCTTGTCAAGTTGAAAACAAGTAATAATAAAGTAGTCTTTTATTTTAAAAAAATCACAGCATTTTATCTTGTAATTTAATGTTTTTATTCCCCTCCATTTTTTTAATTAAATGAACTTTTTAGTATTTGCAAGATCTGATTCGATTTAAAAAAATAATATATATATATAATATATAATAAATATATATATATAATATATAATAAATAAATTTATATTTTTATTATTATTATAATATTATTTTAATATTATTATATTTTATATATATATATATATATATATGGTAATTTGACAGAAACTTTTCACATTTTTAAAAATTAAAATAACTGACTTCAAGGTGACGTATTAGCATTTTACACTCCATTATTTAAAACAGGGCCAACATGTAAGTGTCTTAGAAAACATGTCTTGCCCGTTTTGTCCCACGCCAGAATGCAGCAATTCATTCCGCCCACTTTACTGCAGTGCCAATGACGAGTCTGACTTTGGTCACCGTAACGACCTGGAGCGGAGTTAGCAATGCAGAGCCCAGAGTATAGTGGGGAGAAAAGGCACCCGTAAAGACGAAGTACTTTTTGAATTAATCTCCCTCATTGTAATGGCATTAACAATTGGAGTGTTGTATGTCTGCCTTTAAGGGGCGTGGTTCAAGTAAACATCTAGAATATGGTCTCCATGTGAGTTTTGGTGTTCTGTAGCTGACCTGGAGTTTTTATCATGTATTTGTGTGTTTGGCCGTTTGTCTCGGCTGCAAGTGTGGCTGACCGTTAGGGATGCCCAGATTTGTCAGTGTGAAAGGGGCTCATGTGAATTTAGACGCAAACACCACGTAACCAGCCAAGTGGTCAACACATACGCTATTGGCGACCCCGTTTGGCGCATCCCATGGGTGTCGCCGCACGGCCCGACTGACCTGCACACCTCCAACTCCGAGTCATCGGAGCAGGCAAGAGGCGGAGCGCCGTTGGCGCCGCAGCGCTTCTGAGGTGTTGGCACTGCCATGTCCCCGTGCCCCGCCCCCTTCTCCTGATACTCTTTAGTGATCAGATCCTCCTCGCCGTCCTCCGACGAGCAGTTGGGCGGACTTGGCTCCTTGTCCATACTGGGCAAGCTTTCCCTCAGCGAGCTGTGCCCGCTGCTACCGCCGCTACTGTTTCCACGTCGATTTTTCACGCCGTCGTCCACCACCAGTGGTTGGTGCGCCTTCCCCTCGTCAGAGCCCACCGACTGCAACTCCATGACCTCCGTCACGTCATCGCGGCTTTTGCTCCGGCTGCGGTGCCGAGTTCGCCTGGACTTCTCCTTGGTCCAGCTGCGGCTCACCGGCTTCTCATCCTCCGAGGTGGAGTCCAGGCAGCGGAAGCGGGCTGGGGCACGCGAGGGGCGCTCTGACCTCGTCTCGCTGCGGTCTTGGTCTTTGGCCTCCACACAGTCAAATGGGCCGAAGCTGTTCCGCTTGCGGCGGTGGCGGCGCTTCACCTGCTTCTTGGGGACCAGGGCCAAAGGACCCCGGTTGGTGCTGGGGATCGTCATGGAAGCGGGGTTGTAGCTGGGAGTGGGCAACTCGGACACATCCTCCTCAACGCGAGTCAGCTGGACGACACTGAACACGCGCGGACACACATGCAAACACACGAACACACAAGATGGATGCTGAGATGAGATGAAAATGATGAAAATCAATGAGGTGACAAATTGAAAATCCATTTAACTTTTTCATAATGCAGAAAAAACATTTTATCTATGATTTTACAATAATTATTATCCATTTAATTGTATTTTTTTTTAATTAAACATGTTTGATGAAAAAAATCCTAAAACATGGCTATCACATTTGATTTAGATGAAGACTGAATTTCTTGAGCAATATCCCTATTTTTCTTATTTTCTAATATGAAAAAAAAATCTGATCATGTGTTTAAATTAATGTATTTGGTAAATTAAAATTAAATAAATTAATAATAATTATCAAATGAGATTCGATAGACTAAAAACTGACTTAGATAATGAGAAACCGTTGAATTATTTGACTATATCTGTCTTTGTATAAAATACCAATTTTACAAAATCCCAAATACAACAAAATGATCAATTAGGTCTTCTATTTATTTGGTACCTAAAAAATAAAGTTAAATTAACTCATTTATGATGTGAAAAACAAAATGTTTCCATGTTGTAAGATGCTTTTTTATTAATAAATATTCTATATGATATTTTTTCAAATTTAATTAGCACTCATGAGAAGCAAAAATGATCGCCATATTATTTGACTTTTTTCACAATTCATGTTTGACAATGATTTCATATTTTGATAAATGGAAAAATTGAATTAGAAATAAAAATATATTATCAAATTTCAAAATTTAAACACAAATGAACTCTTAGAATGCTAAATTATTAAATTTGAGGGATTTTATTAGATATTTAAAACTAGATATTTGGTAATTTGTCAAAATTGTTCTCATTTTGGGAATTAAATTAACTTGAATTTTTTTCACATTTTACTAGATTTTTCCTGTATCTATATAACTCGACAATATTTTTTACATCACTTTTTTCAATTAGAATGATACAATTTGCAACACTGCATGCATATATTTAGGTTTTATCTGAATCTGATACCGGCGGCAGTTTTAACACAAAGATCCCTATGAAGCATGTTTGGATGTGAAGATTGAGCAATTTATGGATCAATAAACACATATATTTGAGATATGGGAGGAAGATGTCGATGATTTAAGCGCAATGGAAAGACATGCATGAGAGGCCGTCAGGGGCAAAATTCAGGATTACCTCATACGCACCCTCGTGAAGTGCGCTGATAGATAATACTAAAACGTTCTCACACACTACTGAAATAATTTCAAGGACGAATATCGATCTATAATGTCTTGTACTTTATGAAAACAGAGTAACAGTGATCAAATAAAATGTATATAAAAAAGAGTTTGCGCCTCATGATTTAATGCTGCAATCCAATTCATTGGGCTGCTCCTTCCGGTGTGGCAACCTTGGCTACTGAACCGGCAGTATCATCCCATGCAGTAATACAAACACTAACGAATTAAAAATGACAACTTCTACTAAAAAAAATAATAAAAATAAAACGAATAAATATAAAAATAAGGAAACAAGAATTCCACTTGTGAAAAAAAATCACTAATACGTGTAATAGATAACCCTGAATATCTTTTGGGGCCCCTCATTGACACAAGACACACACAACACACATTCACGGCCACATGGCTGAGCTCTTTGGGAGGAAGACTTCTTCAGTGTCATATATTTCCCGCCGGGGTCGTTACCATAGGTTGGGCTATTCTTAAAGAGATGGTAAACACCCTACCTGCAAATATCCTGAGAAGACGGGGTGACGGACGTCTTGGAGACGCTTGTCTGTCCCACTGTCGAGTTGCTTGCCTGGAAGTGATCCGTGAAACCATGTGGTCATTTTTAAACTCATTTGATTCCCAATAGTATGATCAAATATTTGTATTTATTTACATAAGCCAAACACCGCGGGAGGTCAAAACCCCAGTGTGGTTACCTTGGAGATGTTGCTGGATCGACTGCCTGAGCGACCGGGTGCCTTGGTGTGAGGGCCCTGAAGCGTAAAGAGGAGAAGAGAGGAAATCATTATGGCGGAATGATGTTTTTCGTGAAAAAGTCACACATGGAGGCTCGACCTCCAATGTTCCAACCATGACAACACAACAGTTCTGAAAAACAATTAGCACATATGAGGAGAATTGGTGCTCAATGCAGGTCTAACACATCACAATATAATACTAAACAATACAACTTTATTTGTAGAGCGCATTTCACAAGAGCTCGAGCTGTAACAAAGCACTTTACATACAGTCTGACATAAAATACGAATAATTCAATAACTGAGACATTGAAAGCAATAAATGAGAACACAAATTAATGATGCTAACACATATACAATTGACGTTAGAAAACAGCAGAACAGTGAACAGTCTCAAGTTGCGTCGAAAGCCGAAGAATAAAAATGTCTCTTCAAACGAGTTTTCAAAGTGGACAGAGAGGGGGCTTGCCTAATATTGAATGCAAGGGCTCCAAAATAGAACCCTGTGGAATACCACACGGCAGAAGGAAAGACGGGGGACTCAGAGCAACCTAGGCGAACATAAAAAGTTCTGCCAGCCAAATTTCGGGCGCTGCCACTGATGCAGACGTGGTGCTGTAAACGAGCCAACAGAATACTGTGGTCCACTAAAATGAACGCTGCAGTTAGATCCAACAAAACAAGACAAACATCGTCACCAGTGTCATTTGCTAAGATGATATTAAAAACCCGTAGCAGGCCTAACTGTGCTACGCATCATCTTGAAACCTCCATGACATTATGATCATCCAAGGAGGTTTTTAACAGCGTGTTCACCACTTTTTCCAGAATTCAGAAATAAAAGGCACCCTGGAAATGGGTCTAAAATTCAAGGCCAGGTTTCTTCAGCAAGGTTTGCACTACAGCATGTTTTAATTGTTGGGGCTCACCACCAGACAGACTGCTGTTGATGATAGCCATAATCAATTCAACAATACTCGGGAGAACCTCCTTAAAGAGCTGAGGGGGAACTGAGTCATAAGGGCAGCCGGATGGCTTAATATGGCAAACCCCATCCTCCAAAAATCACAAGGAAACCGCCTCAAAGGAATCCAACACTACAAGGAACATGTAAAGAATGTGGCGTTCGAAAAGAAAGACCTGGCTGTGGCAACTTTGGACAACTTCTCTTATTAAATGGCTAACTTTTACATTCTTACTTTTGGCTGCATCATTTTTAATGGAGTCACAGAATCCAAAATATTACGGCAAGATGAGTGAGACCAAGAGCTGAGTTTCCGTGTCTGAAGAGGGAACACAAAGCAGAGTCAATGAATCCTAAAAAGTCCTTTGCCAATGATTTTTCAGAACAGAGCACATGAATATTAAAATCCCCCGTATACAGGATGTGATCATATTTCCGCATGATTTCTGCAAGATTTGAAAGGTCATTCAGAAACTCCTTGCTGTGTTTGGGAGGGTGGTAAAATGAGAGCGCGGAGCACTGGAACAACCTCGCCCATTTCACAGAAAATACTTTCAGAGCTGGTGATCATTGTGGCCAATGTACACAGTTTACATTTAAAATGTTTTTTTTAAATAGTCGCCATTCCTCTTCCAGGACCTGAAGTTCTCAGAGCGTCTATGTAAGAACATCCAGACGGTAATAGTTCGGACACGGGAAATGTTCGCCAGGATGTCAGCAGCGTCCTCTCCCAAATAGCTCAAGTTTGACACGGTCGCCGAACACATTGGCGTACTGTAGCCATGGACAGCGCTTTGTTACAGCTCCAGCTGTCGTGAAATGCACGATACAAATAAAGTTGTATTGTATTGTGTTGTACGTTAAATTAGAGAGGTAAGCGGACTTCAGTCATAGACAAAAACTAAAACAAAAAGTAATAACAAAACAAAATAGAATGTTAAAGCATAAAAAAAGCTTATGCATCACAATTTAAAACTACATTCCATTTCAGTGAGCTGCTCCTGGTATTCCCACCTTGGCCACCGGGAGGCAGTACTGTACACTATAGTTGCTAAATTGCTCTAGTTAGTATTATTATTATTATTATTGTTAGTAATATTGCAGAAATCCTTCGCCACTTTGCGCTTCAATTTTTGCGACTTGAGTGTTTTGCAGATTCTTCCAAATTATGCATCAAAGAAAAACAAGAAAAGGAAAACATATAGAAAAATACTTTCAAAATTAATGATAATAAATATGATCATTATTATATAAAAATAATACTATGTAAAATTGTTTTATGTTGAGTGATATAAATGAAATAAAGTTCAGGTTCAGAGACATGAATTTTTTTCGGAAACATCATAGCTATAAATTATAACGTGGTAAAATTCATACTGCGCAAGATTTTATAGGTCAAAATTAAAAACAAAAAAATGAAAATCTCAAAATCCTGAAGTGCTTGAAAAAAAAGTAAAGACCTTTTGAAACCAGTGAGAAAAATGCATTTAGGGATACGTCTGATTAAGACAGACACACACACATTTGCGACTATATGCCAGTGCAATTGGACAAAAAAAAGGACTCCCACGCATGCAGACGAGAGTGCCTCATCTAAGCTGATCAAGGGATTTGCTGCTAGCCTGATTTGCTATTAGCAGCTCTGAGAGTGCCAGTGCGTGTGTGCGCATGTCGAACTGCGCACGTGTGATCATCATCATGAGTCTGGAAATATTATTAAAAGACACTAATTGTTGTTGAATCCATAGTTCACTTATGGTCAACCACTGTTTTGAAATGTAAACCAAAACAAAAACTGGCTTAAGAGGAGGGAAACGACCGTTATTTGGCTTTATTTGGCAAAAAT
This sequence comes from Idiotropiscis lumnitzeri, assembly GCF_059441095.1. Taxonomy (NCBI): domain Eukaryota; kingdom Metazoa; phylum Chordata; class Actinopteri; order Syngnathiformes; family Syngnathidae; genus Idiotropiscis; species Idiotropiscis lumnitzeri. Next base: position 8,270,993 of record NC_142398.1, read on the forward strand.
TAGCGGAAACCGAGCTTTGGTGGTTAGCATTTAGCTGATTTATTGATACTATTGATGCAGATTAGTTGGGCTGATACAAAACAATACATATTAGAATTTTTCCAAAAAATGCATTTAAAAAATGCATTTCTACAGACAGAAGGTCCTGATAGACGCCTGGTACTCTCTGCTGTTAAGTGTACATATATTAGGGCTGCATGATATGAAAAAAAAACATTCGATATGGCTGTTGACTATAGAGATATCAATTTGATTGCAATATTTAACATGTACCTAAAGAAACGACATTTTTATTATCTGATAAAACAAGTACCGTATTTTCCGGACTATAAGCCGCTACTTTTTTCCTAGATTTTGAACCATGCGGCTAATACAAAAGTGCAGTTTTTCTGTGGCTTTTTCTTTCAGCGGTAGTGGCGCTCTATAGTTCAGAAAATATGCTATGTTTTTTTCTCCTAGTTCTATCCTGTTTTAATGAGCAAAGTTGTTGCCGTGTTAAAAGGTACTGTTTTAAGAATCAGTTTCTGTACCTTTATGTGCATTCACGGTACAAAATCGTTCTGTACATACAGTAAACAAGTATTTTACTGTGGCATAAATACAGGTGCACCTTATAGTCGGGAAATTATGGTACATGTTTTTATGCAGCTAAATAAGCAAGCTCAATGTGTTTTTTAATTAATAATAAATTGTAATTAACATAGAGATTGGGTGGCGATGCACATTTACGTGTGCATCTGACTGGTCAAATTCAGATCAAATGATATGAAAATAAGTGCATGTTTTTGCGATATGCATATTACATTGGTCATCGCTTTATGTATACTGTGATACATGTGTGCTTGTTTTCACCATCATGCTGCTATGAAAGGAAGGTTTACATCATATTAAGTAATTGTGTGTATGCAGTTAGTTTACAGCAGAGAAATGAGAGAGCGGCTGTGGTTAACATGACGTTGCATATTTCAAGCAGTTTACGTTGATAAATCGCTTTTTGATGAATCTTTACATCCCTGATACATAGATAGATAGAAGTTCATCACTACTAAGAAGTGGTGTTTTCACTGAGGAGGTGAACGAGGAAAGAAAGCGCTAAGCTAAACCAAAATGCAGTCGGGAAAGAACCAAAATAAGTGCCAAGATGTACACTTGACTTTTGACAGAAGTTTGACTAGTACCGCGTCAGCTATGAACCGAACTGTTGTATTGCAATCGATATGTAGCTCAACATAAAATAAGACAATGGCTCTGTCAGCAATTCAGCAGACTTTCTCAGACCTTAACAGGTAAAGGGATGACGTCATCATGACGAGGCGCTCAACGTGTATTAAATATTTATAATTTTATCAATGTTATTTTCTCTATTTTGCACTACGGAGTACGGAGATTAGAGAGCTATACAATAATAGGTCTATTTTTAATCAATTTAGCTTCGCAAAAGGACAGTTTTTTTATAGACAAGAGTTTACATTTATGTACAAAGAAAATGCAATCAATACAATGTTCTAAAATCCTTCATCCCTAGCGGACACGTGCATGTATATATATATTCATATATATATATATATATATATATATATATATATAGCCGCACTCACACGTATGAAGGACAGTGGATATAGAAAGTCTACACACCTTTGTTCAACCGCAAAAAATAAGTAAAACCACAACCTTTTAGAGAGAGAAGTAAAAAGGCCTTTCATTTCATTATTAATAGTGTGATACAAGGTCTTGGTTGGCTTTATCTAGGACCCTTTTCAATATCACAAAACCTTGCATTTGAACAGAGTATGTAAAAAACAAAAATGAACAAAAATGGTCTCTACGTCACAGGATTTCAAACTATAGGCATATTCAGCATTTGAAAACCAAAAAATGCCATTCATAATCCATGAAATAGCGTTAAATACCTTTATTTAGAAATAAGGTCAAACTAAGCAATTCAAGATGGCATCTAAATAAATGCATTGGGTTTCTACTTTAAACCAGCTACACTATTTAACAAGCTCGTTCTCTTCCAATTCATGCTCCAAAGAACCTGTTCAGTTTGGTCATGTGCTAAAGTGACATCATGCACATAATTTTTGTCTCCACTTTCCAAATGCATGGTAATCGTGATTTAATAATTAGCCACGCAGCTATGGCCTACCTGCCCTTGTGGTGACTCCCACTTGGCTGTGATGCAGGCTGAAGATAGCTGAGTGGAACATGTGCAAGTTACTTGAGGAGGGAGTGGCCCAGGGATTAAGTGGTGTGGCTTGAGAGCCATACTGAATATATTTAGAGATGTACCATGAGGGGCAGTTAACGAAAACTAACGAAAAAAAAAAGTAAAAATAAAAGGCGACAATGGAATAAAATAAAAATAAAAACTGAAACTGCAATTTGGGCAAGTAATGTATTCATAGAGTATTGGGGCTACATTTTAAACATTTATTTTGATATCGCTGTGCTGGTATAAAGAAGAAGGAAGGTCAAATATCTCGTTTGAGAATTTATTTCACAAAACTTAGTGACCTATTTTTTTTATCCTTCACTCGACAAATAATCCATATCGAAAAAGACGAGTAAAACAAATACTAAAACTAATAAAATAAACTAAGCTGAAGCATTTTCCCCAAAACCAAAAGTATTAAAAAGTAATATACCAACTCTCAAAACTAATTAACACTAACAGAAAAAAAATCAAAACTTAAAAACTAACAATAATGAAAAGTCCAAAACTATTACAATCGACTCCGGCATCTCAACTGCTGAAGACGGCCAATGACATCGCACTCTCTCTCTCTCTCTGATATGGCAAAACATGATGATGAGTTTTGTAGACTCCAGGTGTGTCAAAGCACAAAGTAAAAGTAATTCATGTTCATTTTTGACTGCACTTAAGAAAAATAGGAACATCTTTCCAGCCACTTTCACATATGAATTTTTATTCAATTTCTCTTAAAGTGTTCCTTCTGTTTCTATTAAGGTGTCACAGTTCTTCTCGTTAATGTTGATGACTGAGAATTACTTGTTGTTATCAATAAAACATGCCACACATGCCACATCCATTCATACTATGATACTTTTATTTTTCAAAAGGAAAAAAATGTAATTTTAATGAAACCATAGCGTTTGTGAAGTTTACAATATTTGGGGGTCAGCAAGTTTTCTGAATAAGGCCGGAGAGTCAAGGCCAGAACGGTACCAAGATGGCGACCGAAGGGCGGGGGACTGACCGTTAAAAAAAGGGTGGAGTTAGTCAGCTCTGTTCCCACGAACTTAGTACTTACGAGTGTTCTCATTTTGTATTTGTGTGCCCGAAATGTTCTGTTCAATAAGTGGAGGAAATTGCATCACCTACTGCGGCTCTTCTCGGTCACATGCATGAAAATGATAGGGTCTAAATCGTGTTTTTTTGTTGTTGTTTTTTTTAATTCATTCGAGTGGATGCGCACAGTATTTGAAGATTGCGACTAACAAACTTGGGCTCGCTTTTGGCAACACAAAGCAAAGGAAATAAAAATAAAACAACACAATACACGCACAAAAAAAAAGTAATCAAGCATGTGATGGCTCCTAACACACAAACCTGTATACTTTGGTTTAACAATAAAATCATTATTGTTTCTGTATTATTTTATAATGAAGTTTATTTAATCAAATAAATGCATCCCCCAAAGTACCATGAAAAATATTTTTTTACCAAAATATATATTTTTTAATTGATTTGTTTTTTGTAAATAATTTAGGCAATTACTCTTTCAGGCTGGCGACATGCAATTATTCATTTTATAAATATGTTTTGTTTTAACACCTACATTAACTAATGAGACTGGTCAAATTAATCAGAGATACAAGTAAACTTTTCTAGGTGATTTTTTTGTGCTGATTCCAAATCTGCCTTCATTTTCTCTCGAGCACGTCGGATTTTCATAGTAATAATAATATGATAACAATGATCTAATATGTAATACATAGTAAATTGTATTCATTGAAGGTTTGGTTCAGCAACAGGTGGATTTTTATCCTGCCAGTATAGCTATAAATTACAAGGCATGATAAAATCCATATTGCGCAAGATTTTATTGGTCAAAACTAAATAAAAATATAATGTGTTAATGTGTGTTAATAAAGTGATTAAAAAAAGTTGGGCTTTTTAAAATCAATATCAAAAATAGGCTTAGGGCCACATAAAGTCATCTGATTCAAATTTACCGTTCAACATTGTGATTTCATAGGAATAAGAATGAAAAAAAATAAAATTGGAATTAAGTCAATTGAATGTTGTAAAAAAATAAAAATAACAAAAATAAATAAATAAGTTATTCAATGAATACAATAAATATTAGAGGGCAGTTGATAATGTAAATGCTCGATGGCTCACTGAACTGACTTCTCAGCAGATTTCCGAACATGATGGTGTGAACTCCAAGAAGTCTTTAGCATTGGATGTACAAGTCCTGCAGTTATTGTTCATACTGTATGATGCTGATCCATACTCCTAAGAAGTGGGTCAGGACCTTACCTCGTTCCTGTCTTTGGGTCGAGGGGCGCTCTTGCCGTTCTCCCTGGCCGGGACCACCGTGATCTGGTGTACGGGCATGCTGGCGGTTTCCAGGCAACACGCACACACACACGCACACACTCAAGCACACACAGACGTTGCCGTTAGTCCCATGGCATCGCCGCGCCTTCCCGCCCTTCAATGGGCGGCCATCCCGTCGAAGGGGACCGGGCAAGTCCTGCTACACCTTGCGCTTCCCGATCCGGATGGCGGATTTAGATCATGAAGACGGCGGTGAAGATGGTTGGGGGTGAGGTTGTCATGGCGACTGGGAAACTACCCAGCAGCTCCCTCCCGCCCTCCTTCCGTCCGTCCGTCCTTCTCCTCGTGGCCGCCCCTGCTGACAGAGCGAGAGAGAGAGGCAGTAAACAAATAGGAGGTGTGTGTTGGCGTGCTGGATTTTGCCGTCCATGCAGGGTAATAATAGCCATACACTCCGCGAGGGGATTAAAGTTTAGACTAACCTCAATCCACCCCCCTCGCTCTCATCTCGGAGCTAATGGGATTACACGACATGTGCGCGTGGATGCTATAAACACACATACAACAAATGGAACGGACTTGTTGTTTCCTCAAGATAGCTACTTAGCTGATTTAAAAATACTAACGAGTGTGTGTGTGTGTTTGCGTGTGTGTATGTGTGCGTACGTGATGTTCGACCTCAATCCAACCGATACCAGTGATTCTCAAACTTTTTAAACCCAGCACAGTGGTGCCTTAAAATGAACCCCAATTACAAAAAAAAATAAAAAATAATGTCTGTTTTATATTAAAGACAATAGCACTCTATAATATTGTATTTTAAAATGGAATCTAAAAATTCATCATGATTTAATGATTCAATTTGATTCATTGTGCGGCTCCATCTGGTATGCTTGCGTCAGCCACCAGGGAGCAGTAGAAGACCGTCATAGAGAAAAATGACAAATAAGTGAGAGCTGAAGCTGTCAGGAACACCACCCCACCAAAGGGAAGAAAAGACTTCTGAAATTTAAAAACCTCATAAAATAACGCAATATTATGATTGTTTTTTCAGAAAATAAAGAATGTATCGCTAACATCTGGTTGCTATCCCAGCTATCTTCTGGGAGTAGGCAGGGTGCACCCTGAACTGGTTGCCAGCCAATCACAACCATCCGTTCTCGCACTCATACCTAGGGGCAATTTAGTGTGTTCAATCAACCTGCCATGCATGTTTTGGGAATGTGGGAGGAAACCTGAGTAACTGGAGAAAACCCACGCAGGCACAGGGAGAACATACAAACTCCACACAGGAAGATCAGAACCGGAATCGAACCCATGACCTCTGCACTGTGAGGCCATCGCGCTAACCAGTTGTCCACGTGCTGCTCTGACCGAAAGCTCATGTTACAATCGGATAAACGTCACATTTTTCCACAAATCTATACTATTGTTTAGTTCACACCATAACATAACATTTTTGGGGTTATTTGTGCTCTTTGACAATGTAATGTTCACGGTTGAGCAAATTTGCCACTTGTCAGGTCTTCTGAAAAGTGACTATTTTGGAGGTGCAAGAGTTCGGCCAATGCCTAGGATGAGTATTGCTGACTACATGAGTTATTCCACCATGTTTGTTTGCTTCTAACACCATGATTAATCATGATAATCTGAATTTACCCTGTCAATTGTATTTTCCATTCGATAGTGGAAGTCATTCTTAAATTCAGTTACATTTCCCTGGTGTCGGGCCGAAAGCTCATTTGCCACAGTTTGGTAAATTTCACGTTTATTCCATAAATCTATATACTGCTCAGTCCACAAGATGGGTGTTATTCTGACAAATTTTTGATCAACCCAAATGGTTGAAAATGGCTAGCGTTCTTTTACAATATAATGTTATTCCTGGAAAGTGATGATTTTGGACATACAAGTACAGTACTCCATCCGATGCCAGCAATTTGCAAAATGGTTCCAAAAAAAGCATGTGAGGTAGACACAAACGACCAGCAGAGCCCAATACGTAGCCATACTAGAAGTGTTAAAACATACACACAAAGAGTCACAAAGCCAAATCATGAATAATTAGGGTAAACATGATCTGACTTTAACTTGAGAGGCGTAAGCGTGCACTTCACTCCTCATAAGTGTGTGTGTAGGTGTGTGTGTCAGCACTAATGCTGATATAGCCCCCGTGCGGTTATTTACCTGTGTTGGACGATGATGGCGTTCTTGTGGAGTGAGCTAGAGGCGCTGACCGTCGTCCTTTCCCTCATGGTTTTCGGCCTCTTCACCCTCGCCGGAATGATCCACGAGCGTGAGCGACCGACAGGTACGACTTAGGCTGTAATTGGCTGAGAATAGTGATGCAGGGGTAATTTCTAATTTTGATGAATTTTCAAAACAAATTTCCCCAAAACAATTTTCATGCCGTGATTTTGAATGAAATGAATGTGAAATGGGCCATACAGAACTACCATATTTAAATATTCCCAGGGTCTGTTTGTATAGCATTTAGTTTTAAAGAATCATTTTTAAGATCTTTAAACACACATTTGAAATAATAAAAACACATTTAAACACACAGGAGAAGCAAATGATAACACAAAAATATTGTACAGTGTACCATTCCCACTTTGTCTTCAAGGTAATCAATTTACGTTAACAAACGACCCCACACAAAATATGTATATTATCATACCCAAAGATGTACATTATAAAATCAACCAATAGCTGTTGCTTTCTGTAGGCGTACAAGGAAAAAAAAATATTATTTTCAGCAAAAACTAGGTTGGACTTGAAATAATTGTTGGTTTCATTCTTCTTTATACAAAAATACAGTTTTAAACAGAAGTGTGCTGCCATCTAGTGACAAAGAGTGCAACTACACCCAAAATAAAAAGAGAAGTAGAACAAAATATGTTCAAACTGCACAAAAAAAACGAAAAGACATGAGATGACTGTATTTTGTTTTGGCTATCACGTAATATGTCAAAAGTGAAGCACTGAGAATGTTTTTTTGTTGTTTTAACGAAGGGAGCCCCATTTACCGACGCAACGAAGAGCAGATTGTCTAAGGACCAGGACCGCAAGCCTCTCCATATTGAATTTCCTCCTCCTTTTGTGAGCTTGCCGAGATGACATCAAACCCATGGGCGGCTGCATTCACAGTCCACGTGGTTTTCTCCCAGAGAGTGTTTACGTGTGTGTGTGTGTGAGGGAGTGTGTACCTTACGCTAGGATGTCCTCATATTTGCTTCCGGGACTCATGCTGCTCTCCACCTGTGTGTTGGAACATATCATGGAGATTAAAGCTTGCTTTCTACTCATATGTGTGTGAATTCTACACGTTGAGGCTGATATTTTTCTTTTGGTGAGTCCTTTTTCAAAATGTAATACTACTCACATTCCCTTTTTTTTTTTTTTGCTAAACAGGTCACTTCTTATGCAAGCAGATTAGTGATTCTCGGCTCCCTTTTTTTACACAGACAGCCTCTAAAGTTACTGCATTGAAACTAAAGTGCTAGATGTGAAATTGTCTGTTGACTGCGCCTCAGTGCTCGCAAACTAGGGCGGTCAATTGGGGAACTGCCAGGCCTTGACAACTACTTGGGTCGTTTTGTGCGGACTGGACACTATTTTCTGTCCCTTAAACCCAGGTTCCAATGTTTAAATACTTCTTTTGTATCATGTGAAATGTGACATATCGGGTTATGGAACAGCTGTGAGCTCATGGAAGTACCGTTCTCCGGCTTTGAGCTGGCCTTCATCGTGGTGGCCTTTGTGGTCGTCTCGCTCTTCAGCGTGGCTTCCGTCTGCATCCGGCCAGACGAGGGTCTGCAGCCAGGTAAGAGAAGGCAACACACACTTTTGGATGATGTGTACGGGTATGACACATATAAGTAACATTTATAAGGTGTGTGTGTGTGCGGTCATTAGATGAAGGCGTCTACGAAGATGCAAGAGGGAAGCAAAGAGTGATCAGCAGGCTGGCCAAACCGCAGACAAACTGAATGAAGCATGAAAAGACAATAAAGGCAAGGTAACGGCATACTCGCCGGACGTGGGAGATTGTTTTATTTGAATGAATTCTAACTATGGATTGAAAAAGTGATCAAAAATACTGTTAAAATGTAGATTAATAAATTTTCTCCAGAAACGTCAAATAAAGTTGTATTGCATAAAAGTGTGATGTTCTTCAAGAGGATTACACGTTCAATAATCCCAAAGCGCAAAAAAATAAAGTTATTTTCGCATTGGGAAAGCGGGTTAAAATGTATTTGACTGTTGTGTCATTACGACATTCTGCTTAATTACAATAACTGTGGCCCAACGGCCAGGCTCGACAAAAAATATGATTAAATACATGCCAAAAGAATTCGAATATAAAAGTCTCCAGAAGGCTTGAAATGATTTTGTTTCGTTACATTTATTTTGAATTTTATAAACACACACAATAAATATGAATGAATGTGTTTGGGGAAAGCCAGGTGACGTCCCATCTTTAAAACTCCTCTTAAAACTCATTTGTTTTATTTTTTTGTTGTACTGTTGCTGCATGTACAGCACTTTGCATACCGCAGCGCTTGTTTTAAAAAAACTTGATGAATACAGTTGAGTTGAGTTTCTTAAAGCACTTTGTGGGTCCGCAGTGGTCGCCGTGTCTGAGTTGGGCTTTAATAAACCGGGTGACTTTTGGCCTCTGAAGCCCCGGCGTGGTGACATCTTGACTAGGGAGGGATGGGAGGGACTGAAGGTTGGGCCCTTTGTTCAGTTTGCTCCTTGACCTCTGAACCCTTAGTCAGTCAGCCGTCTAGTTACAATAAGGACGGCCAGCATGCGAGTGGCCCGACTTGGCTCTATCGGCTTCTACTTGGCTGAATTTGTGGTGTGATGACCCGTGCGTGTGTGTATTGCACAGGCACGGCTGTTCACGTGCATATGCATCCATCAGGTTTTGGGAGGGTCTCATCGCAGGTAAGGGGGTCTCAAGAGGCATTAAGTAGCAGCCATCTACGGGCCACATTATCACGGACGACCTCATACCATAACAGGGTCACTAGAACTCTTTCAACGACGCGCAGAAGATCACAATCAACTTCCACTCACTGCCGGCCAATGGTGGATGAACACTGCATGAGGACACACGTCCCCTCTGCACTCGTACTGTATGGTGGACACATCCATTTAGATAATAAATTAGGATCTTTCAAATTAGAACAATCACAACAAGCAAACCAAAATAACATTTCCTCTCTTTTACCTCCCTCTTTTTCAAATAAAAATGTTTTTTATGCAATTATGGTTGTTTTAAAGTGCTCTCTCTCTCTCTCTCTCTCTCTCTCTCTCTATTTTTTCTTTTCAAAACTTCTTGAATCATAAAATAAAAGAATAACCACAACAAAAACGCAGAATATAATACTTACTATTACATTATATATATATATATATATATATATATAGCATGACGGGTCGAGTGAGCGACAATTTATTTATTTTTTTGTCAACATTCCGTGTTACAGTTCAGCGCTGTGATTAGGGGCCGCTTCGGGAGCGTCAGTGTCGAATAGCGAGCTTCACGACAACCCGGTTGTCGTGCCTTGGAGAAATTTCAAAGTTGGACTTGGAAAAATCCAGCACGCTCGTACACAACCTCTCTGGGGATATGCAATGCAGAAAATGGATGGATGGATGGAGATATTTAGAAAAATTCAGAGCACCAAAGCTACAGCGAGGAGGCCGACTCCACAGCCAAGTGTGGCCGTACGGGATGCATCATAATCGAAGGAGTGTTGTAGGTGTTGCCCGAGGGGCCTCGCTTATGAGTTAAAAATCTAACGACCTACAAAGAATTAATTTTATGAAAAGTTTCTCTTTTGTGCCTGCGTGGGTTTTCTCCGGGTACTCCAGTTTCCTCTCACATTCATTGATTAAATAATGCAAGATTAATCAGAACACAGTGTTTAGAGTATTAGTGCAGCACAGAACATATTATAAAGAAAACATTTGGGTTGACTTCCCCTTTAATGGCAAAAAAAAAAAAACTAGAACTGATTTGACATGGTCTCCTTTTCATTATATGACAAAAACTTGGGATTTGTAGAGGGGGTGTAGACTTTTTATACCCACGGCAGGTAGTATCAAAGGCAACTGGCGAACACCCGTTGGCGTACCTTGTAAAGGCATTTGGATCTTTATTAGACTGTGGCTAAAGGGCCTCTACGGTTTCTAATGTGATTAGCTGGGCTTTTTCCATTTGGTCCATTATGAAAATAATAACCTGACAAGTGCAATGTTATGAGTCTGTCACACTGATTGAATTCCTAAATCCAGGTCACTGAGTGTGCGTGGGGGTGTGTTTGTGTGTGTGTGTGTGTGTGTGTTTGAGCAGGCTGGGAAATCCCCTGTCACGGCATTTAATCCCCAGCAAGAGCAAATATTACTCCACCAAAAAAAGAAAAAAACGAGTGGGGAGACTTTTTTGTGGGGTGGGGGGAACATACACACACACACACACACCCCCACACACACACACCGCTACATGTATACTTTGTACCAAGCAACACACAACACAGTAAATTGGATACCAGGTGGCTGTGAATGACAATTGAAAGTGCATTACCATATTCAAATGGAGCAAAATAAAACTTCTTTGAAAGACAATGGCCGCTGATATGCAAAGCGCAACACAAGAAACAAACCTAGCCACGGAGAGCGTTTGCCAAGTCCGCCAGGAATCTCGCCCACGTCCACACAGACATTTTTGCAAATACCATAAAGTCATAAAGGCACACAGTCACACAAACACGGACAGGGACAAACACACGCATGTTTGTGTTGTCTTTTGTGTGTTTCTCAAGAGAGATGCTCGTTCAAAGTCTCGGGGAGTGTTTTGCAGGCCTGGCGCTCCATTAGCGTCCTGCTGCTTGCCTTAATCCTCATTCACATGTAATGGGCGACATTTCATCTTAATGTGCTAATTGATTAGCTTCACGCTCAATGGAGGAGTCGCTAACGCCGCACAGGAGACGCCGGCCGGCCGCGCAGACGCGCTAATGAGGCGGCAAGATACAAGACGTAGGCAGCGTTTTACACTTTTCTTTTTGCTATAAGACTCTTCATGAAATTAATTCTATATTTTGTATTGACAGTATGGCGGAAATGTTTCATTTTGTTTCAGATTTGGCCTAAAAAAATTATTTAGGAGATTTTTTCCAAGTTTCATTAAAATATATGTTGCCAACTAGAGATGAGACCTTTTTAAAATTATTTTTCCCCATTTAAAAAAATTACTAACTAACTAACTAACTAACTTCCTAAAATTACCAATATAATAATTTGTTATGTATTCATTTAACCCCTTTATTTATAATCAACCAAAGCATTGCATCTTATAAAATGTTTCTATATTCTAAATATGTATAACTTCAATTTTTTTAAAATATTATTTTGAGATGTTTCATTGCATTATACTGATTACTTTTTTCAATATTTTTCTTTCTTTTCTTTTTTTTTGTTGTTTAAATTATTGATACACATCATCTAGATATACATTCTGCACTGTTTTTGTTTTTTTGGGAAATTCAAGAAAACTGCTGTGCATTTGCAGTTACGCACCTGAGAATTCACCAATTCGCTGTTTTAAAAAAAGATTCTTCAATGATTTCATCCACATTCATAAAGACTTTGCCATTTACGCATAAAAAAACTTAGACAATGGAGCAGACGGACACACAAGACAGGGAGGTGGCCTCAGTGCATCTCTTCATTCAAACACTGTTTGCTTCAAGATCATCTGGCCCCCCCCTCCGCAGATATTTGTGTGGGTGTGGGGGGACTGGCAGCTTTTGAAGGGACCACATGTTAACGAAAAAAAGGTGGCATGTGATAAATCAACAGTACTTCCACTCTGTAAATACTTGCGTGTAAACCCTCGCTGATTCATGATTCACGACTCACAAATATTTCTGTATGTTTGACTTAATTATAATAAATATTAATTTACTACAACTTATGTGTTTTGTTCATATGGAATTATATAAAACTGTGACTATTGATGTGATTTTCCTTTAAATGTTCGCATTAAGCGAGCGGACTATTTTTAGTAATTCACAGTACGAGTGCTGTCATGGAACAAATTAAACGCATATGTCAAGGCACTACTATATGTGGAATTGGGGAATACTCAAATGTACATACGTCTACTCAGTCTACAAATAAGTCTCCTTGTATCCTTGCATCCCTGGATTACATCGCGAATAAAGGCAATTCTAAACCTTAGGCAAGGTGACCGACCATAAGCAATTTTCTTCAGTTCAGTCAGTCAGTTGGCTTTATTTGTTGTATTCGGTATATTTATTCTTTATTCAGTTATGCCGTTTTGAGAAGTTCTGCACTCAAGATATGAAGTACAATCACCATGTATACATATCATTGTTTCAAGAATCATAAATTTCACAATACCGTAATCCAAATGAATTCATTGCTTTTTTTGTCGAAATAAAAAAAAAAAACATGTGACGAGGGCTTTGAAATTAAATAATTGGCTATAAAATGGCAATTGCCATATCGGGAAAAAAAATCGAAAGTAAGATTATTTTTCAAAATTGTTCATTAGTTAACTCTTACTGTATAGCCATCACACACAAAGCGTACGTTCGGCTGTGTGTTTGTGTGTGTTCAAGGGGGCAGTTGCGGGGTCGGGTGGGGGTCTTCCTGTCATTTGAATTACCCTCTACATGTGGGGTCAATATGTCCCATGCTTGTGTGCGTGCGTGTGTGTGAAGAGTTGAAGTGAAGGGTGAGGGGAGAGTGGTGGTCTTGGTTTGGGTAGGGGGGGCGGTTGGAGGGGGCTCCTGGAAAGCCAGTATAAAGGAGGTGGGGGGAGAAGAACCTTTGTCACTTAGCTCTCAAGTCTCTGGAAAAGACTGTGGACACTCTCCAGAGACATCATCCATTTTAGGGGCTTCTCCATTGTCTACCCTGGGAGTGTCTTCTCTTACTGGGCTGAAAAGAACCACAAGAAAGTGTTCAAACCAGGACTCCTCAGACCCAAGATGAGGATTTTCAACTTGCTCTACCTGCTCACGTTGCTGCTGATGCTGTTCGCCACCGTGGTAGTGGAGTCAGCCTCCATCGCTAGACCAAGTAAGAAGAAGAAGAATCCACAACAACTTCCTCAAAGTCAAACTTGATTGAGCGTTAAATATTGAACTATAGTCACTCTCGGTTGGAAAATGACGTGCAAAACCAATAAAAGTAAGAATTAAAAGTCTGTGACTATACCTTGAGACGCGCAGGATTCTTGCAAATATTTGATGCCTTCACATTCCAAAGCCAACATCGTAAATAATACAATCCAGTTGGTGGGGCGAAAATGGTCAGCCTTTTCCACAAGCAATGCGTTAATAAAATAGTTAATAAAGCTATATTTGTTGATACTTACGTTTACGTTGTTAATTGTTTTGTTCAAAGGTTATAAGTTTCTACTTGTAACAGCCTCTAATCATCGCTACTGATTGATGCGTTCATACTTTACTGCCAATGTCGTAAATTATAAAATCCCCTTAAACGACAAAAATATGGGCTTGTCAACAGATATCACACTTTACTAGCTACAAATGTCTATACTAGCAAATATCAACGTTTGACTCGTTATTTTGTTGGCTGGTTAGGTGTGCATTAGATTTCAAATTAATCCCCGCCAATCATTGCAACTGATTGTTGTTGCGTTAAAGCTTTACCGCCAACGTCGTTTTTACTGCAATCTCTTAGGATGGACCGAGTACATACGTGTTTGATAAAAAGTTTTTGAAATAGACAATAGAATTATAGTAAAACAAATGGTAGATAGGTCACAACTTGGCTTTTTAAATAGTTATTTTGGGGTAGTTTGACGTTGACTCTGCCAATCATCTATATGGATCATCGCCAACTTTGTAAATGAGAATTTCCAGCGTGGTGTAAACGAAATGGTTAGTTATACAGATTACGAAACAGGTTAAAACATTAACATAATAACGTAAAAATAAAATAATAATTAAAAAACAGTATAAAAGTAGATTCACGTTTCATTTCGTAATTCGTCTTTTACTCGTCGATGCATCCACTTCTCCCACAAAACGTCGTAAATCGGAAGGTTCTCCACTCGAGAAACTGAAAACTGCATGTGTGGGCACTTTGGATTCGTTTTTACGATTGGCTTTAATTACACACTTAGCTGCACCGCAACAGGTGAGATGTATAAAATGAGCGCTTGGAGGCTTGAGGATCCTCATCAGATGAACACCGCCGCCGGGGGATCACACAACTCGGCGGGTCTCCATTGTCCTATGCTTTTGTTAATCCCGGCGTTAAAATGCCATGCAAATACGCCCCCATGCTTTTATTAAACAAAATGACACGGGAGGAGAATCTAAAAATGCGTATGCCTCCAGGCTTAGGGTTCTCTCACTGCCGGGTATTGGGGGAGGAGGATGAGGAGGGAAGTAGGAAGGGAAGGGAGAGTCATAAAGTCATCTGGCACTTTTTATTCTCTTCCTGGGTTTGGCCGGTAGCTTGTGAACGGTGGGAGCTGAGTGGATTTATTAGGGACGTTTGGGAATAGTCATGCGTTTGGGGGCTGTGCTTCTCTTTATTTCTGAAGTAAGGAGAGAGAGAGAGAGAGAGAGAGAGAGAAGTTTGGGGGGGGGGGCTATTACCAATTGAAGCACACAGTGTAGTCACCTGACGTGATTCGTAAAAGAAAATGGTAATTCCTCCCTCCCCCAGCGAATGTCCTCAAATGCATCGTCATAAAAATCACATAGACTATACAGTAGAGAACATTGAGAACTCTAAATCAACCATTTTCTCTTGCAGATTTCTTGAATGTGAGGAAAAAGTACCACAGACACTTTTGCCTGCATCGACGATGTCTGCCTCTGCACTCCAGAGTCCCTTTCCCGTGATGAGACCACGGAGGACAGGACATCTTGTCAGCTTTTAAGGAAGCCATAGGTGGGCGAACGCATTTATTTATGTTTGATGAATTTGCCCAAAAAGACTGCCTCAAGTCAAATCAACGACTTCCTGTTCAGTTTCCTTTCCAATCCTTGAGACTTTTTCACGTGTCCTGTTATGATAGACATGTCCAAACACTTCTATGTTGATTGCTGGAGCTGATGATGGGGGCTATTTTTTTACCCAAGGTTTCCGGGACTTGTCATAGAGTTCTTCAACCCAATTTCAAGATAAGATGTCCTTTATTAGTCCCACAATGGGGAACTTACTGTTGAATTTGGGGTACTGTATGAGTCCCTGAGATTTTTTTTTTCATGTGTCCTGTTATAAGAGACATGTCCACCCAATTGGTGAAAGTGGGGACGTGGGCTATTTTCTTTCCCAAACTTTAATGTACCCCTTTTCGTTTACCCACAAAATGTCTACTTTCAACCAAAATCACCTATTTCTTGTCCCATTTCCTTTTTCAAGCAGCCTGTTACAGTATAAGTCCACCCAATTCGGCGAAACTTTTGTTAGCAGGGGCAATTTTTTCGAAAACTATCCATGCCACTTTCTTCTCCTGGTTAAAGATTTTTATGACTCACCATGGAGAAGGTCCTCGCAAAATTAGATAAATAAGCCCCCGACACCTGTCCAACCAAATGACCCAAAACTTGAGTCGACGTGTCTTTGATGGGCTCAAGAACCAACTAATTGAACAGGAGGTTATCCATTTTGGTTGCAAGCAGATGCTTGGCACTGGCAAGTTAGAAAAGAAATTAGCCCCAGACACTAATAAAACCCATTGACCCCAAACTGGTCCAAAACCGAACAGGAAGTCGGCCAATGTGATTTGAAGATGTCGTTTAGAGGACTCATACTTTGACAAACTCATACTCGGAAATCATCCCAAATGAACCCCAAACGGAAAGCGCTATCCAAGACAGATGCTAACTTGCCGAGCTTTTTTTGCTGACACTACATAATGTGAGCAGCGCATGGTGTCAAAGTTTGATGATCATTTTGATGGTTGTTCTTGAAAGAGGAGGTGTGAGGGCCCCATAAATCGCAGCTTTCAGATTTAATTTAATTTAAAATAGTTTCCCCCCACCCCTTCTTGTGGGTACCAGAGGCTGCAGGTGGCACTTGAGTAGGTGCGTTTGATTAGTGGCAGAGGTGTGCGGGAGCCCTGGTTGCCATAAATCGGACTAATGACACGAAAGGAGGATTAAAAGCAGCGCAGGAATGCCTGAGCCCCTCGTTTATGTCGAGACAGGCACGCTCATACACCCTGAACATGAGTTTACCTCAGTTGATGTCAGTTGGGGCTCATTATCTGACCACTATTACTTTCCATTGCAGGTTTGACACTCAGGAATGAGAAGGAATACGGTACAGCGACCGTGCACATGTGGGAGGAACAACCAAAGACTCATGATAATAACAACCACAAAATGGGGGGTAACAAGTGACTATCTTGAAAATGTCCGAGCACCTTCATTCATCAATAAGACAAAGAATAAAAAAAAAAAGATAATCTGTATGAAAGAAAACCCAAGGAGTCCGTGCTCCCTGGATTCAACAAGCTGTGTACCAAATAGGTGCTTGCGACTATTTTGTTGACAAATATGTGTGTGTGTGTGTGTATGATATATATATATATATATATATATATATATATATATATATATACATATAATACTGTATATATACGAATAATGCATTGTATGCACTTCAAATGTTTATTGAATACATTTTATTCCTTTTAATAAAAAAATTCAAATATTCAAGTGTATTTTCTACGCATTTGTCACGATGTTTGTCATCTAGATCTGGATAATATAGCCCAAAATGCTAAAATGTATGCCACGGCATGAATAAATTATATATATATATATATATTTACATACACTGTGAGGAAGCTGTCCATTATCCTGTGGAATTAAGCATTTACGTGACAGAATGTCGATCCTTAACATTGACAGGTTTATATTTGCTGCCGGTGTTAAGCATTTATTGAACAAAAAGCATTAATCAAATGAAAATAGAAGTACTGTGCACAGTAATGACAAGTGATTGTGTTTGCTGGTTTTATATTATTCTCATTATTCATAAATTACTTCGTTTAAATGTGTTGAATTCTTTAGACTGTTTATGATCTGCACTCCACATTTGCAACTCACGCACGCACACAGTCAGTCTGCGTATAAAAGTGACAACACTTCACATTCTGCCAAAGACACAACAAAACCGATCAAGCACACTTGCCTCATAGACAGTACGGCCAAAGACGCAACGAATTGGACACGAGACTTGCACAACGGAGTCAATAGGGCCCAATTGAGACAATCACACGAAGACACGACAATTTAAGATCTGAACACATACACACCAAAGACAAGATTGCAGGATGTCAAAATTGGGATAAGTCGTGGGACCAGAAGGGGCCCAATTGTGGGACCTGGCCTCGGACCCCTGAGACGGACGACGATAGGAAGTACGATTTCAACCGTGATGACTATGATAGGAAAACCTGTCTAGTGTGAGGGACTCTCTATATCATGTGAGGTCTGCATTTTGGGCGCAGGTCCTCGGAAGGATAAGAAAAGTAGCTCAGATGTCTGACTAGTTCTATTTCCTGAACCCCAGAGAATTGAAGGGACTATCGGAAAAAATTCAAATCAGTTGAGTCTTTATTTGAACAATTATCTTGTTGAATATAAAAATGAACACTCATTGAGTACATCTAGCTAATTAAGGGTTTATTCAAAAGTAATTAGCATTTGCTTGGTGGCTAAATTTCAACAAAGCATTTGTAAAAAAAAAACATAAAATACAAAAATACAATAGCCGCGGAGCTCAAGGTTAAACATTTATTAACATTGTAAGCGCACAATGATATACAATCTGACAGCACTATTTACATTTTATTCAAAGTCTCCTTAAAAAAGGCAGAGAAGCAGCTTTCCTGGGACGCCACCCACACCCACACCCACTCCCACTCCCACCTGTGACCTGGGACGCCTCTTTAAACGTTGGCCACTTTCAGTGCAGCTACCCCCTCACCACGGAACCACCTTGTCCTATCTGTCTGTTTCAGGTGAGAGGCGAGCAGAGTGCAAGTATGACCTGAATCCGGTCTTGGTCAAGTGGACCGTGTGCTTGGTGGGGGTCCAGAACGGCGGTGAAGTTGCTGTTCAGTGTTGAGCGGTCAGGTTGAGCAGCCTCCTGCTCAGCAAGCTGTTGTGCTGCTTCAGGTACTCGATCAGGTCCGCCTGCTTCTCCACCACTTCTTCAAGGCAGGAACCCTCCCTGAAATGCACCATAGAGCAGGAACTCATCAGAACACAATTCCACAGAAAATTTAAGCAGTTCAAATGAGATATGTTCAGTGCAACAGCCCCCACGCCAAAGGTTCCAAGAATTAAAAAGTTCTTGGATATCTTGAAAGGACAAAACGCCATCACCCCTCCCACTCAGCAGCGTCTTTTGTTAGAACTGATAAATCACCTTAATCACTCTATTAAATTCCAATAAATGATTAATTGGCCGATCAATTAAAAAAAAAAAAAGGTTCCTTAATACTAACGACAATAAAGCATGAATTACAGGCAAAACATTTGACTGTTTTACATTACTTTGCCCTTATATTCTTTAACTTTATAAAGGAGAAAAAATAGCCAAAAATTGTATGTTGCAATGTGCTAATGAGGAAAATAAAAAATGAAAATAAATAAAAGTAAAGGTAAAAGAAAACAATAAAAAACATCTGGCCGATTAATCAGTCAGACTCTACAAGAGATCCAAAAACTTTTGGACGCCCAGTAGCCAAATTCGTTATAGGGCTGTGTAGTTTGTGTTTCAACTGCAAGAACTTTGCTCTGGATCTTTTGAAGAACCTTTGTGTGTTTGGACCACCTGTCTAAATTTAGATCCGATACGATTAACGGCGGCAGAAACGAACCCGGCTAGGAGAATAATATTTTAAAGAGACCCTGAATCGTTTGGCGTGGAAGGTCTGAACACATCAGATTTGAATAGTTTCGATTCCAAGTACAAATAAGTGAGCGCAAAAACCTCCTGGAACCTTCGATGGGAATGAAAGCAAATTTTCACTGATCAGCTGTATTGAATGACCATTTTGAGTTAGGACAGCAACTACACCACTAAACTACTGTCTGGGTTAATGCATTAGGAATGACAGAAGAAGTTTGACAGGTCCCGTTATATTTGTGGTGAGGTCCACAGCTCTGTGCATACAATATATCAGAGGTATTCAATTAAAAGTCACAGAGGTCCAAAATTTCTTCCAATTAAAAGGTCCGAAACAAAGTCCAACTTCCCTTAATTAATGTCTAGCCTATGTTCACATTTTTATATAGTTTCAATATTTAGTCATTTTCAACAGAGCGCACTTATATACTAAATATTTAGCAATGTTCCCATTAAACACCTTTGCCAGTCAAACAAATATAAGGCGTTTATTTCACATTCAAGAAAATGTGGCTCCAGGAACTTAAGTTTGCCCCTTCCAGAAAAAAAACAGTCAAATATCTCCTGCAGAAATATATCAAGTGCTAAGCATTGAGTTAACATCTTATCAGCCTAAAAAAAACGGAAAGCCTAATTATCCAAGTAAAACAGGTCAACATGTTCAGTACACAATCAATAAAAATAATGAAAAACTAATACAAAATGAGCTTTGACACCACCTTTTCTTTTGAATATTTTTTTAACATCTCTTAATGAGAAAAATGAGTTTGTGACTGCCCTGCCAGTGACTTCAATCTGGGTTGGAACGGAGTCAGGGCCATTGGGATTTGGTCGATTATTTCACACATCTGGCCTTTGTTATTTCCTTTAAATAATGTTTGTGCAACCGCATTTAAGCACTCCTTCACAACTTCCCCATCACTGAATGTTTTTTTTATGTTTCCCCAAAATCCACGATACTTTTAGTGAACATTCGTTTGCATGCCGCTGGGCTGTAAACGAAAATGTAAACATCTGTTATACTGCACTCAAAGTTCGATGTTTTTGCGTGCGCTCACCTCAAACTTCAGCGGATAACTTTGCAAAAAAAGGGCGGTGCTTTGTTCCGTAGTGGCGCGTCGCAATGTTGCGACGGTTTCGGAGCATATGATGCACACTGGTTTTGAATCGGCTGCAGCCAGAACAAAACTAAATTTCTCCGTCCATTCATTTAAAACAACACGCATCGACCTCGCTAACTTTTTAGCAAGGCATAGTGTCAGCAGCACTCTCTTCCGGTCTGCTGCGCAATTGGCAGTGGATCGTAAACAAAAGATTTGATTGGCTCAAATCAGTGACGCCTTTTCCGTTTTAACTAGAATTGCAGCGCCAACGTTTGCGAATGCGCCCTGAAAATAAATCATCATAGATTGGTCATGGGTCCGGTCCGAACCATCGCGCGGTCCGGAATAATATCTACTTGGCAGGACAATTGGTAAAAATAGAGGCGGCAAATAACCAAGATTTAGTTTCTTTGGTGTGTGCAATTACATGCTAGGAGGAATGAGGGCAGATTTAAAATTTATTAGCTGAGCCGTTAACCTCAGCGTAAACGAACATGGCGGAGACGGCTTTTACAGTGTCAATAATGTGTGTGCGGCCCCACCTGAATCCCGTCTCTGTGGGCAAGCTTGTGACGCTGAAGTTGTGCGAGTGTTCTTCCTGGCTGACGTCAGGCGCCGGTCGCTCCATGTTGAAGACCATCACTTTGACTAGGGAGAAGCAAAAGCAGAATACATTTTATCACCGGTGACCAATTGTCAGAGGTGGAAGCAAAAATCAAGCCAGGATATGTTTGACTTGAATCACGTTAAATAATCTTACTCATTCACAACATAAAGGGGTGCCTTGACATATTATTTAATGCTGCAATCCAATTGATTGTGCTGCTCCTTCTGGTGTCACTGTCTTGGCCACCGGGAGGCAGTATTCGTACTGTAGATCATGCAGACAAACGAGGAAGAATAGACTTCTCAAATAGTGACTGTAATAGTAGTCATTTTTGTAGAGGATAAAGAATATATGCCTGAGTTGTGTTATATTATGCGTGTTCATGAGTTGCTCGCTGACTTTGATCAAATAGCCATTACTTCTAAAACTGATTAGTGATGCTAATGTTAGCATTTCAGTGGTATTTCATATTTTGTGTGAGCATCAAGCTAAGTGAACTTTTCTCAGGCAAAGCAATGTGGTTGTTTAAAAATACGATCGGTGTAATTCTCTTTATTTTATGTTTAATTTCGACAATAAACTTCAACTTGGAGTGGCGTTACACAGCTTGCGGCCCAACAATCAGAATTTTTTTTTTAATGGCCCCACATCGATATCTAATAACATTTTTGTCCTCTCAATTAAACATATAATCAACGTGAAACTTAGTTTATGTCGGGCCAGCTATAGGTGAGCTAAAATGCTAAATGAATGCATTTAACTCGTTTTCGTGGGTTTTATAGCGATTAATGAAGTTGGCACACTACCTTTGAAAATGTTCAAATGTGAACAGGCAAACCTTGTCAGGTCATGCAGTTCAATTCTAAACCGAGTCAAGTTGAGTCTCATGACTAGCAAGTCAAAGTCAAGTCAAGTCTTCCATAAGTTTTAGGCAAGCAAGACCCAAGTCCTAATATTGTCCTCTGCATTTACTCACAAGACACAAAGACGCAACCTATCAGTGAGAGTTTTCTAGCCGCTGTAACGAGGCAGGTGGGAAAGTGTACAGCCAGTGTTTTCTCTTTTTTTTTTCTTTCCTTTTACAGGCTTCCATTCCCTGGCCGCCCTCTAAACACACACGCACACACACGAGCCGTTATAACCCGCACTTAGCTCTTATGGGCCGCCATATCCTGCACTTAGAGCTCCAATTCTCATGCCCTGAACATACGCCTTTACTCAGGGGGGGGAATGGGTGGGATGGGCCCGGCGGCGAGGTGTGGAGCATCGGGGTGGTCGCCGCAGGCAGAGGCGGAATACGTATGTTACAAAAGTCAAACATTTGGGTTAGAGTGAACCACACATCTTTTAGGTGAGAGTAAATGTAAATTGGACATACCAAAGAGAAGACTGCAGTTAACAACACTTTTGAGTGATTAAAAAAAAAAAAATGCAAAGAATATGAAATGAGACTTCAAATTGGTGACAATTAGCTGCTGTTTTCAAATGTTGTCCATGAATGTGCTGAAAGAAAACCCCGGTGAACTGCCAACTTTTAATCAAATACAACACATCTTTCTAAAGCCAACACATCACGACCTGTTTGAGCAGCTGACATACTTTGGCTTAAAGACTCCTGTGGTTTCAATACATCCCAGCGGGACAATGTGGGGCTTTCATTGTCACGACGAGAACCGCTGGCTACTAGCTAGCTCACAGGCGACTAGGGCCTCCTCATTTCATTTCAGGGAAATTAAATTCCTGCTAGCTGATATACCCACAAGGCTTTGCATATGATCACATTGCTGTTCCTACACTGCACTAGCTTTTCTAGTCTAACGCCGCCCTAACTAGCCTTACATGAACTGATGATGCTGGAAGGTGAAATGTCTTCTAAGACAGACGGAATTGTGATTAATTCGATCAACGAGAAAGTAGACATTGCGGCATCCAGGGAAGCTGCACATAGCTAGTTAGCTAACTGCATCTCCACACCAGAGTTATACATAACGGCGTTTTCAGTTTTTGCACATTTTCAATAAATGACCTTCAGACATGTAGAATCTAAAAGAAATCTCTGAATGGAATTCAATTTACAGGCTCTTTAAACATGAGAACGAGTCTGCTAAAATGACGGCGGCGCAAGTGTCATGGGGGTAGTCTCCCCAGTATTGATAAGACTGGAGCGTCATTAGTCCGAGGAAATTGTCACAGAGATTCTAAAGAGCGCAACCTTTGCTTTGCTCCATTGCAGCATTGACACACAATCCAAAGAAATACTGAGCATTCCTGCATAATGAGGCCCTAAATACGCGTGTGTGTGTGTAAATACATGTGGTATGTGAGAAGCATTTAACAGAGCGCAACACAATAGTTTGATGCTGCTGTTGCATTTATTGACCATTTGTTTGTACAAATGACACAACTCCAGTGCTATTACGTAGACAATAAATACGTTCTAAAAGGTGTTTCAGGTATTGCCAATAAATGTCACTGCTTCCTGAAAAGTCAAACTGTTGGTATGAGCTCTTGATTTGTGAAAACTGCATCTACTGCACAGAATATAAATGGAAAGTAGATTTCTATAATGTGGAGCAGCATGCAGTAAGAACAGGAAGCGGAATAATATGCAACAATTATACAATGATCAACAACATGTGGTTTCATTTCCAACTCATGTGCTGTATGCAAGAAGTATTGCTACTGCATGTGTGGTCATCATGTTCGATGGCAAATGACTATTTTTGCTGCGTTTGATTTTTCACATTCACATCTGTATGCAAAGTATTGTGCGTATATTATGTATATTGAAAATTACAGATGTACGAATGGTCAACAAGCAAGATCAGGTGACGGTATCGTGCTGATATCACCATTATCTATGGTAACGCGCATCTCGGGAGGCTACCGATATCAGCGAGACACTTTAAGGCAAAAAAGACATTGAGTCCTCCTCAGCAGTAGTTGGCGCTCTACTGCGGCAGTTTGATACATTGATGAATTATCATCTACGTCTGATTTTTTTTTTTATCATTGTGTAAATTGAAATTTTATACAGCAAACGTACTAGAGGTATCAGTACTCAAGAGAGAATACTCATACTGGTATCGGTCTGACAAAAAAGTGCTATCGAGCATACTATGTTTTTTTTCCTACATCCATGCTGACTATTTTTGCCTCTTTTGATCATTTTCATGTAGTATAGTGTTCAGTTTGTCAATTTTCCATGAGTAATTTCCAATCCACTGCGGATTATTTCCTTCTCAATGGCTGTTTATTGAATTTTTGTGATTTCAACGCTGCGGACTATTCTCACATTTGCTCACTCTCACCTCTGCATACTCCATAGTACAGTTAGTATTGCTGGTGATTCCATTGACAACTTTTTGTCACATTAAACACTTCTGACTATGCTTGCTGCTGTTCATATTTTACTTTATGAGCAGTATAGTTCATATTTCTGCGATTGGCTGGCAACCAATTCAGCATGTACCCCACCTACAGCCCGAATATAGTTGGGATAGGCTCCTTTGATGACTAAATGCTGAAAGAAAAAGGATGAAACGGTCAAACAGACAGGAGATGCCAGTGATGGATAGACGAATGGTTGGTTGAAAGGAGGTGTTGCATTTTGCGCCTCCATATTATAGTCTCCCCCCCCCCTCTCTCTCTCGCTCTCTCTCTCTCTCCCTCCCTCTCTCCGACTTTGCGTGTGCACGCGTTGCATGCTATCGTCGGCATGTGCCCTGTAGCGCTTTTGCAGCGAAGACATGAGCGAGCGAACCTTTGAAGGCCGAGGAACGGCTTTGATGTGCGTGGAGCACGTGGGCAGCATTCATTTTCAAATGAGAGGTCAGAAACATACAGCAGAGACGTCAAACACACACACAAACTCACACAAACACTCCCACTCACAATCGAGCACGCACTTCAAAGAGAGTAGAATGAGGTCTTCCTGTAAGGACTTCATGGCTGCAGGCTCTCTCTCGATCTTCGACAGAGAACTACACCCACCCTCCTCCAAACAACTTAGCATCTGTCACCTTCACTGTACTTGCCTGCCTGTTCAATGTTTAACTTCATGAACTTCTTTGACTTCATGCTGTTCTCTGACAAGGAGCTGAAAGCTCCTTACTTCCCTAACTGTGTTTCAGCGTCTTTAACTCGGTCGCAAACTGCTGATGTCACTGATCAACAAATGGACAAACACATTTCCTGGTTCAATTAGAATTGGTATTTAAATGCAGTTCACGTTTGGACGTCACATGACCAAGACGATGCCTAACAAATGATAAAGACCACCATGGCGAGGATTCAAACAGAATTTACTCAGAAGGAAGTGGCCACTGTGTCATCATCAGATTGCAACAGAGAGACTGGAAGAGTCACTGAAAGGCAGACAAAGAATGAGGCAATCCATTAAGGGATCAGGGACAACAAGTTGGAGTAGCGATACAGTACTTGTTCCATGGTCACAATAGAGATGAAAAATTCTTGCATCTCAAATCACCTTTCCCCATTGAAATGAATTCAAATGGGCATTGGGTACTCTGACTAACCGAACAGCAAATTTGAACATGTGTTTCTAAATGAATGGCATAAAAAACGCATGCTCAGTGAATTTTTCAAACTCACCTACGACTGTGCGAGCTCCACTGTTCTGGGTTTCCCCCCAAATTTCCCCCCAAAATGCCACTTGTACTGCAAGGGAATTTCTAATCCAAAAAAATGGAGTTGCCTTGGGAGTACAGCGAATCTCTCCTCTAACTTTCTGGCTCTAGAATAATGCTTGGAGTAATGCTGTGCGTCTGTATTCAATTTTATTTTATTTGTATTGATTCATTTACTTATTTTGTGCTTGGCTCTGTGTCATGGCTCACTACACTGATCCGAGCTGGAATGCAGCACAGACTGACCTCATCCACAAACACTGTAAACACTTGGACAATGTGTGGGTGTGTGTGTGTGTGCGTGTGAGGGGGAGGTGGCGGGCGGGCGGGTTCGAGTGGCCGAGGGCTAGCAAGCCTGTGGCTAGGCTAAACACTAATACCTTATCTTCACCTGCATGTATGTGTGTGGGTGGGTTGGTATCTGCCCATCTGTGCCCCGTGGCGGCCCAAATACCCTTTTAATATGTATTTCCTTTCAATACGGCTATCTACCTGATCAATATCCTATCAGGCATTCTCTAACTGCAGTCTTCCTTCAAACACACACACACACCCACCCCCACAAAGTCTTTAAAAAACACTGGTGACTACATTTTTATGATTTAGAAAAAAAAGCTTTTTACGATATAGTCGTTTGTTGGTTTTTTTGGAGGGGGGGTGCTGAAATGGATCAATGTAATTTCCATTCACTTTAATGGGGAAAGCTGATGTGTCAGGTAATGATTTTTTTAAGACAAGGCAACACTTGGTTTAAATTGTGAAAAAGGAGTTGACTGGCCAATGTCATCATTTCTGATTTCCTCTGAAAATGAATCATTTCATTGCATTTAACTGAAAAAAAAAATCATTACAAATGAGCCACAAAGGTTGAAAATGACAATTTCCATGTGGCTACAGTGTTCCTGATCTTTCCAAGGAAGTGCATGGGACAATGGATGGGACCTCATATAACGCTCAGAATGGGGTGTGTGTGCGTGTGTGTGAGATCCAAAGTGAAAAATCAGCAGATAAGTTGCAGGACAGAGAGTGGGAGGGACAGAAGACGGAGCAGAATGCTTGATTGTCATGCTGTCGGGTTTGAAAAGGGCAGGGTGGCTATTGTCATGCCAATGCCCTCTCACATTGTGTGGGGGGTAGTGTGTGTGTGTTTGAGAGTGTGTGTGTTAGTGAGCAATAAAATCTAATAGGGTGTGTCTTTTTTCAAGTGCGGCTTAAGAAAGCCGGTCATTTTGCCCAAATTTTACAACTACAACTTTGTGATCACAAACCCAAACTTTCTTTGTTGTGTTTTTTTAACCACATAAAGCAGGTCTATCACCACAAAAATATATTTACCTGTATAATAGATGAGGCATGGCAATGCCAAAAGTAGCTCCAAGGCCAAGACGCTGATCAGCATGTAGGCGTGCAAAGCAACTGACAGTCTTGCCGCCATGACGACCAACAGCATCACGTTCCCTGCAAGACCACGTGACCAGACTTAGCGTATCATGATCGCATCCTAGTCTCTACCGAATGACATCTCGGGCGTTTACCTGCGGAGTGTATTGTGAGAGGCAGCTGCCTGAGCGTGCTGGTACTTCTGTAGAAGCGCAGGTAGCCTCTGCTGCGGGCCCGGCTGTGGTGGTGCTGGGCGCAGCGGGTGAACACCTGAACTAGCACCCACAGGACTGCTTTGCCAAAGATCACTGCGCTGTCACCCCGCACAGGCTCCAGGATGTCAGAGCAAACTTCCTCCTGGCCGAGCTTCAATACGCACAGCACGGCCACGCACACAGACAGAATCACATACAGCACCTGGAAGAGGCGAATACATTAATTGATATGCCGTCGAGCCATTCTAAAAATATGCGACGTTTATACTTTATAAAAAAAACAACTAAGTTATAACATAATTTAAATGGAATGTAAAGAGGGAAAATGTTAACCTAATGAAGCCTAATAGGTATCGAGTGGAGGATTTGTGGGCTTTGGTCACTAGGGGGCAGTATAGCAGCATAATACAGGAAGTGCTCAATTTACAAACAGTTCCGTTCCTACCTGGCGATGTAACCTGAATTTCCGTGAAAATCGCAATTAACCCATGAATACGCCATCAATTTCTGAGTTAATATACAAATACATGTTTTAAAGTTTATATTAATAAAATAAAATAGATTTAAATAAAAAACAAGTTCCTGTACATACCAAACACTGCTAAGAAGTGGGGCTATCATGTGAAAAAGGGTTTAGTTTAGTGTAAGTGTTCACATTACATTACAAATGCGACCTTGCATATGCATCCCCAGTGACCCAGGTGCAAAAGAGGCAACGTCACTCACAACGTAGTGTTTACAGAATTAAATGTGGTCCAGCGTGTGGGGCATTTCTACAGAGGAGCGATTTGATAGGAGGTAGTAATACAGTATTTGGTGGTAATAATGAGGCAAGGCTTTTCGTCATTGGCGTGCGTAAAAAAAATGTGGCTGAATTATTACAATCAGCATAAATGTACACTTTATACTTCATGTTTGAGCGAGATTAAATTACAGGTAAAGTTAAATATAAAGTCAATACTGTTTCTCCCAGCTGCCAGCACTCTCTGTACATCTCGAGTACATCGTAACCTGAGGACTTCCGGTAATGTAAATATTAACTTACAGTGGACCCTGAGTATTCTCAGGGAATAGGGACCAAAATAATGAAAATCTACGAATAATTGACGAAGATTACCCAAATTGAAGAAAAAAAAAACATTTTATCTCCTAAACAATAATTGAATAAGCCGGGATAAAGCACCAATAATCATTATCCACAAAAAAGTGAGTTGCGCCCTCCTAAAAAAACAAAAATATTTTAAATTAACTTAAAAAAAAACCCCTCTAATACCAATAGTGACTAATATTAGTAATCTTTTACAACGGATAAAGAATACATCTGAGAAAATTGTTGTATGCACTTTTTGTATTTGTTGCTGGACCATTGGTGTTTAAATAAAGGTTTCTAACTAGTAAAACAATGTGAGTTTCATTAGAATGGAGTTTCTTATTATGTGTTAGCCTCACATTAATGGACTTTGTTTTACGTGTAGTTTGACAGTGATCTTATTCACTGGCTGCCAAACTGCTGCTTTTTTGTGAGTTTCGCTGCCACCATCTGGTGCGTGTGTCTCAATTTTTTGCTGACATGTCAAGGGGAAAATAATCTGCAGTGACAACTAATATCTGAAAAAACTTGTAAGGTTGGGTCACTCACAAGTTGACATACCGCTATAGCCAATATAAAGACATTAAATATCGACAACATTTGTACACTGTAAAACTGTGCTTAAAAAATAAGGGGGCAAAGCAAAGAAATTAGTAATTGTTTATTTAATTCAAGCAAAAATGTTGTCGTAATGGGACAGGAAATTTTTACTTCGGAATGTGTGTGTGTGTTTCTGTTCATACATGTATCAGAGACAGCAGGACTGCGTAGCAGGCAGTGGGCACGCTGCGGAACTCTCGCCTGATAGCGGCGTGGAGGGCATCAGCAGAGATGAGCGGCCCATCCACCAGGGAATCCTCCTCGCTGCGCGTCATGTCCACAGAAGACCCTGCGTGCTACAAACGTGACAAAAAATGACTTCACTTCTGCAATATTGGATTTCATATTACACAATATTCCATGAAAAGTGTGTTGATACCTAAAGAAAATTTACAGTCCTGTTAATACTCTAACAGAGGACGATGAAGCCTTTTTTTTGCCTTGCTTTGGGTTCGTAAAAGTGTATGGATACCACAAGATGGCGACAAAGCACTTAATACAGAGATGATCAATATGGCATCAACACCATGCATCCAACATGTAAACAATTATGAAGCCATGTTACATAAACTATTATATTTAGGGGTTCATTTTTTAAATACAAACAAAACACCTTCCCATTAGGCTTATCAATAGTATTAGATAGCAGACGAGCCTTAATAACAATACATGATAGCACACATGGGTACAGTAACCTTGGCCCTTGTTGCCAGGGGCCCCAGCAGGTCTGTAAACTCACTTAGGTGGTAGTTTATACTGGCGTCCAACTTTTATATCTCTCCTCTTATGTAGCTAATAAGCCAAGTATATTAGTTGAGTTTATAAGGAGAGTTTATTCAATTTAATAGTCAATACCATAGACTTTTTGATTTATACTTATGTGTGGTTATTATCGTTTTATTGAGAGCATCCGTGGCACATAGAATGTATTTAAGTTGAAATCAATGTGTCAATCTTCCATGTATAGAGGTAAAAAAAACGACGCTTGTTATGCGGAATGGTTTGTTATCATAACAACACGAAGCATGTTAGCTTCATTGGCTATTACCAACACGCAACTACGAGCTAAAGGACGAACAACTGATACAAATATTGGGTACGTACAGCATAAAAAGCTCCCTCGGACTCCATTTGGTTTTAATACTTGGCTTTTTTTCGAAGAAAGAACGACACATTACAAACTCTTGTCAGGTGGCGGGGAAAAATGCTCAAGTGTGGCGCAAATCCAAGCGATGCTATTTTGGTGCCTCCGATTTCCCGTACGTTCACGTCATATTCACATGACCAACAAGGCGGAAAAACATGAACCAAGTTGGCATCTAATTCCGAACGCTAACGAAAAATTTTAGCTTCGTCTTTAATGACCGAATTTAGCCACAGGATACATCATTTGCGACAGTTAGGGTGACTGTAAACCAAAACCCAGTACCTACCCTACCAAACTGAAACACTCGCCGACATGTGTCTATCACGTGACGCCTTGCGTCTTAGCACTTCCGCTATTTGTATCGTTTCAAAACGCGCCAAATTGTTTTTTTTTTTACTTGTTATTTACAATTATATATACCTAAAGAATCTGCTAAAAAAATAATTATACCCGTAAAATGCATTTGGTGATTATTATACGTCATTAAATTCCAAATGTATCATTGAGCAATATTATTACACTAGGCATTTTTTTATTTTTTTTTGCTATTGATTGGCTTGGAGAATTCACGTGACCTTTTTATAACAGCGTAGCGTCTTTGGCAATGTTTAATTGAATTATTTATTCCACAAATCACGTTACAAACACACCATTATTATTTTATATTGTTATATGATTTGTATATAAGCGGATCAGATAATGGTTGGATGGATATATAAATTGTTTCAGTGAATTTTCAATCAAATATAATAAACTGAATAATGCTTCCTGTCCTGTGAAGTCTTTTTAATATTACGATGTACATATACCTCTCTGTTCTGTACATTTGAATAAAAATAATGAAATGCAAATGTAGCTATTTTTTAATTTATATATTATTAGTTTTCATATTTCTGTTTTTTAATATACACAGTTAAAGTGATTGACAGAAATACACCAGACCTCGATGTAAAGTTGTTACAGTTGACAGACCATTTGAACATATTAAATATATGTTTATCTGCCATCTGTTTTTTTTTTGGGCGCGTGAAAGTAGGGAGGTGGGTCAGAGTGGGAGTGAATTCTAAACACACATTTTATACACACTATGGAGACAATATAATGAACTTTTATGAAATAAATAAATAAATTAATTAATTAATTAAATTAAATATTGATAGATTCATTGCCAACAGCCAGTGGTCAAGGCATTTGCTGAGGGTGACACCCTGTAAAACCGCCTATGATTAACCCATTATTTTGTTACATTTTTAATTATTTCAAATTATTATTTAATTTAAAGTGATTTTTTAAATAAAATATGAAATAATTGTTCCATGTCCAAAACAGTTATTTTTGTTTGAATTTTTTTTCAACCCCTTATTTAGTTCTCTGTTAAATACGTATGGATTGCATTTGATTAATAAAGTTTCTATAAATCTATGAATAAAATGTTAGGGATGTTTCTATCAAAACAAGCCTGAACAAATGAATCAACCAGCCAAGTTTGTCTGTCATTTACGCGCGGGGCAGCCCTCGAACTCCGAGGCGAAGCCAGCGTGTTCGACTGCACACATGGTTTTTATTTGCGTCAGCATAAGCAATTTGAATATGCAATACAGAATGGGAAACTTGACATTTGACTCCATCACACTCTTCCAGCCTATTCTAATGGTTTCAGATTACTAGACATCTTTTGGTGTATGGTGTATTTTCACAAGGCTTGACACATACAAGTTATCTCTCTGGCCATGACGATATTGTTGCTTTAGAGGTACCAAGCCTTGTGCTGAACCTCCCCAAGTCATAAGTTACGGCCTTAGAAGCGAGTGAGTCTCTCTTTATCTGCTAAGGGTCTAAGAGGTCATCAACACCTCAAGGGAGGTGTTCACAGAAAAGGGCTCTGGCGTTGGGGAGTCACATTCGCGAGGAGCCGTACCTGGCACCCATAGGACAGTTCAATTTGAGGCCAGAAAGATACGAATGCATGTGCAACAAAGGGGGCCTGTAAGATTAGTTATAGTTTGAAACTTGCTAAGATGACAAACTAAACAACAAAACTAACAGATGAACATACAAACTTAAATTTCTTTAACATATCCCTCCTGTTTATCAAGTTTCAAATCTCATCATCAAAGGCTGTCGCTTGAGGGGGGAGAAAAACTACCCAAAAACTCCAAAGCTCCAGAGAAAAAGGGTAGAAACCCATGCCCCAAGCGAAAAGCCCAAAAATAATAACAAGTAAAAGTTAATAAGGCAAAGCTAAAGCTGTTTTTGGTCCAATACATGTATGTACAAAATAAACCCAGAACATCAAACATTCACAACTGCAACGCTTTTCTGTGAAGTCATCAAAAAGGGTTCACATATCAGTAAAGTCCTCATCATTTTCGGAGTCAGTATACATAGGTTGGTGTTCGGACAGGGCTACAGAAACCTGAGCAGCTACCTTCAATTCCATAGTATTCATGACTTTGGAAATACAAATTTTATTATGCCAATTTAGTGCTCCTTGATTTCTTTTTATTTTTTATCAGTAATCACCATCAACAGAAGTGATATAATTTGACCAGGACCTCCAATTTATATTGTCGCCATGAGCACTCATTAGATAAAACCAATAACCTCGCCACTGACTCATGTCAGTTATTTCGGTATATTGTTCTTCTAGTGTAACCCTTCCTGAATAATCTGGTATTGCTGAGACTTTTTCAAACTGGGTTCGGCGGGCCTGCAATTGATTCAGAGGAATGGTAATGGCCTACTCTTGTGAAAGAGAGGTTACATTAATCAGTGTCCCTGAGTCTTTTGTCAGAAGCTGCAGGTTTTTCGACATGAGTGTAGACAGCAGTCTGCGGCTGTGCAACTTGGATGCGTCGATGTCGTCCTGGTCTCGAGGTCGTGCGCTGATTTCCACCAGGCACAGCCCTGCAAGGAAGTAGATGATGCATCTGGTCGACAGGGCTGTGCCCAGTCGCCGTTCGGCGGCTCGCTCCATCTTTCCGAGAGGGGTGTGTTTGCCACGGAAAACCCTCTTTCCAAGAGGGGTGTGTTTGCCACGGAAAACCCTCTTTCCAACTGTGGTCTTTCGTCGGTACACTGAGAGTGTACGTGGTGGAGATCCTACCCGGAGGGACCAGCGTCGCTCGGCCTGTCAGCAGGGAACCGGAGAAGCTTGCACTGCGACTGGTGGATCCAGCCGCCACGCCCCTCAACTTTTGCTGCCGTCGGGGTCACTGCAATCACCTGATGAGGGCCGTCCCAGCGTTCACTGTCCCAACGAGGTCGTTTCAGCACCTTGAGGAAGAGTTGGTCTCCCACATGGACGTGGTTTATCTGTGGATCAAAACACACTGGCCAGTAATTGTGGTCAAACATGTCTTTCATGTGGACTGGGACAGATGTGCCAGTCGCTGGTGGTTCTGGTGAACCTGAGAGTCTATGTGTGAGGCCATATAGGATAAAAAGGGGATAGTGTCCTTCCTTCGGCTGTCACTATCCTCATTGCTGTGATTGAAACACAGTCTGGCCATTGTCTCTTTTTTTTTCTTTGTCTTGATAAGTCAGTTCCATTCGTGCGTTCCACAAGTCCTGCAGACTGTATGCAAAATGACGCTTTGAGTCAATTTTGCAACAACTGTCCCACTTGTTACAAACATTATTCACAAAATGCATCATTTTCACTTTAAATCACTCTTGAAATTCCAAATGTCAGGATAATTCGATTACACAACTCTTTTTCCAACTGTTTTAACATCATCATGTGTTGTTGGAAACAACGTAATCCATTTTGAAAACACATTAATTATAACCAAACAATATTGCAACCCAAACAACTAACACTTTGTCTAAAAAAAAGTTTTTTGTTGAAGTCTATATGTGGGAACAATTTCATATCATACTTCCCCCTGTTGACACACGACTATCTGCTCGTGTGTCAATCATCTTATTCCTCTAATCAATGAATTAGGCAGCCAGGATTTGCCATCTGCCAATTTGCTGATCCTGTCCTCAGCAATGTTTGCACCTTTGTTTTCTCCCAACGGTGCATTCAATTAGTGGTGTATTTTTTCCTGGCGTGAGATCAAATTGTCAAGTTGATTTGCTGCGTGTGTGTGTGTGTGTGCATTACCCCTTGCTGCATTGTCAGCGAGGCAGTATTCAATTGTAATCGTGTCATTTTCTGTTCAGAGAATTTTGCGTTTACAAATACTTATTTAGACGTGCTTTATGCACAACTTTTCTTTCATCTTCTGTGATTTTTTAAAGCGCCGTTTGCCCAATGTCGACAGAACACATAAACATTTGTCAGTCCACATTGTAACCATACAACTCATACAAAATGGAAAACCCCAAATCTTAATTAGCTCACAACCGCCTACGCTCTTCCTGCTTATCCGAACAATTTCTCTTTTACAAGTTATCTGCTGGTATCAGACTACTAATACTCCCATCGCATAAAAGTCAGCGTGATTTCTTCCTACAACCTTGGTTCTCAGTCACTTTCTTATCAGTCTGAAAGCGCACCTGGTCTGTGTTACAAGTCTGATTTCCTCCAGTCGGGAGGAAAAAGGAAAAAGAATGTCAAAAAACAAGAGGTCAAGTCGGGGGTTCGTGATAATTTGGAGCGGCTCCACAGTCGTGTGATGCCTTCTAATGGTGCGGAAAACAAAATGACGCTGGGCTGAAATGCATCGCACCTTATTAGCGTAATATCCCTGTGACAATTAAGTCGCTGTGCAATGTGAATGTCGTGTGATGGAATGTCATTTTTTTTTATTCCTTAAAGCAGCAGTGAAAACTGCTTGATCTGATTGTTGTGACTAATATGCAAGTGATTTCATGAGCCCTACGCGTCTGCAGCCACACAAGGTCATGAAACCATTTTTTGAAGTCACTGTTTGCTCAAATGGCTCATAGTAATTTGGTAGTGCTAATACATCTTAATCAATGAGTTCACGCTTGACAAGTTCAAAAGCTTGTCAGCCTCAAGTGTTCAAACATTTTTTTTTTTCTTCTCAAATGTCATTGGCTTGTCATAAATGATGTCCAGCAATGGTCGTGTGATTTCTCAGTAATTCGCAATCCATGCCTGGCAATAGTTGCATACACCTATAAAGGTCATTATTTACTTCTTTGTTATTGGTTTTAGGGCTCGGGCAACGACTTCTTTTTCCTTGTCCCCAAAAATGCGCCCCTTTTCAGTTAAAATGCGGCCTAAATATGTGACTTCCTTTTTTAACAGCTGCATCTTATCTTTAGTTCAGATTATATCGTCGGTTCAATTTGATGACACATTAAGTAATTCTCGTGGTCAAACGTATGTTTAATATCTTCCTCGATGTCTTCCCCGCTGTCATTGTCAGAGGAGGAATCCAGAGGTTTGGACATTAACTCGCAGTCCGAAGCCCCTCTGGGGTCCCGGCCTAGTCATTCATCATCAGGTGACTCGTCAACACGGCGTCGACTAGGCTTAACTTTTCCCCCACAATGACGAGCAAGATGACCTTTTTTTCCGCAATTGAAACACTTGCCTTCCTTGAACCACTGTTGATGTTTGGGTGACAATTTGGACAAGTCAACTGGACTTCTTTTTTTGTATTTTTGTCCACGTAATTCTTCTTTGTTATCACGACTCGGTCCCGAAAAATTTATGTTTTTATCAAGACGTTCAGTTTTTTTCTTTTCCTGTTCGACACGTTCATTATTTTCTGCATAATTTAGGATTTTCTTTTCCATTTTACAAGCTGGCCAATTTAAATTATGTTGTTCTATTCGAAAAAACCTGTGATTTTCTTTTCCTTTTTCACCTAATCACAAATTTCTTATCACAAAAGTGAACTTGTTAATTCTATTTTATTTCCAATTTTTCCGAATCTTTTGACTCATTTCACTTTAACCAATTTTTCCTTAAAGTGGACAAGTGCCCATTAATGTTATTGTAGTTTCTAATTCCTTCTATGCTTTAATGAAATTTATAGCCCTTCTAACTAAATTTCCATTTTTTTTCCTGTGTCATTTTCCATTTCTGTTCTACTTTGATCCAAAAATTATCAACTGAAATATGAAATATAAACTCTTTCTTCAATTTACCAAAAAGCAGGATCTAATTTCTATCCTCCTTCTCTCATTCAAATGACACAGCCTTCAATCACTAAACTCTCTCTCTCTTTCCTTCTCCGCACCTGGGACCTCTCCACAGGCTGCTCCTTCTGCACGCCCCTGATTTATGACCACCCCTCCTCTTTGCCTCCTGCAAAGGCTTTTCTTTTCCCAATTTCCAAATTCACTGTAGTTTTTCCACAACCACTCAAAGCTACCAATGTGTTGAATTAAAAATGTCAAAATCAGGAAACACCGATGCTTTTGCAAAGATTCCTCATGTTCACTTTCAAAACCTTCATTCAATCTTTCATAACACCTACTTCTCTCCTTCAACTCATGCAACCAACTCAGTGTTCTGCGTACCTCAACCACATAGGCTCTAATTTTGTTACTCTCTACAGTTTTCCACTTGCAAATCTGACTATGACACCTTTCTCACTTGCCCTATCATTTGGACTTCATCAGTCCTTTCTATGGAACATTAATTGTTCCTTTCCCTTTTCTACACATTCTTTTTCTTTTCTTATTAACTTCCAATCTCTACACTGCAAAGTTTCCCTAACTTTACTATACTACCGAATACCTCAATTTTAGAAAATTGGAGCAGTTTGTCAACACCTAGGGTGTTCTAAAAACTGGTTTCTCATCAGTAGGACAGCAACTCAATTTTCCTGTTGTGGCAATTCTCACTTCAACTTTTTCAGGTGGAGATTTCTTGTCTATTACATCCACAACAGTCCGCTGTTTATAATCCTACTGTATTACATGGGATTAAATACCAAATGGTATTTGTAATCCCCAATCACACCATTCACTCACTTTGCATACAGTTTTTTTTTTCAAACATTCACAAACAAAATGATCTACTCACCCCACACACTCGCACACACTCCAGCTCACTGACTCAACCCCCTTTCTCTTCTTCGTTCTCACACACACACATAGTCAGACACAGACATATACACGGGCCCACAAAACAACACACACGGTTCTCAACATTGAACAGCTAGAAACGAGAAGCTAATCAATATTTTTCAATTTCAGCTAACCTACATTTTTCCTTTATTTCAAATTCGGAAGGTTGACAGTTAATTTCCTTCATCAATTTTGCCGCCATTTCTGACGGTCTTAATTATTCTTGATGTCTAGTTATGGTTCCTCGGTGTTGAGAAAAATTCAAATTGCCTGACTTTGGGTCGAATACCAAGCTTCTACTCCCAATTTGGAGCGGGTATTCCTGGGTGTTTTTACTCACAACCCTCGGTCAGTTTTAGTTTTCTCAAACGTTGGACATTCATACAATACACATACACACTCACAGATTGATCAGTTCTGTGTCTGTGAAAATAGATAAACTATTTTCGTCTTCTATAAATAAACGTTGTACTATCACTTCCAAATATAGTAATAATTACATCTGTACTCTACCAGAAATAAGAACCCCTAAATCTGCCTTCCAGAAAAAACAACAGTTAATTCTGTACTATCCGAGCAGATATAATCAACTACACTTGTACTCTCTACCAGACAAGGAATGCCTTAATCTGCCTTCCAGAAAAAAAACAACAGTTAATTCTGTACTATCCGAGTCTTCCAACAAGCCTTCCAAAATAGCAAAGTTAAATCTGTATTTCTTCCAGAAAATAACGAAGCTAAGATGTACTATCTCTTCGGGTAAAGGAACTCCCTGAAACCCACTATCCTTCAAAAACCTGAAAACTCAAGTTTTTTACTATCTGTTGTATACAACCACTGACCTGTGACAATCTCTTCGCTGGTCGAGACACTCGCGGTTCATGGATGAAGTCTGTGTTCTCTCCGGTGGAGGATGGCCGAGGACTGGCCTCCTGGAAGAGAGGACTTTTCACGATGGCGCCATTTTCAGTCGTCGTCAATCGTCCACCGCAGATCACACGTTTTCATCCGGCATTCGAAGGACCAAGTAATGTTAGGGATGTTTCTATCAAAACAAGCCTGAACAAATGAATCAACCAGCCAAGTTTGTCTGTCATTTACGCGCGGGGCAGCCCTCGAACTCCGAGGCGAAGCCAGCGTGTTCGACTGCACACATGGTTTTTATTTGCGTCAGCATAAGCAATTTGAATATGCAATACAGAATGGGAAACTTGACATTTGACTCCATCACACTCTTCCAGCCTATTCTAATGGTTTCAGATTACTAGACATCTTTTGGTGTATGGTGTATTTTCACAAGGCTTGACACATACAAGTTATCTCTCTGGCCATGACGATATTGTTGCTTTAGAGGTACCAAGCCTTGTGCTGAACCTCCCCAAGTCATAAGTTACGGCCTTAGAAGCGAGTGAGTCTCTCTTTATCTGCTAAGGGTCTAAGAGGTCATCAACACCTCAAGGGAGGTGTTCACAGAAAAGGGCTCTGGCGTTGGGGAGTCACATTCGCGAGGAGCCGTACCTGGCACCCATAGGACAGTTCAATTTGAGGCCAGAAAGATACGAATGCATGTGCAACAAAGGGGGCCTGTAAGATTAGTTATAGTTTGAAACTTGCTAAGATGACAAACTAAACAACAAAACTAACAGATGAACATACAAACTTAAATTTCTTTAACATAAAACCATAAAATTCTCCAGAAAACATTACCTCAACTCAACTTTATTCATGGAGCACGCTAAAAACAACCAGAGCCCCATATAAAAGCGCTGTACATAAAAAATCAGACATAAAAAAACAAAAAAACAGCCATTTTCGACAGTTTTATTGACAAACATACAGTGGCTATAAAACACGTTGAACAAAGCATTCTTCGGCCAGAAAGAAACGAGAAGTTCAACGTTTGAGGAGGCCAGTGGCAACACTTGTGTTGAACCCTGAATGACAGGATGTTGTGAAATGACGCTAAAAAGAGGAAAGCAGCAGGAATAACGTACGTGTCATTGGTTTAAGCTCTATAAGAGAGAAACGGTATGCGCAAGAGGCTGATCCGCATATTTTACTTGCTGGTATGGAATTTCACTTCATGTCACATCTCACACACACATTTGGAGGTTCATGTGTAATAGCCCCCACACACACTGAATTAAGGCACTGGTGGAAACAGCATAAAGGGAAAGGAGTTCCAAGCCAACATGCAAGTGGACAAAGACGTACAACAAACTTAAATGTTGGAGAACTGTATGTCAAACGCATACTTGCAATAACCAATGTTCATGCAAAAGTGTAAAAACAAAGAAGGAGGAAAAGGTAAGGCATTAAAACGGTCACGCTACCTATGTAAAATAGAGCTGTGTTATAGTCTTGTGGTGTACTGTATGCTGTATATTATTCCAGTTGCAGTTCAGTGACCCCGTGATATATATCTGGTATGTGTTATGGATTTTTACAGTACATAGTCCATTCCAGCCTCCCCCCACGAAAAACGGATGTAATGCATATTATTTAATGAAGCAAAATAGCGCTCTATCATACTGTACTTTACATAAACAGAAAAATTAAATAATTGAATAGAATTAGAAAGAATTACTGGTAAACACCTTGGCTACATGGGGGCAGTAGAAGATAGACAGCCTCGCTACAACAGCCAATCATATTGGAGCAGGGCATGTCTTGCATATTCATAATTGATGCGTTTAATAACTTTAAAGAATGTGGGGGGTGGGGGGTGGCGGTAAACATTTTACGGGCTCGCTATATTGCTGATTTGTACATATTTGCAGATGGGTATGGAAAGTATGGCCCGCAATAAACGGGGGTTCATTGTATTATTATTCCAGTTGATGTATTGTGCTTGTCTAGTCATAAATATGCTGTTCATGCTTACAAACACACTGTGGATGCGCAGTATGTTTAGATATTTGAATAAAGTTATGAGGGTTGGGGTCAGGTTCAGATCATCATAGAGTGGTTGGTTGTCCTCGGCCTGTGAAAAATAAAGATAAACAAAATTAGATAGCAGGCAGATCAAATTGTGGCCACACCTTTTATAACCACACAGACAACAGCTGAACTTTATTTGGGGTTAATCACAGAGACTTTAAATAGCGGCAGCTGTGCGCTAACTCCATTTAACAAGCGCTTGAATGTGATTGCAGCCACATTCTCAGTGATATACATTTGTGTTTTCACTTCACATTGTCCTACCGAAAGCTTTTTTGAAAGTCATGTTAATTTCGAAATTGAAAATTTTATCTTGGTCTAATTTTTTTATACTGGATATAACAAAAATAGGGGTGTACAGACTTTGTAAATCCTCTGGCAAAGTTAGCACTGGAAATTTACTCAATGAGTGAATGATGGTATTTGTCATAATTAGGAGTTTGATATCTTGTAACAGTCAACATTTTTAAAATAAAAAAAAAGTGTGTCACAGTATCTTGTGAAATTTTATATTTCCAATATATTTTAAATATACAAAAATTGTGTGATACCCTGTAGCATTCACCTTTTTTCTATTTATTTGGAATAAAATGTATAAATACGCATATATTCAACTTCTAAAAAAATTGTAAACAATAAATCATTGTAATATTCAACAGTTATTTAGATTTAAAAATATATATGTTAGGAGCTTTAAAACTTAAAATATTTTTTTAAATAAAAATGAATGGTCACATTTCTTTTTACTTCATTTATTTTTTCAAATTACATATTTTATTAATTATAATTATACTAGTTATAATAATTATTCATGTTACATGTATTTTTTAAATAAATAAATGTAAAAATTAAAACATATATGTTTTAAAAATTGTGATTATTATTGTTTTAACACGTATGTTTCCAAAATTACATCACACAATACATTACAATAAAAAAATATTGAATAAGTAATTTTGTATAAAATAGAAAAATTGTGCCATATCTGGTAAGATTCAACATTATTTGACACAATTTCAAATAAATAAATAGTGTGACATCTTGTTGAATTCATAAATTTCAACAAGTGAGTTGAGTTCACTGCTCCCAGACAGCAACGGTGACGGTGGGCAAGTGAAGTTTGCTGCTGCCCTGTAGTGGAGGAATAATACATACACTAACTATCCTCTTGTATATTCCCACCTTGAGCTGCCAGGTAGCAATGGTGACAGCTCAGCAGGCCATCACGGATCCTCACGTCTGTCCCAGTGGTGGCGTCGCCTAGCTGCCCCTCACACAGGCCGCACTGGACACAATTTAACAGTAACAGTAAATGCCATGCACGGTAAGGCAAGGATGGAAGCGCTTTAAGGGGACAAAGACAGATATATCTATATATATATATATATATATATATATACACGCACACACACCTTAAAACACTGCATGTGGAAGAAAAGTCCGAGTGTTTCGATGATCATCGCCGCTCCTTTTCCTAGCGGCTGAGAACAACCGGAGCAATGCTTCTTCTTGCTAACGCACCTGCAGTTTGAAACACAAACACACAAGCATTTACTTAGATACTCAACAATTTCTAAATTCTGCTTTCTATGCGATTAAACTGAAATTAAATTTGAATTAATATATGTAAAGTAACAACTATAATAATAAAATATTTTTGTCCTACTATAATGTGTCATGTTTTGTACA
Source organism: Idiotropiscis lumnitzeri (assembly GCF_059441095.1). NCBI lineage: Eukaryota > Metazoa > Chordata > Actinopteri > Syngnathiformes > Syngnathidae > Idiotropiscis > Idiotropiscis lumnitzeri. Next base: position 8,312,898 of record NC_142398.1, read on the forward strand.
CGTGTTTGATTTCTAACCTGCTGGGCGACGTCGGCAAGGGTGACGACGGTTGCTGTGTTCCGGCGATGCCCTCGTGGGAATCGCACCTGTCATCGCAATGCAAATATGAGCCACTAACAACGAGCATGCGCTAATTATAATTTAGCCATTTTCACTTTCAAGAGAGTCAACATTTTAGTGCAATAGTCATTTAAATCCAAACAGCCGCCCAATCTCCCAATTTCAGGAACAATGATGAATAAGCTGTGTATGAAGTTGTGGCTTGGGATACAAGTGACCCAACTTCACAAATTTTTTGAGATGCATCCATTCATCAAAAAATGGGCTTCAGTCGGTTTAATGCCACTGTCAGTTGAAGTTTACTGTCAAACTAAACATAATACTAAGAGAACTACGTACATGTTATTTACTACAGCCAATAACATCAACAGATGAGACAATCTAACAGCACTCACAGTGGTGTAATCTTTATCCTCTACGTAGAATGACTATACTAGTCGTCATGAGCTCTGAGAGGAGTAGAGATGTTTTTAGAATCCCATTTTTTTTTTTTTTAATTAAGATTCACATTACAACAATTGTAGTTGTCGTCTGGGGGGGGGGTAGAAGGATTATTTTCATTTCAGTTCCTTTCAATCAGAAAGATTATTTAAGTAACACGTGTTTTGTGCTACAAGTTACGGAATGAATTAAACTATTATCATAAGGGACCACTCAATGTCAAAATTGGAACCAAGCCGTGACCGGTATTCATCTGAGAAAACTGCCTTTTCTTGACTCGTAAATACACTTGCATTCAGAATGGCAAAAGTGGAGTTTGCCCACTGTAACGCTCAGCTCATACAATAAGTTTTAATGTTTGTCTAATTATTTACTAAGACTTTAAAGATACCTTTTTACGCAGTGCGGTGTGTTCGGCTGAGTGTTTCGGTCCAGAGAGGCCGTCTTCCAGATCTCGGACTTCTTGGCAGGCTCGTTATCAACAACGGCGTCTAAAACAAAGCACACACTCAAATTACAGTGGAACATGTAAGGCCGTCACACCTGGTGATTAACTTGCTTTTTCTTTGGCATTCGTGACTCTTTTGAGTGTCAATTATTCCTAAAGAAAAGGTGTGGGTTTTAAGGGAACGCCGGGCCTGACCTCTGGCGTCGTGGTCTCACCTTGTAAAAAGTGCAGCTTTGACGCATGCTGCTCTTCACTTCCTCTGGCGTCTTTGTGGCCGTTTTGCTGCAGGGATTCCAGTTGGATGATGTGTTCTTTGTCACCAGGAGGTGGAGACGCCGTCCTCACGCAGGCTTTGAGGGGCACTACAGTCTCCTCCAAGATCTTTCTCTCCTGAAGGAGAGAATGAAGACGAAAGAGTCATAATGCAAAGCTGTTCGGACATATATTCAATATTCTACTAGTTCACTGAGTTTTTCCTGTACTAGTACACTCTTTGTCCTCACTTCTGCAGATTACGTCCCAGGGAACTGTCCCTTTTTGGGACGGAGGCCAGACCACGAGGTTTTTAAAAAGGGCCGATGGAAGTGAGATTTCATCCGTCCCTTTAATAGTCCCCCCGGTTGGGAAATACTGTTTTATATCACTAAGAAATTAAAAAAAAAAAAAAACAGTGATGTAAGTTTTGTTTGATTGGCGAATACGTCAATGTTTGCATGCAAGAGTCAAGCATGTTTTTCAAAATGTGGTATTGTGAAATGTGGAAAGACATGACTGGACCTAATGAGAGCTGAGGACACTGAGGTAGACGGGCCCTTTGCACAGCATTCACATCACAAAAAAAAAAAAAATGTCAGAAATGTACAAGCACTCATCCGCAAAATGTATGTGGGCAACGCTACTTCTGACCACATCAACCTCTAAAGATATTGCCCCAATATTTTGTATTTTATAGATGACACGTTTCTCTCCAGTGATATCCGCTTTGTAATAAGCTTCTCTATGAAGAGCAAAATGCCCTAAAATCGGTACTATTTCCAGAAGTTGGTGTGAGCATAACTAGAGATGTCAACATGATTTTTGGTGTACTGATGGCAGATTTTGCACATTATGCAACTTTTGAATTCCTACATTAAGGTTATTAATTTGTCCCCTCCGTGCATTTCAAAAGGCCCATCTACGGTGTCCTGGTTGTTCATACAATAGCAGAAAAAATATTACCATTTACTAGTGTGCCCCAGTCATTCTATTAATTTGTTGATTTACTTACTAGAGAGGACAAAGCGTATACATGGACAATTCAATGCACTAGCAGGAGGATGCTCAAGTAGGTGGGCGATGTTCTCCTTCTGGGCGTACCTCTTCGTTGTGCTTGCGTTCCTCCTCTTGTACCTCCAGTTGCGCTTTCTCCCATTCCTTCTTTAGCTTCTCCTGTTCCTTCTGGTACTGCTCCTGAAAGTGGCACAATGTCAAAGTCAACTTAACTTCAGTTAAAAAAAAAAAAAAAACAATATCAGAGATACTACATGCATGTGCAGGACAAAACATGACAATATGCTGGAAAGGGTTATTCATTTCAGTAGCTCAACTCAAAAAGTCAAATTTATGAACTTTTAAGAATGCCAATTCGTGCCATTTTATTTTTGGCATTCAAATCTTAAAACTGTCTATTTTTTATGTTTTCACCATCTCAAAATATTTGACTGCATAGGACAAAATGAAGATATATGTCGATTTTTTATACAGATATTAAATTGTAGGACAAGCTCTAGAGAAAATGAATGGATAGGTGTACCTAATGAAGTGTCCCAAAAGTGTAACCACAACCTTGTATGGTGTTAAGCGGCAACACACATCCCCCCAACCTAACACACACACATTACCACCGGTGTACCTGTAGGAGGCGCTCCTGCTCCTGTTGCCACCTTTCCACGCGCTTACGTTCCTCATTGGGGTCCCAGACCCAGTGATTAACACGCTTAGCCAAGTTCAACATGGGGGTCTCAATCTACCCCAGAACCCACATTCACAATCACACACACACAAAGACACCCCCGCACGCACACACGAGGAAAAACACACACATACACACACACACACGTCGAGACAGCAAAAGGACAGAAAGAGAGGAAAGGTCAGAGTACAAGTGGAGACGAGGGGTAAACACGAGGTCCAATTGAAGGATGAAGGAGAAGCAGAGCGCAAGGCAACAAGTTGATACTTACGCTCATGCTGCTCTCCTCTTGGCCTTCTGTGGATAAAAAAACACACACGTGACCTTTCAATCTGGGTAAGGAATGAGTGATTGTGAAAATTAGGGGCCTACAGATTAAAGGAGAGGAGAAAAACATTTTTTTTCTTTACAATGAGACAGTAGGAGCGACCATTTTGCCTTGTACAGCCACTTGTCGATTGAAAATGACATCACAGTGCCGAAGGACTCGGGTAACGAGCAACCATGGCGCACTTGTTTTCTCGGTTTGGTCATGTGACATTAGCAAGCTGAACCCTGAGACACTGTGACATCATTTTAAGTAGACAGAAAAATGCACAAATGTAAGGAAGCGTGGAACTGCCAATGTGGAGTCAACATTTTTGACTGTCAAATATGCTCGAACGTACTCGTAGGCTAAATGCTAAAAACAAAGCATCTTTTCCCATAATGCCAAAGGGTATAGACTGACGCACGCCAGAGTATACCTTGCGGTATTATGGTAAAAAAAAAAGCTTCACGGAAAAATGATGACCACCCCTGAGATGGATAAAAATGGGTTGATTTTGCATATTAATTCTTATTCCTTCTTAATTAAGTGGGAGACGCAGGTAAAAAACTTATATTTGATTTGACATTTAATTACTTAGTTGGCCAATATAAGCGCTTTTAAAATTGTCAATAATCGGCTGATTTCTTTGCTCATTTCTTTTAATATACAATATAGGACAATGACATTAATGTTCAGAAATCCATATCAGTCGGGCCCTATGGAAATCTTTCTTAATGTTTCACATAATGGAGTCCTACCTGAGACACTGGGACAATGGTCTTGTATGCTGGTTACTGAAGTTGATGATGGCGACTGAGATTGTTTTTCCTCTTCCGGATTCTCAACGGTGGAACTTTTATTCACCTGAAAGTTAAATCCTTATTACAGTGTATATGAATGACCAAATAAATGTTTGCATTATGTACATTATGCATGCATGTGGACATACACTGAAATGAATAGCAATGCATTATATTATTATTATTATTATATTTACAAATAGAGTTATTAGGGCCCGACGATTCATCGGATGCCCGATTGAGTAGGTTGATATTAGCAGGCGAGTTTTATTTTAATTTTATATAATAATACATTTTTCTCTCTGTTGAAAAGTTCAACAAATGCTAAAAGACAAAAGTATTGAAAACAGTCAAAGTTTTCTCTTTTAATTCACAATTTCATTGTTGTAATTTTTTAGTGCATTATCAGACCAAAAAGAAGTCCATTTAATTTATTACATGCTTTTTAAATTAATCAAACAATTAAGCAGATATTATATGGGTATTTTAGTATGCCAAATATTGTAATGAACATTGGCTTAATTAATTCATATCGGTCGGGCTCTAATAGGTCTGTGTATGGACAGATGACGTAAAAATTATGGGCTCTATTTTCATGACAGATTTGCTGACGTGCGTAAATCTGCACAGAGACGAGTTTAGCTCAGTGTTGGTAATTCTCCAGACGCACGCAAATCAGCGTATTTAAAAAAAAAAAACATTTGTACATAATGTTTATGGCCAGACAAGATGAAAGCGGACACAAATGACATCACTACCTGATTAAGTGTTGTAACTTGGCTGTGGCTGTTGACATCCATATCGTGTGGCTCCACCAGCGTCTGAGTGAGCTCAGTGACGATGGTGGTCTTGGTGATGCAGTTCCTCCCACTGAACAGCGAGCTGATGGTGGAGGATGACGAAGACGAGAAGGATGACGAAGACGAGGAGGACGTCGCCGCCTGGGGAGGAGGCGACCTGTCCCGCGTCTCCGGGAGAGAGGCGGCCGCCTCCTCCGCTTGTGTGACCAGGTTGTCCTTCGCTGATGGCGAAGGCAGTGGTGAGGTGTCTGCGTCGCCATTCACACGCACTAGGCCGTCCATCTTAATGTGACACACACACCAAAAAAATTTGAATGGGGCCCATTAGAAGAGAAGCGGCCATTTTGTGTTAGGTGCAGGTGGGGCAGTGCCTTAGCAAATATAGCCGATTGCACTGAGGTGAATTAAAAAAAAAATCTTATGCAGAACGTTTTAATTCAATAAAAAAGTGGACATTTAAGTTGTCTCGTGTTGCTTTTGTAATACCCATGCCGTTCTCCGAGTCCTTTCTCTGGCGGTGTGGGGCAGCGGCCTACTATGCTCCAAGTTGCAGTGGAAATAGTGCGGTGAGGAATGTGTATTAAGTAGTCTTTAGACCAAGATTGTAGCGCACGAGGATCAATTGACCATGGAAAAAAAGCATTAAGTACTTTATTTTGACTTTCTTCTTTTTTTTTTTATTCACAAATTAGGATTTTTTTTAATCGAATCACTTGTTTGTTTGTTTTTATTTCTAAGTTAAATTTAGGCCTTGAAATTTTATAAAAACCTGATTTGTTGATTCAGGATATATTTATTTGTGGTCATATGCTGTTAAATTCAAAAATCACAATTTATTTTTTGTTTTTTAAATTGTAAAGTAATATTCTTTGTTTTTATTAATTTATAAATGTTTTTATTCTAGTTTTTAATAAACCAGGATTGAGATATTCAGCAATTCTTAAATGTCCACTTTTTATGTATTCACTTTTGAGGTTTTTATTGATCAAAATGAGATATATTTATGAATTTATTTAGTATTTATGTATCAGTTTGTTCTATTCACAAGTCTTTGCTTTATTTTTTCACTACATTTGTTTTTTGGGTCTTTTTGAGGCTTGGTGTTTTCTGGCAAATCAGGATTTAGTCATTTTATTGTTTAATTATCTGGTTCCAAATGAGGACTTTTAAATGTTTAGTTTGATTTATTCTTTAATTTTATTTAACTTTTGGTTGTATTTTAGTTGTTTATTTCAGAGTAGTGTAGCTTTCCCAGGATGTAATTTAGAATAATAGCAATACCAATCTAATAGTGTTGCTTCACCCACTGCATACACAGTAATAATGCCTTTCCTTTCCATACCTTGATTCCATGTGTGCTGCTTGGCTGGCGATAGGGCTTGGCGGCCAGCAGGGGTACGGGTCTGGAGGGCGGCGGCGGCGGTGGCGGCGGCGAGGGATGCGTGAATACGGGGTTTGCGGAGTGAGGCAGAGACGATTTAAGCTTGGGGGATTTAGGTCGAGGTACTGCATCCGCTTTGGTCGCTGGTTCTGGTTTGCAAGAAGATACTTGAGCTGGAGGTTCATAGCTTTCTTGGGATGGAGGAGGTGTGCTTTCTGAAGTCAGTGGTTCTCTGAGGGAGGCAAGTGTGCAAGCATGACTTGATCATTATACAGGGGGTTGCACAAAGTCGCTATGCATTCGTAAGAGTTCTGTATAATATATTAGCAAACGTTTATCTGCGCTGTTGGACAGAAACCTTGCATGTCCAAATGGTCAGTTTCATATTTTTCATCAATCAATACTATTTGTCTGTCACTACATGATAATTATCCAGTTTAAAGTGGTCAAAATAGTTTGGGAACACATTTATGAACTCTGTCTGAGAAGTGCTGGACACTCCACCTCTTCTCTCACTCTGCGGGAGCCGTGCACATTGTTTCGCCTCGAGATTGAAAGTCAGGGCGAATTTTAGACAATAACGAATGTTAAGTTGGATAGTTAAGAGAGAGCCCGTTCTTTTAAAAATGGACTGGTGTGATGGTTTGGTGCAGAAGGAACTGGTCAGCTATAAATGTATGTTTGCATAAAGACTCATTTTCGCCCATGACACTGCTCATTTTGTCTGTCGTGTCTCTTGAGGCTCTAAGACCTTTGAAAAAGAATATTGGAAGATGATGTAGTCACAGTTGTTTGTGCTTACAAAGTATAAAATGATTTTGGGCTTGCCATGGCACTGTAAATAAATTATTTCGGCAAATTAAATGAGCCATTGAACATGGTTTTGAGATGCTGTTCTATTGATGTTGGGGAGCAACAGCATGTTTGCAATATCACGGTGTAATAGCAACTTGGGGTGTTTTGGAACTGGAGCCATTGAGAGAGCTGTGTAAAGAGATGCATGGAAGCAAGAAATTGAGAACAATGAAGACCTCTGTGTCAAAGTTGCCTTCAGTTTGGAAACTAGACTACAGAATGTCAACTGTGGGCCTGTGAAGCTCTTTGAAACTGTTTTGTGATTAAGAGCTTTACAAATAAACCTGACGCAATTGGAGCACACAACAGACTGACTGTACTTAATGCTAATTTTCATATTATTCTAATTGTGACTTCATGAAGCGATTGTTTTTTTTTGTTGTTTTTTTTTTTTTGCATAGTAAAAACTGTATACCTACATTTCCAGGCCCCTGTGTAAGTCTTCACGCATCTTGTGCTCGGTTGATTCTGGCTTGGTGTCTTCACTAATGGTTTTGTGTTCGTGCTGGGCCTGGTTTTGGGTCGCATTGGGGTTTGCGGTTGAGCGAGGCAGCTTTAAGAAGTCCAGCGTGGCGTCGCTGATGGTGAAACGGAGAGCGTAGCGTTGCAGAACCATGGCCGCTTCCTCTGGTGTCGCCGCACTCCGGTATGCCTCGCACAGCTCTGCCTCTCGCCGCTCCCTTGGAATACAAGGATTGATATTTTCAAGCTGTCTATGAGGGATTATTCATCGCAGCCGCTAAAAACATTCTCACGGTTTTGATCGGTTTATAAGACAACCGCAGGGAATTCCACCAATTTCTACATTTATGAAGCTTTTCCAGCTGCAAAAAAACAGACGGCATTGAATGCACACGGAGGAGAACTCTTGTCTCTTAAAGAAGTAAAATCAGGAAAACGTTTTTCATTTTTTTATTCCCTTAACTATCTCAATGCCAGCCATTTAAAAAAAAAAAACTCTTGCGTGCCAGAGCTTTGTGACTGATCTTCCAAGTATATTGTGTTCTGACTATGTAAACACAAACAACCAAATAAAAGATTAAACTCTTTGTTTCTATTTTATTACATTTTCTAGTAATCAGTAGTAGAACATTGGTCGGTTTGAACTAAATCACCTATTTTTGAGCTACAAAAACCCTGAAAGCAAACTTTTCTGAAAAAAAAAAAAAAAAATTTGATGCATTTACAATAATAACCAGTGTGACAATTTTACATGAGATGAACCTTACTAAGAATTTGCACGCAATTTAGTAGTAGTAGTTTGTAGTGTGTGTGCGTGCATGAGTGCGGTATCTTGATACATTACGTCAGTCATAGGATATCTCCTTTGTGACACTCTTTGTAGTAGATTTAATGTGACAAACACTTTGATGAATCACAAGCTGTTTGCAACAATCGCATTTCTAAAGATGCACCATGTTTACAAGCGTCAGATTTATTTAGCCACATGATCTCATCCAAAAGAGACCCAATGCTGCAATCTGCTGGTCATAATTGTTTTTTTTTTTTTCTTTTTACTTTCCCAGCAGTGGAAAAGTGGTTGAGAGCCTAAAAAAAAGGAGGAACTTCAATTCCCCCTCCCATGCGATGCTTACTTTTCTTCCACAATCTCCTTGTAGGTCTTGATGCTCTTCCTCTTGTCACCTCCCTCCCCGCTCAGCTTCTCCATCCTCTTCCTCTCTTCTTCCTTCTTGATTAGCTCCTGCGAGGCGCAGCGGCGGCGGTTCTTCCATCGGGCCAAGTCCTGCAGCAGCAAGCAGTGTCACCCCCAAATTTTTTTTGTCCCAAAGATGTCAGTAATTATGAAAAAAATATTGGAAAAATATGATTACACAAAACTGAGCGAAGACAGTGTGTGCTTTTTCTTCGGTTACATTTCTTACACTTTGCCACTGGTCGTCCTCATCTTGGAAGTTGTTGTACTGCTCGTGCATGCGCTCGTAGCGTGACTGGCTCAGCTGTGGCAAGTGTCCTGCCTCGTCCTGGTCAACCATGTCGCCCATGCTCACGCTCCTGAATGGGAAAGTCCACGATGGTATAAACACGGAATACTGGCCACCACTACACACGTGTTAAGACAAGGCAAGCAATCAATGAATTGTGGAGCGAAGCAAACGCCAAACTGTTAATGGATCCCAGTGAGCAAATTTGAATTAAATAGAAAAAAAAAGATGACAATAAAAAGCTGCAGGTTAGCAATGGCAGTAAAAAAAAAAAACCAGTTTGAAGCATGTTAGCTGTAGGAAGCATAACACAGTGCAACCTCTGAAGTTCGATTTGATTTTAACAACAGAACAAAATTAATTTTTTTCTTTTTTGCAAGAATATATTGAAACACGGTATTGTCATTATAATCGTTTTTGTGCAATAAGAATTAAACATAAATTCTTAATTTTTCATCCAGCTCAGGTTGACACAATTTTGGGTTCGAATTGCAAACGTCACATGACCAGTGCCCAGATAAAAAAGCTCCCGTGCTGGAGACAATTTGGATTACTTTGACATGATATCCAAGATTTAAAAACTGTTTTCTAAAGTGACGTCAGAGGTTCAACTGTACGAAAAAGTTGTTGCTCTTGTTAGCATGCAGTCGTCCATATCCACTTTGTCAAACTTACTCGGTGTCCTCGGACAAAAAAGCGACTCTGCGGCTCATCCTGGAAGGACAAAGTGAAGTGAACAAAATGGGAACGTGAGGGTCTGAGTCGGCCCAACGGGAAATTTAATTCAACGCATTCCAATCAATATTTCGATTGAAGGAAAGAACGACACATGCAGTCAAAATTGGGAGGGCGTCTCACATCATTGGCGGCAGATCATCTTCCCCCACCCAGGAGGCTTTCTTTCTCGGTGGATTCTCCATCCTACTGGTCTTTCCTAACCCTGCCTCCCCACAAGGCGGGAGTTGGGAAGGGGCCACATTTGTCACATCTGCCGATTTCTCTTTTTGCTCGCCCACTTCCTCCTTCCTGGGCAGGATTTCGAGTGGTTGGACGCCACCGCTGACCACCAAGCAAGACAAATGTATCAAAACCCAGCTGGGGTGCCACACAATGAGATGAATACACGTAGATCACGCCTCAGACAAACATGCTAGTGCCACACCATGGCAGCGATACGCTCGTTGGACGTAACATTAGGTACACCTCAGCCATCATTGAACCCAGCACAAGAAATGTCTCAGAAATTGCTTGGGTTGTCCCCGATGCAAGTGGCCTTTAACTGTGAAAAGCAAAATCGTGAAATCTAATTCAATTTAATAATAAATGAAAATATTCTAGTACAAAAATGATAACACGGAATTTTGAATGTTATCCTGGCTTGGAATTATTAGTTTAAATTCAGTGTATTTGGAATAAATGTAACAAAATTTAATATTGCAACCATAATGGTAAGGTTACAAATCATTTTTCATTTTTTTAATATAGTCTGAAAGTTAATCAAATGTAATTGTATTTAATGTTACAGCATTTGGTTGCTTCAGGTTATTTCAGGACAACGTTGAGCTGTTGTCTTCGGTCGCAACATTTTGCGACAACAATGAATAACGCCCCAAACGGTTTGGAAGAGAGTCAAGTTAGCCACAATACAATGCCTATGTTACAACTTCAAAATAAAGAGCCCTTCCGCATTGATGTTCAAATAATATTTGGTAAGCAAAGTTTATTTTGAAGCTGACCTTCTTTCCGACTGTGTACATGTAAATAAGCGGGTACTTGAGTTGAGGCAGAAAAAATGCTCTAAGCGAAAAAAAAAAATGCCTCAACCTGTTTCAGCCCTAGCGTCAACTATATGCGGATTTTTGTGACTCGCGGTTCCCTCTGCAAAAAGTGAGGATCCACTGTCAGAAAATAAAATGCATTATGGATCATGCCCACCTTTGTGAAGCAGTTCCCAAAGTTTTACTGTATTTCTCACTGAATGTTAATTACATTTTCTTGAATTTCATTTTGTTGTGAATCATCATCAATAAATATTGTCCGAAATTAGCATTTTAAAAAAAATTAGACGTGCAGTAACTAGTCGATTAATTGAAAACTAATCTATTATTTTGAAGAAAAAAAAAACAAAAAAACAAGGCTAGTAGAAAAATGATAAATTATCTTATTGTATTTTTTTTTTTTTTTAAGTGAGCATTTTTTTCATTGTAAAGGCAGACTTTATAATCCAGCTTGATTGGATCCAAGTCCGAGTCATCTCCTTAATACTTTGTTAGTCACTTAAGCACATCCTCCAAAAGCAAACCGCGAAAGGTACCTTTGGCCCGCCATCTTTTCCACACACTTGGGTGCCTGCTTGGTTCTACAACTTTGGATTGTGTTGTTTTTAAGCGCACCAGGCACTGGTAGAAACTGCCTGAAGGCCGGATTGGATTTTTGGAGCCATCCCGCCCTGCGAGCCATCATGTCGTCCTTCTCTGGGTTGCAAAGAGGCTCGTTTGCATCATGATGTTCCCTCTCAATATGAGTGCGTAGGTTAGTTTCATTGGTCATTTTCCCTTCTTCCGCTCTGTGACAGAAACTCCAATGAGCTGTTTAAATCTCACACTAACAACCTGGTTAGTTGACACGTCCAAACGTTCCCACCTGAAGTACTTATTCCTCTCCACTTCCTTGGTGCCAGTAACCCGGACCTTGTAGTTTGAGGAGGGCAAAGGCAGGAAGCGGTTGCAAGATGCCGAAGACGTGCTTTGCTTATGGAAAACTCCAGTTCGCCTTGCCATCATGTCATCTTTCTGAACGTCTGGTATTCTCTCCTCTTCTTCTTCCTCCTTCAAACAGCTCTCATACTGAGCCAGACAAGCATCCAACTCGGCCGGAGAGCGAGGAGCCTCCGGAGAGCCAGGTGAGAAGTTGGAGGTAGCTTGACTTGGTTGTCCTCCGTCTGTGAGGCTGCGAGGGTATCATAAAGCTCTAAAATTGGCTCAAACTAAGGCCGTATAGCACAAAACTGTGCATGCAAATGATAACATACACAGTGCTCAGGTCAATCTTGCTATATGTTAGCATCATAATTGTTAGCATATTAGCAGTTAAGAAATTTGAATTAGTAATAGTACCCGACTATACAAAGCACGATGTAAGATTCAAATAGAATTGCCTTGGCACATCACAACTGTTAGCATGTTAGCATTTTAATTATTCTCATTTAAAAAACACCTGACGAAAGAGCCAGAGGTAAAATCCTACTAGAATTGTCTAGCTTCTTTTTTTGTATTTAGGTTACTATCATCCGATATCTTAGTATTAGACCTGTTTACACCTCAACAGTTCTCATTAGTAATATTTTCTGATGATCAAGTAGGATGTGAAATCCTCATAAAACTGCCTCCATGTTTTTTTGTTAAGGGAAACTATCTTGGGAAATGTTAGCCTCGTAACTGTTTACATTTTAGTCCTTCTTGATTTACATAGTACCCGATTACAGAGTACAATGTGAAATCCATATTTGTCTGTTTTAGCGCTTTTTGTACTGTCTTGCTATTAGTTAGCACAACAGCAGTTAGCATGTTAGCAATTTGCATTTGAAACAGTACAATGTGGAATCTTAAATCTATCTGACTGCTTTTGGGACTTGGGTTGTTCTATAAAATGTTCGCATTAGTATGTTTGCAGTTTAGTCATTTTCATTATGTTGAAAGAGTACAATGTAAAATCTGTATTCATCTGCTATCTTGTTAGCATAGCAAGTATTAACAGACTTGCATTATAGGCATTATCATTATCCTACTCAGTATTAGATCAAATAGTCATGTCAAATCATTGTTCTGCTTTCGCACATTTTGTACTCAGATTGCTATCTTGCTAAGAGTTATTATTCTTTCATTTTTAAATATGTTTCATTTGCAGATCCTGAATTATTGTTATTATTTAATATTAAATATTCTCACATTAAACATTCTCACCATATCAGCTGTAAAAATGAGAGACATAACATGCTTTCATCTGATTAAAAGCAGAAATCAAACAGGAAAAATGCAGATAGTTGCACCCCCGACAAGCTATAGACAAAGCCTGCTATAGAGCACTCTATGACACAACTACTGCATCATCTGCCCCAGTCCAAACCAGTGCAAGCGGCCATGTTTGTACCTGCCTTCCCACTCAGAGAGCAGGGAGCCCAGGCCAATGGTCGGCACGGCAACCGTCGCCTGGGACAGGAGTCGTCCTAGCAACCCTGACTCGGGCGAGCCTATTGGCTGCCCCATCTCGGTCACGCCCCCGAACCTCACCGACTTGCCGTGACCCCGTCTGCCACTTGCGTATGTTTTCTCCCGACAAGCCTGACAAACGGGGACGGGGTCAGGCGCGCTACAGACACACACACATACACACAGCGAAGAAGAAATGAGCAACTCCAGATCAATTAGACGGGAAGTAGAGGAGGTTGCTATCTTGCTATGTGTTAGCATAGCATCTGTAAGCATTTTAGCCATTCTCATTTGTAATAATTAACAGGCCAGGATGTAAAACCCTAATCAAGCCACGTTTGCATTTTTTTTATACTCAGGATGCGGTCTTGCTATATTGTAAGTTAGCATAGCAACTGTTAGTATTTCAGCCATTCATTTGTACCTAAATACAAGTCAGAATGTTAAAATCTTATTCAATCCACCAGAGCTTTTTTGTACTGTAATTTGCTATGTTATAGCATATCAACCATTAGCAGGTTAGCATTTAGCCATTCTCATTCATAATAAATCTCATCAACAGGGTTGATAGTCAGGATGTAAAATCCTAGTCGGAGCTCTTATTGTTTTTATCTTATCAGGTTGCTATATCACTGTATATGCAAGCTAGGATACTATCAATGTGACTTGATGTTTTGCATTCAAGTTGCTCTTGCTACATGTTAGCATAGCAACAATTAGCATATTAACCATTCTAAATTGAATAGTACCTAACTAACATACTACAGGATTGGATGTAAAATCCTAATTGATCTGCCTTAGCAACATGAGTAAAAAAAAAAAGCGCAATCGTGCTATATGTTAGCAAAGCAACTGTTAGCATGTCAGCCATTTTCTCCATGTGATGTTCTGGTGCACAAATCCTCCTTTGTGGGAACTAATGACATCAGCATCAGGAGGACAAAAAACAAAAGCCTCGACACACAACAAACAATTGCCTCTTTTTTCCCTCAAACAAACACACACACACACCCCGACACACATACAATGACACGCACATACACACTAAGGGATGGCACATTCCCTGCCCTTTCAGAGCCTGTCAGATGGCAATGAAGTGCACAATAATGAGGAGAATAAATAAAGTGGTGAAAAGGAGCCAAGCGACGGAGAACTAAAGGAGATTTTAAAGCTCCTTTCAATGGGATTCAAGCAGCCACGAGGGGGCGTACTTTTAAAGATTTAGAGTTACGGTTCCTCAGTGTAGCAGTTGTCTTCTTGATTTACTAAATACATTAAAGCTACAGTACAGTGGAACATCTAAAGTGCAAAACCTTGGACTTCAAACAAGTGAGATTTGCACTTGATGCACTACACAATTAGAATTAGAATTAGAATTAGAAATCCCTTTATTGTCATTGTATTCAAGTGTGCAACGAGATTAGAGGGCTCCCCTCTCCAGTGCAATACAACAATAATACAGACAACTATATACACACATGCACATTCACACACGCGCACACATACACACACCTGGGTTCACTCATCCTGAGCCTCTCCCACTTCTGCACATCGGCTTGGCTCATTGCGACCGCGGTCAAACTCATTGGTCCGTCCTGGCGAAGGGGGCGTGGCCTAGTCTGTGCCCGTCTGAGAGCCAGATCATCCATCTGCTTGTCGGGTGTCACTTTAACCCTTCCTGCATCCTCAGACGCTTCCTCATGCTCATCCTCTTCGTCTTCTTTTTGGCGAGTAATGATGTCAGGGATTTGCTCATGCTCACTGTCCAATCGTCAGGATAGAATAGTGAGCGCAACAATGGTGGTAAAACAAACACCAGAGACTCGCACACACATACGCGCACTTAAACATGCAGACGTTGCATGGTCTAACCTGATGTCCTTGTCCTTGAGTGTTTTATGCGAGGATCGCCTGATGCCTTCCCAGCGTTCCTGATCTTTACTGCTGCACTCGGGCAGCGGTGAAGCCATGACAAACTGATGCATCCTGGGCACCGCAGGGCCCCGAGAAGCCCGTCGGGAGGCCAGGTCATCTTTGCAAATGTCCGGTACTTTCTGGCTCTCCGCCTCGCCTTCACCGTCCGAGGATGAGTCCCAAGCAGATTTTTGCACACTCAAAAAGTCGTTATCGCGGCGAAGGATGATATTGGGAGAAGCTGGTCTCTCCGGGGTGGGGGAGGTGGAAGGGCTGAGTTGAAGACGGCATGGCAACAAGTCATTTCACGAATGCCAAGAGGTCCACAGTGACGTTCCATGAGGCCAAGCGTTAGTGACGTGCATGGATTTAACTACGGCCACAAGACCATTAGTCCATCCAGATGACTTGAAACCAAAACGAAGATCTCCTCCAAGGAAACCTCATCACAAACTAGGAATGGGCACAACGAAGAACCCATCGATATCCCCCACATTAGAAATGTTACCCCTCATTTTAATATTACAAAAGTATACGACCTAAACAAAAGATTAACTAGCTGTCTAACACACTAAAGAACTTCCATGGATTGAAAGTTGGAGCTGACTAGTTAGCAAGGAAGTGTTTGCTAACTAAGTAACTAACTAGGTAGCTACATAACTACCCAGATAGCTCACAGAAAAATAACTGGCTTTGTTTGCAATAAATTAGCAGGCAAGCAAGCAAAAATCGGGAAATGAAGGTTAGAAGGTAACCATGCTAGCTCCATAGGTAAATAGAATTCATTAGTTTGCCAGCTAACTAAACACTACCTACTCCATGAACCAACACACTGAGAAGCTAAACCAAATTAAGCTGTGGCTATCTTGTTGACTAACTAACTAACTAACTAACTAAGTATTATGGTGTTCAGTTCATTAACTAACTAACTAACTAACTAACTAACTAGCTGATTAGTTGAGTTGTGATTGTGTTACCTAACTAACAAATCAAGTAACTAACAAACTAATCAATTGAATTTGATGTTGGCAAGATAAGAAACAGTAAAATAAATGTTATTGAGTCGATTGCAAGCAACCCCCCTCACTAAACAGTTCACTGGATTTGATTTGACTAACTAACAATGGCTCGTGTAAAAGAAACCTAGGAAATGAACAATCACTCGATAAACGATAAGATGACTGATGGAGTGAATTACTCATGAATGCCCACCACTACACAAGCAATGAGTTGACTTTTCTCAAGCAGTTAGTCGTTGGCCAACAACACCACAGCACCAGTCAATCAACTAATCGAGTTGCACCAGCAGCATGATTTCCACAAGCAATCACAAGCCAGTAGCCAAGGTCCGAGCACAACACTCCAAACGCTAACCTTCCGTAGCGAAGGGCCGCTGGCAACACTTTGATACCCGCCTTCTCCAATATCTGTAGCCTGGTCTGCTCACACACTTCCTTTTCGCCCTGGTAATCCGGCGCCCAGGTCACACTCTTTGGGCTCCTTTTGCTCTTGGTGGGACTGTTTGGTGCAACATTAGCTTAGGTTGCTCTATTTGAAGATATTCCAAAAGCATCATTACCTGCGCTGCTCTCCGTCCTCGGCATGAGGTCTGCGCTTTGCATTCAGGACGTAAAAACCGGTGTTGCTTCGGTTGGGCAGGAACTGGTTGAAGACAACGGGGGTCCGCGCCTCTCCGCTAGCTGCACGCCGGGCTGACATATCGTCCTTCTGCACGTCGGGCCTCCTGCCACCGTCCGCCTCCGGCTCGCCGTCTCTTCCTGGCGTTAAGGTCATTCAAGTGTTAAAGGACAGACAGCCAATAACTGTTTGTTAGTTAGCAGCCTACTTCCTGGCTACCTAATGGTCATTAACTATCTAGTTAACTACAGTAATATTGACAGGTCGCTCGTTAGTAATTTTGATCATATTTACTGTACTTTAACAGAAATTTAAACAGAGAATGAGGAAATCCCAATCTTATCAAGTACACTGCATCCAAAAGTATTTTATGTTTTGGCCTTTTTTTCTCAAAATGACATAAATTACCTAAAATTAGTACATTTTCCACAAACCAAGTATGAAATCAAATAAATATTCACAGACCTCCAAAAAAGATCTCACAACACAAATTCCAGTTGTGAATACTTGCAGGCTGTACTGTACATACTGTTTGGGGGTGGAGGATGGGTTTTGGAAAAAAAATAATGATCACATACTCTGCCAAGGCAAAAACTATCCAAGGGCTAAGGACAAGGAACTGTTTCTGCCTGGTTGCCTCACCTACCTTGCTGCACACATGCACTTGCACGCACACACACACATGCGCACTCACACATGGGACGCTGACCCGAGTACCTGTTTCACATCTCTAATGACTGCGGACAACAGCTGCACACATACACGCATGCACATGCAAACACACACGCACACATATGAAGCCTTTTCAGGCTTTCTTGTGATTAAGGGCTATATAAATAAAATTGACTTGACACGCATGCACACACCTAAACACAAACTAAACACACTCACACTTACTCACACAACACAAATGCACACAAATACACACTCAGCCATCCACATGACACAACAAGGTGAAACCCCCCGTTCGACACGCTTGAATCTATTAATGGAACTTAACTTTATGTGTTCTGAGAAAGAAGATGAATGTGTCAGCAGTCATATTTTATGAATCATTTAAATATTTCTAGTGGGAACAAACCTTCCGTGTTGCCTCGGTAGGCCACATCGGGAGAAGGACTGTGCTGCGAACGCGAGCCAAATGAGTCCAGACTGTCAATAAAACAAAAGACTGTTAACAACATGAATGAATGGCTCTTAATATTACCACAGTCTGATTGTTGGACTTCACAATCGAGCTACAAATGTGGAGCGGTCGAAGAAGGACCCTTTTTGTGAGTCTGCTTAAGAAGAAAGTCAGTTTTCTTACATTTTCTTACGTTTGATAAAAGTGGGAAATTTCAGACTCCTGAGAAAAAGATCATCTTAAATACGTTATCTGTATTCAATAGTGTAGAAACGTTTCTAATGGATGTTGATGTG
Organism: Idiotropiscis lumnitzeri; assembly: GCF_059441095.1. Taxonomy (NCBI): domain Eukaryota; kingdom Metazoa; phylum Chordata; class Actinopteri; order Syngnathiformes; family Syngnathidae; genus Idiotropiscis; species Idiotropiscis lumnitzeri. The sequence continues at coordinate 8,331,069 of NC_142398.1, forward strand.
TACATGTCACAATTTTAACTACATTTGTATTTGGTCAAATGTAAAACAAAGAATAATATTAACTATTGGCAAACTACAAAATGGACTCCCTGAATAATTATCAACCTTCCTATCTAGTTAACTTTAATAGTGGTTAGCTAGCTAGCTAACTAAGAATACACTTAAATGATTTGGATTGGAGTTTGCGCAAAGGATTATTGGCTGCCCTCTCCCCTCACTGTCGGACGTCTACACCGCCCGGTGCCTCAGAAGGGCTCTCAACATCGTCAAAGACAAAACCCACCCGAACTCACACCTGTTGGACCTGATGCCCTCTGGCAGGCGCTACAGGTGCATCAAATCGAGGACCAATAGACTGAGAAACAGTTTCTTTCCGAGAGCCATCTCCATTCTGAACTCTCACACACACACACACACGACCACCCTTACCTTGCAGAACAGCAACGTGATGTGTTTTTATATATCCTATTCAGTATTATTTTCCATTGCACGAACTATACTCTTATTTATCTAATTTTTTATATTTATCTGAATTATTATTGTATTGCACTGGAGAGGGGAGCTCTCTAATCTCGTTGCACACTTGAGTACAATGACTGATTCTTATAACTCGCTAGCGGTCATTAGTTAACGGAATAACTACTTAGTTGGCTAACTAAATGCTATCCAAGTAGTACAGCTAGCAAGCTAACTTACTAAGAAGCTAACTACATCAGTAAGCATTACCTACCTAACTGATTAATAAAAGCAAAAAAAAAAGCCAACTAGTTAGCTCATGCTTACAGAGTAACTTACTAGAATTATGAATTAACCTTGATAGTAATTAGTTAGCAAGCTGTCTATGTAGTGTTGACTATTAGACCAACTCATTAGCCACCAAATAGCAACGGTCACTGACGAACTACCAAACTTAAACTATATATTTATCTGACTTTGACAGTGGTTAGTTAATAAGTTAACACTAAGTAGCTAGCTTCTAAATTGACTGAACAACTGATTTTAATTGCCATTGGGTACTTAACTGTGTAGCTGTTTGCATACTAAATAACTAACCGACCATTTAACTGAAATTGATAGCAGCTCGTTGGCAAGACAGCTAGCTAGCTGCCCACACAACTAACTTTTGATTGCGGCTGAATAACTAGGTCAAAAACGAAAAAATCTAACTAACCATCTACAAAACTAACAGACTAAATTTGATTGCGGCTAGTTAGTGAGCACTAGGTAGCGAGCTATTGTAGTGTATTGTAGGTGCTGCTCAGTAAAACTGGGAAATGTAAAAACATAAATAAATGACAAAAACCCAAATGTTGGAATACAATTATCAAGGCACCTAAAAAAAAGATTAGCATCATTGACTTGTGTGTACTGTTTTGCTGAATCTAGTTCCATTTGTTAGTCTACTGTTTACAACAGTGGTTGTCTGACCTGTCCAGAGAGTTGTCTCGAGTGTGTCGAGGCGGGGAGAGTGACTCGCTGCGCTCTGAGTCCCAACAGTCGTAACCGCTGTCTCGAATGCTGCGCTTCTGCGAGCCGTCAGCCGCCTCATCGCTGTCCTGTGCACATGGAACAGGCCAAAAGACAACTACACTCAGTATATAAACGGAGCATTGCTTGGTCCACCTGGACAACTATATTAAGGCAAGACAAGGCACCTTTATTTCTAGAGCGCATTTCATACACAAGGTAGCTCAATGTGCTTCACATTCTTACGAAACAACATTTAAAAGCAAACAAATTTAAGACATTTAAAAAACAAAGAACTGTAATACATTTAAAAGCAAAGTACAGAAATAAAAATTTGTTTACTAAGATAATTAAAAGAATGTACAATGCAAGAACATAATTTTGAAATAACTGATCACAGAAATGCTCTAAAAGACCTTAGGGAAGAGGGAAAAGAGGAGCATAGTTTTAAATCTCTATTTAAAAGCATTTACACTTGGTGCTAACTTGAATTCTGTTGCCATCTTTTTCCATTAGCCTGCAGCATAACAGCTAAATATTGATGCAACACATTTGCTTTGAATTTTGGCCTTGAAATTTGACCCAAATCAGCTGACCTCTAAGTCTTATTGGGTTTAGATTCTATGACCGATGAATAGAGATTGTCTGAATAGATAAATCGAGTTAGTTGGCGATGAGCTGCGGCTGTTTGATGCTCTTCTGAGGGAGTCCAGTCAAGAAATCATTACAATAATCAAGTCTACTGGAGATAAAAGCAAAGATAAAATTCTTTTGGTTAAAACTTTCTTAGAACTTACGCACCTAATTCGGGTAACTTACAGCTTTGTACTCATAAAATTGGTCGAATTGGTCAAAAAACCTGATTTGTAATTTGATTGACTTTGATTTCTAGTAGAAAATTTATTTTCAGTATAATATACTGAAAATACATTTTACATTTACATTTTTAGTAGCTATAAGTTCCATTGAGTCAGATCAGTGAAGGAGTCCATTTTGTCTTTCTGAAACTGAACAAAAGAATGTCTTCTTCCAGGAGTGCACCCCTGACAACAACAAAAACAACCCCCGCAGGCCCACTCTGGCTACTTTCTGTCGATTAACCCAAGTCCCCGCCCCCACTCATCACCTTCATGTTTGCCAGCAGAGCCTCAAATTCCTTGAGGTCGAGCGTAGGCCCACTGTAGGAGGCGCAGCCACTGGCCGCTTTGCCCAGCCAAAACACAGTGTTCAGAACCTGCAAAACACAAACCAGGGATTACAAAATATGCAAAATTACAGGAAGGGAAAAGATCCAACTCACATTTTTTAGTTTGCGGCTGCAGTCTGAGTCTCTGTTAGAAGAGGAGATTATTAAACACAATTATTTTGCATAAATAACTAATAAATACACTAATTAATTTACTGACTTGAGGTTGGCTCGAATGGAGGTGTCTAGGAGGTCTCCCGGGTCAAACAGCTGGGAACCTTTCAACCCGAGTTCCTCGCAGCCCCGCAGGAAGACTGAAAGGTTGTCCTAGAGGAGGACAAAGAAAGTTTTTATTCTTCACTTCAAACAATTTAACACATGCAAACAAATAAGACATAATTTCTAGGTTTCTTTTAGCTGGATGGAGCAAAAGGTTTTCAAAAGCTGATAATGCCACATTGCTGTGATGTCAAATAAAAAGCATGGTAATTATAATACTCTGCATACACTCTCATAATCCAACAAAAGATGGATTTTTTTAGGTTGTTGCTGATTCTGATATTTGGGAGACTAAAAATCTGATAACTGATAAATTGGTAGATTCATATCAATTGCATGAATTACATTTACAATACCTGTTCCATTAGCATTTAACTTTAGAACAGAGTGAAAAGGCTCCATGTTATTTGAATATAATCTTTGTTTTATGTAATGATGTGTAAAAAAAATAAATGAATAAAAGTAAAAATTTTTTAACAATTTTAGAAACACTAATATCGCGGCCTAATAAATCAGTCAGGCCCAACTCATAATATTTCTGCAAGAATTATTTTGGGACATTTTGTCACTTTATGAATTTACATGGGAACTTTCTTAACAAAAAAATACATTATTCTTGCAATGTTTATTATTTTTATTCATTTTTAACAAAACTTTTAAAAAAGATTTTTTGCTAGTTTACGACTTTGCAAACACAACATTCTGACTGTATTTGTAGCTTTAGGAAATTTTATTCAGATATTTTATTCTATCATTTTCCTACTTTATTATTTATTTATTCTCACAACTTTACGACTTCTCATCATTTTATGACATGCTTTTTTTGTAAAATTATGACTTTTTGTATGACTGTATTTCTGTCACTCTATGATTGATTTTCTTGTAACATTACACTGTGAATTTTGTATTGTTCTTTGAATTCCAAAAAGTCAACAGAAGATATGTACACATCAAAGTGGATCTATTACTTTTTTTTTTTTTTTGCTCCTTCATGGGTGAAGGCTCTGAGGCTTGTGGATTTTTCCTTACCAAGCCGGCGATTGGGGTGGGCAGTCTGTTGATCTTCTTGACTAGGCCTGGTCTGATTGCGCTCAGAAGTCTGGGTGGAGGAGGGGAGATAAGCAAAGTTAGGAAGGGGGTGTGAGTGATGTTGCCATTCGTGTGATGTCATCAGTCTTACTCGCACAACAGGATGCCATTCTCCAATGCACTGCGGAAGTCCTTGTTTCCAAAGCTCTTCCCTGTGGCCGCCTGTCGGACAGTGAATGGCAAGTCAGGGAATATGCAATATGAATCAGAATCACAAGAATCAGAATAGCTTTACAGTCATTGTACCACAAAATGCAACCAAATGGAACAGATACCACCTGTTCAGGAAAAAGAGAAAAAAAATGACAAACAGCTGGAGACAGAATGGAAGTTTAACGGGGCTCCTTTTGACCGTTTTATTAGATGAAAAGAAATCATGAGGAGGTTGCTGGGGGAAAAAATAGCCTCAGACAAATTATATTATGGATTAAAAGCAATGGTAACAGGAGTTCAGAACATTCACTACTTGTACGATTGACCCATCTCACTAAAATTGCGTGTGGAAAAACACAAAAACTCAATTATTTATGATTCATTTTATCTGTAGCCGAGCTAGGAAATGTATTCAAATGCCTCTCGCTACTGCTAGCAATAGCTTGACTAGCCACAAACTGGCTAGCAATTAATTTATTCATTCAATATTATGATTTTATTCACGTATTGCAATGACTTTTTCTCTCATAATTTTACATACCATACATTTGTCATGCAAATAAGAAAATAATTGAATTAGCTCAATTACTACAAAAAATATTAAAATTTTAATCACATGACATTTAGCCTTATTAACATTAAAGCCTTTTTCCTCCTAAAATTACACAGTTATTCTCCTAATATTCAGATGTTGTTCTTGTTGTAGTCCAATGATCTATAACCAGGGTTGACACACCACTTAACCAATGAATTAATTACTGTCTGAATTAATCAATTCGGGTCATGAACTAGATCCCTTCAATACCGCTAAGTCATCTCACAAGACATGAAGACAATTGTATGCGTCCATCTTTGTAGAATTTAGAGTGGAATCAGGTAGAACACTGACTGGGAACAGGAGTTCAGAACATTTGCAGATTCACCCATTCCATTCAAATCATCCCAAAAAAAAGCCAACAACTTACACACACACACACACACACACACACACGCACACCCCCGCGCGCACATGCGCATTTTTACACACAGAGCCAAAGATAAATGGAAAGGAAGAGAGGTTTGACTGATTCCCGTTTACATGCGCTAATCCAGATTAGTGGTAGGTTCGATATGAAGTGCTGACTGTGTGCGTGTGTATGTGTGTTCAAGAGTAAACATTTAAAAATATACCAATAATGCATATTTTTATTTGTTTTTTTTTGTGGGGGGGGGGGTATTTTTGAAAAACCCGCCATGCACTATAGCCGCAAAACGTGAAGCTCAAAGTGGCGAGGAAACACTGTACTCCAAATTTATTTACTCTTGAATTAATACTCAAAATTATTAACTTTTTTCTGATATTGGAATTATCCATGCAGCCAATATCTTAGTCGCCTCTCCTCAGATAGCTTTGGGCAGAAGGCGGCGTACACCTTGAAGTGGTTGCCAGCAAAATATTAGAATTGTATTCTATAAATGCGTTTTCACAAATTTTCACCTGATTATCTATATCTAAATTATTTCAACTTTATTATCGTAATTAAGATTCAGATTCTTCAGATTCTCTCTCTTACTTGTCATTTTAAAATTTTAAATTTTTCCCTCTAATACTGTGCTTCAAAATTATTTTAATAATGCCCCCCACCCCTCAAACATGACCTCGCATACCATATTTTTTCCACATATAGTCTTCAACATGCTTCATCTTCTTTCCCCTTCTCTGTCCTTGCGCACTTTGATGATTCTCAATCTGTCTTTTTAACGCAGCGCACGTGTGTGCCGGCGTCAATCGGCAGCCGCTGTATGTGCGCAAATCATAAAAATATGACCTATTGTGCCCCCCCCCACACACGCCCTCGCCTCTTATATAAGACTTCCAGATGTTTCACATTGGCGACGCCGTTCCTCTCGTCCCTTCTTTTCTTGTCTGGCATCATTCCGCCTGTCCTGCTCACATCTGCCAGGGTTGGTTTGTCTCGGCGCTTTTAAAACATTTACAGCATGCTCATGCATTATTTAGTCGGCCAAAATAGACAGAGCCGGTCTACTCAGCGTGCACTTTTGTTGACTTGTGTTTTGTGTGTAGCATTCAAGGAACAAAGTGAGAGCGTGGGCTGGGAAAAGAATTGCTATAGATGAGCTCTGATAGCAACATTTGTCCGTAAAAGATGGGATGAATATTTGAATGAAAAACAAAAGTTCAATCCAGATGCGAGTCGTCAGGTCGCCAAACATCAAATGATGAACTGTTTTGTTTTATCTTGGACTTTTCCTGTGACAGTTAATCACTCCCAGTTTAGAACCAAAATAAATATCAAAGAAAGAATTACACTTTGTGTATTTAAAACAACTATAGCTTAGCCTATCAGTCTGTTACCTTAATAGTAATGCTAATTAGCGGCTATGCTACATTGAGAAATAAGAGAAATAAATCTAACACAAACGGCATAACATGTACACGAATATATCATCATATTCATATATTTTATCTTTTGCGTACAACAACTAATATTAGCGCTGTACTGATGAGCTGAGAGAGGAGTTGAGACATTATCATGAACTCCACTTGTGTTCGAGGACGGTAATGTGATTGGCTGCTGCATCCAGGCAGGTGTGCATGCTGCAGCCAATCATATTGCACCTGTAGGATTCATAACGAAAAGTAAAGAAAAAGGCACAACTTTCAATTGATGCTCTGCGAAAAACGTTTTAATTTATATTCATTTATGTCGTTTATTGTATGCTTTTCTAAGGTATAATATTATGGCGTGCTTTTAATGAAGGTCAGGGGTGAACAGGAGTCTGGTGCACCCTGAACTGGGCGCCATTTCGATAACTCTTGTCCAGACCATTGATGGTAGAAATGCGGAACAGCCTGGTCAGAGGAGGTTTTGTGACCTGACGAGCTCTCATCCAAAACTGTATAAAAAATGATTTGTCAGCAATTCCCCACTCTTGATTACCAAAGCTTTCGTGTGAGATTAAAGCCACAAATCGACACGCATCTGGATGATAGAAATAATCCCTTTGTTGTCTTTGCTGATGACAACAGTGCCGCTAATCCGCACGCAACACAGCAACAGTTGCGTCAGCACAAATTTTCAACCCAGAAGCAGTGTGACAGTGCAGGGTACAACGATTGCATTCCTTCAGCAGGGCAACCTACCAAGCGTACCGTCCAGGTTATTGACACAAAACTTAATAAAAATGCTTCCCAATCACACAATCAGTTTGAAATTGTAATAACACCATTCACCACCAGATGGCAACCATGAGTCGTTACACTCCCAGAAGAACATAGAGATGCTGTCCGCCATGACTGCTTCTGTGACATTTTGGACTCACTCAAGTTTATGGTGACTCAACATGGAGAAGTACTAACCAGGATGTTACCATTTGACACAAATCACAGTTTCATGTTCACAATGTGCAGTTTAAATTTAACGTTAATTATGACAAACATTCAAAGAAATGATAATGATTAATGATCTAATGAAGGAAAAAATAGAAACGTAAACGACAGCAAAAGTGCATTAAGTTGCTCATTCCTGGTGTAGATCTGCTGCTACATTTTTTTAAAAAACACCATTCAAAGGTTTCCTTTGCTAATCTGGATCAGTTATGTTCTTTTTCTAACCATAAACAGAATTTATTTGTACCTTGGGGGTTAGATTGTGACTCGTGAAGCTTACGTCACAAAAATATCTTGGCTGGATGATACCATATTGCATTGGAGTATTTTATGAGATTGACTGGCGGTAATGCTTCTCTTGCCAAAAGTCAGCTGGGAAAAATTCCAGCTCACTCTCAATCCAAATGAGGACAATCGCGATTAAAAAGATAAATGGGTGCGTGGATTGATGAAAATACAGCGCAATAACATAATCTGCCTCGCCACAGTTTATCATTTTGTGCAATACAGAAGCACACAAGACAAGTCAATGCTACTTTGGCCTACTTCTGGCACTGCTACTTACACACACACACACACACACACCCCTACACACCCCCACCATGGATTTAAATGGTAGCTGCTGCTGCCATTCAACGTGTCACAGCGGAGTAATTCGCCATGAGGGCCGCAGGGGCTCGGATTTCCGGGACTGGTGCCGAAATACCCTCAAGACCTTTCGCTTGGTTTCTGTGGCTGACGTGAATGCTCACTCCATGGCCACATTACGCACACACGCACGCATGCCCCATTTCCACCAAACACTGTTTCAGTTTGAGGCGGAATGCAACTTCTTCAGATTTCTTTGGAGGAAATGTTCAAGGGCAGCAAAAAAAAAAAAAAAAGCTGATGAATTAATTCCTTTTATTTATTTTTTTTATTAGGGAAGGCATGACTACATGTAAATGACATTGGAAAATAAGAAAGAATGTTTATACATAGCCCTAGGGTAAAAAAAAAAAAGTTTGATTGTGACCACAATATGGCCCAATCATATTGCATACAAAATGCTAATTTGTGGGCATGAATTATGCACACCGAATACAAATTAATAATGATGTAATTCCAGGACAGCTGGCTAAGTAAATGAAGCGTACGTTCTCTAGGAACAGTACTAAAGGGGAAATCACGTATTACAGTTTCAAGCACCATTTGTATCCATTTAGGATGTTTTGTGTGTGTCATCACAATTTTGTGGCAACAATTTTGTTCTAGTGCATTTTTTGCAATTTCAATGTCATTTGAGGGGCACCGTACTGTGACACGATAAATCATTTGTCATTTAGAAGATGAGAGTGCATCGTATTGTTCTATTTTATAATCTTATTTGAATTTGATCTGGGGCTTCCATTGTTAATCGGACGGCGGTATGACACAGTGTAGTAAAGGCTGTGTGAGCTAAACATGACATTAAAAGTCCTGTAAAAGCATTTGCTTCAGGCCAATGCGAGTGTGTGTGTGTGAAACTGTTCTTTCGCATAGCTTCCTTCACTCTGTCTGCTGTTTTATGTTGTGTTGATGCAGGAAGACGCAGAGAGTTTTTTTTTCTCTTTGCAGACGCCTCGTGCTGTCTGGGACTTGGTTAATCTGCCACCGAGGACGGCCGCGACATCTGGCGTGCACGTTTGCCGCGTTTGTATGTTTGTGGCATTACAGGGATTTGTAGGGTGACCAACACACACACACACACACGTGTGCAGTCAGTCAACATTTTCCTCATGAGTTTATGCTGTCAACAGAGAGTGTCTTGTCTATGCAAAATAATGACGATAAAATGCCAAATACTATGGAAAAACTGGTGGTTTGAAGATGATAAAACTATGTAACATACCACACAAAGAGTAGTTAGTGAACTAAAATTGTGCAAAATACTTTATTTATTAAAAATGTAAAGTATGAAACAAAATCTTAATATTTTTTATATTTGTCATCAGTTGCTTTTTTTTTATAACAAAACTGTCTTATTATTTTTATTTAATTTATTTAATTTAATTTATAAAATTACATAATACTACACAAAATTGAGTTGGTCTGAAAAAAAAAAATACGACATAGAAAACCTGCCAAAACTCCCCAAGATTCTACACAAAACCTAGTTTGTTTGAAAAATTACAAAATTAAAAAAAAAATCTAAATAAAATACACAAACCACTACATAATAACTAGTTATAGTAAAACAAAATACAAACGGAGTAAAATTACACAATTGTTTAAAATACAACAATAAAAAGAGGGATTTTTCACTTTGTTAAAAAAATATATACATTGCACAAAACTGTGTCATTTAAAACCACAAAATAATGAAATAAAAAAAATAGCTGGTTAAAAAGGTGCTACAAACTACTACACAAAAACGAATTACTTTGAAAAGCTTAACTGCCTGTCCTCATTAATGTCCCGGATGAGTTGCAGCCTTACTCCAGGCTGACTTTGGGCACAGCCTGGACTGGTTGCGAGCCAATCACAAGGCACATAAAGACAATCAACCAATCCTATTCGCACCCACGGACAATTTAGACCATTACGACAATGTTGATTGGCGAGCTCATGGAATTAATTTGCTTGCACTGGGACAAACTGGGAGTGACCCACCAGATCCAGAAGATGGAACCACGGTGAAAAAAGCCTGCAGTGTGTGGCATTCGTCTCTCACTTTGCAATGTGCTTCAATGCCACCTACAGGACTGGGGTGGAACTGCATGACCCTTCAATTTATGATTTGCATCAGATTTGCTTCAAATCATTTGGCCAAACTCCTGCTGGGTGGGAGTCACGTGGCGCCACAACGTCCCTTTTGGAAACTAGACTGACACCTGAGAGTCTGCCCATGCCGTGTTACCGTGGCGACCTCTGTCACTCAACCTAGGCGTGTCTGAAGAGTGTCTCACACATGCACACACTTTTAGAATACCATTACATGGTCCATACACTGAGTCATTGCCACCTGTGTGAGTGTGAAAAAAAAGCGGGCACCGCAAATAGAAGCAGTCTGGACGGCGCTGAAAATAAACCTGCACAATTCCAAAGCAGAAGACAACAAAGGGGCGCAGTGGGAGATATTCACTTTACTGGACCGCCTCCTCACTAATGTACAGTCATCGTGCCGGCCTTTGATGGGACCGGGTGGATTAGATTTTGACTTTGAATGTAGAATACCAACAGTGCATATGACTTAGTCAAAACTGTTTTCAGTGACTTCAGTAGTGCTGTAGCGTGGGCATGTATGGCTGCTTATTGATGATGAGATGTCTGACAAAAGCAAAAGGAAACATTTTGAAGTGCTTCGGGTTTTATGTGTTCATATTCTGAACTCATTGGATGGCACTTCACAGTGCTGATGAACAATGACCCGGACAATTAGAATGCTCAGCAAAGGCATTTCTCCAGTTGAAGACAAAACTAACGGGAAAATGCCCCAAAAACAAGCAGGAACTGAAGAAAGTTGCAATAGGTGACTAGAATGACCAGGGATGAAATCCAACGTCCGGTGAAGTTTATGCGCCGCAGAATTCAAGCTGTAGTTGACTGCATGAAATGATTTGCAAATGAATATTTAAACGTGAATGTTCGTGATGGTTGAATTGTCCCAATACTTTTAATCCCTTCAAAAGTGGGAGGTAAATAACTGAAGTGACTGTTAATTGCTGCTATTCTTCCCTCTCTCGCAATTCTACTCATTTCAGTACCTAACCAAAATGTCCGGAAGCAGCTTAGTGGTAAAAACAGATTTTAGAAATGAAGTTTCAATCCAATCGCATTTTACAGGATAGCTGATCAAAATGGCTGACAGCTGTGTGCAGTCAAAGACAAAATGGACGTGTTTATTTCAGCACGCAAACCACCAGTTTTGAGCGATTCTTCAGCCAAACAATAACAACGTATAATTATCACAGTTGTGAATGCAGTTCAAATTTTCAGTGACCTCACTTTTAAGGGCAAACAACATTCCGGTCAGATTCTTAGCGAATACTGGAGCAAGATGGTCGAAGTAGCCGCGTTTTAAGAATGGACCGCTGACAGTCCAACCAATGAGTTTATTTACGCACTCATGCTAGCTCTCTGTTCAGCTGTTATTCCTCAATGCCAGAACAAACCACAGAGAATAAATAAAGATCCATGCCCGCCTGCTGCCCGCTGTCGGCATCCTGAGAGTTGACGCGACTTTAGCAGAACTAAATGTCCAAAATATAACCAGTCGGGGTTTTTGCTCGCATTCTTGCTCTTGTTGGCTTCAACCTGTGGAAGTGGAGAATCGAACAGCGTGACATTTTTGATTTTGTGGAGGTGATCACATGAGCTCACGTTTGATGGCAATAAATCTAAAGTATTCCACAGAATGCTTTTATACTTTCACAGATTGAAGTGGACAAGAGTATTAATGTGCATTTGCATTTTAGTGGCGATCGGTCATCATTTTATACAACAGAACTGTCAATTCGAGCAATATTACTTAGCTTGCCTCCCTGCTGTGACCTAGACGCTAAAATCGAAAAAAAAACTACAAGCTGCACTCCAAAAGGGAGCATGCCAGTTTGTCGTAAATCTCAATGCAAAAAAAAAAATTTAAATCACTTCAGTCTTTTGGCAGGGACATTTTAGTACGGATGTCATTTTTACATGCGAACCCATTATATAAGTGGCCATGTTATGTTTTATACAACCGTAAAAACAATGCACTTTTTGGCACGTTAAACTCTGCAGTTTGAGGAAGCCATTAATGCCGCAAGTACCACCAGAGAAGTGTACCAACTAAGATTAGATTGTCAGTGTTGGTATCTTCCACAACCGACATCACAGACTACGCAAATGCGAATGCAACGAGGGAATGCTGTTAATATTTGAAACAAAACAAAATAGGTCATGCTTTTACGATTATGATTCACCACTTGGCTTTTTAAATATATATTTATAAAACCACGAATAAAAGCGGATGATGCACTTGATAATCTCATCCCATCACCATCATGATCATCGAATGCTGCTGGTGCGTGAACGTTGGCCCGGTTTCATCACCATGGCAACGACCGTGGAACAAGGGGGCGTTCCTCATGGCATGGAATAAACACGCAGTTTAAAAAAACAAAACAATCTAGAGTCCTTTTAATCGGCGGGGGAGTCGTTTTCATTAGATAATTGAGTGTTGGGATGGCAACTTTTCGTGCTGTAACCCGATACATACACTCACCCTCCCCACGGAACAGGTGACGGTGCACCGGTGCAGTGGGTATTTATTTATATCTACTATCAGGCCCAAGTCTCCCACCCGCGTCCCCAAACCACCACCCGACTTCGAGTCCCTCAGCAACGGCTCGTGTTGAGTCCGCTTACCTCGATCCATTTCTGCGCCTCCAGGCAGGCGGGCTCTGGACGGCTCGCCTCCGCCGACTCCGGCCGGACGTCGCGACCCGCAGGCGGGCTAGCCATCGCCGGGCAGGCCGATCCGTGCGTGGGACCCTCGGTGGTGGACGGTCGTGGAGCGGAGTGTTGTGATGCGGCTCTTGCCAATGTTCTCTTGCACTACGCGTGGACGGTACTTGGGAGTCAGCAGCTTCCCGCGACGACCCACCCCAAAATGAGAATGCTTGTTCTACGTAGGTGGCGTGCGCGCACGGCGATGGTGGAGGCTGTCCTCCGTCAATAGCGCTGCGGTCGCGCGCACGAGGAGGCGGGAACGCGCTCGCGGGAATCCGTCCTGTACAAGGGGCCGTTCCAGTCTCGTTATTTCATGTCACTTTCATAGTTAATACCTTGGAGTAAATGAAAGGAAACATTTCATGCAGTGAAGTGATGACATCCTAGTACCCGACCAAGATACCCGCAGTAAAACGGCATCAGCTGAATTTGCCTACTGAAAATTAAAAAGTAGAGTAGCCCTTATTCGCTGGGGGCGAGAACCGGGCCAAGCTTTGAATAACGGCTATCCGCGTATAACTCCCTTATAAAATTAACATGAAAAAATTACCCACCAAAATTGAAAAAAAAAAATGAACTTTGCATGTAAAACGGCTGGCTCCATAAAATTTTGCAGAAGCCTGTTTCATGAGATTTAAAAAAAAAAAAATTTTGTTGACCAAAATAGACAGCAATGTCCGAATTTTACTTCATCCATTTTCTAAGCCACTTTTCACGAGAATCGTGGGGTTACTGGAGCCCATGCCAGGCATCTTCGGGCAGTAGGCAGGGTACACCCTGAACTTGTTGCCAGCCTATCACAGGGGACACAAGACGAACACCCATCCGCGCTCGTACTCATACCTGGGGATAATTCAGAGGGTTAAATCAACCCATCATGCATGTCTTTTGGAATGCGGGAGGAAAAAGGAGTACCCGGAGAAAACCACACAGGTATGGGGAAAACATGCAAACTCCACACAGGAAGGCTGGTGCTGGAATCAATCCTGCAACCATTGCACTGTGAGGCCATCATGCTAACCAGTCATCCACCATGCTGCCCAATTTTTACTCAACCTTTTTCACCATTATTTTTATTCTATTAACAGTGGAGAGGCAACAATTCTGTTTAAGTGTACGTGGAACACTTTGGGCACCTCATTTAAATTTATTTCTTTGTGTGTTGTGATTAAGGGTCATTATAAAAACAAAAAGCTAATGGTCACCTACAATATCACATTACATTTTCCAAGACCTTTCAACAGCATATTTAAGGATTAGCTGTCATTTTAAGGATAACCAAATCCTTAATTTTAAAATCCTGATTGAAGATTGCTCAATGCATGCAATTCTAACGCAAGTGTATGTTCACCATTTATGTAATCACTTGCACCACCATCACACGTCAAAAGCACTTTATTTGTGTCAGTAACAGCCACACCATCAGTGAAATAAACACTGCAACACACGCACACAACTGTGCAAAGTAAAGCAAACCAACTAAATTGTACATTTCAAATTGAGTCCACTATGTGAACAAATGCATTCTAAAAGCTACACTGAGCCTGTGAGGAACATCAGATCAACCGATTAGCAGCAAGAGGCATCTAAACAGTCCAAAAGTTTGTTTTTTTTCCTTTTCACCCAGCTCCTAGTTGCATTCTCGTTGGTCCGCAAAGCATTCAAGCATAACAAAAACGTACAAAGAGACAAGTGCTTGTTCAAAAACAAAAAACAAAAGAAAATGCAGTGGGAATCATTTGTTCACATCTAAGGAGAAGATTGGTTTCTGATCATCTTGTGCTAAAAGTTCACAATATGGAGTGTATAGCCTACAGTATGTGTGCGTGTGTGTTGAGTGAACACAATACTTGCTTGAAAGGGCCCACAAAATGTTGATAAATGTGTTTGTGGTCTACATTGTGTCCCGGTAGGTTATTTAACCACGACACAGAGCCACGGCAGAGAAGCGAACTTCACCTAGTCCTCGCTCCACAAAGCCCTGGCACACTTTGGCAGCATCCTGGATGTAAATTGGTTAGGGGGAAAACAAAAAGGGTAAAAAGGTTAGAAGGAATTTAAGTACAGTGGTACCGTGACTTGAAGAGTTTTGAGATCTGAGCCCTTGCTTGTTTGATTTTTTTGTCTTGGTTGTAAGCATTACATGATAATATTGAACTACACATGCAACAGAAGGGGAAAAAAAATAAAATAAAAAATCAAGTCTAAGTGCTTCCTTTAAGGGACAGGTGTCAAACTCCGGTCCTGGAGGGCCGCTTTCCATCTCTGCAACACATCTGATTCAAATGAGCAGGATACTTATCAGGCTTTTTTCAGAGCTTGCTGATGAGCTGTTCATTTGAATCAGGTGTGTTGCAGCCGGGAGAGATGGAAAGCATGCAGGAAAGCGAAAGTTAGACACCTACCTTTTAAGGTGTTAGTGGCCATTCCCTGTTGAAGTTGACTGTAAACAAACTATTACATATTGTGTATTAAACCAAACCACATAACTTGCGCAAGTTTGCTTGTAAAATATGGAGAGGTGATTTTATAAGAATTAGTTTGAGTGGCCTTATGCATGGAAAGTAACTTATAACATTAGTTCAATATGTTATACCAGTATGTTTTATACAGTAAAATACTGTAAGGTTATATTTGTATAAAAAAAAGTGTTCCAACAACTTAAGGCAAGTTCAATTTTAAGCGCAAGTCAAGTCAAAAATTCCTTACAATGTTTTATGGAGCCCCAGTAGTCTAACAGCGGCATTCTGATCAATATAGCGTTTGTGTAACATGAATTGTGCAAAAAAATCCCCGTACATTTATATCTATCTCAGGAAGACTACTACTTTGCCACTTGCAGGTGACTGAAAATGTCTCGGCTTATGAATGTCAAATGGCCAAACTCAGAAAAGAAGTGAGCCTTGATTAGTTGCTACCCTAGCAACATTGGTGTCATTTTCTGTTGACAGTTAGTGGCAAAATGGCCATGCCTTGATATGGATCTAAAGATTGATTTAGCAGACTTTTGTGCCAATTAAGGCCTCGTTTTTAGATTTATGGCTTTACTGCTTTTTAAGACTCCAAGGATCCATGGGAACCATCTCCTAGTGTGTGTTTTAGGACTTTGCTGGAAGGTTCCATTCCAAATTTAGTGTCATTTGGAAAAAGACATTTCAATTCTGTACCGTTACGAGGGTCTCATCTTTGGTGGCGCCGTGGTTCAGGGGGCCGTTCATCTTCCCATCTTAACAGCAAAAGAGAAAGTCAAAACATTATAAATACAAATCAGAATGTGGCTTTTCCTCAAAAGTGATCTGCTTTGTCTAGAATTTATTTCTTAAACAGCTTTACAGATGCCGCGTCTACCCTGTAAGCAGTGCATGTAGCAGTGAAGACATCTACCGCCAGCAGAGGACGCTATATGAGGAAATTCAGAGGATTAAAAAGCTAAATTTCCCCTCACCGAATTCAAGGAGCTGTCCATTCACATTGACAAAGGCAATGAAGTGGAAGTTGACCTTATCTGCTTCAGGCTGTGGAAATTTTCAAAGTGCATACTTTTATCCATTCCTCAATGTTTATTACTGAAAAAAATGCTATGCCCAAGTCAACTTACCCTACATTGTCCCTGTGCAGCAACCTCATTGTGAGCATCATGGATTGCCTGGACAAAACATATTGCCATTAAAATAAACAATTTACAATTACACAAATCAAGGCTAATATTAAAATTATTTTGGAACACAGAACTATCTGGAAACGGGACTCAGTGGTGGTCTGTGGTTCCCCCAAGTGGACATTAACGACATAAACATGAACAGACTCACAGTTTACACTAAGTACTATCGTACTGGGGGAAAAAAATAACACTGTACTGAGGTTTCCGGGTGATGATGACCAAAATTTAAATGCAGTAAGTGGCAGACTCCAACAAAAAAAAAAGAAAAGAAAAAAAATAGCTAAAAAGCATATTTTATATTTTCAGGCACACTAAACTATACTTAAATACTTGTGCTGTCAAGTGATTAATCAAAATTGTCAACTACTATTTTTTATGAAGCTTGTAACATATTTACTTACATAATATCTTGGAATTGATGCAAAAATCACTAAATATGAAGTATATTTAATTCAAAGACTGTTTTAATAGCTTTCTTGACAGGCATTTTTCTTTGAAACATTTCTCAAAACTGCCCACAAGCGCCACACTCCAGCAGTGTTGGTTTGCAAGACCCAGTGGTAACTTGAACAGTGTTTTGTTCTGAGACTTGCTAATGATGTACAGCTAATATGGCACAATATTTGCAAAGTAGGCAAATTATTTTTTAAGTAACTCAAGCTGAGTTAATTGAGTTAAAATCTTTAACCGAGTTCAAATGTTTTGGATTAATCACCTGAGTTAATGCTTTAATTCTGACAGCCCTATTAAATACAGAACAAAAATTTTACATTTTAATGTGTTGCACATGAAAAAAAATTCTTAGAAACGAGCAGTTCATGAAGAAAAGCAAATGCATTTAACTTAAATGCAACTAAATTATACTGCACATGTAAAGATGTCATGTGCTGGATTAAAAAAAATGTTTTTCAATATGCTACATGCATAGCTTCGTTCATACATGATCCTCACCTTGCTCTTGTCCAGATGTTTGGCACGGTCATCAGCAGACATCTTGGCAGTTTCATCCAGAAACTTCTTCAACACGGAAGCACTCTCTGAGAAAAGAAGAGGTTTTATTATTTTTTTTAAGATGCCTTAAACTCAAAAAGTGCAGGTCATTTCCGATAGCAATGTGGCGTTAACAGTGCTGTTTTTGTGTGTGTTCCAGTGTCTAATAAAATCCACAAAGTTACCAAAGGTGAGTTTGCTTTGGTTGTTTCCCAACGCGTGCAGCAGGGCAATGGTTCCGCAGGAATTGGTGGCAGTCTGCTTCAGGAAGTAAGCGTCCGAGCCCCGCATCACTTTGTCTGCCTGTTTTTGTCTGAAAGAGTCATGCTGAGACAAAACAGAAAAAAAAAACGCTTTAAGACAATGGCATTGAAAAAAAAAATTCCTTCGCTGAAGAATGTTTTATGCTTAAAAAAATTTGAAAAAATTAAATTAAATTTAAAAAAAAAGGCCTTTTGCATGACAAACTGCGGCTTCACCTTTTCAGGTGGCATTATCTTGCAGTTCGGATTGAAGCCAATTAAGTAAATCTATCAATCAGTCACTTGTCCTTATTATCCACAAACAGTTGACTGTCACTCTAATGCATTTAAACAATGTAAAAATTTCTTAAAAGATTAAGTTAAAAACAGAACTCTGACTTATTTATTTTGTGAAGTTGTCATAGTGAACATTTAAAATACAAAGTCCAAATGTTCACAGTAAGTTATCAGTGATTTATATTGCACTGTTATTTTTTTAGCCGAACTGTGACTTCAACATGTGCTTAAAATAGAGACTATCAGATCAATTCCTTGCACAACTTGCATAAATTAAGATTTACTTTGTTTAGAATGCCAGGTCTATAAAATGACAATCAACAAACTTCTTTTCTATATTAATTCGTACAAGTTTAAGGTACACAATTTTTCATTTAAAATTAAAAAAAAAAAAGACACCCGAGTTACAACTGCTGTAAATGTTTAGAGTACATAAAATTGACAAACCAGCGATTTTGGCTGATGTCCGAAGAGCCATGATCAGCCGGACAATAAATCAGTTGGGCCCAAATAATAAATTTGATTGTAACTCTGGTTTATTTAAAAAAGAAATGCATGAAAAGAGGACCTTGCAATTCTAAAAAAATGCAAGGTTAAAAAAAAAAAATCCTAATATGGTAAAATGAGTTTGAAATGAAATGCAAGTGTTTTAGCAATGCTATTTGGGGGTTAACACGGGGTTTAGAGCATAGGTGTCAAACTCTGGCCTGCAGTGTAATTATATTTGGCCCGCGAGCCGATACCAAATGACTACTAGACCATTTTACATTCTTTATGATAATAGTAACACTTTTTTTGCTAATCCAAGACATGGGCTTGAATGGTTGATTTGTTTTATTTAAAAAAAAATAAACATTGAAATTTTATTAAATAAATGTATGTCATTGCTTTTTTTTTTATTTGATTTTGCTATCTGGACTATTAAATTAAATATTTTATAGAAATAACTGTTGCTTGTTCCATATTCAATGTTAAAGCAAATCTTGTTTGGGTCCATATTAAAAGGTTCATTTGTTCAATGCTGGCTCGTGGCTTAGTTCAAGTTTTACTTTTCGGCCCACTGTGTATTTGAGTTCGACACCCCGGGTCTAGAGTAACAAAACATTGAGGGGGCGGAGAGTTCATTCATTGTTGGTATCCAGGCATGGTCCCAAAGCCCCCTTTTGGTCCCTACATCAACTGATGACTCATCAGGATTACAATCAGCATCCGCCACCTCTGCAAGCTCAGCATCACCACACCCGAGGCCTGGATGGATCACTGCCACACCCCAACAAAGCCCCCACCCCCCGGATCCCCCCCCCCTCCCGCAAAAATATTTTCCAGTCTACAGCTCATGTCTTCAATGATTTACCTCTTTAGTGATGGGGAAGAGCAGCATGAGGGCACAACACGGCTTAGGGACAGCGGACAGCTGCTCGGCCTCCAAGCCGAGGACGTCCACGAAGCGCCAGCCTTCCCCCACGCCGACTTTAGTCATCAACTGGCGACAAGAAAGAGTGAAAATGAAGTTTAACAGCCATGCATAGGCGAGATGAGCTGCTTAGTGGGGAGATGCTAGTGGTCCAGACAGGCCACACCCATCATTAGCCGGGAAGCTAACGGTGCCACGAGGGAGGATGCCATCTATTCACACTTTATAAAACCTTCATTATTAAACATATTCATAACACAAAACTGTCGTACTGGCGTTGTACCGTCGATGAACGGGTCCATTGTTGATGAATAGACGCCTTGTGAGCTCTTGTCCAAACTTACCGGACCTTTAAATGCCGTGACTCAGCGTCTATTTTTTTTATTTTATTTTATTTTTTTCCCCCCAAGTCGAGTTACCCACCTTGTTCAGCACCTGTAAGCACATGCACATAAAAATAAACAAATTATTCTAGTGTCGTCTTTAATGAATCAACTAAAGGTGGTCTCGGTTATTTGAATTCACCTCAGGGTTGATTTCCATCGGAGTCCACTCCATGTTGGCAAAGTTTAATAGATGTTAAATTTGAGAATAACTTTTTGATTTTCCAGCGTCGACAGATTCGGTTGTATTTATAGGACTCGGGTTGTACCATTCAAGTGATTTCTCGAGGGGTGGGATGACACCAACTGTCTGGTTTATCTGGACCGTGGTCGTCAATGATTGATTTGATTTTCCATTTTATTGCATTTACTTTATGTTAAGAAGCTGATTGACAGAAGAAATGGGCGATTGTATAATTTGGGACAAGCAAGGCAAGATTAGGCTGGTCAAGCGGCATTGCTTTCTAGAAAGGTGAGACGTACCAATCAAAACCAATCACAAAACGGCTTGAAACAGCTGGTTTGACACATTAGAATACTGTATTCAGACTCAATAAAAGTTAAACGTAGTCTCTCAAACTATTACGTGAGTAATAATAGGTAAGTATTGGGGACATTTTATACAGTAACTGGTGGGTAATTTATGATTTTTTTTTTTAAAATCCAAGCAAGAATGTCAAATCGGATTATTGTCGAAACAACAGACAATAGATCCACCCATCCATTCATTATCTGTTCCGCTTCGTGGGTCGCAGGCGTGCTGGAGCCTATCCCAACTATTTGTGGACAGTCGGCGGGGGTACACCCTGAACCGGTTGCCAGCCAATCGCAGGGCAACAGCAATGCAATGAGATTTTATTTTAAATCCATACATGTCACACTTTTCAATACTGCCATTTCCAACACAATAAATGAGAAAAAAAAGTTACATTATACAAAAGATTTCTTCTTCTTAAACCAAAAAGTTCATGAACAGAAAAAATAAATCCATGATTACTTGTTTTATATTGGGAGGGAAGCTAAAGTATACCGTACCGCTCAGAGTCATAGGATGAGGCGTAACAGAAGAAGAGCCACTGCAGTTTAGTTTTGGTCTGTGTTTCTTTTGGTCTTTGGATATTATGTTTGGAAGCAGATATGGAAAATCGACTATTTCAATTTTAAAAGAGAAACACTTTAATTTAAATACAGCTTGATTATCTAGTCTTTTGTCTGGCTCGAGTAAAGAAAAGAAAAAAAGTGTTTGATTTTAAAATTGTATTCATAAAACGAAAATAGGACATAGCATGAGACACAAATAGAAATATGGTGCATGTATTTGTTTTAGATTCCTGCAAGTTGTCTGTGACAATATTTCTCTTACTAACTAGGAGATGGCAATATGTACTGTTCCACCTCCAGCCTAATTCCACAAACATGAACTACACTTGGAGAAAATGGTTGGTACCCCTCTGATAAACAAATAATAATAATAATAATAATAATAATAATAATAATAATAAAGCAGCGTTGTTTTCTGGGCGAAAGGAGCGTTGCCCTAGTAAAAGCTTTTTGCCAAAATTCCCTAACTTCGTGTTGCAGTATCATAAAGACCAAAACGATCTTCCCACCAACTATGAGGTGTATCTGGTTAGGCACTAGCATTTCCTTTCCTCCACCAGTACGGTAAAAATACATTCATCGATGTATTTAGGCTTGGACAATTGTCAAATGTGACAAATCTTGAGAAGAAATTCTTATTTGGATCAAGTTTCAGCAGCTTTTGTTGTCAAAGTGACGTAAAACTTTAAAATAAATTCAAAATTTTGCATCTGGCTCCAAGAGACTTTTTAGTAGGTCTTGGCTGGTTACAAATACCACAAGATTTTAGTAGATACGTATAGGTGAAACGCAAAACCAGGACTTCTCTGTTGAATATTTCTAGGGGAAAGTAGAGAGCCATTTTTTTAAAATTCCACAGTAAACTAATAAAATATTGAGAATTTTGCAATGCCTGATGTGTGTGCAAAGTTTCATGAGTTTTCATGCATATTAAGTCCCTCAAAAGTTGTGTTTTCTTGATGAGTAGCGCATTGCCAAGGAAAAAGATTTTCATAAAATTTCACAAACTTTGTGTTGCAATGTGATGAAGGCCAAAAAAACTCTTACGAGGGAATATGAGGTAAATCTGGTCAACCTGCAAGGAGAAAAATCAAACCAAATCAAAAATTTCCTTCAGCCAGTAAGTGGTGCTACTATAGTACGACATAAAATAAATTTGTTGATGTATTCAGGTCTGGACTATTATCAAACGTGAGAAGTAATTATCATTTGGGTCAGGTTACAGCAGCTTTTGTAGTCATGGCGACACCAACCTTTAAACTCAATTCAAAATAGCGAACTTCCTGTTAAGTTTAGCATATGGCTCCAAGTGACTTTTTTGCTGGCCTTGGCCTGTTACATATGCTACTAAATTTTCATATATCTAGGTGAAACATACAACTGGGCGGATTTTTAAAAAAAAATCCAAGGGGCACTAGCGAGCCATCTTTTAAAACTCACAGTAAATTAATAAAAGGTTAATGATTTTACCAGGCCTGATATGCGTGCAAAGTTTCATGAGTTTCCGTTTTTATTTAGACCGTCAAAATCAGCGTTGATTTATTGGTGAACTTTGCATTGCCACAACCATAGCTTTGCGCGAAAAATCACCGAGTTCGTATTTTGATATGATGTGATTTATGTATATAGACTAGTTCTACGACATCGCTACCCCCCAAAAAAAGAGCTAAATACATTTTGATAATACATATATATATGCATTGTTCTGGACTAGACCAGTTCCATAAATATTGTATTTAAAGCCAAGCATTTGAAGTATTGTATAGTACAAAGTATGACTTGTAGGAAACACCAAAATAGTTCAAGAAATGAGTCCTGATTATATTTATGTGTATTATACTGGATGCCCAAACAACCAACAATGGAGAGGGACTCAATTTTGCAGTTCTCTGCTCATCCAAAGAGGCCATGCTCCAAAATGTCAAAAGAACCACTTCATGTGCCACTTGTGTGGACAGATCTGCGTGAGGAGGTGGGGAAAAAAGATGACTGCAAAGGCTCTGTATAACTTTGTTAAAGCAAACAGACAAAACGTCTGGTCATCTTTGGGCTTCGGTCATCATGATCCTGATCCTGAAACTAGCGATGACCCAGGCTCTGGGTCAGATCCCCTTTTCATTCATCATTTTAGCTTCAATTGTCCTTTGATAAATGGAATGAATTTATTCCAGAAAAGACTACATAGACTGTAAAAAAATAAATAAATTTAAAAAAATTGTTTTCACAGAAAAAAATGGCTGGCAGCTGTGTTTGCCAGAATAATATTGTAAAAAATACAGCAGTGTAAAACACATGACAGCACAACCAGTAAATGTTACAGTTTAAAACTGTAATTCTTTACATGTTAAACTGGTAAATTCAACATGTGAGTTCATCACGTGCTAACCAGTCGTCCACCGTGCTGCCCTGTTAAAACTAAACCTAAAAACTGGGAATCACAAAAGAGTAGAAGATTGAAGACTGTATAAATGGGTGGCACGGTGGCCTGACTGGTTAGCACGATGGCCTCACAATGCGGAGGTTGTGGGTTCGATTCCGACTTCGGCTTCCTCTGTGGAGTTTGCATGTTCTCCCTGTGGATGTGTGGGTTTCAGCCGGGTACTCTGGTTTCCTCCCACATTCCCAAAACATGCGTGGCAGGTTGATTGAAGACTCTAAGTTGTCCCTAGGTGTGAGTGTGAGCACGGATGGACGTTTGTCTACTTGTGCCAGGGATAAGCTCCAGCACCCCTCGCAAAACATATAATGGATAAATGGACTGTGGCGCTCCTTTTTTCTTCATCAATTATGTATCCACATTATGGTGCTCCTTATTAACATCTAATTTTTTAAGTCTGGCACCTGGACCCACATCATAAATGAGGAATTCTGGAAAGCGGTAAAAAAAAATCATTTTGTTCTATTCATTAGTTAGAAATAATTAAACTGAAATCTGAGGATACCGATGAGAGCCCAAAATCGACAGTCCAATGATGCTCAATTGTTCCATTAGGAACATTGATGACTCCCTGCACATTGGTAGCTCAAAGCGATTCATTCACTTACGCCATCTAGTGGTGATTATTGGGCGGAACTAATTGTGCGGTAGAAGGGTTCCACCCGACACTGATTGGCGAGTGCATTCTTCAACGCTTACGTCTTAGACATAGTTGGGTACTGACTGGGTGAATGAAGGAGGTAGGCAAGATTTACAAAAATGTTTGGCCCCTTGTGTATGCGAGCCCACGAGGTTTGTGTGTTTTCATTGAGTTGTTTATCATTATAACGTTTGTCTTGTATTTATTATTTTGTAAGTGCAACGTGTATTTATTTGCTTTATGTCTGTGTTTGTGACCAGTTCTCACGGGTTGTTAAGAGACGAAATAAACCCTGCATTTCATTCAATCTCGTGTCGTGCTACACGCTACATCCTGAGGGAGCGACAGGCAGGATGGAACCACGTGGATGGCGGGCATTGCAGGCAAAGAAACTGATGGAATTGGGACATCCTGAGCCAAGTCACCTTCCAAAACTGGCCACACTTCGCGAGGCTAAACAAGAGAAAAATGATATTCGATGATAAAAATCCAATTTTGCTGCAGTTGAAGTACAGTGCACCGCACAAAGCTACGTAGAATTAAGGACGTTGGACTGGACACGTTTTTCTGTCACTACTGGAGTCAAACACAAATGCTTGTGTACAAGATATTATACAAAAAAATCTCACCCAACTGTATGCTTTGATGCAACTGGCTCAGTAGTTAAAAAACTGGTGAGACCGAATAGCTCGTCTGGCCTGGGTTGTCATCCTATGTCAGGGTGTTATGACAGGAAATAACAGCTCTCGTGTCCCAGTGGTGCAGATGTTGCCTGAGTGCTTTCACACAGTAGCTGAAGGAATGGATTCATGCAGGTTCACCGGTTCTAAAATAATATTGCCTTTATTAGTCCCACAATGGGGAAATTCGAGATTCGAACCCAGGCCTCCTGGGGAGACTGGGTCCTGAACGCGGCGCCTTAGACCACTCGGCCATCTTGGCAGCCAAAGAAGCTGTGAGTGATTTTTCTCTCATCATTTTTGGATCTCTGGTCGAGGCTTTTTTATTTGAAGACCTACATCAAGTCTTGCTTTGGAATCAGCATTTTTTGTGAGTTCATTAGCACAACTACTAAAGTCACAATGTGTGGAACATGCAAAACATCTTCTACGTGCCTTCACTATTGTGGCACTTAGTGAATCTAAATATAATGACAGTTCTGAAACCTCTCTCCCACCAGAAATGTGCAAGAAATACCCAAAAGCTGAAATTGCACACAAAGAATTTGTCAGCCTGCCAGATGAAGAGGTTGAGGTACAGGAACCCGTCGATGCGCACCATCAGCAGATCCAGACTAATGCTCGACAGTGCGTGACAGAAATATGTGAGGAGAGCTGGTCACTTGCCATGGCTGATTGGGACAGAGATAACATCCACTTCCTCCATGAGATGATTCCACTCTGGACAAGAGTGATGGTCCCACTCTTTCAAAGTTTGGCAGCTGCTAAAGCAGAATTCAACATCGTAAAAAGAGTTCTACAGATGCCACTGCGGAGTTAAAAAGTTGAATAAATCAGACACTGATGGTACAGCACTGTTTTAAGTCTTTTTTCACCCCAAAATGCTTTGCACGTGTTGAGACAAAAAAAAATCGTATGGGAAACATCATTGAAAACAGGTTTAATTAAATGTTTAGTCACTGACGATAGTGTCACTGGATGTTTTGGTTTGTGATGAGCCTCACATCTGCTATAATTTAAGAAATAGTCAGATAGGCGTAATGAATACGACAGGGAGTGTTTACCTGAAGTTCGTCCTGTAACAGTGGCATTCCAGGATTATGAAGAATGTCAAATGCGCAGAAACATACAAAACTAGTTCATCATCAGACCTTGGTTATAATTTGGAATTATTAACAAAACCAGTGACTCATCAGATGACGGACTATGAATGGCTTTCTGCTTAACATCTAAAAGATAAGAACTGTTCTACATTGTTTGATGTTCTCTTATTGCTTAAAAATGGCATAATGGCATCCACACAAAAAAAATTGCAAAACCTCTCATGTATGTAGTGAATTAAAACCTGAAGACATTTGTTGATATTCTGTTATACATTTAACGCCAACTAGTGGCAAGTAAAAATATTTGTTTCCATTCTAATGTACTGGATGGAGCCGTTGAACAAATCCAATTGAAGATTTGTCAGAACAGCCTCAAGACATTGCTCTTACTCGACACCAAATATTGTGACACTATACGGTGCCACAAATTGTGGTTATACACCACCAATCACGGAATTTTCCTAACCATTTAAATTCAAGAAAAATACCTAATTTGCTTCCTTCCTGAGAACCCAAAATACTAAAATACACAATAGTTTGCCATAACCATTTATCTTACTCTAAATAACCTAAGGTATACAGTCAAGAGTTTCAGACTGCAAAAGGTAGGTATATACATTTAGTTTCTGAAAATCTGCTACCCAAGTGTGTTTCTTCTCATTTACCACAGTGCGCAGTTTCAATTTATTTAAAAAAGTGAATCTTTATTTGAGAAAGAAGACACCTACTTCACAGGGAGATAAAGACGGTACATTGGAATGTGGTACAACCAACAGGCATAAATACAATTTCCATTAAGTACTAGTAAAAAAGAAAAGAAAAAGGAAACCAGCACAGCTGCAGTGTTTCGGTAATTGACAACAAAGCAGAAAACTTGCTAGAACCTAAATAATACAAAGTCCGTAGGAGCTTTGACACGGTTAGCAAATGCACACATACTCTTGTAGTTGTGGCTTGGCTAACAATAATGTGCTGTACATACAAACGAAGGGTTGCCTTTACAACTTGAGCTTTTTCCGACGCCCTCGACCGTCTGAGGTTCCTTCTGGCTTCCGTTTCTGGGCCTAAATGGGAGGAGAAGCAGGGATTAGTAAACCGTTTCAGATTTTTTTTAATTTTATTTGGACATTTCAGTAGTGGAACCATGACCAACAAAGATAGGTAGAAAATTCTAAAAAATTACTCTGAAATGTTTGAAAAGTCGGACTCTGAATGCTGTTATATTAGTCCACGTATTTTCCATGCGCAGAGCCACAAAAAAAAAAAAGTCTCAAAAACATACCGGAAAGACTACAAAAGTCGGCCATTTTGATTTGAAGTGGTCATCTAAGCCATTTCCAAGAGTTCAATGATGAACTTGTCTGACAAATTTAGCCCGATAGGTACCAAATTTGACGTATGCAAAAGTGCAAAACATGTGTGATACCGCTATTGCGTGTGAGCTGAGAATGTCAGTCAAGTTCGATGACACGTCATAAAACAGAGACAGGCAGAGATGCATAAATACAGTTACTCCACTCCTGAACGGCCATTCCTTTCAGTTAATAATAATAATAATTTACTTGACTTCAGATGGAAAAACAACTATCTTGGTTGACCACAGCCAACTGTATCGCATCGCTCCACTTACTGAGCCCGTCTTCGGCCCCCTCTTCTTCTTCTCCGCCTTCTCCCGCTCCTCCAGCTCCATGTTCTCCCTCTCAATGAGTGTGATGAGTGTGTTGCATCGCCTCTGCAGCTCCTGATCCAGCACACAATGACACATCTCAGCAACGATGGCCGTAAAGCCGGCGTGGGAGATGGCGGGGAAACCTCTGCTCACCATAGCAGTCCTGGACTTGAGGAACCAGTCGAAGCGGAACTGTGGCGAGTTGCGAATGCACTGGCGCAGCTCGTCGTACACGCTCTCCTTGTCGAAGCCCAGCTTGTGCAGCATGCAGATCAGGAAGCGGTCCTCCTCCTCCGTGTAGTTTTTGCCCTTGTTGGTACCGTAGGAGATGCGCAGCTGGTGGAAGGGCGCCTTGTAGCGGCCGATCTGGAATGGGAGAGGACGTGAAAAATGCTCAACCGCTCACGAGCTGGTTTAACTAATAACTGCAATGCCAGCGTAACGTTACATCAATAGTATTGGGTTATTTTTCGGGGTGTGCATCACTCCAATAAAAGAGGCATCTCCATACATTTGAAAGTGGTACAATCCGCTTCAATTATTCAAAGCACTTGCATCTTTCAAATCAAAACCAACTCCTCGATTCAAATAGTTTTTTCTTACACTCTAATATTCTAAATATCCTCTGTTTTTTAACTAGCCGATATCAGATTCTTTCTGAAGGTATGATAACCTTGAGCAAAAATATCACTGACATGGTATTAAAATCACAGCTCTAAAATGACCTTTTATGAAATATTTAGGTAGTTAAAAATATTTTCTCTTCATTGAACAGAATCCATTTTATTTTCCAAACAAAATACAGTAATCCCTCGCCACTTCGCGCTTCACTTTTCGCGGCTTTAGTGTTGAGCGGGGTTTTTCCAAAATATTCATAAAAGATAAAAATAAATAAAAAAATTGAGCCATAGCAGAAAGACACTATTTCAAAGAGATTAGTTGACTCTGAGGCTTTGTACATATCCACAGGCACACAAACAAGGCGCGTGATAGGTTTGTGGCGCAAGAGCCAGCAAAGAGAGCACAAGTGGATTTTTCCCGGGAGCTGATTGGCTGCGATGACCCAGCATCTTCTGTTGTTGTATCTCACCAGTCTGGTCCACGTTAATAAACGAACGGCACTTTGAGCAACGTTCTGTTCGCAAACTCCTAACGTCATTCAAATGTCCCGTTCAGTTAGTTAGAGTCGAGCAGGATAAGCGCATAGTAAACAGCTGTGTCCAGAAACTGTGAGCGGGGTGCGCTCAGCCACCCGACAAGCATGGCTTGCTCAGCAAGATTTTTATCAAAAGGTACGCGTTCGTGTTGTTGTGCAAAGCGAAAGTTAAGCCATCATTACTTCCGGCGACAGTGCACTTTGTTCCATCGTAATCGACTTTGTAGACCACCTCTCACAGCCTGCAGCTTGGCATTTATTCTCCAGTTTTGTTCCGGTCCCAATTAACCATAAAAAACAAATACTTTGTACAAAAGAACCAAATATCTTGTTAAATTAAAATAAATAAATGTAAACATTCTTCTTCTGGTTTAATTCTTCTTAGCAAGTCACAGTGTCCCAGCACTGGTAAGCCATTTTTAAACACACCACTGAGCTACTCTTGTTGTTTTTTTGGATCCGCACATGGAGTAGTGTATGAAAGTGGTGTCCCCATGAGTAAAAAACATTTGTGTTAACGAGTGCTGACTTTTCCACACTCTCGTTTACGCAAGCTGCTTGGGTCAGTCAATTTCTTAGCACCACCGCAGGCCGTCATGCTAACGAAAGTCATACTTGTATTTCAAACTACTCAAAAGAGGCTGTTTTCAACAAGACTAATTAAAGAAAGCATGTCAAGTGTACCGTAATTATTGATACAGCGAGCATTTTGATAAAAGCACAGAGGAAAGTTACAATCGCTTGGTACCTACCTTGGAGTCCAGTGCCTTTTTGATGCTGATCCTCCTCTGGATCCTAGCCTCACCTCGCTCGATCTGAGCCATGATCTTCTCGATGTCCTGAAGCTCGTTACAGCGCTCCCAAAACACAGCTGAGGAACAGAGTGAGTAAAGGACTTCATATATGTGGAAGAGAAACGAGAACAAATTTTGAGCAGAAGTGGATATTACCAGAATACTCCATGACTTCTTCCGGCGTTTTCCCCTCCACCTCTCTGGCGATGTTCTCGATGTCGTCGCGACCCCACTTCTCGTTGGCTTTGATGAACTGGTTGAAGTCACGCTTGTTCCAAATGGTAAATCCCTGCTCGCGAGGGGGGGGCAAAAAACATTAGTTCTCCTGAATAACGGGCACATGAGGATATCCAGTATTTATCCAATGCTCCCTTTTATACAGAACCCAACAATCCCTCTGGGATATTGCAACTAGGGGTGTCCCAATACAACTTTTTTCACTTCTGATTCAATACAGATAGTGTGGCCTTTGTTATCCATCCATTCATTTTCGGAAGCAATTAACCCCACTAGGGTCGTAATCATGCAACAAAGTTGTCATCTGCGCAATACTCAACGCTGCGGTTAGCTTCAAGTACAGTTGCATTGAAAAGCGGAGAATCTGAGCATGTAGCCAGGTTTAACTAATTAATAAAATGCAACAGTCAAGACAAGGAGTGGATTAAGGAATGGACTGCTTCGCTAAGCGTGCTAATATTGAAGATTTTGGATGTTGACCGATAAAATCCGATACTGATTTTTTTTGGCTGATATGGGAATCAGGACACCCCGAATTGCAACAAATGTGTGTGCTTTCTCAATGCAATGTTTTTCCTAATGTCACTATTAATTAAAAAAAGGTAAAGCCGTGTAATGGGGGCAAATCAAGTCAGCTATTTCACACAGTCCAGCAAAAGGCACTTATGCCACTTGGGGGACCAAGGTGACTCAGAAATAGCATAATAGTATAGTATATAGATAGAGATTGTATATTGACTGTGTGCAAGGCTATTATTAAAAAAATTCTGCAATGAGGCATGCAAACTTCACAACTCTATCCCGTCTTTGACCATGTTTGATGCCTTCAATCATTTTGTGTCCATCAAGTTCACACAGAACAACGATAAGAAAGATAGCTTTAGCAGTGTGAAAGGGGCTACAGTTGTGCTGGGTTGCTACCTGTTGCAAAAGATTCTCTTTCTCCTCCAGCTCCTCTTCCGTCAAGGCTTCAGCTTCGTCAATCTTGGCTTGCTCCTCCTTCTGGACCTGAGCAGAGTTGGGCATTTCCGGATTGCGTGGCACCTAAATGGACATGTTTGCATTAATTAAAAAAAACAAAAAAAAAAAACATTGTCAAACAATAGAAGGTGTGTGTGTGTGTGCACATGTGACCAGTGAGAAGCGTTACCTTGTAGCCAATTGTCTTTCTGTAGAAGAGGATTTCCTTTTCAAGGAGCTCAAAGAGACGTGGGGGGAAGAACTGGAAGTCTTGGACATTGGGCTGCTTTGGCGGACGGGGAGCCTAAAGGGTCGAGTGCGAGCAAAGTGAAACATGGTTTAGTTTTTGACTCAACTGTTTTTAGAGAGCAGCAATGTTTCAAACTAATTCAACAACACTTTTCCGAACATACACCATCGCACGACATCAAGTATTGCTAACCTAAGTCCCAAGAGTACTTTTTTTGTTCCGCCCCCCCCCCCTCGCCCGACTTAGATTTATTTTGGTATGTAAAAAAATGCATGGTGTCTCCTTCAAAGCTTAAGTGAATCTTGTACTTTTTATTGGTCCTACCTTGGGTGCTTTGGGCTCACTGACTCGAAGGGCTTCTCTGAAGTAGGCGTCCACGGCGTAGTTTGCCTTCCTCTCTCTCTTAGGGGGCTCAATCCAGTTGGTGATGACCTGATGGAGCAAGAACAGGAGGAGGAGATGAACACCAACTCTTTATATTGTGAAAATGAATGTTGTTTTCGTTGCTCTGTTCTACCTTTTTCTTCTCTCTGTAGTCTTCTCCCTCAAACGTGTACACGCTGCTGTTTTCCGTGTCCATGGTGAAGTTCCTCAACGAGCTTTCGCCCAGGGAGGACAGCTTCTCCTTCATCTCCATCGTCTGGTGGGCGGGTAATCAAACATCAGGCAAAACGTGAGATGGAAAGCTGTGTGGCCGTGCTTGCGCGAGGACTCACCTTCCTCTCGCCCCTCTCCAGGATGGCGTCGATGTCGTCGTCTGTGATCTCGCTCTCCTTGGAGGCGAAGACGTGCGTGGCGCCGTGCCGGATGATCGAGAGCATCTCGTCTTTGCCCAGCTTGTTGGCGCTCGGATCCACAAGTCGACCTGTTGGGATAAAGAAACAGCCATGATCGCCGCACGGATTGAAGCTGATGTTTTTGGCCGTGGATCACAGTTCCTATAGCTCAAGATGTTCAAAGACTTTTAAATTCCATTTTAAATGAAATTTAAGACCAACGATACAATATCGCGGAAGTCCCATGTTGTCCAAGGTTGCTTTGAGTTAATAAACGATGTGCCGCTGCTCTTAAGCGTCCCAACTAAAAACACACAACTGTTTTGTTGGTTCCGCTATCGAATGATTGTGTAATGTTGACGCAAGAGTCATTCGATAGAATGAAAAGAGAGATAGTCACAGTAGTTAAATCTTACTGTTTATGCATTGCTTTAGCTGTCATTTGTTGGCTAGAAATATTCACAAATGGACACTCTCACTTATTAATTTCTAACCTGGCCGTGACAACTTGAAAACAAAACAACAATTGTGTTGTACCTTGCTGGATGACGATAGAGTCCAGGCGCAACTTCATCTCCGCTCTCTCCACGATTCGCTCCTCTACTGTGTTCTCCGTGATGAAACGGAAGACGCGCACCTGCTTCAGCTGACCGATCCTGTGAGCTCGATCCTGGGTTGCGGGACATAACTTGGAGTGGTAAAGCACCTTCTTGGTTATGTTGAAATAAGCTCAGGTATCACTCACCATGGCCTGGAGATCCACTTGCGGGTTCCAGTCCGAGTCGTAGAGGATAACGACATCAGCTGTCGCCAGGTTGATACCAAGGCCGCCGGCTCTGGTGCTCAGCATGAAGATAAACTTGCTGCTGTTGGGCTCGTTGTAGGCATTGATGGAGATCTAAAACATCGATCTACATTTTAGTTGAAAGCTCACAACAAATTTAAACTGCAAAGATCGCAGTCCGCTTGCAGCGCACCTGTCTCTCCTCGTGTGGCGTCTGACCATCCAGGCGACAGTAGCCGTAATTCCTCCACATGCAGTAGTCCTCCAAGATGTCCAGCACCCTGGTCATTTGGCTGAAGATGAGGACACGTGAGCCTAGAGGGGGGGGGACAAAAAAAACAAAAAACAGATTGAATAAAATGTATATAAAAGGTGCTTGTGCAAGACATAGAACAGAACCAATAGTTTGTCCCATCTCTTGCATATTTATACGGTACCATAGGAGAGTGTTTGATACCTGTGGACTGATAATCATGTGTATTGATATTGACCACAAGAGAAAGTGATCCATTTCAGTACTGAAATTCTAGCCCATTACTGACGCAGCTATTTTTACCCTTCCTTGGTATGTCGGACTGTAAAAAGAAAATGAAGCATCACTGCGCAGTACATTCACATTTGATGTTCAGTACTGATGCCATCATAAGAGGAAATTATGACACATTGTGAGATTGATAGTTTCAATACTGTACCATAAAAATAATGTGTGGTACTAGATATTTCATGCTTGTACTGATGCTGTACCATACGAGAAAACAATATATATCGTGACAGCAATATTTTGTCTCAGCTCCTTGTATATCTATTCTGTACCATAAGAGAAAATGATGCATTGGATTATTGATACTTTGCTCTATCCCCTGGGTATCAATAGGGCAACTATCACATTTTGTGTATGGATTCCAGAAGAGAAGGTGATATGATTCATTGTTATAGTTGTTTTGTCCCAACTCTGCACCAGGACACCTCCAACTTACCTTGCTCTTTCATCTTGGGGAGTAGCTTGTCAAGCACCACCATTTTGCCGCTGTTGACCACGAGGTGGAGGTCGGTGGTGTAAGGGGGCCCGGGCTCGGCGCCATCGAACAGGTACGGGTGGTTGCAGCACTTGCGCAGCTGCATGAGAACATTAAGCAGGCGCATCTTGTCCATCTTGCCGGCAGAGTTCAGGATGTCTATGTCCTTCATCAGAATTTTGGTGTACCTTTTGGAAACATTGGTATGTGATTTTTTTTTAGAATTTATTTTTAGCAAAAAAACATGGATTAAAATAAAAAGCAGTTTTTTGTTTAAAAAAAAAAAAGATTTGATTTGAATGCCATACTTAACATAAATGGTACTTACCATTCTCGCTGCATTTTACTGAGTCCCACATACATCTTTATCTCCTTCTTGGGGAGCAGCGTTTTCTCCACATCAGCTTTTATGCGACGGAGGAGGAAGGGGCGGAGCACCTACTCGCAATAATATAATAAAAACATGCATCAAAAATGAGCATACAAGGTGCCTTTTTAAAAAAAAAAAAAACATATTCACAACATACCGTGTGCAGACGTTCAACCAGTTTCTGATCACCCAAGCAATTGTTCGTGTCAAACCAAGAGTCGAAGTCCTTAAAAGGCAGCATGCGACAAATTAGATATTGTTTTAAGTAGAATGAAAACAGAAGGGATTGAATCAAATACCTCTGATGAATTGAAGACGTCAGGGAGCAGAAAGTTGAGCAGGGCCCACAGCTCGTGCAGGTTGTTCTGGAGTGGTGTGCCGGTCAGAAGAAGGCGATTGGTGGTCTTGAATTCTCGCACAATCTCTGACAACTGGAAAGGAGTGTTATTATGAAAGGATCCTTTTAGACACAGAAGGTGGGTAGCTTCAGGGCAGACGTACCTTGGATTTCTCGTTCTTGATCCTGTGGGCTTCGTCGATGACCAGATAGCGCCAGTTGAATTTTTTGAACACGGCTTTTTCTATGATGAGCATCTCATACGAAGTCACACACACGTCCCATTCGCCGGGCAGCAACACGTCTCGGATGAGAGCCGTCTGCAAAATGGAGGCAGGAGGTTCAGAACTTAAATAAATATTCAATTCAAAAGTTTTACTCCAAGATCATTTCAATAGAAGAGTCGCAATGTATTTTCCAGTGTGAAGAAATGTAACAACTTTGCTGGAAAGATCATTTTCCATTTTTTTTTTTTTGCATTTTACAAGAGAAACATTATTTTAGAGCGGCATATATTTTTTGCAGAAGAAAAGTGGTTATTTTATGCGGGTGGGAAAAATCACTTAAGAGGAAGTTGTAGAATTAGAAGACTAAAAAAAGTAATTTTATGAGAATCAAAGTCATCAAGAACGTGATTAACCAGACATTTTAAGAAAAAATTAAAGTATGTAGTACGGCAGGTTTTGACTGGGGCAACTCACAAATTAACAATGAATTCACATAAAAAAAAAAGTTTTTTCATGAAAATGAAAAGTTAGATTGCCTAGGCAAGAAAGGGTTATTTAAAAAAAGATAACCGAATTTTAAGGTAAATGGCTGTAAATATACATGAAAAAGTAATTACACCCTCGCTGTACCAAAGAGAGGTTTCGCCGCTCCTTCCTGCCGACTGCGGTCAGACTTTTTAACAAGAACATTGGGTCAGGCCTACAAATGGGAGGGCATAAGTGCAATTGTGCAGTCCTAGGATCCAATATACACTACTACTGTACTTTCAGCCAATGGTGTACTTAAATATTGACCAATGATGTATTTTGTTTACCATTACAGAATTCTTACAGTACTTCTATCACTGCAGTATTTCTACCATTGCAGGACGTTCACTATTACAGTACTTTTATCATTGCAGTATTTTTCTATCGTTGCAGTACTTTTACTATTACAGTACTTTTACCATTGCAGTATTTTCTATCATTTCAGTACTCTTACCTTTACATTACTTTTATCATTGCAATATTTTTATCATTGCAGTATTTTCAATCATTCAGTAGTTTTTATCATTACAGCGTTTCCCCTTCTGTATAATGGACATTAGGAGTGTTTCCTTACACTTAGATACGTTTATACTTTGTATATTTGCATGCTTTTTATGAATGTCTGCTGCTAATGTTATACATTAACGGCTACATTACGCCGCCGACTCTGTGTGATCTATATCTTTGCTGCTGTAACACCTCAAATTTCCCCATTGTGGGACTAATAAAGGACATCTTTATCTTTAATTTCACAAAGTTTTAAAATTTTACTTGATAACACGAATGAAACAAGATTTTACAAAAATTCAAGTCGTAAAATTCTGAATATTATCAGTTACACAAACCAAAAACATGTATTTTCCATGAACAAATGACTGCATTAACATTCAAAATAGACGTTATGAGGAAAGTTGTGAAAAATTACAACTTTCATATTGCAGAAATGACATTTTTTCCACATAATGCAACAATTTTAGAAAAAAGGTTTACTCACTTGAAATTGTTTTTTTTTACCCCCTCATCCTTTAAAAAAAAAAAAAAAAAAAGGTAAAATAGCAACACGGCTGACCCTTTCATTTCTGTCTCCAATGAGGCAGACTGCTCGCAGAGACGGCACCCAGCGCTTGAACTCGTTCATCCAGTTGTACAGGGTGGACTTGGGCACCAAGACCATGTGCGGTCCGGGGATGTTCCTATAGTGCTTCATGTAGCCCAGCAGGGAAATCGTCTGGAGGGTCTTTCCCAAACCCTGACGGCATACCAATCGGTTTCAATTAAGTCACGACTCAAGATAAAATGGTACTTCTGCGAGACAGCACTTACCATTTCATCGGCAAGGATACCGTTGATTCCATTCTCGTAGAGAGAGATAAGCCAGTTCAGACCGCGGACCTGATAGTCTCTCATCTTTCCCGTTTTGACATCTGCATGGGAAGGCAAACTTTGGATTGAAATACATACAAAAAACTTTCTTCCCTTTGGTGGATCATGCAGTGACCACTTACAAGATGGCGAATCGTCAAAGCGGGTGCATACGTTTGTGGTCTTGGTGCTCTCGCTCAACAGCTCCTCGTCTTCCTCTTGCTCGGTGCGGCGATGGCGATTGCTGAGGGAAACGCGTGAGGAAGCACATATGGAACTTATTGTGACGTCAAGGTAGCGCAGCAATGAATGCACGCCTCTCTGTAATGGCACAATATGACTAAAGAAACATTTTGTCATTGCTGTGACCGCCAATGGCACATCCAAAAGGAGAGCGGTTGCGAAGTGATTTTAGAGTGCTAAATGCAAAAGACTTGGGCTGACTTGTATAGTTGGAAAAAAATCGGAGGCGTGTGCCGGTGTTCCAAGCTTTGATACAAGAGAAAATAAAATAAAATAACGTCAAGCGAGTCAGAGCATATGGGATACTCACTCTCCAGCAGACAACAAGTTCTGCTTCTCGTCTTTCTTGATGCGAGGACGTCCCGGCTTCATCTTGAGGGGGGACGTGGGAGTCTTCTGTGCGGCGGGCTGAATGAAGTGAGCAAACAGCTCGGTTTGCTTCAACAGGTAGTCGAATCTGTTGGTGCGGTCCGTTTTCTACAAAAGCGCAAAGAAGCAATTAGGATTACTTCC
Source organism: Idiotropiscis lumnitzeri (assembly GCF_059441095.1). Classification (NCBI taxonomy): domain Eukaryota; kingdom Metazoa; phylum Chordata; class Actinopteri; order Syngnathiformes; family Syngnathidae; genus Idiotropiscis; species Idiotropiscis lumnitzeri. The sequence goes on from NC_142398.1 coordinate 8,368,255, forward strand.
AAACATCGCAAGACAATCCGGCTGTGTTGGCGGCTGAATGCTATCTTGGTTGAAAGTTACAAACAATTCAGTTCACTAAAAAGATACTTCAACTTCCTTGCTGCCAGTTCTATAAGCCTTTTTTAGTCTCGTATGCCACCCGTTCGCAAAGAACGATTGACATTCTTGTCTCACATTGCTTTTATTTCACCACACACACATTGTGTGTGTGCTTGCAATTGGAAAAAAAAAGCATTTGGATGTGCGGTGCTTGTTGATGCGCACGTGTGATGTAGTAAGCATGTTCTCGACCCCTAATGGCCGTCACAGGTGCGACCAAAATTTTGCTGCATCCCGTATAGGGCTGGGCGATAAACCGAAAATTTACCGTTACCAAAATTTATTACAATGACCGAAATCATTTTGCCCATGTCGGTAAATTCGGTGAATAAAAAAAGAAAAAAGAAAAGCCTTTTGTCTGCGGCAATGTTCATGCCCCTTTAAGACCGCTACAGCGCCTCTAGTCATGTGACTCCACCCGTCTGTCGCTCTCGTTGCTGGCGATTCAAATCCAGAAGCTTTCTCACCACCCACAACACAACCATGCTGTGCTGAAAGTTCAAAGTGAGAAGCAAGGTTCGACAAGTGACAACAGCCCATGAACGGAGGCGACACCATACGAGAGAACGTCTCAGAGGTGGACGCAATAGCCTAGCACATAGCTAAAGATAAAGCTCCTCTAGTTACAGTGGCGCGCACAGGATTTAAACGCTTAATGAAAGCCGTATTTCCCGATATGGACTACATCGGGCCGGGAGCTTAGACATGTCAAGCATTTTGCATCTACATCCGACTTGTGGTCGGGTCGCAGCATGGATCCCTGATTGAGCCTGACTGTGCATTACATAGATGACAAGTGGCGACTGCGCACCAGAGTACTCGAGACGGCACATTTTCCCCGATGATGCACACTTGTTTATTTGGCTTGCATTGACATTTTCTTTCATTTTATTTAGCGTTTTTTTTATTTGCCATTATTTCCATCATGAGAGCATCTTGGCGCATTCTATTTGCAGAAAAAGATTTCGCAAGAGGTACCCTTTTTCTTTGTGACATTGTTCAAGTCATGCAAAGCAAGCTCAGGGTTCGCGGTTAACCGCTTCCCGATTGCCCGGGGCAAGTGAAATTTGGCCACGGGCAAGGTAAAATTATGGGCAACTTGCCCGACCGGGCAAGCATTTTTTAAAGCAGCCAAATATCTTTAATTTTGACGAAAACGGTGGTGTGATCTGTTTGTGTGCACTGTATGGTGATGGTTTAACCCAGACACCCCCTTATGTTTTGGTATGGTCCATTGGCCTTATCGGGGGCAATGGGCGGGCGCTACGGGGATCAGTTAGTTCAGTGAATGTCGAGTTAAAGTGGACGTCAATAAATCCCGCAGTATTGGAACTCGCTGTCGTAGCATCCTCATTTGAAGTTTGAAAAACACAACAAAAACCTACGATATTTCGGCCGAAAATTGACAGCCGGAAGTTTTCTTACCTTCTGCGCATGTTTACAAGTGGCGACGAGTTCGTTCAAATCCGAACATTTCGGATTCCTCTGACATGATTAAAATAGCTCGAATATTTTTAAGTAGACAATTCAGTTGTGAGTAAGGAAGGGAGTAATATTTGATTATTGGCTGTTAATTCATTAGCTCCATGATGTGACCTGACATAGTGTCAGTGACTGTGTTCTGTTTATGCTATGAAACTTATGGAGGCAGCACCACAGGCACTGGTCTTAAAGGAATACACAAATTTGCCACACTCATAATTTACTCATGTGATTCCTCAATTGATACGCTCTCCTGGACTTAAAATTGATCATCTGGATTGCTGTAATATCATTTTCCCAATTTAACATGCAGATTTGTTAATTATTAAAACTACAATTAACATTTTCAATAACTGCACAGGATGATACATTTGCTCTTGTGAGTAGGGTTTCATGGTTGATGATGAAAACAAGATTAATTTATGCTTATCAGATTATATGTTTATTTACATTTGTGGCGCACATTTTACAACCATAAACATTTTATTCTTAGAGAAAAAAAATTGTCACTTGCCCAAGTCGGGCAAGTAATTTGGCCACTCGGGCAAGGCAAATTTTAGTGGCACTTGCCCTATGGGCAAGCAGTTTTTATACCCTGCAAGCTATTTGGAATGTTCATACAAATTATTTTTGTACTTTTATTTTTCATTGAAAGTAAAGTGTACCAGTTGGTCAATAAAAAAAACAGTCAATATGCAATTCCTGCATTTATTTTGATTTTAGTCCACGTGGGAATTTATCGTGCATTTATCGTTATCGAGGTAAAATTGCTCGATTTCTCGCGATATTGATTTGAGGTCATATCGCCCAGCCCTAATCCCGCATACAGGCGGAATGGGCGAAGGACCAAAATTTCCGCTTCCAACGTTTTGAAACGCGCGACCGGTTATGTATACGTGCAAACTTCATTGTCTATGTATGGAAACACAACGTCGGGAACGTTGAGCACACCTTCGGTCTGCATGCAGCATAACTTATTGGCGTGTCCTGATCTGATATTTGTATCGGATTACAGCGCATTATAAGACAAAAAAAAACTTTCTGTTTCAGCATCACTTTATCAGACTACATCCAAAAGCTTCGATATTAGCACTCGTAGACAAGCAGTGCTTCAAGAATCTGCTCCTGGTCTTGTATCCAGCAGCGTCGAGCATGCAAAGCCCACGTGATAAAAACAACCAATCCTGTGAAGGAGCTAGAGAAGATAGTGTGGGAGTCACCATATTAATTAAAAATATTGAAGTTTACGGAATAAAAATAAATAAATAATCACACGCACTGCTGTCATTCAGGATTCATTTGTTAAGGAAGTGAATTTCTGCAAGTTGGCATATTTAGCAACTTTAGCGCTGGTAAAACCAATTAAACAAGTTGGCTCAAATCAGACATTACACTACGACGCAATATCGGTATTGGAAGTGAAAAATGTTGGATGGGGACACCCCTAATACCTTATTAATGAGAAGTGTTCATGAAAGCCCAGTCCCCCTGCTGTCATAACACCGGGCCCCTGCGAAGGGGAGCGCCCCCCAGTTTGAAAAGCACTGCCCTAAACAATGACAGGTGTATTTCAGCATTGAGTGAAAAAAATGTCCTCACCACTTTCTCTTCATAACCAGGAGCAGATTCTTTGGTTTTGGTGGAGGAGGATGAAGATGCATCCTGTCCATCGGGTCCTGCATCTGAGGATGACTCTTTGCCAGCATCCGAGTCAGACTTTTCCTATTAAAAAAAATAAAAAAATAAAAAAAAGATTTTCATGGATGTGTTTGGAAATTGCTTTGCCAGAGTGAACAGAGAACAAATGCAACTTCCATATGCATGTCATGGTTATTTTAATCAAATTTGTTAATTCGTGTATGCACAACTTTCTGAACACAGTCTCTCTCTCTCCACACATGCACACCCCATCCATCCATCCATAGTATCTATCCATCTTTTTCTCTAAAATTGAGAAATATCTGCATAGTGAAAGTATTATTTGAGCTTTTAACATGTGCATGATAATAAAACATTTATAAATAATAACCCAATTAATGATGTCTTTTTTAATAAATAATCTTTGAGGGACAAGCCACATAGTTGCTGATTATAAAAAATGAAAAAAAGGGGGAAATACTTGTTAAAATCATCTTCAGTTAGGGCTGGGCGATATGACTACTGTAGAGGTTTTAATATAAAAATATATCTTTATATATTTTAACACACTGACAAAACATTGTTAACTAAGACCTTTCCTTCCTGATGTAATGATGTGGCAAACTACTGCAGTATAGTGCCAACTACTGCCGAGAACTATATTTATTTTGCCTAATGCATTGGTGGCTGGTATCGACTAGGACAGCACAATATATTGAAAAATATCGATAGTTATATTGACCCTTACACCATGCATATAACTAACACATGCAATAATTTTCTTATCTGAATTTTACATGAATGCTTTAATGTACACCGCCACCCAATAGTTGAACATGATCTAGAGTAATTACAATTAATTAGCTAATAATAAATCGATATATTACAAACAATATATTCAGTCACTCCCATTAAATGAAAAAAACACATCTTGATGAAACAAATGTTAATTAAAATGTATTTTAAAACACTAACAAAAATAACCCTAATAGAAATGTCAGCATTTTTAAAACATCCTCACGTTTGTTTATGTTAATTAAATGATACAATATGATAAAACGCCCAAGGCATTGCAGCAATAGTTATGGCATCACCTCGGGAGCTGTTTGGAATAAACAAAGTCACACATCGGTTAACTATTAACAAGTCAAAATGCGCAAATACGAACAGCTTCTCTAACCTCAAAGCGGGTGGGGGGACAACACTATGACGATCTATTTGGCTATGTCGGTTGCGACGTCCTTCATTTACGGAACAACAATGGCTTCGGCGGTGCGGCGCGGCGCTAGCCAGTTGAGTTAGCCACGAGCTAATTGTCGCTAACGGTTAACCAAATACGAGTCAAACGTGCGAAGCGGTCAAATCAGTACGGAATGATCCCAATTATATGTATCGATACAATGGACCACCAAGCCAAAGGGGGGGAAACAATGCCCTTTTTCAAGTCGTATTACCTCGGCTCCCCCGGCTTCTTCAACTTCGGTCTGCTCTTCCCGCTCCGGTTCAACGCAGCTTAGAATTTCCGACATATTTTACGGCTATTCCCTCTTCGACTAATCGTGATAGCCTCTTTTAGAGTGCCCCGTTGTGATATGGATCTTCTGTGGAGCGTATGGGACAACGTTTACGCCGTTGTCCGGTAAATTCGGATGTGTAGAATGAAACACACACCGGTCGGTGCTAGCGGGATTTTGCTGCTCTTCGCGAACACCCGCGTTCTCATAGCGTGGGGTTGCCGCGCAATCGCGAGAGTTGGCACTGCGGCCCTCGTTGTAATCGGAAACATAAGTACTCTCATCAAAATGCACTCGTTTAGCAACACAATAAGGCTACTTTCGTGAAATTGAATGGATATATTAATAAAGTAATCTAACAAGTGAAAATTACAATGTAGCATAAACTGTCAGAACCACTAACAAGAGGTGATACGTTAAAACGATGAAAAAAAACCGGGCAAGTTTCCTGTTCAGTTGAGGTCTTGATAATTTGTGTTACCGTCGGGAAAACGTAAGACCAACACCAAGGTTCAGGCGCATTTTAAGCCACATCGAAGCATTAAAAGTATTTTGTTAAAGTTAAAGTTGCTAACGAATTCACGATATCCCACATTGAAGGTGACATTGAATGCATCACAGAAACTGAAACTAGATTCCATCGTTTAGGCTTTTACAAATATTTTTGGGCAAAACTAATGCAAAAACTATATCGCGTATATTTAATGCATTTAAAAAATATATTTTTTTTTAAAAACCCCAACACTAAAAAACTTGTTTGGTTTAGTTTTTTTTAATTATTATTATCTTTATCATCATCATCACCATTATTATTATTATTATTATTATTATTATTATTATTTTGCGTTTCATTTACGACGGATACCATGTTCTCACAGAAGCTTTCCCCGCAATCGTGGGGTCGGCCGTTGCCATTCAAGTTGAAATGCACGATATTCAACATAAGTCTACTTTCACTTGAAATAATGATGAGAAGGGATTAATTTCTTTTACCAAAGATATTTGAATTTGCATATGTATTGGTTTTAACCTTGTTAACGTTTTAATATTATTCCTAGACGCTGATGCGCTCTAACAGAATCAGAAAAAAATGAATTAAAATGTGGACGACTGGAATTACACAAATCCAAAATTAAAATTGCAATTCAAGGATACTTTTTACTTTAATATAGCAAACATATTATTATTTTTAAATTACAGGCAATGCCAAGACCACCAAAAACGACGCTCAGGTTGGGGGTCCTTCATGCTTGTCTGGCGTTAGAGAAATGACGTAGCCGTGTTGATCAGCTGATTCCGGTTGAGCGACTTCACCAAAAATACAACAGAATTTACCTGTGAGACGAGATTTAATACCAGCAGGGAGTGATCGTCTTCAACTCGGACAGTATTGACATGCTCGATTTGGGTATGGACGTATTTAATCAGACCGTGTGCTCCTCTTCCTTCCCATTCGGGGCGCATTAGCATTTATGCTAAGTCAGTGGCTACGTTGAAACATCACACAGCTAACGTCAGGCCCTTCAAGTTGCTTTGTTTGATACGGCGCAAATATGTCATTCCAGCAGTCAAATGTGGCTCCGGTGGTGGTTTGATGTCAGATGTATTTCTACTTGTGTTTTAATCGGTGGCTTTGCTATTATGAGCATTACGGCTACCGCTAAGGCGCTCATGACGGATGGGCTACCGTAGTGAAGAAAAAGGTGGAAAACAAGTGTGATGAATGCTCTTTAACTAACTGTGGATGCTGTGTGTGGCCGTGGGACTCGTTTAAATTGCGTTGTTTCAATAATAATGTTGTGTTTGGCTTCGATTTTCATGCCAAGTAAAGGTGACAACGCCATTTACATCGCACGAGAAGTAATAAAACGGGGTTAAAAAAGCTGTAACACAATGCAGTACAATTAATACAAAGCCGTACAGTGTTTCTAAAATGTTTTAATTTAACGCCCCCCCCCCCAAAAAAAAACACATTAAACAAAAATACACTCACGTAGTCGGCTTAATTGTTAATAAAAAAGCTGGTTTTATTCCTGAAAACATACCGGTTTTAATGTAAGCCCTCACAACACTGTGAATATTAACACTGCATAGAACAAGGAAAAAATGTTCTGAAATAATGCATCCATTTTCTATACTGCTTGTCCTCATTAGGTCACAGGTGAGCTGGAATGTACCCAAGCTGACGTGAATAAAAAATACTTAAGCATTTTTTATAAAGGCAAGCAGTACTTAAAGATTGTATTTCACCTTTTAAATAAAATATTTAATTCAGTGATTCTTATGCATAAAGAGAGCCCACGTGCAACTCGGGGCATTTGTCCTGTAACATTATGAAATTTGTCTTGTAACATCACATTTTATGGTATATAACATTTTGACATTTGTCTTGTAAAACTACATTTGTCTCACAGCATTGCTTTTTTCTCTCGATAAAATGGTATTTTATTCTAATAACATTGCATTTTTGCCCCTTTATTTCCATTGTTAGTCATTCACAGTTTGTTTTTATTTTTATTCAGTTTTGAGAGCCAAGTTATTGTTGTTAAGCTGCAGTTGTCAGATTCCACATGACCAATGAGGCGTCCCGCTCTCTCCCGTTGCCCACAGGCCGCCATCATGGACAAAATTTTGGAGGGCCTGATCAGCTCTGCTCACTCGTTTCCGGTGAAGAAGGCCATTGTGAAAAAAGTGGTGGAGGCGGCCGAGAAGGAGGTGGCGGCAGAGGAGTGCCAGGCCCTGTTTGCCGTCACCACACGTCTCATCTTGCTGGGCGAGGACACCTTCCAGAAGCAGGTGGGCAGTGATTAACCCTTTTTTTTTTTTTTTTTTACAGGAAACTGTGCTAGATGTTTTATTTTATTTTTTTTAGGTATCTGTACTTTACTCGAGTATTTATTTTTCTGGTGACTTTTTGGTTGTCAGCAACTTTGACATAATCAAGGTAGGCTTGCTACTCTTTTCAACCTCTGAACAATGTAAATAGATTATAATCCTAAAACACTTAAAAATAATTTCCAAGTCATCTTTCATTCTTAATAAACAAATGGATTACAGTTTATTTGATTTAGAAAAATGCCCTCAACAGCATGGAGGAACTTGAAATGTGTCACTTAAACATAGTTCCTCAACCAATTACTAATTTCTTATTAGATGGTCTTTTGTGCCATCTTGTGGCATCTCAGTGAGAGTCCAAAAAATGCTTGGAAGGCATGAATAGTGAATTTAAATTTTCAGCGAATAACAGTGGCTAGTTTAAGCAAAAAACAATCTATTTATGTACATTTGTGAATGGTGAACCTTGAAAATATTGTGGAGAACTGTATTGGTACAGTAATTGGCAAAAAATAAAATGTTAGCTTTCGTTCTGAAGTCAATTTCACCCTGATGTCGCTTACTAGTCAACGCCCCCTTAAGGCACATGTTCAACACAAATACTACAGTTAGTTCTTTAGTTACATTTTAATGAACTAGTTTATCAGAGGCTTGATTGTGCAGTGAACTCTGCCTATGTGCGGCTCAAGATTTACAAAGTCACCTATTGATCTATTTTTTTGGAGTGAACCTATCCTCTGTTACTGAAAAACTGACATTTTTGTTTTTCTGCTCAGGCCAGCGTCATGTCTAATATGAAAAATATTGCTTTGGTGCCATCTTTTGGTCAAGGAGCCAATATGAAGTAAGGGACGGGGTTTCACTGAGTCATTTTAGCCATATCCTTGAATAATAGAAAAAAAGTGCAACTTCGCCATCTTGTGGTATCAGTAGGAAACTGCAGACTTTTTTGGTTGGGTGTCTGTCTGTCACAGGTTTTCACTATTCGTCGCACGGATCTGTCCCCATCACTTGTGACAAGTATTTAAGTATAGAGTGTGAGTACTCTCTCTCTCCCTCCTCAGGTGGGCTTCCAGGTCCTGGAGGCCTACGCCCGCTACCATCGCTCAGAGTTTGAGGCCTTTTTCAGCAAGGACTTTGTGTTGGGCCTGCTGCAGCAGGGCTACGAGCCGCTGGATCACAAAGACCCGGCCGTGGTGGACTACATCCACTGCGGCCTGCGGCTGCTCATCAGCTGCCCCGCCGTGCTGGAGCTGTTCGCTGTAGTCCAGGTGGAGGTGCTAAGGATGGTGTGTGAGCGGCCCGGGCCAGCTGTGTGTGCCCGCCTCGCTGCGCTGCTGTCCGACTTTGTGCATTGCATGCCCAGAGACAAGGGCGGCGTCCTGTTCTGCCAGCAGCTGGTGAGGACCATGGGCTACTTCCACTGTCTGGCCAGCCAGGAGCAGGAGCTGGGTGAATACGTGGCCCAGGTCACCAAGGTCAGCACGTTGCTGCAGAACATCTGGAAAGCCGAGCCGGCCACGCTGCTGCCTTCCCTGCAGGAGGTCTTTGCCATCATCTCTTCTACAGGTGAGACCTTGTTTTAACTGCAATGTTGATTTTTAATTTCGCCATTTCTGAACAAATTTACCCCTTGAGATGAATTACATTTGTAAAAAAATACTTTGAAATTTTAATTAGATATTTGCTTTTACTCTCATAACATCACAACTTTTTCCCCTGAAAATGTTGCATCGATAGGGATTACTTACCTTTCCTTGAAAGTTTTATTCTTTTCCCCTCTTACTTTTGAACTTTAATCTCCTAACATTCAAACCTTTTTTTTTTTTTTTTTGCAATTTATCGATGTAATGGTTTGCAACACTTTTTTTTGTAAATTTCAGACAACTTTTTTTCCCTCTTAACAAATTCAGTCACCTAACATTCCAATCTTTTATTTTAACTTCTTTAACTTTATTCTCATAACCGTGCAATTTTTTGTTTGAAACATGACTTCATGTAATTGTAATGTTACAACTTCTTTCTCTTACATATACAAATGTATGTAAAGTACAACATTATTTTTACAAAATTGTTATTGTCTAACTTAATATTATAACTTTATTCTCAGAACCATGTAGCTTTTCTTGCTTCGTAACTATTTAATTCTAATATTATTTTATCCATGTAATATAACTTTATTCTTGTAACAATACAACTTTTCTGCATTAACAAAACAACTGCATGTTTTCTTGTAATATCACAGCTTAAAAGGTAAGTCAACCCTCAAAAATTCTAAACAAGAATATGTTCTATGCAGCTCCACTAGTCGAAACACGGCATTCTGATTAATACTGTGTTTGTGGAATATGAATTAAGCAGTGAAATCCACCCGTTTTTGTACAGCTCAGGGTGGCGGCCATTTTGCCACTTGCTGTCAACTAAAATTCAACATCACTGTTGATGAAGGCTCAGCGAACAACCAATCATGGTTCTGTTTCAGAAAACAGGTGAGCAGTGATTGGTTTTTAGCTGAGCCCTGAGCTACTGTGATTATGCTTTCAATTGTCAAAATGTGAAGAAATGGCTGCCCATGACACGGCTACTGAACTCATATTCAGCTAACATATTAATCAGAATGCCATGTTTAGATTTTTGAAGTCATACAGAACATATTATTGCAAATATTTTTGGGTGATTGTCTTCCCCTCTAAAGCTCATTGCGTCTTTTTTTAGTTTCCTAAAATTAAATTTCACTCTTGTTATTTTTACAACATGATAAATTTTCTTATGACATAAGTTATCCCTTTTCTCATAACATTTTGAGTTTATTTTTGTAACATTCCATTTTATGTCCACTTTTAAAGTGTATTGTCCTTCTTCAGACCTGTCCTTTGAGCCGTCCATCGCCTTGGCCAGTCTGGTCCAGTACATCCCGGTCCAAATGATCACAGTGCTGATTAAGAGTCTCACCACAGACCAGAATGTTAAAGATGCAAACATGACCAAAGCACTCTGCAGGTACGTGGAAGTGTGACACACGCGACTTGGTGCTTTTAGAATGGAGGCAACAAAAAGGCAACAAACATTTGACCTGTGTTCTTAGGATGATTGACTGGCTTTCCTGGCCTCTGGCCCAGTACGTGGACACCTGGGTTATTGCTCTGCTCAAAGGACTGGCCGCCGTTCAGAAGTTTACCATCCTCATTGATGTCACTCTGCTCAAAATTGAACTGGTAGGTACTGAGATAGGCTATTGTTTTGTGGGTTTTGTCTAGGTACTCCGGTTTCCTCCCACATTCCGAAAACATGCATAGCAGGTTGATTGTACACTCTAAATTGCCCCTAGGTATGAGTGTGAGCGCGGATGGTTGTTTGGCTATGTGTGTCCTGCGATTAGCTGGCAACCAATTCAGGGTCTCCCCCGCCTACTGCCCGAAGATGGCTGGGATAAGCTCCAGCTCCACCCACGACACTAGTGAGGAGAAGCGGTATAGATAATGGATGGATTGATTGATGGATGATTTTATCCCTATTGCCATTTTCTTCTTGATTTATAGTTAAAGGCATTTTTATAAAATTTTTTGATAAATTATTGTAAACCTAAGTGGCCGTTTCCCAACCTGGTGGTTGTGGGTTGGATTCCGTTCTACCATTGTGACCATCCTTGAGCTAGATACGGAACCCCCAGGTATGTCATCATTCGGTAGATGTGACAGCAGTGTGAAGCACTTTGAGGGCCGTAATAGGCACAAAGGCGCTATACAAGTGAAAGACCATTGACCCAAGACCATTTAGTACAACAAAATATATAAATAAAATGCTTAGAATGCATTTAACAGCAAATTAATAACACATGTAACTGAATTCCTAATGTTTGTTTTCAGCCTCTAGACTGACAACTGCTACCGTGAAATGTAATTTCCTTCACTTTAGCAAAGAAGCTCCAAGATGTTTGCTGTTCACTCATTAATTACATTGCCGATATGTCCCCCATCCCCAGGTATTCAATCGGCTGTGGTATCCCATCGTGCGACAGGGGGCGCTCGCTGTCCTCTCTCACATGCTCCTCAGTTTCCAGCATTCTCCAGAGGCCTTCCATCTGGTAAGAAATGCCATAAAAAAAAAAAAAATAAAAATAAAATATATATAAAAATATACACACACACATACGTGCACACACGTGCACGCGCACCCCCCCCCCAACACACACACACAAAAGGACTATTGACATTTCTGCTGTGTCCAATAATGCTGTGATCCTCATCTGTTGCAGGTTATTCCACATGTGGTGCATCTGGTGCAGTCCCTGCAAGCTGACGGCCTCTCCACCAGGAAAGCCTTCCTGCTACAGTTCACCGAGCTCATACACTGCATGATGTATCAGTATTCTGGATTCCCAGATCTCTATGACCACATTTTGGAAGCCATCAAGGTAAAGGAGCCCTGCAATTTTCTTTTTCAAAACCTTTAAGAGCAAAGGTGATGATTTCAGTTACACTTTAACATGTTCATTGTCATACAAGTCTAAATAGAATACATCCACTGTTAATAAAACATAAGGCATTCATAATAATAATAATAATTAATAAAATTTGCATCTCATCCCACCAGGATCTGCCAAAACCGAGCGAGGAGAAGATCAAGCTGGTATTGAATCAAAGTGCCTGGACGTCCCAGTCCAACTCTTTCGCCTCGGGGCCGCTGAGGCAGGCCGGGAAGTCAGAGACGGGCAAGACGGGCCTGGTGAATCTGGGAAACACCTGTTACATGAACAGCATCCTGCAGACGCTCTTCATGGCCACAGAGTGAGTCACGAGACTTATTATGCTCGTATAGTACAGCTTTCCTTCCCAGGACAACTAAAGGGCCACTCCATGTTGGCAGCTTTGCGACTTTGTCAATATACTTTTACCCTGAAACATAAAAGTACCCCAAAAATATAATATGACTCCTTTAACTAATGCTTTCAACCTAAATGAAATTTCTTCAGCTTCAGACGACACGTATTGTCGCTGCGCCTGAACGGTTCTGGCACACTGATGAAGAAGCTGCAGATGCTCTTCGCCTTCCTTGCGCACACTCAGGTTTGTGTTTGCATGTAGAAGGCTTAAACGATAGTACGCAGCATCTTGAAAGTATGGCGTAATGTCTTTCCTTCCCCCGCAGAGGGCAGCCTACGCTCCTAAGAACTTCTTGGAGGTGTCCCGCCCACCTTGGTTCAATGCTGGTTCTCAGCAGGACTGCTCGGAATACCTCCGATTTCTCCTGGACAGGTATGATACATAAATACTTGGTAATTGATGAGTTCTAAGGCAAAGGCTATCAAGCACCATTTAGACTAAAATAGAGCTGTGCTTACCAGCAGACAGTTTAGGTCAGAGACTTAAAGTGGAAGTCAGCCACCAAAATAATGTGCGTTTGTGGAGTATGAGTTAAGCACAAAAATCTACCAATTTTTAGCCATCCTAGGGGGCGGCTATTTTGTCAAATTCTGTCGACTGAAAATTACATCGCAGTTGCGCAGGGCTCAAGTAACAACCAATCACGGCTCACCTGTTTTGTGAAGCTGAGTCCTGAGCAACTTTGATGTCAAATTTTAGTTGACAGTAAGTGGCAAAATGGCTGCCCCCTTGAGATTTACAAAAACAGGTGGATTTTACTGATTAACTCCCATCCATCCATTATTTGAGCTGGTTTTCCTTACGAGGGTCGCAGGGCGTGCTGGAGCCTATCCCGGCTGACTTAGGGCTGTAGGCGGGGTACACCCTGAACTAGTTGCCAGACAATAGCAGGGCACACAATGACTCATAGTCCACAAATGCTATATTAATCAGAATGCTGTGTGTGAACTAGTTGCATAAAAATATATCCTTCTTAAAAATTTTTTTGGGGTTGACTTCACTTTTAAGAAAGAAATGTAAAAAAATCTATATTTGATCAAATGTATTTAAATTAATTTACACAATTTGCCATTTCATTATTTTAACTCTTTGAGTGTCATTGACTCAAAAAGCCATCAACGGGAATCCTAACCAGGAGTGCCTTCGTTGCCAAATTGCAGTTAACTACGTTTTTGTTTTTTATGCGAATGGGTGGAGAAAAGTCTTGGCCAACTCAAGAAAGGAAAGGTAAAAAAAAAGATGAGCTAACCAATGTGAAATCCCCAATTGGAAATGCAACTGTTCCAAGCAAATTGTAATTGATCAGAGTTTAAAGTTGTTTCACTGGTGAGTCATTTTGCCATCAAAAGCACATTTTCATTGTTGCTGCTATTTTGCTTGAAGAAAAGTATTTTGTTCCAAAATAGGTGATTTTTTTGTTGTTGTTTTATAATGAAAGAATTTAGTCACATTTCAATTTGGTCGTATCTGTGTTTAAATTAGCGGGCCCTGTGTCAGCGAGTTAGGAATTCTTTTGCTCTCCACCAGAAAAAGATATTTTGTTATTATTCTATGAGGAAGCTTTTGACAGAATCTTGAGGACAGCATTAACAAAAAAGTTAACTGATGCCGCAATCAGTGTGACTTTTGGGATGGGAGTTTTTCTCCTGATTTAATTGAACATTCCTTCAAACACATTTTGTCCTAATATTGCTCCCACTATCTTCGACTGTATTGCTTCTCCCAAATTTATTAGCATTGTCTTCTGATACCTAGGTTACACGAAGAGGAAAAAACCATTCAGGTGTTGGAATTGGCCAAGCCAAGCGTTCCCGCCGACGTCGTCGACTCAAGCGGCAAAGACGCGAACGCGCCAACGTGCCCCAAAGAAGGCGAAGCTTCCACTTTAAAAGTGGAAGATGACGACAGACGGACCCTCATAGAAAGGACTTTTGGTGGAAAGCTCTTGACGGGCGTCCGATGCACACACTGCGACTGCGTCTCGGAGAAGGAGGAGCCATTCACGGACCTTTCGCTGGCCTTCTGCCCCTCGTTGGATGCCGCCAAGTCAGACGAGTTCAAAGCAAGTTCGCCTCTTTAACATAAATTGGCAAGTTAGCCTTATTCACCCAGAAATCAAGCCAAATTAACAATTGTGCTACTTTTACTCAATCAAGTAACGTTAAATTATCAATGTCTCCTCTTTCATGTGGTGATTCAGTCAAATGAATAATGTAGACTTTCACACAAAGATCTTGCCAAGTAAGAAATTTTAGCATTTTTAATCAAGAGATTCTGCCAAATTACTGCAAAGTAGCCAAAGTTTCAACATTTTTCACACGGTTAGCCAGCCAACTGACTGTTAATTAACAATTGAGCTCTTTAACTCAACTTGCACGTTTAGGGCCTTTCACATGTAGATCCAACCAGATTACTCGAAATTACGTTTTCACAGAGATTCAGACAAATTAGGAATATAGCATTTTTCACCCGAACAACCATCCCGGGTTACCTCCAATTTGAAATTTATTTTCAGGCAGAGATCAACAAAAATTACAACAATATTAACTCTTCTTTTTTTGGCAAATTGTCAGTCTTTGCCTTTTTCATGCAGCGATCCAGCCAGATCATCAAAAATGAGTAACTTTATCGTTTTTACCACAATTTAGCAATTAACACTAACCTCTCTTTCACGCAGACATTTGGCTAAATTATCTCAAATGAGCAACTTTGCCACTCTGCTGCAAATCTTTCACAAAAAAAAATCCTAGCAAAATGAAAACGGATTAGCCTCTTTCAAGCAGATTGATAATTTACCCTTACCTGTTCATAAACTAGATAAATTGCTGTAAATATCTGTAAATTAGCAACATAGCTTCTGTCAAACATGCACCCATCTGAATTACTGTACAGCTAATTAGCTCATTTGCATCTTTTACACACAGAACAAACCAATTACCATAAAGTGCCAATTTAGCCTGTTTCACACGGCGACTCGGCTAAACTACAGCCAATTAGCAATTTAGCCTCTTTCACACAAAGATCCAGCTGATTTAACCACATATTAGCACTTTATTCTCTTTTCCACTTCTAACCAATTTTGTCTTTTATCTCTCCAAGTCTGATGAGTCCAAAGTGGTTTGCCAGGGTTCCGTCAATGGCGGTAGCGAGACCCCTGTGCCCGGGACCAAAGATCAAGCCAGCCACGTCCAAGCCGTGCCAGAGAACGACGATCCTCCCCTCTCCGTGCCCGACTTGGTGGACTACTTCCTTGCTCCGGAGATCCTGGACCAGGACAACGCTTACTTCTGCGGCAAGTGTGGCAGTCTGCGGCGGGCCGAGCGGACCCTCAAGGTGATGTCGGCCCCCGAGTACCTGATCCTCACGCTGCTGCGCTTTGCCTATGACGCCAAGTGCCACGTGCGCCGCAAGATCCTAGACAACGTCACCATTCCGCCACACCTGCGCCTCCCTGTGCACCACCTCTCGGTGCCTTCGCCTCCTCCGCCCCTGCAACCTGCCTCCTCCCCGCCCTCGGTGGACTCCCCCGAGAGCAGCGAGAACCTGGCCAAGAAACTTAAACCCTCCTGTCGAGACGAGGAAGTCCTGTCCGTGCGTTATGTTCTTAGCTCTGTCGTGATGCATTCGGGTGTGTCGTCCGAGAGTGGACACTACTACTCCTACGGCTGCAACAGCACAGCGGAAGTAGATGCTACCTGTCATAAGGAAGACTTGAGTCAAGGGGAACAAGTGCGGGAAGGTTCGAGTGGTCAGGGGAGCAGCGCTGTGTCCCCCAGCGACTGGCTACTGTTCAACGACAGCAGGGTGACATTCGCATCCTTTCAGTCGGTGCAGAACATCACCAGCCGCTTCCCCAAGGACACGGCTTACGTGCTTATGTACAGGAAACAGGAAGTGATGGGGCAGGACTCCATTAAAGGCCCGGCGAGTTGTGGAACAAGGCAGAGTGCCGAGCCGCCGCTGCAGAAAGAACTGCTGGATGCCATTATCAAGGACAACAAGCTGTATCTCCAGGTAAAACATATTTTAAAGTGCATAGAAATCCTGACACTTTTACAGCAAAGTAGCCTCTTTCTTCCCACAGTTATTTAGTTAATGAAATCATTCAAACTAAAAATAAAAATAAAAATTTAACTCAAATAAAAACTAAAGTGAAAGTGAAAAACAACTAGCTGTGACTAAATTTAATGTTGATAGAACTATGATTCTTGTGAAAGTGTCCTTCGTTTTCCTTTTTGGCAATTGATTATATGCTTGGTTGTATTTCAGTATTATTGCACCGAAGAAGGAAGATTGAACAATCGTTTGGGAATTATACTTCATTCTACAATACTTATTCTGACTTTTTTTTATCTGGCGCTCAAAAAATACTGTGTATAAGGAAACTCACAATAAAAGTAATATAAACTAAAACAATACAAATAATTTTAAAGAATAAAAAACAAACTTGCTCTAAAAACTATATTCAATTAACTGTCATGAAAAATCATCAACTATTGTAACCTTGTTTCCATGCATGCCTTGTGATCCGAGTGACCTGACTTCAGATTTTTTAGCGATATGAGTCGTCATTTGTCCAATGTTTTGCTTTAACTTGCAAGCGCAAGCTTGCGGAATGAGCCCTGTATTAGAATTAGAATTAGAAATCCCTTTATTGTCATTGTACTCAAGAGTGCAACAAGATGGTGGCAGTGCACTTAATTCAACTTACTTACATACCCAGCAGCAGCAAAAATTGAACAGGTCATCGAAAAGGAGGCCTTTGAAATGCCACTCCCAGTTGAAGTTTGATATCACGCTCAACTGAATTTCATGTATCTTTAAAAAAAAAAAAGCAATTTTGGTTTAACACTGAGATCCAGCCAAATAACTGATTTAGCCTACTTAACGCCGATCCAGCGGAAGTAGGAATTTAGCCTTTTTCCACACAGAGACCTTGCTAAATGTATCGTCTTAATCCAGAACCAAAAGATCCTGTCATGTTACCATAAATGAGCAATTTGGGAAGATCTGGCATTTATCCACCAGTGCCTTTTTCAAAGTGCACACAGATGTAGCAATATTCTGTTGTTGCTGGCTTTTGTATCAGAGGCACAAGTATGTTCCTTCTGTGTGTCATTAAATATAATGTCTTGTCAAATTTACACAATAGTGACGATTGAGCTGCTAAAGTGGACTGTGGGGCTCCTCACTTGTTCACATTTTACACACGTACAGTGGCGTCGGCGTAACACAACAAACGTCCTCGACAAATCATCAAGATCAACGCTGGATAAAAAGATTTGTTTCGCCTTCGCCTCGAGTCAAATCCACAAGAAGCCAGGCAGCAATTTCACGAGTCAATGATCCCGTCCCTGATTTAACTGCCACTAGAGAGAGCTGTCAGAACACTGCAATGCCTTTGACGGTTTTTTTTGTTTTTTTTTTTCCCTACAGGAACAGGAGCTGAACGCTCGGACTCAGGCCCTGCAGGCCCCGTCATCTTCCTGCTCCTTCAGGCCCAACGGCTCGGATGACAACAACCCGCCTGGGAGTTGTGGCCCGTCCGGAGGGGGAGGGGGAGGCGGAGGAGGTGGCTTTAACACAATTAGCAGACTGGTCTTCTAAAGATAAATAAAAAGCACACAATGCGACACACAGAGCAGGGGCGGGGGAACCTTTTTGCTGACCTATTACTTTTTCGATAATAGCCGAGCCCTAACTGGTGGTACAATGCCTTTGTATAAGGGGCTCATGCTGTATCCCAATGTAAAGTGGCGAAAGAGTACTAGAGATTTACAGATGCCAGCTCTGCAAATTGGTTGTATAGTGGTGCCTTGACCCGACTTTTCAATTTTTAAGATATGAAATATCACAGCTTGAAAACATTCATTGTAAGGTTGCAGTAAAGTGATTTCAACTCACTTAACGATTCCCACCCAAAGTACTTCAAACTGTTTAATGCCATTTCTTCTTTAAATTTAATGCTAAACTAAACACTACAAGTGTAAAAATACACATGTATTTTGGAAACCAAGTATTACCTTAAGAATGGCCCTTTAGCTTAATGCTAACATAATTGGGGGGGGGGGGGTGAGCATTGTTAGCATTGATAATCCCGGTTTTACAACTCTTTATTTTCTGAATATTTGAACACTAATCATGGAGCAACACATTTAGACAGATGGTATAATAATACTCGCAGGCATATATTCTTTATCCACAACAAAAAATTACTGGTATTAAAGAAAATTTACTAAGTAGCTGTAGAATATGCGCTCTGTTCTTCTCTGTGTTTGCGGGACTGCAAAATGCAGTACTGCCTCGTAGTGGCCAAGGCGGGCAGACCACAAGGAGAAGTACTCTGAATTGGATTGCAGTATTAAATCATGATGCAGAAACTGTTTAATTCTTTACATTCTATTAAATGTTATTTCTCTGTTTTTATTTCGTACAATATTACAAAGTGCTTGATTTTCTTAGTGAAAACACCATTTGTGTTTATGTGGGTTGGGGTGGAGTAGATTTTTGGCATTTCCACTTATTTCAAGTTTTGAAAGATGACTCAAGATGAGCACGGTCATGGAACAGATGAAAGTCTTATCTCAAGGCATCACTGTATTCTGCTCTGCAATGGTTGCCCACCCTTGGCAACTAGCACTGAAAAACTACTTTAGGACTGAAAGTTCTATACTGTTTAACCGGTTTTAATTTATTGAGATTTTGTTTTGATGAAATATATTTTCTTTCAATCAAGGTTTAAAC
Source organism: Idiotropiscis lumnitzeri (assembly GCF_059441095.1). NCBI lineage: Eukaryota > Metazoa > Chordata > Actinopteri > Syngnathiformes > Syngnathidae > Idiotropiscis > Idiotropiscis lumnitzeri. Next base: position 8,387,450 of record NC_142398.1, read on the forward strand.
AGAAGAAAAATGTATTTGTTTTTTTTCAATTACCTTATATGCAAACAGCATATAGCACAGGACAATGCATTATGATACAGCCAGCAGAACCTCCAAAGTGGAACCATCATCACCACCGAAGTCACATAAGACTTCCTTTGGAGGTTCCACTTCTTGCATGCATTTTGATCTGTGGTGTGTTCATTTTTCACAACGGATTGCGTTATTGGGCGTTTCATAACTTTATATATGCAATAAATCCATTTGTCTTAAAAAGGTGCTCCAGGTGATGAATGGAAAAAAATCGACAGACAGCTTTATAGATGCCACCATTGTTCTAGAGATGGGTGACAATGGATTCACGTCAGAGCATCTGCAATGGTTTTGATACTGAAATGTTGTGGTATTGCCTTCTTAAAAAAAAAAAAAAAATTAAAAGATGTTCAGGTTTTGGGGTGTATATGGTACCACAATGCTTTATACATACTGTACTGTGTAGAATTTATTTATTTTTTTAAAAGCTTTAAAAAAAAAAAAACTTCCATCTTTCGAGCAGCTATATGGTCCCGCCTTATTACTTTCGACATATTGTACTGCGCAGCTAGGATAGTGAGTGTCACTTTGCTAAACAGCCAAGATCATTTTTGTCACGATACTAGTGCTACATTGCTTTAGCCCTAATGGACTTAGCAGCTACTTTTTGTCACTATTCTTCCTCTACGTCCCCTCAGCCATATTGGACGGAGTTGCCTGGATAGCTTTTGTCAGCTAAAACTATTGTCACTTTAGCCAAAACGTGCCACTTGTGTTGCCATGCTAAATCACTTTAGCCTTATTACAGTATAGTCATGACGGAGGTGTATTTAGTCGTAATGGACTGAGCAGCGAGGATAGCTTTTGTTGTTATGCTACCGCTATGTTGTTTTGGCCATTTTGGACTGAATAGCTAGGTCCGCTTTTGTCGCTATTCTACTGTTACATACTTTTCGCTATATTATACAAAACAGTCAAGACCAGCATGTACCATTTTTGTCGCATACGTCGCTTTACTCATATTTTACTAAGCAGCCAGGTACTGATGCAGGCGGTTATTGTAAAAATTGGACTTCTTGCTGTGTGTCGCTGGTAATTAGTTTTATCTTCTTCTCTCCATCAATACTCCTCCAGCTGTTGTTGTTGCTGAAGAAGTCATTAATCATGGTGGCTAACGGGAAACATCCATGGGGGAGGTGTTTAGCATCTCAAATGGCATTCCAATAAGATTCCTTAGATACCTCAAAGCCTTGAGACACAATATACTCATTTGTAGTTTAATATGATCTAGCAATTTTGTATGAGTCAAAAACAGACAGTGAATTCTAATCCATTATTAGAAAGGTGTTGTAAGAAGGATGGGGGCTTCTTTTAAGCAATGGAAGGAAGGTTGCAAAATTAAAGGTAGGTCTGAGGTGAAAGGAAGGTTGTACAGAAGTCAAGTCAGGAGATAAGGATAAAAGGAAGTCAGTAGGGAAAATATTCCAGGAAAAAATGTCTTGGGAAGGAAAGAAGGCAGCAAAGAGCTTGTGCTAGACTGGAGGAAAGTTAGGAACAAAGAAAGGAAGGAAGGCATAAAAATATGTGGAACCATAGAATTCTGATTCTGACAAAGGAAAGAATTAAGAATGCGTGAATAGAAAGCGGGTCTGAGGGAAGGAAGGTTTAGGTGAAGGAAGACATTCAGGAAGGGCAATCGTCTCTGGAAGAAGGAAGGAATTAGTTCAGCAAGGTAGGATATGGATCTAACCGAAGGAAGGTAGAAGACAAGTTGTAAACGAAGGATGCAATTAAGGATGGAAGAATACAGCTAGAACGGAAGGAAGAAGGTCAGGAAGGAAACATGCTAGGAAATAAAGGCAGCTCTGGGGGAATTTAAAGCAGGGACACGATCAGAAAGGAACGATGTTAAAGTGACGCTTGATTGACGTAAACATTGTACACTTATATAATTGGTTTGCATGTAAAAATGGCATCAGTACTAAAATGGAGGTTGGGGGAGGGCGTCACTTATTTGCTAATTTCTCCAAAATGAATATATACAAATTAAAATAATTAATTTCAGTTTCCTGATCAAAAAATAGTCAAACTGAGCTTGTTAGTGAAAAATGGGTTCTTTTGGCTGGACCGCTATTTTAAGGTATGAACAAAGGCTGGAAGTCAGAAAGATGGGTTAAAGCAAAGGAAAAGGGGGGATGGTGCACAGTAAAAGTGGATCCATACAATAAAGAAAGAAGGCGGAAAAACTGGTTTAGAGCATCAGAAGGAAAGATGCATTAATAGAAAACAGGTGTAACAGAGGGGAAAAAAGAATGTGGAGCGGCAGAAAATTAGGTTTTTATGGCAGAAGGAAGGATGTAAAAATGTGTCTTGTGAAGGTGGAAGGGAAAGTTGTTAGGAAAAGAAGAATGTGAGTCAGGAAGGAAGAAATTAAGAAAAGATTTCAAGAAAGGTTAAGAGAAGGTGGAAAAGAGGTCATGGAGATAAGAATGGCAGAAATTTTGATTCAACTCAACTATTCAAAGAGGGTTCGGGTTATTCAGATGTCTGACGGAGGGACTGAAAGTTGGAAGGCAGAAATTTAGTGTTAAGAAAGTATATTAGGATGCATTAAAAGGTCTGAAAGAAGAAAGAAATGGAGGTCAGTAGACCTAAATAAACAAAGAACAAGATGTCAGGAAAAATAGTCTGGGGGAAGTAAGACAGAAAAAGAACACAAAACAGGGAAGGCAGTAAATGTAGTTTGCGGACAGAACGAAGGAAACATGAAAAAAACAGGAGTAACTGAAGGTGGATGCAGGAATAAAAAAAAAAAACAGGTATGAGGGAAGGAATTAAGGCGGCCAGAAAGAAATTTGGGAAAATAGGTACTGAGGGAAGGAGACAGAAAATAAGTCACATGTGGAAGAGCAAAGGCACAATTTAGGTTTAAGCAAGTTCTACGGCGCTAACCTAGACTTTCAACGATAGCAAAGTTCTCTAGTGTAAGACCACGTAGTTTCCGGTTGTGACGTTCACAATAAGAATCATGTCAGTCGATGACCAGGCGAAATTACATATTTACATGTAGGACTTTCACGCGACAAAAATACATATATAGAAATCAACGACATCATATTATAAATAACTTTAAATATATACACGGTTTTAAACTAGCAAATGACTTATTCGTTTCACTTCCGGTTACGGTGTCTGCCGAAGCTTTACGTCGCCATGTTCCAGAGAAGGAGGAGAGCGAGTTCGGGGAAAAGACGAAGCTACTCTGTCAATCACAATTAAGGAACCAAGACAGGAGTAAACTGGTAGGGAAAGCTCGGCCGGCGAGGCACTCCATTCGGGGTTTGTTGTTGTTGTAGTACCTCGCGGTTGCGGTGGCCCGCCTCCTCCACCTTCACTACAGTCCCACCACCACCCCCGAAAACTATGAACCGGCGCGGCGCGGTGGGACCTTCGCCTCGCGACCCGCCAATCGGGAATCGCAGCACTTTTTTGGGCTTCAACCACTAAAACTGAATTTAGCGCAGTTCTTTTTTTCTTATTTTATTTTTGGAGGTTTGGTTTTAGGGTTGGGGACGTCACGGAGGAGTCTGCTTCAGCATTTATTCGACATTACGATTGCCAACAGGCGACTTTCGAAGGACTTACTGGTAAACTATGCACCATTTCGAGGACACACAACAAACAACATAAAATGACGATTTCCCTTGAAATGCGGCCCCATGTAAATCAACTTTTTAAATCGGCTGTTGGGTGCTTGTTTTGTTGTCCCTTTTCTTCCCAGACATAAGAGGACACTCCCAAAGGGCTCCGGAGAGCTCCATTCTCTTGCCGAACTCCCAGACAGGGAGAAAGCCTGCGAGCAGCAACTATGAGCGGGGGAGACGTGGTGTGTTCAGGGTGGCTGCGAAAGTCTCCGCCAGAAAAAAAGTTGCGACGTTACGTAAGTGCACCTTCTCCCAAAAACAAAACAAAAGCAACAACTATCATGTCATTGTTTTTTTAACGTCGTGACAAGGCGAGGCGCGTCAAACGACCAGCGGACGGTGCAAACAGTCACGGTGTGTGTGGCGTGTTGAAACGACATGTCATGGCGTTGATTTTCTCGTGTTTGATTTTTCCGAGTTTCGTTTGCCTTGCAAATTTCGTAGAAGTGCTGGCACCTAAAGGGAGCACGTTGTTATTTACCTGCTGGAGTTTTCCTGGGTACCCCAAGAAAAGTTCACTTACCTGTTGTCTACGTGCAGAAATATGTATGTTTTATAAAATTTAACAAGAATGCGGCCAAGTAGAAGGAAGTGGCATGCTTGTTTGTTCCTGAATGCCATACAAGTGTACAAAGAAGAGTACAAGTAGTGAAATGCACTGATTGCTGAATGTGCCTGGTTGCATGTCTCGCAACATCGACACTACACACAGCTGTTTTCAGTATTCATTCTGTTCTTGTATTGTCAATGTTGGATCTTGTTGTTAGGTACCGATGCCTAGAACTGCTAGTGTAGAGTAAATATTTTTTACTGGGCTATGTCTTTGGAGAATTCTGCAAAGTTGTTTGATTAATCTGTTTAATCCCTCATTTGTAGGCTACCTCTCTATCACTCGAGCCACATTGTACGAAGCAGCCGAGGCAGTGACTTGTGTATCTGTGTCTGTCCCTATGCTTGCGCAATATTGCCTTCGCCATTTACAAAATAAATTAAAGTAGCAGCCTCATACTGTAAGACAAATGTAGTGGCCTTGTCCTGAGCTCTGAAAGCAAGGACGACCTTTTGTTGGAGAGATTCAGTGGTGGCGTCAACGTGTGAAGAATTATTGATTATTTTAGATCAATAAGAGTATGGATTACAATTTGGAAGCTTTGCAGTTACAGCCCTATTGCTGGAGCTTGTGGACTGATTCATTTACCATCAAATCAACTGGTTGAAGATGAATGTTGCTCAGAGGAATAATAAAAAAGTCAAACAGACAAATTAAGAAGAATAGTAGTCGTATTCTTCAGAATGTTAATATGACAAAGTTGACCAGTCTAAAGAGTTGAAGTTGGCTTGCTCTCTTTGACATGTAGGTTGAACGATCAAGTGTTTTGATTTTCATGGTCTCCTGAAATTGCCGATTTCAGAGGTGGGAGGATTCTGTCTCACGGTAGTGATGGCTGTCAGTACAATATATTACAATACAACTTTTTTTATATAGTGCATTTCACAACAATTGAAGCTGTAATTGTTATATTATCTGTCTTCATGTGTTGCCCCACCATTTGGTTTCATATATCAGTGGTAACTAAAGCTACGACTATCGATTCTAACCGCCAACATGTCAATGAGGTTTTGTATTGTTTGTTAGCATCAAGCTAAGCGAACTTTCCCATGTCCTGTTTTAATTATTGATTGTGGAATTCTCTTTGGTTTAGTTTGTTGGTGAATTTCTACTGGGAATGGAATTTTTAATATTTGCCAAACTGCTGCTTCTTTTCAAATGAGTTGAAGTGAGTCCACCACTACCATACAGCGCTCGCAAGTCTAAGCACAAAGTCAGCCAAAAGACGGATTGTATCTTAAGTTGGGATCAAAGTATCGCAAGGCACCAATATGTTTTGGATTTTTGAACCACTGCACAGGTGCAATGAAAATGTTTTTCCTGACAACAGCAGAGATTGATCCCAATTTTTTTTTACTTACTTTGTTACCTCCCAGCCATGACTAAAGAAAAAACCTTTAAACCTCGCTTGCCATTTGTGACCACAGCTTGCCAAATGTTCCAGCAAAAGCCTTTTGCAAAGTCCTACTGATTGTCAGTCTGTCAAGTGTTGGGGGAATGGTTGTAACAAATGGTGGATCAATGCCAGCATACCGTGTTATTGCATTTGTGCATTTTGTTCCAGTTGAGGGTGCCGATTACTCTTCGCAATTTAATATCAGTGTACTATTCAGTCTGATTGGAACAGGCTTTGCTGCGTTTATGCGGGGGCCAGAAGCCAAGATGAATCTTGGACTGATGTAGATTGGGTCGCTTTGTAAATGTCACATATATTCGATATTGAGCTGAAACCTGGTAATTTTCATATTTTCTCACTAATCGATGTTCAGTCTCCACTAGGCACAAGAGCCCGTTACGGGTTTCAGTGTGTACAATTAAACGATTAAAAAGTCACGCTTTCAAAACCGCTAACGCTTCCATCAGTGCTATGAGACGAGTGTTTTATTTGTATTTATGTATTTATTTATTGAGGGTGGTGGTGGGTGGAGGAGTCAGTTCAGGCAGAGTGGCGCAACCTCTTCACCTCTCATTGTTGGTGCAAGGAGTCACTAAGCCCGATGACCTTTCCCCTTGTCCCCTTGCCGACATAGTCAGCTTCACATCTTGGTAGAGGAAGGATAGTAGTCAAGACTTCCAACACGATATCGCATTTATGAGAGGGCTAGCCATTATTCTTCAAACAAATTAAAGGTTGCATTTCCTTATGATGTTCATGGAACGCAGGGGCTGCTACCAAATAGTTTTTGTGTGAGGTGGGGATTCACGCCTGCAAACATATTAAACGTACCACAGCAACAGCGAGCCAGAAAAATTAAACAAAGCCGCCTTCAATTGCTAATTTGCATAAACTGATTTTTCGCAATACCAGTACATAAGTGCGAAAGTTAGCACTCAATGCTTCTCAAATTGTGGTGTTGATTTTAAACAACGATTGGCCGAGTGGTCTAAGGCGCCGCGTTCAGGACCCAGTCTCCCCAGGAGGCCTGGGTTCGAATCTTTTTGGCTGCCAGGATGGCCGAGTGGTCTAAGGCGCCGCGTTCCGGTCCCAGTCTCCCCAGGAGGCCTTGGTTCGAACCTCGAATTTCCCCATTGTGGGACTAATAAAGGCAATATTATTATTTATTATTATTAAAATGAGCGCTTGATACTTGGATTAAAGATGACACTCCAAATTTTTTTAGTTTCTTTATTCCTGTAAATTTTCGACATTTCCTCACATTGCACCTTGTATGCCCTGCACTATGTTAACGCCTTTGTACTAGTTGTAATGTTTCTCTCTCCAAGCCTAGAATGACAATAAAAAGCCTCTGGATTCTTAAAATAATCTCACCTTTGAGCTCCGACAATCAGTGAGCAAAGTCGATGTGTGTATGATTGCAATCTGGCACCACACACAAGAATTTTGAAAAAGAAACTTTTTAGAAAACAAAATCGTCTTCAGTCAAATTTTGAAGACTACAAGATCTTTCTGTAGCACATTTTGGTATTGATTTGGCTGTCTTTTTTTTTTTTTTGCAACATTTATTCACCCCCAAACTACCATTGTAATACTTTATCATATGAGCATCAAAGTATTCATTCCGTCCATTTGGTTTTCTTTGGCTTTCACTTTTGGCTTTTTTTGTGATTTTGTGCTTAATTCCAAAAAAAGAACAGTCTTCAGAGATGACATCCTTCCGGTGAGCCTTCAGTTTAGCGAGCATCATCCCAGGGTTGAAATTTGTCCTTTTCATTTGTTTTTTGTACATTTTCCCAAAGAAGGACCACCTTGTTCCGAAGTAGTTACACATCTGCTTATCATAATGGGGTTAGTTGCAGTAGTTGTATTAGCTTGTGATGTCCTTTTTTGGCGTGTTGCCTGAAATGGAAAGGCACATTATTTAAGAAAATTGAAATTGTTTATAAAACAATTGAGATAATGAGAGCGCTATACGTTGAGCATCTCAAAATGTTTTTCTTTTTCTTTGACACTTTTGCAGCTGTTATTCCTTAAAGAAAGATCATACATACAAAATGTGATGCATAACTTAAGTTTAACAAAGTATTATATCTGCATGATTAGCTTTTTCATATTTATTTTTGTGGCAGTTATTCCAAAAGGACTGCCTTTATTCATGATGTCATGCAAGACCTCCGTTTATAAAGCATCAGTGGATTAATGGCACACAGTTTGATTTTTGTTTTGTAATTCCATCCATCCATATATTATCTGAACCGCTTCGCCTTAAAAGGGATACGGCCGTGTTTGGAGCCTATCGCAGCCATCTTTGGGCAGTAGGCGGGGTACACCTTGAACTGTTTGCCAGCCAATCGCAGGGCACACAAAGACAAAGAGATTCTCACGCTGACACTTATTCAGTTGTATTTATTCAAAAAGGACTACTTTCTTTTGATGTCGCAATGCATATACTGAACACAATGAGGCAAAGCACAGCGCTTGTGTGAAGGTGCGAGCTAGTTTTGTGTGAACGGAACTGGCGAATAAATCATGGCTTTACTGTTACGCATCTGATGTGCCAATTTACTGGAAATGCACGGAATGTGAGAAATGCTTCTGTCAGGGCTCTCATTACCTCTGAAAACGGAAAATTGTCGGGTCAACTTTGCACCCTCTTGTCACTGACATTTGGACACATCCGACAGTTTTGTAGGATTGCATGCTTCTAGTGAGTTTCCCATTTATTCCTTTGCAATACAGTTTTAACAGCGTGTACTTTTTAGAAAAAAAAAACAGCGCAGATGGCCGCCAAGTGTCACATCTGTTTTAGAGTAAATAGTGTCATAATAACACACCAGAAATTACTCTTGTCAAGCACATCTAGTTACACAAAATCTTATCTTGTAAAATTATGACTCGCTTCATCATCCCGTTTCTATTGTAATTATTTTACCTGATTTGCCTTGTTCTCTTTGACCATAGCTGCACAGGTCATTATTATCCTTCTAGTAGGTTGGCATGTTTCCACTTTAGAGTATACAATTTGGCCAGGTGTCAATTTATGCTGCAGGGTATGGTTGGAAGGAAGGAGCTTTTAAACCTTCCTCTTCACTGAGACTTACGCATAACATATGTTACAGTTTGTCGTCTTAGAAAACAGTTGTCCACTGCGAAATGGCGACGTAGCAAGTGTGGCGCATAGAAAACAAAAGGCTCTAGATTAAGTGGCGGATTCATTAAATCTGCTTAGCAAGTGGAACACAGAACAAACAAGCACGTTCTGTTGTACTTCCCTTACCCCCCCCCGCCCGCCCCCTCCTCAGATCCCCTCTCCAAATGCTCCATGAGACAAACAAGCTGGCCAAACAGGATGCAGCTCCACGTCGTTAGCCTCTCTCTTAGCCTAGCAAAGACGACGAGCTGCTGGGCAGGCCACGTCGCCACCACAACGCCTCCATTTGATGTCTGTGAAATGGATTGCGCCTGCCATTAATAATTGAATGTCCATTACAAACAAATAGCAATGAATTATTCATAGCGGTGCTGCTACAATTGTTATCGGTGGCCACCCACTTTTGGGAGTCGCACCCGTGGTGATGTACACCGGTGTATCAGTTACATGGGTCGACATTTTCTACAATATGTCAAGCAAACAGAGGATCGGGCATTTATTTGCCTGCTGTCAATGCAGAACTTACTGAAGGCGTGCTAAACCTGTCACACTTTCACACAGAGACGAGGCATCCTACAATCATATTAATTTGTGCTATTTGTGGCTGGAATTTGGAAAAACTGTCTTTTTAGAGAGAACTCAGCGAAGATGGGATACTACTGTCATTCTTTCATGTCACAGCAACCCACAACTGGATACATGCATAATATCAGCACCGGTGTCTAGTTTGATGTATAAAATACTTGCTAGGCAGTTACAATGGCTGTTAGGAAATTTGCCAGGTGGATGTCATTGCCAGCAAGACTCATCTACAATTGCCGTAACTTTATTGGAGACCAGTCTGGGTGCTCATTTCACATCACAGTCCTCATATCACAGAATAATGTTCTTGCTTCTGTCACTATCTACATAGGGGGGAAAAAAAAGAGTCTCCACCGTGAAAAATCGTACACACAGTTGTTGTCCTGCCTCATTTCTGGTTTTGGTGACAACTCAGAATCTGGCTTGACTTTGTACCCCCTCGCTTTAGAATTGCTGGGGTGTTGGTGCCAATGTTTGTTATGATGTATAACGACCTAGACGATTGCCATGACAGGGCAGTAGAAGTGAGTGTCAAGTGTTAAACCCCATCCTGCTATCACCCTTGATACTACCGCCAGACGCGGGAAATTGGCGGGTTGACATTGGCACCAGGTGGTGTGACATATAAAGACTTGTCGACAATTGCCACAGCAGAGCAGGAGGAGTGAGTGTTTGGTGGTACTTGTCGGGCGCAACAATTGCTTCTGTAGAAGCCAGTTCTTAAAATACATTGCACAGTTGCTAGGGGTGGGAGAAATGATTGTCAAATTTTAAACCGTGTCCCGGTCTCACGGGCTACACTTTCAGATAACACAACAGCGACACGTGAAGAAGTTGGAAAATGACTGGGACCACAATGTGTAAAACAGACATCATCATCAAGAAAAACACAGACTGCAGAGCATGCATAGTATCTATAAAGCTGATGTTTATAGAACTATGCAGACCACAGAATAATACCCCAACACACCTCTGTTATGGCTCTGCTCCTATGCCAGAAGGCATAAAGTTGCCGGGTCACCATCGGTTCCTGTGTCCTATGCGACGTTTAAAAAACTCGTCACAAACTACTGTAATGCGGCAGGAGAAGTGAGTGTCAACTACAGACATATAGTCTCAGCACCAAAGAGTGTCCATGCCTGTTATGGCTGTGATACTACCGTCGCAGGCGGAAAATTGACTCCACAGTGACGCCTTGCATCATCTTTTGTGATTTATGTCATACTTTTTGGATGTAGACAGTTGCGGTAACAGGGCAAGAAAATCACTCTCAGGTGTTGGAATTCTTACCTCCGTTCTGGCATCACAAAAATTGTATAAAATACTCGGGGATCGTGGAAATTGTCATAACAGTGCGGAAAACTGAGTGGTAGGTTGTGGTGTGTCTGGTGTTAAACGTCATACTCCAGCCCGGTATCAAGGAACCAGTTACGCCACAGATACAACTTCCAAAGCCATAAATTTACCAGGTTGTCTTTGACCTCTCGTCATTCCTCGCTAGTCCTGTTTATGAAGACCAGTGACACAGGAAAAAGTTGAAAGTCATCACATCATAGGACAGATACGACCATGTGACGCAGAGTGATTATAATTATCAAAACTGCAAAGTATGAGTAGTATCTGTAAAGCTGACAGTTTTCTAGAGCAAAAGCTGCTTGGCTTAAGGGATATTTTTTCTGGTGGACCTCGGCAACCAGTCCAGAATACTGACCAGAAAAAAAGGTTGCACTGGTTTCTTTTTTTTTTTTTTTTTGCTTTTAAAAATAAATAAATAAAAGAATATCCTGTCAGATTGGCCACTGTGGGAAAAAATAGACTCAGTAAAGTCTGGCCAAATATATGATGATGTGCATTCCCTGAGTGCTAGTAAAAGAAGGGAAAAGTCCTTCAGCTCATTACATGTGTTGCGCCACAATGGCTATGAATATCTCTGCCATTCCTGACGGGGAGGATGGAGAGAAAGGGATGAGAAAAAATACGACACGGCCTCTAAAGCAACATCATGAGCCGGCCTCCGCAGAGAGCAGCTCTCTGTTCTCTTCTCCTGCTTTTTTTTTTCTTCTCATACCCCGTTCCCAGCACCTCTTGGCAGGCGGCGGCGGCAAGGAATGTGAGCCTGTTCTCTGCTCCGATCCTGCTCGGTGGAGACTGTAGCCTCTTTTACTCACAGACCCTGCACAATTGTTGCATCACAGCCGAAACAGCCTGTGCCTTTTATATACAGAACCCAGAAAAAGCAGGATATTGTCCTAACAATTTCACATAGAGGTACGGTTTTTAGATGACTTCTCTAGAAAAGCATCTAATTTGTTTTATGAAATAATTGTTCGATAAAGATTGACATTGCACGGCAGGGAAAGTGATTCTTGTGTTAAGCTCTGTCGTAGCATCATGGAATAATATCCAAACATACCTCTGACACTATCTAGCAAAATGTATGTGGAACAGTGACACGTGCCATTAAATGGCGTTATAAGACGATCTTGGTTGTAACTTCACACCCATCACAAAACAATACCCTTGCATGCCTCTCTTCCAGTTATGATGCTAGCGTCGAAGTCAGAAAATTGCGGCGGCATTGTCAGGATCTTGTTTGAAGAAAACACTTTTTCAGATAGTGGCGATTGCTGTAACGTAATGGGATAAGTGAGTGATAGGTGTTTAATGTCACACCCTGGTCTTTGCTTCATGGAATAATACCCTTACATGCTTCTGTTAGTGCTTTGATACTACCTCAGAAGGCAGAAAATGAAAATTGCCTGGTTGACCTCAGCAAAAAGACTTGTCAGACAGCGACAATTGCCATAACAAGGTTTCAGGTGTTCAACTTAATCTCAATATCTGGTATCACTGAATAACACTTTTGCACGCCTCTGTTATGGCTCTGAAACTACTTCCAGATTCAGAAAATTGTCCACTTGCCATCAATGCCAACGTCTGCTGTCACATTTAAAATGTCGACCATTGTCGGAATTTATAAATTTACCGTAACATGGTGGGAAAAAGTCACCATTATCCACAGTAGACACTACAATATGTTAGCGTACCACAACAGGAAATGTGTGCGGAGTTCCATCAGACGCACACGGATGCCTGTGTGTGCTAACTACAGCTAGCTTCCAGAGACGTTCCCTATGTCAGAAATTAAATCAGGCATCATCTGCAACTTGCTTCCTTTTTAGGGTGCTCGTTTATCACTGTTTTCAGGAATTTAGTGAAATGCGCTCACTTTCCGACTTTGTCGCTAACACAGTTTAGCCATGAAACTACACTACCAACAATGCTTCTGTTTTGCATCACGGATGACCCGAATTACCACTGATGAGCATGTGCGTTGCAGACGAGGCATTGTGCATATGCAGTTGACAGATGAGATGAAAGATGAGATGAGAGAGCGGCTCTGGTGAACATTGCGTTGCGAGTCAATACTTTTATTCTTCACCTTGAAGCATATTTTAAGCAGTTTAAATCGATATCCTTTCAATTTTCGATGGATCTTTACATCCCTAGTGTTAGGCATCATGTAATAACCTTGAATGAATATAACTCTGATACCCCCTGTTGGTACTACCATTGCGTAGATGAGCGACATGGACAAAAGGCGCAAAACTGCCGGGTTTTGTAGACGTTTAACTGTAAGGATCGACTTGCCCTGCAATGCAATGCAAACGTGTGATTGTTGTTTCTGCAGCGTGAGGGATAGAGGAGCCGCTCCCTGGCGCCCCGGCGAGGCTTGGCCGCCCCTTCCTGTGTGAGGCGCTGATAGCTACCAGATGGCGGGTCAAGGGGAGAGGAGGAGGGGTCTTGCGCTCTATATGCTACTTTTCTGTCTGTCCATTTGGGATGGGCGTGTGAAAATGAATTTCCCTCGATCGAAACCAATTAGTAGAACAGTCTTGGAGAATAGCAAACACAAGGGATGAGCATTTGAATGGACAGTGAAGGAAATGATCAATTAATCAGTTGATTGTTGGATGAATCTCTCTCTTAATGTTTTGAACTTGTCTTTCAATCCCAATGTTTTGGAAGGAAATCTATAATTGATTAGCCTGCCGATACTTTGTGAATCAAGAACAGATCTGTCAGGGAAAAAAAAATAAAAAGCAAGAATGGCACATGGTAGATTTAATCAATCCAAAACTCTGGCGAGATTATCTAACGAGAGGATCTGTAACACAATAAATCTAGAATATTGCTCGGGCTAAAAATCCGCTCATTTTTTGTATAGGATATTGGTCTTGATTTTTAAAACTGATGACCATCATTCGACAATGTTATTTTACTCAAACTTTTGCTGTCCTTTTCTGTGTGGCCCGAAACTCTTTGTGTAATCTTTGTAGTGGTTTCCAACTTTTAGGAGAGGAGGAGACTGCCTCACAATGCTTGCATGGTCGGCCTCCTCCACAGAGAAATATGAGAGTACCCTGCTTCACTGGGCAGGTGTTTTCACTTTGTCACAAAAAAACCCCCAAAAAAATGCCCAAAAACGACAGGCGATGTACAGGTGCAATAAATGCTAAAAGTTTAGAATTCTTTCATAAAAAGAAAAAAACATTCCAGGCAACTTTTTTTTGAGGAGTATTTGTGAAATCAACTGTTGGCTAATTTTTGATGGCGAAAACCGAACTTACGTTGTTGTTTGGTAACAGTCCATCCATGACGAGAGCATGCAACCTCCACATACAAACGGTGGAGCCCGAATTCAAACCTTGAACCTCAGAGGCGTGAGTCGGACGTGCTAGCCGCTCATCCACCATGCGTCCTCGTATAGTAACCGCTCGCATTTAAAAATGTTCAGCTGTCGTTACACAAACACTTGCGCACAAATACAGCTGGCTCTCTAGCTATGTGGCACTGTGAGATCTGACCCTCGCCGCCGTGTCTGCAGCCCCCAATTTAGCCCACTGCTGTCAGACTTGCGCAACCCACAACCCCCCCCCCCCCACACCCGTTGTGTGTCGGCCAACAAGTGTGCGCGTTTGTCGAGCCAGAGCAGTGTCTGAGTTAGATTGAAGGATGGTCAGCCTGGAGATCCCATGTGAAATATCGCCACCAGCTTGTGTAATTTCTCAGTTTGCCGCGAGTCAGACGCACAGGAAAGGTCACCATGGCTAATTGCGTCTTTGACGTGTTGTTTGTTGCCTTTATAGCTTATTCTGTCAGGTGCTTTTACACGACGTGGTTCAAGTGTCCCAATTTTTGACTCTCAAGTGACACAGTTCTGATATGACCTCATGGCTGCACAGTAAGATTTAAAGAAAATGGAATTAGGCCTTTTTGAAATGCAAGTTGGATATGAATCTGCTAAATTTATGAAGAAATTATATTTATATATAGATATATTAGGGCTCTCAAAATTTGATTTATTTAAAAAATAATTTGCTTATCTTGCAAAGCCAAACTCAAACTGTACCATGTCAGCTGTACATCTTTTAGCACATCATTATAGCACATCATCTTATCATCTTAGAACAAAACACCGTGCTCAAGTTACCACTGGGCCTTGCAAACCAACACTGCGGCTAAGGCTTGGAAATACAACGCATACACACCTTCGTGTAAAGCAGTGCCTCTCAAATAGAGGGGCGGGTCCCCCTGGGTGGGGGGCGTGGTGCAATGGTGAGGGGGGCGCGTGTGACCTTGGGGAACATGCTTTTTGTCCGCCGTACTATAATAAAGTGTAATTGCCCATCCACTCCAGTAGTTGGCAGTGGCCATTGTGCACAGCGAGTATTAACTCTACGGTCTAGGTTTGTTTTACCAGGAAAATGCTATTATTTCTAGTTGCAGCGGACAGTTGGTGGTGGGGTGGGGGCGTGAATTGTGTTTTTTCTTGCTTGGGGGGTGCGTAACAGAACATAATTGAAAAGCACTGATATAATGGCTGCTGGGCATAAATCCAATGATTTTTCCCCCCCCAGTAATGATACAACCGATTGATTATCTTTTAAAACAATTTTAATGCTAACATTCAGATATCTACCAATATAAAAGAACTGAAGTTTAAAAATAGCGTTCTTCTGTTCTGCTTGACGATGATGTTCATGGTGCTCACCCCGCACAACATTAGAAATGAAAACTATATAACGATCGTCAGCCCTTTCTACAAGCAGATTTTGCAGGCTAAAATCCGTCACTTGTAACCGGTACTCGGGCAGAAAATCCCATTTTCTTTTTAGGAATCCCCCACAAGTTTGATATATAATGTTGCTCTGACATCCACTAGTGATCCTGTTGTGGCTACTGTCCCTCTTATTGCATTAGTGTTACTATGGTGCTCCATGATATCTTTGGCCTGGCCTCAAGCCCGTGGATGTGGTTAAACCCGCACGCATGTGTACTGTACACACACACACGCACACCCCCACACACGCACACCCCTCCACACACGCTGGGAAAGACACAGCGACACAGTCAAGACTCCGCCTGCCTCACAGTTCTCATTTGCAACCTGATTGGACGCTGAGACACTGGTTGACCTGCTTTGCTTGTCCAAAAGACGTCCTTGGCTAAAAACCTTCCCTGGCACTTGGTTTTGGATCACTGGTGTCTCTTTGGATTTCCCTTTGCGGTCTTTTGGCGTAGTTGGATAAACAACAAGCATGTTTATCAGATGCAAGCACTGAATTTGAGGTTGGTCATTTGTGTTACTTGTGCAGTAAACATTTCTTTTTAAAAAGTTATGTCGATGGTTCAGTTTAACCTCTCAATTCAACAGCAGGTGTTCCATACACAGGTGCACCTATAGTTCAAAGACAAGACTTTTCTGCAACCATAATGATGCTCGCTTTTGCATCCTGTGTGTAACATTTGGACACAAAAAAAAACGACTTTATTTGTAATGGTTGTAGATTGCAGTGGTATTTAATTAAAAACAGTAAACAGCTCATTAGCTGTGTATACCGACATTTTGTGTGTTGTTTGATTAGATGATACCTTTTTAGCATGTTCTAGATCGTTTTCCAGAATCTGGGTTTAGGTATTTTTTGCATTATAGATAGGTTATTCCTTCCATCCATCATCTGAGCAGTTTCTTCTCTCAAGGGTCGCGGGCGTGCTGGAGCCTATCCCAGTTGTCTTCGGGCTGTAGACGGCTTACACCCTGGACTGGTGTCCAGCTAATTGCATTAAATAGTATTTTTTTTCTCCAAAAATAATAATAAAAAAAAAATTCATTTCTAAAATGTAGCATGTTACTAAATTTTGGTTTTGGCCCAAGAATTAATTTGAAAAAAATGCTCATAAATTGGATCCACAACAAAATATCAATCTGAATTTATTTTTTTTAATATCCTTGAATTCCGATTGAATCTAGTTTTTAACTATTTTTTTTTAACTTTGCATCTTAATCCTGAACGGAATTCAGATCTTTTTTTCTTTTTAAAACTGACTTTTATAACTTCAAAAATTGTTAACATAGCGCCTGTATGGCAAATTGATTAACTCAGTCAGTCATAATCTCTCCATCAGAATCTCGATCAGGGTCACTTTTGGAACATGAAGATAACTTGATTGTCAACAGTTTTTTTTTTGATCAGTTCAGTAGTAGATGCAACACTGACAATTAATTTTGATTAACCTTCACCATTAGAGAAATTGTCTGTTGAACTGAATCATGTATAGTTGACGTTACAGCCAAAGCTGCATGAACATTCAGTAGCACTTTTAGCCAAGCATGCAGCAGTGCTCCAACCAGGTGAGATAGACGTATAATTCGTCTGGGATGCGTTTTATGTAGCTTACTTCAAGGCAGCATTGTTTTGTTCAATTTCATTAGTTTGCGCTAATAAACATTTGATTTGTTGTAGTTTAGTGCTTATCAGTGTAGCTTTTTTTTGTTTGCTAAATCAATGGTCTTGGCCTGTTCTCGAATTAGCAGTTCAAAGTGGGAATGATCATTGCGCAGTTGTTCACGTGGCTCAGTTAAGAGCGCATTTACGCCATCTCCACCTGTTGGTTCAGCTCACGCCACCTGACCTTTCCTTCTCAAATGGTGTTGGACAACCTTTAAGCTGGCACTGTGTGTCTACCAAGATGGCTGCCTCTCCCTATGTTGGGTAGTTTTCACCGTATCCGTGACTTATTGTCAGCAACAGCTACGTATATTGGACTGAGCAGTCAGGACCGTGTTTACCATTACGCCAGTGTTCCTTCCTTGACTTGTACTCTTTGGTGGTGTCAGAAAACCTTCCCCACAAAAAGCCAAAGAAAGAGGCAGGCAGACTTAGTTGCTTATAACTGGGGGATATCTTCCAGACCCACTTACAACATGTGAAAATGCCTGATATAGAGAGTGACTGTATATTTAAAAAAAAAATAATAATAATTATATATATATATTAGGGCTGGGCGATATGACCTAAAATCAATATCGCGATAAATTGGGCAATTTTACCTCGATAACGATAAATGCACGGTAAATTCCCCCTGAGGACCAAAATCTAAATAAATGCAGAAAATGCATATTAACTGCTTTTTTTTATTGACCAACTGGTACACATTACTTTCAATGAAAAATAGAAGTACAAAAATCATTTGAATAAACATTCAAAATAGCTTGCTTTGCATGACTTGAACAATGTCACAAAGAACAGGAAAAAAAGGGTACCTCTCACAAAATCTTTTCCTGCAAATAGATTGTGCCGAGATGGTGTAATGCCATTTGCAAATGCTTAGATTTGTGTAAAGGTATCTTGTAAACAATATAAATAATGCCATGTGCAAAGGCACTAGTCGCCTGTAAACAAAATGCTAAATAAAATGAAAAAAAAAAAAATCAATGGAATGCCAGTGCCAAACAAACGCGTGTGCTTCATCAGTAAAATGTGCCGTCTCGAGTACTCCGGTGCGCAGTCGCCACTTGTCGTCTATGTACTGCACATTTCAGGCTCAAACAGGGATGCATGTTGCGACTCGACCACAAGTCGGATGTGGATGCAAAATGCTCGACATGTCTCCGCTCCCGTCCCGATGTTGTCCATATCGGGAAGTGCTGTTTGCGGCAAATATTTTCGTACCTCTTGTCGGCTACGTTCCTGAGGCGTTTAAATCCTGTGCGCTCCACTGTAACTTCAGGAGCTCTATCTTTAGCTATGTGCTAGGCTATCCCGTCCACCACTGAGACGTTCTCTCGTATGGTTTCGCCTCCGTTAGTGGGCTGTTGTCACTTGTCCAACCTTGCTTCTCACTTTGAACTTTTAGCACAAGCTCCAAGTCAACAGCATGGTTGTGTTGTGGGTGGTGAAAAAGAAAAGGTTGGACGCGCTGTTTCAGGTGCTTACGACGCACTTTGTAGTTCATGTTCTTTTGCGCAAACATCGTCTTTATGGAACCCAAAACATTTCCAAACGACAGATGTCGAATTTCTTTTTGGGACAAGCGCGACAAGACCAATTTCAACTAACGTTACTTCGTCTGCAGCCGTGTCAGCCGCTTCTGAATTTGAATCGCCAGCTACGAACGCGTCTTGTGTTTACATTCTTCTACAGCGCCTGAGTCACGTGACTACATGCGCTGGAGCAGACTTAAAGAGGCATGAACATTGCCGCAGACAGAAAAGACTTTCCTTTTTCATTTTTTTTTTAGACACCGAATTTACCGACAAGGGCAAAATGTTGTCGGTCATTCTAATAAATTTCGGTAACGGTAAATTTTCGGTTAATCGCCCAGCCCTAATATATATGTATATATATATATATATATGTATGTATATATATATATATGTGTATATATATATATATATATATGTATATATATATATATATATATATATATATATGTATATATATATGTATATATATATATATATATATATATGTATATATATATATATATGTATATATATATATATATGTATATATATATATATATATATATATATATATATATATATATATGTATATATATATATGTATATATATATATGTGTATATATATATATGTATATATATATATGTGTATATATATATATGTATATATATATATGTGTATATATATATATATATATATATGTGTATATATATATATATATATATATATGTATATATGTATATATATATATATATATATATATGTATGTATATGTATATGTGTGTTCTTGTTGCCCTGAGAATCTGTTTTTGCCCAATTACCACGGTGATGTATTCACAAGTGGCCCGAGACACCACTTTTGGATCTAGACTTGATTTCGTCAGTGGTCACAGCAAAAGCGGGATCGTGTCGGACCAAAGAATGTGTTGAATCCCAAGCACGCAGCTTTGACATGCGCATGTGATTTGGTGATTTGACTTTGCCAGGCCTGAGAAGCGCACATGCAGATAGGACTAGGCGTAGAGCCCAAAAAAAAAAAAAAAAAAGAAAAAACAGTTTTCAAGGTTGCAATGACTTATCTGGTGTGGGGGGTGGTTTGGGGGCAGATGGGAAGACGCAACAACAAACGACAGATATGGCGGGAATGAGAAACATGTCCTGTGGTGTAACGGGACGGGATGATGAGACTGGTGCACACACGCACGCACGCACGGACACACAACTCCTCAGAGTATGCAGATTGAATGGAGCTCAGTGTGCAACAGTAATTGAGGTCTTACACAGTCTGGGAATGATTTTCACCAGTGATTCCCATTGGTTAGACAATGACGCTATGTCTTTTTGGCACTTAATGTTGGGAAACGCAATGTTTCTGTAGCATGTGTGTGTATGAAAAGATCAAGTATTTAGCGTTTAGCCATGTGGTGAAGATTTCTGGCATTCAGATTCTGATTCTACTTTAAAAGAAGTTTGAAAGTGAGGTTGACTTTAAAGCAGCTATCACGCCGCCTGTCAAACCCACCTTATTTCGTGTTAGATGTTTCCAGAGCATATGTGGCATCTGTAAAGCTGAAGTGTCTAAAGTGTAGTGTATGAAGTGCCGCCTCCTCGAATGAAAATTTCCTTGTTTTCTTTGTCTTCACGGGAACTCACCTTTTTTCTACATTCTTTGGGCTCTGCATCCCCAGGCATAATACTTCTCGTTCAACTGCAAAAGCCATACATGCTCTTGTTCCACTATAGAGGAAGCTGGTCATTTTTGTAAGCAAACAGATTGAACTATGGTAGACATGTCACACGCTTGTCACTGTTTTAAATTGGGGGGAGACATGTCTCCTTTCAGAGTGAATCATGGGCACAAAATGTGAATCTGTGCACATATTACCCCTTCATGTTATTTTCTACTATGTAGGATAAAAGCTATTGATTGGTGGCCTGATTGTAAGTCCGGCTACCTCAAGCCAGCATGAGGCCTTTTTTTTTCAGCCGACGAGCAACTGACTGTGACTTAAGACACACTCAAATCATAGAAAATGTGCTGACAGGTTAAAGCGGTCATAGCACGCCCAAAAAACAGCTTTCTCCTACCAAAAATGTGATATTTTGCTGTAAACATTAAATGTTGTTCTACTTGCATTTGACGTTTATTTACAAATGGCAGAGACTCAAATCCAGAGTGCTGACGCGGCTGTCGACAAGGACTATTTTGCTCCATATTGCGGAAGAGTCCAAAAATGACTGGGCTGTGACACTGCGACAGTCATCATAGTGGATGTTTTGATGTGTTTTTTTCCAGTTAAAGCCTGTCAATGGTGTGGCCTGCCAACAGCATTACAAGCTGACCTTGAAAGAATAATTTGCAATGTAACGTGGCCACTCTGCAAATGCTGTAGAAACCACTCTGGGCTCTCACAAACTGATCTTTTTGGAATTCTTATCTGATCGTTTATTCGATCGATTTTTCCAGGAATGCATTTTTTTTCTTCTAAGTGTAATTTACTGTACTTCCACACCCTTACAGTCACTGTGTCAATTCATAGATGCTGTCATTCTTGAAATACTTTGACAATCTTGCAACAAATGATCTAGCCCTTCTGTTGTGCTTGTACATTCACTGTGTCGCAGGCCCAACACTTGTCCCAATCCTCACCCCTGTCCTAGCCTTGACCTTAATCTTAGCTCTAGCCGTAACACCAAGACTAACGGTAACCTTAACACTTCCACTGAGCACGTACATTGATTGATTACTTTTATCTTAGCTCTAACCAAAACCCTTGTATTCTGCATGCACATTCTTTGGGTACCGGGAAGCCCGTTAATGCTAATCATAAACCAGAGAGAGCTCTGTAGTCGAGTGGAAGCTGTTTGAACCCACCGCGTTGGCACAACTCAGACACATCAGCGAGGAAAAGTATTTCCTCGTCGTTTTGCATAATGTCATTGTTGACTGCTTTACTACCGCTACTATTAGCATACAAGGGATTCCTCACATTCTCCTTGTACATTCTTCTTGCACATTCTCCTTGCGCATTCCTTTTCAACTGAAAGTGAAGTGGTATCGTCATAAATGTCACAACAGAGAGCCGAAGAGGTGTTGCCCAGTTTCAGGGGACTGACTACAGGTGTGTCGTGGAAGGTTTGGCAGAGAAACAAGCCCGGGCATGCTCTCGGGCCTCACCTCCTTTAAGTTCACCCAGCAACTTCTATTCCTTAGAGCTGAACAGACAAGACATTGGCCTCAGAGTAACCAGGCACCGCTGTAATGTGTCATCAGTCCATCCTTCCTTTATCTCTTCTTGAAAGCGCTGTATCTCCGGCTCCATTTGTATGAGTGGACAGGCTGCTAGCGAGAGAGCAGCTAATTAGATCACGGGCAAGGCAGCCTCTCACTGAATGCCAAATGTGATTTCTATTCCTTTTCATTGGACTGATTGGATTAGACTTTTGGAGCTGAGATCAGTTAAGGCTGCCACACAGAGTGTGGACTAACCAGGTCTAAAAAGAAACAATGCAAAAACGTGTGACAGGATAGAAAATGAATGACTGTCTTAAAAGTTACAAATCAGCCCACAATTATTTGTCGTGTCAAACCTTATCCACCCGTTCATTTTCTTCTGCTCATTCGGGGAGTTGGGTCGCAGGGACAGCAGCTCTGGCAGGGAATGGTAGACTTCCGTCTCCCCGAGCCTCTTCATCCAGCTCTTCTAGAGGACTCTCACGGCGTTCCGCGGTCAACTATAGAGACATAGTCTTGGTAGGATGTTCCCAGAACACCTCACCAGTGACGAGTCCTTGAGGTGTCCTAGCCAGATGCTCGAACCACCTCATCTGACGTCTCTCGATGCGGAAGAGCATTGGCTGTAATCTGAGCCACTCCCAGATGACGGAGATTTCTCAAATAGTGTATTTTTTAATTTATTAGCTTCATTTAGATTTTTAGAATTTTAAATGTTAATTTTCTAGGCCGCTAGTCACAAGAAAAAACTTTTTCAGAAAAAAAGCTGTTGAAAGTTCCTTTTGTCATACTTTTCAAATAATCTGAGAAATGAGATACTGTAATTACATTTTTCACAAGTTGATTGGCCATAGTTTTGGTTGCAATCATTTTTAGGTCACCATGCACATCCTTTGCTGGGCCTTTTTCAGGATGGAGTTGATGTTAGTTTCCCACTTGAGATCCTGAGAGGCAATAATTCCCGAGAACATAAATATCTCCACATTGAACACTGGATCGGAGACCGTAACAGCAACGGCATATTGCTGATTTTAACAGGTAGTGTGAAACTGGACAACTTGTTAACTTCACTCCCCACACCATATCCTTCGGAACTGTGAATTGGGGAAAGGAAAATTAGTGCCTTGCCAACTTAATTTCCCTCATTCTATGCCACAGTCTTAACAAATGTATTTATTTTTTTAAGAGTTGATTTTTAAGGGTGACATTAAAAAGTAAGTCTACTCTGCTTTGGATTAGTGATAGTACCACTTCATGGCCACATTTAATCTTGAAGCCGAAATGCAGCATGGAAAAATGAGGACTTCTACAAGTAGTGTGAAATGGCCTTCTGTTGCGACCTTTGAAGCTGAAAAGTTTCCAGGTCAACTTCATCCTCTCTACCGTGTCTGCCATACCTTGTGTGCATGTCATTTTAGACCATTATAGTCTTCTCCACTGCTCTTGTGGAGTGGAGTGATGCTCAAGGAAAGAAGGTGGCTGCAGTATTTGGCACGTGGGTGTCGTTTAGTGGAGAAGTGCCTTGATATTTTTGGTCACCTATCTCGTGGGGTGCAGCGGCTGGCGTAGGTGTGCGTTTTGTGCACAAGTGTTGCACGCGTTGCAGGGGTTAGGGTGGGCACTTGTTGCCAGGGCAGGCGCTGTGTGTTATTTTCAGTCCATTGTGTCTACTTCCTGTGGGTCAGGGGTTATTGGAGCAGGGTGTTGCAGACTGGACAGGAGTAAAAAGAGAAGGGGAGGGAAGTCAGTGCGGTCGGCAGGAAGCGTCGCCACACTCGACAAAAAAAAAAGGGGGCTGGTCGGCGGTTCTCCCGGTTGCACTGCGTTTTTCACTCGGACTAAGCTGCAAATCCATTTGTGAGATAACTAGTAAGTGATTCTGTATTTTGTCTCATGTACTTACTAATTTGGACTAGTCCATCTGAAAAGTTGTGAAGTTATTGTTTAAGCCCAGCGTGGAGTGCTTGAGCCAAGAATTGACAGTATAAGACCTGTTTTTATTCTGGAGGCTGTCTTAAAAGTGGCGCCATTCAATGTTCCATATCAAATGGATCTCATTAAATAATCTGTTACCCATTCATACAGAGCGGCCATCGACATTTGCGCCTTGTTTATCTTGGTAGCGCGTGGCTCGTCTCATGCGACCAACCTAAGATATCCACCACGTGAGTGCTGTTGAACCTCCTGACACTGGAGGCAAAACCCACTGCTGCAATGCTTGTCTTGTCCCGATAAACCCGGTGGGCAACTGTGATCCTAATACTGGTGCGTCTGTATTAAAAAGACATAAATATACGGCTGTGTTCTTCATCCGGTTCCCAGAAACATAACGGTTAATGTGCTCATATTAGCACGTCTTATCCAATGTATTCACAGAAACTTAAGCCTCCGCAAAATTGCCTGAACCGAATATAATTTTTTTCGTTCAGCATTTATCCATCTGAGCATTTTATACAGAAAACATGAAACAGGAGACTGGCAAACGTCATTTTACAACGGCATGATCAGTCATTTACAGCTTACCTTTGTTAATTTAGGCTCTGTTACTGTTGACTTCATTCCTCCTTTCCGTGTAATTGCCGAAACAGCAACTGCTGGAAAAGAGAGACAGTATTCTACCTCAGAAGCAGCCATTCCGTGTCAGCGCTGTCTAGACAGAACAGCGACAATGCACTAAAAAATGACGGCCTTACAAACAAATGGTGCGTCCGATATTAGCTCTGTGGCTTTTCTGGTTGAAGATCTTCCAAATCTGAAATATTGATCATCTTCATGTCCCTTTTCGTGTTAGTACAGTTGTGATGGAACAGCACAGGCTTTTACAGATTATATGTGCAGAGCTATGTGTAAGATAATTCCAGAGTCAGAAGTTTGCTGGGTTGACTTATTTGTCATGTATACAGACCAGCCCCACAGAAATAGGTAGCAAGTTGTCTGCATTTACCGTTAGTGGGAAAGAGGTGAATCTCCAAACTTGAAAAATTGCAGGTTTGATGGCAAATCCCTTATTCTGCATCAGTGTCGTTTGTACAGCGTAACGGCACAGAAATTGAAAGCTTTTACAGACAATTTGTACAAGGCTCCTCAACCCTCAAAGCCCAAAAATTGCTGGGTTGCCTAAATCATTCCTTTCAATGTTATGCTGTTTATACAGAACAGCAACATAGCGGAAGGAGGAAAACTATCAGCATTTACAGGCACAAAAATGGAAAGCCGATTTCATTTCAATTCCGTGTCGGTTGTGTTTGGCCTGAATAGCCTGACGAGAAAATTGGAGCGTTTACAGATGGTCCGAACTGGACTACTGATTCTACCTTCAAAGACGAAAAATTACCAGGTCAACTTATAGCATCTTCCAGTTTTGGTGCCATTTACACAGAGTGAGGGAATCTAATGATAGAAAAAGTATGCAATACTTTCTGAATCAGTCAGCTCATGAGCCATTAGCTGTAACATTTTTAACTAAATGTATATTAAGTCGCGTCTAAAGATAGCACCTGACTGTCGCCACTAACACATCTTCAGTGACAAAAGGAGGCAAAACAGGAAACCTTTTTTGGAGTCCGGCGTGTGTGCGAGTGAGAAACAGTTGAGCAGGAAGATAGAAAATGCTAACAAAGTGGAAACTTCCACAAAGGGATGTTATTTTGTCTTGTGTGTGTTTTTCTTTTCCTCTTTGGCTCTTTCGCAACCTATGAGCATGTTTCTGGAACTGCTGCAGGGGTAGTTGGGGCGGGAGGCGCTAACACCGTGAGCGCTTAAGGGCTGCTTCGATGTGACGACGTCGGCCCGCGTTAATGTTTAAACCGGAGTTAATACTTTAACCTCACGTCGAAGCTTTCTTGAGTGCCTGGAGGTTTTTCGGCCATGTCAATGGAGGACAACGCACCGGGGAAAAAAAACCTGTCATGCTTTTGAACATCAAGAACACTCAACTACCCTTTTGTCCTTCCTCTCACCGCACTTCTCCTTCGTTTCCTTTGGCTTTCAGTCTATCCCCTCCTCTAGTGAGTCGTGTGACCAATCTAATGAATGATATAGAATGATTATGTGACAGTGAGGCACCTAGCCCCGCCCTTCGAAGATGAGGGAGGTTTGTGTAGCGGCCTCGGTTGACAGTTCAAACCACTGGATTAACTCGCATGTTGGTACTTGGCAGCTGGCTTTTTCTTCTTGACAAGAAGACTCAACTGTGGTAAGCGTTTGCAAGTTTTGAGGTGAGAACGCTTTGTAGCATTATTGGTGCCCTTCGCCTGCCAAGGCTGAAATTTTCATCAGGATGTTAATATCTCGACACAAAATTGTGTATGCAATTAATGTAACACAGATGTTAGAGGTCCCGAATTAATACTAGAGATTAGAGTTAATGCAGGTGCATCTCAATAAATTAATACAACTGAAACGTGAAACTTGCATCCTATATACTAAATTTCCCCAAATACTTTACTCAAAGGCTAATTCCCATCTAATTTCTCTATCAAAACTAATTTGGATTGTTTCATTTTTAATGTAATTTTTTTTGAGGTGCTAAAATTCCCGTAGTAGTTATGACATTTCACCCTGTGTATAGTCAAAAGTCATAGACTATTGAAATTAAGCTTTTATTCAAAATGAAATTTTTTTTAACTGCACCTGTACGTCTAATCAAACAATCTAAAAATCCCTACAGAATATGTAAGTATTTTCACATGGGCAATTTAGTTTCTACATAGCATGGACCAATCGACTTTGCCAACATCACTTCATTTGAATTCTGTAGTCTTGTTTAAAATTTGGGCGAAATTCTGCTTTTCCACTGCACTGTACTGATGGAACTCGGTCCGTTTTCCATTTCAGGAAACTTGCTAACCAATATAATTACAGTATATAGTTATACGAAAAACACTTTATGATTATAAATACATAAAAAAAGAACTATTGGTATAAACTGTCTTCCTGTGCATTAATATTCATAACAGTTTAAGATTCACATAAGTGAAAACAGAAATACATTTTCAATACTTAAATGGTAGTTATCAGGTGCATTTGGCATCAAAAATTAACATCTGAACTTGAACATTCACCGGCAACAGTTTGAGGTATCGCGACCAATTTCTGTTCCTCTGGTGGCAATGTAACTCAAAATGCTCTTGAGATGAGACGTGCTGATGCAACTCAGAATACTTACTGTACATTAAACACAGCCAATCACCCTGCAATTTATTCCGGACTTTCTAACCGCACTGCAATTATGACCCCGATTCTGGATTTTAAAAACAAAACATATATTGAGTTGTATGGAAAAAAAAAACACATTTTAGCCATAAATATAAAACAATTTAAATTTTATGCCTGCGTCACTTTGAAATGTTTTTGGGAAACGAGAAAAAAAACTCAAATTTGAACGAACATGAGTCCAGTTATCTCAATTCAAATTTTACGTGTAACCAGGAGCTGGCTGACTGATAATATACACATATATAAAGAAAATAAAAGCAATCTTTTGCAAGCACATTCATAGTTTTTATTTATATCATGACAGTAATTTAAAAATCATGCTATTAGGCGAATGAAAAGAAGAACACTCAGCATGCCTTCTTGTGCTGCATGACCTCGAAATGCATGTCGAGACCCCCGGATATCTCACGTGATGCAGGTTGGAAGGCACAAGTTTTGTGTGTCACTTTTTCAACATAGAAATGAACATTTATTATTCTCTTTTAGTATGGTATTCATTTGTTTGAGGTTATCTTCGTCGAACAGGTAGCGGCCATTTTCTGGTCAGGTGGCCGAGTGAGAATTTCACAGCTGCACATGAAAGGCAGAGCAACCGCGCAACTGTAACTTGACAGGAGGTTGTGGCTGAGGTGGGGGATCGTGTGTGTAAGATACCATGTTTGTTTTGATTGCGGTGGCTTATGGATCCATACATTGTTGATGTGCAGAAACCGAATCCTCGTTGTTGCGCCGCCGTCTCTCTGTAGTAATTCTAGCCGGTGTTAACATAACTAGGCCTTTTTATTGCACGTAAACAAACACATGTGCGCAGTCTTTGCGTTGCACATGGGCTGATGCCATTTTATTTCTGGCAAAAAGCAAGAATGCACGAATGTGACCTCCGTAGAAATATGCCAGGCCGCATAGCACAAGTGCTGTTTTTGGTCAGGGGCCAACTTGTTTGGCCTTGTCGCCTTCAGTGAGGCGGCGGCGGCGGCTGCTGCTGCTGCTGACTTAGATTGCTCTGCCAGTGAATGCACAAAACTCTCAGCTTAGAATTCAGTCACACAAATTGTAAGTGTTCTCATTTTTAAACTCAATGAATCAATGTTCCAGAACCAAGCTATCACCTTCATCAAACCCTTTTTATTATTTTTTTATTTATTTAAATGTACAGGCAAAAAACCTTCCACGCGTTCATGCAAGTATAAAAGAAAGTAAAACTACTTGCCCTCTGAAGGTGTCTGACTGAGATGTTTCCACATTACCTAAGCATAGTGCCGAGAGATCCTTAAGTTTCACATTTGATTTTTCTTAAATTGAAGCCATAAATATGTTCAGGAATGGCACGTGGGGCTTCAGTTTTATGATAAAATGTCTTAAAAATGCCATCAATACAAAAAAATATAATGTATGTAAAGCAATTCCATACAGTTAAACATTTTTTTTTCTATATTTTATTTTTTTTAATCTTTGTAACATGTTTGAATTTTTTGAGAAAGTTTTGAATTGGATTTCCCCAAACAGAGGTCTTAAAGGGGATGTCAACCCCACAAAAAATTATTTGCAATACAATGTTCTATGCGCCTTCACTAGTCTAAACATGGTATTTTGATTCATTTTGGTTTTGTGGAATCTGCGTAAAGCAGCTAAATCTACCTGTTTTTACCCATCACTTTTGTCGAGTGAAAATGACATCACAGTTCCTCAGGGCTCAGGTAACGACCAATCACGGCTCCCCTCTTGTCTGATGCTGAGCCTCGTCATTTTCTGAGCCCTGACCGTAATGTCATTTTCAGTTGACAGTAAGTGATAAAATGGCTAAAATCGGTTGGATTTTACTGCTTAACTCATATTCCACAAACACAATATTAATCCGAATGTCGTGTTTCAACAAGTGAGCCTGAATAGTACATATTCTTGTTAAGGAATTTTTGGGGTTGACTTCCCCTTTAATTCTTTTTAAGATTATGCATTCTCACTAATTCTCTTCATTTAAAAAAATGACAAAAAAAACAACATTGCTGTGTTTTTGGCAGGAAATGTTTGTAAAGCATTTCACAAATATGTAATAGGATGTCCGCGGATATCAAAACATCCATTAAAAAATCCTGAATCATTTAACTCAACTTAATTTTGAAATCACTTAAAACACAAGCATAGTTGCGTAAAAAGTGCTGTTCACAGAGTAGACCTACGAAAACAAAGGCAGGTAAAATAATCTAAAGGCTTTACAAAGAACATAATTTTTCTAATACTGCTGGCCCCCACTGAATATGATTTTTAGATATCGCTGGAATTAATAAAAAGTGTTTTGTATAATGCATATATTTGTTAAATTAGTTTGTAAATGTGTATACATTATTTGGACTGCACCTATCAAATATTTTTAGAACAAATGATACTGATACTGATTATCCTCTCAATTAATCGTGTAATCATAAAAAAATATATATTTAGCGTTATTAACACTGCTAGCACATAATAAAGTAACAAACTGCATTTTAGGAGCAGATATTTTGCTGCTGTAAGTTCAATGTCCTGCCCTATGGTTAGCATTGCGCATACAAAAAATATATTTTGCTTCTTAATGTTTTTAATTTGTCATTTTCATGTCGAAACCAGTTTAGTTCAACATATTGTAGAAAATACAGTTTTCTGTTGTTGCATAGTCATTGCAGTGCTTTAAAAATAGGCTTGTTCTCGCTTTGTTTCTTCTGGAACAAGCATTATTCTCACCCTTTGCTTTGCTGGACTGTGTGTGGGCAGACGGGACGCGAGGATGTGTGATTTTGTTTTGTTTTTTCCCAGTTCAACAAAGATTCACTCTTGTTTTCTCTCAGATAGTCGAGGGATTTCAATGCTTCCTCTCGACATGGGAGCAGCACTCGCCTTTGGATGATATTCAATACGTTACAAAGAAAGAAGCATTAGTTGAGCTCTTAACTGTGCTTATTATTACGAGTGGCTTTGGCTTCCATCCACAATTCTATTCTAATTGAACAAAAATGTCACACATGGCTTAGTGTTTTGTTATTACTCCAATATGATGAACCATGATTAACTCCACCAGGGTCTAGTATTCATGCTCTTTTGTCACATCTAAACATGCGGTTTTCACTTCAAAATTAGATCTCGGACTCTTGTGTGAGATCTGTGTTCCTAATCAAATGTCCTGTGAGCGTACGTTTATGAGGTTGCGGGATGTGCTGATTACATCAAAAAGGAAGTCAGGTCATCAACTGTGTGCACCCTTTCACCCGCTCTGCGCTGCTTGATAAGGTTGGAAGGTGTAAACAAATACCACACAACTGCAATGTTTATTTAACGGACAAAGAAATCAAAGACACACACACACGCACACAACAATCTTAGCTAAGAAACAGAATGTAGGCTCTTTTATTTCATTCGTTCATTTTTTTTCGCCCTATGCTGCCGTTATCATTGACGCCTCATTTAAAGAAGACAGGCGTTATTTTCACATTATTTTCTATACTATAACACAAAATGTGTTCGAGCTTTTGATTGAATGACCTCGTCAGTCACTGTCTCTGATTGGTTATTTTTCCTTGACACAGGATGGCACCAAAGCCCTTCCCAATGAGAAAGTGGTCAATTATCTTTTTCAATATATATGTTTGGCGAACCCCAAGATTAATCTGGGTTGATAATGGAAGTTAGTCGTCACCGCATGTACACAGTGCGTTCTTTACAAACACTAATAATCTGAAAGCTGTTTTACAAGGGTAATCCATCCATTATCTGTATCACGTCTCCTCACAATGGTTGTGGGGGTGCTGAAACCAATCCCAGCTGTCCTTGGGCTGTAGGCGGGGTACACCGTGAACTGGTTGCCAGCCAATCGCAGGGTACACAAAGTCAAACAACCACTCACGCTCACACTCATACCTAGGAATAATTTAGAGTGTCCAATGCATGTTTTTGGAATGTGGGAGGAAACTGGAGTACCCGGAGAAAACCCACTCAGCCACGAGGACAACATGCAAACTCCATGCAGGAAGGCCGGAATCGAACCCACGACCTCGGCACTGTGAGGCCATCGTGCTAAGCAGTCGGCCACCGTGCCGCCCTTTTAAGGGTAATGCTATGGAAAATATATTGAAGTGTTTTGGGAACAATTTGTAGTGTACTTAAAGTTTAAACTAAAAATACATTTAGAGGACGTATCCATTACTTTTTTTTTTTTTTTTTTTGCTTTTTGCAGCAGGCTTCAGTTCCTGCGGTGGTTTACATGCAATTTTATTTACTTGCAGAAAACGTTTGGCTAATTAAATCTAGAGGTTTCCCCTGCATCTACTTAAATGCCGTCTACCTTTTCAGAACAAGTTTAAAACGTTTAAGCCAGTTTGAATTATTGGAATATTGGCAACTGTTGCGCATTTTCATGGAAGTCCCCTCTGGCTTCCAACATGGAGGAGGGGTGGGGGCAGGCTGGTATGACGTGGGGCCGAGGGCCATTGCACTTTTGCCCGCCAGTTAACTGCCCCGCACGACGCTCGCTGGATGTAAAAATAGCCATCCGCGCAAGAATCCCAGTCATGTCGCGCAAACAAAGGCAGATTTATACAAGTCGCGGCACCGAGTACAGACGAGCTTTTGTCGCCGAGAGGCTGCAAGCGCCAAATGTGACGCTCTTGCCACTCCCCCCTTGCAGAGCGCTCTTTGTTCCCGCACAGACCTAGTGACCTGATAGTCAGGGCGTACTGGAGGCACCGTGCGTACTTGTTTACTGCAGTTAAGATGGATTGCTGTGTCATGGAAATGATCCGCAGCAGCAATTCAACACGTATACAGCCAAAGAGTCTGTTCAATGACCCTGGTTAAAACCTTTATTGGCTGTATAGTGAAACCACTGTTTGAGACTTTTTTTTTCTTGTGCAGCATGTTACGATACACGTCCGACCAATTTTGTAGTTTGGTGAACCTGGTCAGAGCGCATTTTTATTTTTTCCGAAACTTCCCAGTAAACTGAATTTGTTTTTGTATCGCGCTCCAGACCACTAAAATACATCCATTATTTCCACATTATATGCACTTGAAAATTTGTTTTACGGGCGTATGAGAGACTACAAAGCATAAGCAACGGGCACAATGCCGCAGTCTGGTTTGCATTCAGATTTTTTTTTTTTATCTATAGAATATTTTGTTTCAAAGGGACCGTGGGTGCGCTTTAATTTCCTGCTTGGAGGAGATACAGAGCAAAGCTAATGTAAAAATAAAATCTTATCAACAACGTCAAAATGTGGCCCGGTGTTTTTGAGGAGCCTTAAAATGCATCTGGTGGTGTTTGCCAGCTGGTTTTAACGACGCCAACATAGTTTATTTCACAGATTTTTACTCATCTGCCTCATGTTTTCTTTAAAACCACCAAGACGGAAGATAAATCAGTGCAGGTCATTTATCCACATTCCAGATGGTCTGTTTAACTTGGACCCCTCCCAATTCTGCGTTGGTACCTTTTTGGTTGGGTAAAAGCGAAATTTTATGGACACTGTAAAAGCTGCAACAGGTGTCACCCTGTCTTTGATGTGGCTGTAATACTATTTCAGAATTTGGAACATTCAACAGGACCAATTAATGCCATCCACACAGAACAGCAACACAGAGCAGCTCTGGCGGGCGGCATGAAAACGGCTTGAGGTGTAGTCTTTGTTTCGGCTCTGCTACTGTCTCTGAAGTCGGTAAATTGCCTGGAAAAAGTCGTAAAAATGCTGACTTTTACTTCCCATCTACAGAAGTGAACACAAACCAAGTTTCTTATCATTCGCCATTGGCACTTATGGCAGACGAGTATCCAATTTAAGAGGCCGCGATGAGCGATGTCATTAGCATTTAGTGCACTTTAGGTTGCATTGGGGCATCCCAAATGCACGTCCAGGCCTTTTATCGATATTGTTAAATGGCAGAATTGTTCAGGTGTGATGACTTCCACATATTTAATCTGATGACAGGTTTTAAACTCTTTAAGGGCAAGTTTATTTTTAGTCTACATGTGCTTGTGGATACACTGGTATGTCTTCAATCACAGTGTCTTTACTTCCTGATATGACATTCAGTTGGATTTAAATGTCAAATGTCAGGCGCTGTACTAAACAAGAAACACGGCTTTAAATCATCTTTCCCAGAAAGAGCAAAAGTTTCGGTTGGACATTTTGGGACAATTTACAGTGGAAATACTGTAAAATGCGTCTATTATATTGACCGTCGTAGTTTAGTTTTTGCAGCTTCTTCGTACCGACCCGATTTTTGTATTGTACTTGCATTGTGGATTATTCGCTGTATTGTGGCATTCTGCATTTATTTTCCCGCATGGACTGTTAAATCAGAGCGTTTGTCAAAGAGGAATTGCTACACTGAACAGTGGGAAAGTATGGGTCGGATATTTTGAAACCTTTTACAGCAGCAATACTATATGGCATCTACCTTGAAAGAAGGTGTATATATCAAGAGACAGTAAGTTGTCAACCTCCGGGGCGCACCACTGTGAGTGGCACCCATAAGAAAGGGTACTGATTCGTGAAGTCTCAATCACACTTTTTTGGCACCAGAATCCGAGTCGTTGGTTTGAAGTGTCTGTCGAGCCCTGAGCCGACACCTCGGCAATACATTAAGAAAAAAAGTGTGTATCCAAATTGTTTCAAATTCCAGTAGAAATGCATGTAGACATGTATATACATAAATGCGTATATGGTATGTCATTACATATATATTTATATTATATGGGCTATTCCACCAGTGCCAATTGCACTCACACAGAACTCTCAAAATCAACTTGCCTTTTTTTTCTCTTTTCTTTCGCTTTTAAAGTTGGAGTTTTGATGCATCCTCCCTGTCTTCCTCTGAGAATATGAGTCTGTTGGCCCTTTAGCAGAGTTTAGCTAGCGTCAACATTCTGGATAAAACTTGTCAGGATGTCCGCTTCTGAACCGCACTACCACAAAATGTCTCAAACCCATTGAATCATGATACCCCCCCCGTCATTAATAATGTGACTCAACTCAGTTGGCATCTCCCTCTGACCCTTCCGAGCCGCAGACCCTCAATACCCTCTCTGTTTGGGCCCCCCTCAGGCTGTAGGAACTGGGTGGGACCAGTGGATGGTGTCCTCACGTGTTTCATCCTATTCGGAGACTGTGAGGAAAAAGGGGGAAAAGGGTTTAGGGACTTCTGCGATGCCAGGAAGAATTGGGGTGGGCAGTCCTCATCCTTAGTCCAGCATCGTTCCATGCTGTCCCATTTCCAATCCTGATGCAAGGCGAGCTGGTTTGCATTTCATTTAGATGGATTGATCTTGAGCTTTACCAGCAAAGATGGAATATACTGAGAAAAAGGCAGAATTGGTGCTGGGTTCACATTCCATAAGGATTCCCCACAGGAGGTATGTAGTTACTTGTTCCAGCACCATGGTGTCAGATTATTTTGGTGAGCGTTTGTGGTTTGGACGGACGGTGGTGGTCAATCGAACGCCCCTGTGACACCAAGCAGTATAGCTTGGTTCAGATAGCTATCACACTCCTTTAGCCAAGGCAAGCCAGCTTGTAATGCGGTGTGCCCTGTGTATCGATGGATGGCGGCTTTAATTCAAATGCATGTATCTGTATGTCTTTGTCATGCCGATCTCAGACTACTTTGTTCGCCGAACGAATTGTCATTGCTTGATGCGCGACGATTGGACGTCTTCCTTGAATGTGGATGCTTCTTTTTTTTTTTTTTGTCAAAAAGCCTCTCGGTTTAATTATTTTATTTTTTCCATTGCTATTAGTACTACTACAATGCTCTCTCCGCTCTCACCACAGTACTCCACCACACCCACTCCTACAAGTACTCATTCTTTTCTTCTTCAACATGAGCCTTGCATGATTACTGTCTAATCTTTTACTTGCTGCCACCTGCTGGCTGTTTTTTTTTTTTTTTTAGATAGCAATGCATTCAAGCCTTATCCTTCAGTTAGAAACTGCGTGAGACCCTCTTATACACTCTTATATAAAAATGAACGTAAAGCGTATAAATACGTCTTTGGTAGGCGGGGACCTAATTTCTGAAGATGTGTATATATAAATTTTCTGGATTAAATGAGTTAAATGACCCGTTCATTAATATTGTGCCTAATAATAGGGTGCACCTAATGATCTGCATTCTGCTTCTGCTTCTGTGTGACATCAGGCCTTGTGATCGTCCTGAAATAAGCAGTAACACGCAAATAGAACGAACACATGTCAGATGGCCCGTCATTGTTGTTTTGTGTACCGCAGTTGACTTTGTTGTGTGTTAGACAGTGTCACGCTATGTCCCGCCACAGTCCCATCTAAACAACCAGTGGTGGCAAAACCCATCAGATGACTACAATTTCACAATACTTTCAAGACAGCCTGCCTACATTTCAGGCATTAGGTCTTAGTAAGTATGACTCCTCATGGCCATTTCGTTATCGTATTTAGGGGATATGATTCTGCGCAAGAAAATCAATGTGCGTTTGGAAAAACAGTGTGAAAGCCCACAGATGGATGAGCGTTTGGAAATAATCACAGCATGCCAATGTGAGAGCACTCTTTCACCACCTATCTGTCTGTCATCTTGAAACGGACTGAACCTTGACAGTATGAATTGGTTTTGATTGACGCTGTCATCGTTTGATTGACAAGAAAACAAAAGTTTGACTGCATTATGAGTTGACCTGGTCTTCATCTTACTTTATTCTTAGTTGAAGCTCCAGGTAGTTTCTGTTACGTTTAAAAATGTTGAAAAAAATAGGATCAAACTGCTTTTGTTGGCCTTTTTTTTTTTTTTTCCGTTTTATTGCTTCTTGTTATTACAGATTTTTAAAAATCTTTTGGAATTTGTTAACACCCTCCCCCATTTTGTGGAATAATAATTTTTTTAAAATTATTATTATACTGAAATTGCTTCCTGGCCATCGTCACATCACCTTACAGTTGAAGTTGTTTTGATCCGACCAAGCCAGTCATCTCCATTCCCCGGGCTGCTTGCCAGGCTGCCTTGTTGTAACCTTAGCTCAATGTCCCCTTGGCATCCCCAAGCGGGTAACTTGACCTAAAATGGCCGTGTCATGTACCAGAGGGCAAAGTGAGGGACGCTCGCCTTTTTCTAAACCATAACAGTAACACAAATGCTCCAGTGTGAGTTTTTATTTTTTTGATCGATACAAGCAAACAGAAGATTAAATATATTTAAGTGATTCACACTTAAATATGGTGTCAGAACTGCTTAGGTACCAGAACATTTGAATTGCCCCGGGTTTAATTTAAATCCATGACGACAGTGACCACGTTATCAGGTATCTGTATCATCTCTGTATTACCTGAAGGCATGTTGAAAATAAAGATCGATCCATGCAAACGCATTGCAACACATAACACATTTTGTTTTGACGAGAAAAAAAGAGCTACCTGGGCAGCATGGCGTACTTGTGGTTCACCTCACAAATCTGAGGTTGTGGCTCCAGTCTTGGCTCAGGCTTGCCTTTGTGAAGTTTGCATGTTCTCCTTTTGCTTGCATGCTTTTTCTCTGTGTTGGCAATTTCCTCCCAAAACATGCATATTAGATTCATTGACAAGTCAAAGTTATTCATTGTCATGAGTGCGATGACTTGTTTGTCTGTATGTGCCCGGTGATTCTGTCATTCAATCCAAGGCACACTTCTCTTGTCTAAAGTCAGTTGTGATAGGCTGCAGCTCACCTACAACTCAAATGAAGACAGGCGGTATGGAAAATGTCACAGTTAACATGATGAGACTAATGCAGTCGGTTTCTCTGTGTGAAATGGAAAACGGACCATCCGAGGTCTTTGGTTTTGGCTGCCGGTAAAATTGCAATGGCGTTCAAGAAGTCTGTGGCTGAGTCTTGGCCTGCGTACAAAGAGCGACCCCGGAAAAG
Organism: Idiotropiscis lumnitzeri; assembly: GCF_059441095.1. NCBI lineage: Eukaryota > Metazoa > Chordata > Actinopteri > Syngnathiformes > Syngnathidae > Idiotropiscis > Idiotropiscis lumnitzeri. Next base: position 8,424,563 of record NC_142398.1, read on the forward strand.
CAGGCACTTGTCCTCAGGGTCCAGCACTTGTCGTTCCCAAAAGTGACAATAAACAAGGCTTGTTGTTAAAATTCCTCACACACAGCTAAGTATGCGCCCTTATCTGTCGCATCGCACACTTTTCTTATGTAACAGTTCTTCTGACTTGGGTTTTTAGTTAAGCAGTCCTGTGCTTTTTGTTTTTTTTCTTCATTAAATTGTAACGAAACAGCCCACCCTTGCCACTATTACTCAGTCGCAAAGTGACCTACAGCTTGCTTGTCGCCAAAGAAATAGCCTCTTTTACGCTGACATACCGCAAAATGGCAGTAACTTGCTAGCTTTGAACACAACAGGGTGGAAAAAGTTTGGAATACTCTACACTGACCACGCCTTATATACGTCTCTAATACTTCCATCAAAGTTTAGGTTGACTTAGTTTCCCCTACTTTCCTCGCGGCATCGCGGTAAAAAGAGAAGGAAGAGCGAAAGGCTTATCACATCCGCGTTCACATGGAAACTACCTCGTAATGTGTCAGATTGATTCTGTCCCCCAAAATTGCAGCGGTACATTTCACGCTGTGACATGGGGAAAAAAAGCCAGCTTTGACGAGAGAGCCCAAAAGGGGCTGTAGGCGTCATTCCGCTTTTGTTTCAACTTTGATACAGCCACCTTAGAATATTGTCAGGTCAACTTTGTCCGCATTTTACATCACCACCTTTCACTCAGTAGCCAGCTTTGGCGAGCATCGTTTAGGACCTTGTCTCGCCTCTATTATGAGTTCTATACTTCAGAAGGTGTTAAATGTTCGGGTCAACTTTATTCCAACAACCAAGTCAGGAAAGTCCTACTAGAACAGTTGAACTTTATTTGTGATTAATCAGAGGCAGTGTTAGCGATGGTGGGTGTTTGCTGACTATTACTTAACTTGAGTGTGATTCAGTAATTCAGAACACAGCCACATGCCAGTTAAGACTTTTTATCTCCAGTGTTTTGAAATAAAACTTGCCACTAGTTATTATTAGAACGCCCTCAACTATTTTTGTTTATTTGTGCAGGCATGGAAGAAGCGGTGGTTTATGCTTCGCAGTGGCCGTTTGACAGGCGACCCAGATGTGCTGGAGTACTACAAGAATGACCACGCCAAGAAGCCCATCCGCGTGATTGACCTCAACTTGTGCGAGCAGGTACATTTGCTTTTCACCTGCATATACTTGTCTTTTTTTCAATTGTATTGCCACAGATTCTTTGCAGTGTGCAAACTTTAACTGTCCTTTTTGCCTTTTAAAAGAGTAGCTGATGGGCCTTACTTTAGTAGAATATGTTCATAAGTTGGGCTGCAACTAACAAATATTTCCGTAATTGATTCATCTGTTGATTTATTATTTTTTTTTCTATGTAGCTCATCCTTATTTTGGACTGTTTCCTATTTGTCACCATCTTCTTCTTCCTTGACAATTGAGCCATGATTTTTGTGGGCCAACATTAAAGAGCCCAGTACAGTATATATACATACCAATTCAAAATGTTTTTTTTTTTGCGACGGTCCACTTCGATCTCGTTCGGCCGTGATGCTCAGTATGCGACGGATCCCTTGTCCTGCCCTAGGTGGATGCCGGGCTGACGTTCAACAAGAAGGACTTAGAGCACAGCTTCATCTTTGACATCAAGACCATCGACCGTGTCTTCTACCTGGTGGCTGACACCGAGGAGGAGATGAACAAGTGGGTGCGCTGCATCTGCGACATATGCGGCTTCAACCCCACCGATGATGGTAAGTACCAGAACTATGACTATACATTCGCTTTGTGTTGTGAAAAAAAATATAGCAATTTAGTTACTGTCGTGGCCTCACATTTAGCCAAGGTGGCAATCAGTGTAACAAATTGAGAACAATAGCAAAGGATTGTATTATACATAAGTACTGAGAACAAAAACTGCTTTTTAAGGGGGTGTTTTATACACAAGAGCATATTTTTCGCAGCAAATTATGGTAATTGGCCAGCAAGTTAATCCCACTATTTTGTGAATGTCACCTTTATTGGCATGCGCTAGTTAATTAAAAACAGCCGTGTGAGAGCTTGTGGGAAAATTAGATGCTCGTGACAAACATTCTGGCATGTTGCTTTTCTCGCAGTATTTCTTACAAAAGAATGTCCTTGGTTCTCCCTTTTGCTCTCGCCTTGCACTTGTGATTGTGCAGGCCCACTCCTACTCTTTTCTTGTGAGTATATGCTAGTGTGCTGCTAAAACGCTACATAATCACGCTGATGATACGAGACGGCAGGAGAAAAGTAAGAGTGGGAGGTATAGATGATCAACAGGTATGCGTGAGTCAGCGCCTCCACAAACTGCGTAAGTAGAGACGGACAGATGAGCAAGCCATGAACCTTGAACAGAGGAGAAAAGTCATCTAGAAAGTTGATTAGAGTAGGAGGGAGAATGGAAGGGGATTGAAGCCTTAATTACAAAATTTTATTTTAGATTTGATGAGAATAATGTTACATTCTTCCAATCATAAAGTCAGAACACACAAAAACGCCCTAATCAGCATGTTTGCCTGTTCATAGATGTCTTTGTCATCCATTCAGTCCTTCAATGTGACATGACCTGGGTATTAATTTCCTCCCACACATCACATGCACTGTTGGACAAATAAAAGGTTGGAAAACTTAATTTCCTGTCCCCAGTGCTTCCAAATATCATTATGTGGCATCATATTTAATGTCAAGATCTGGCTGCCTGGCATCTGTTGCAACTCAACACAATATGGGCTAAGTAGGACCACCTCATCTGCATTCACAAGACAATTCACAAAAGTATTGACCACAAGAAAATATGTATTAAACCCAATGAACAGATGAACAGTCAAATTTTTGTTTTCAGGGTCCAGACATTCAATCCTGGATACTTGTTTATATCCATCCATTATCTGGCTGCAGGTGCGCTGGAGCCTGTGATATCAGACAATGTATATATATGCATGCATCCATTATTTGTACCGCTTCTCCTCACAAGGGTCGCGGGGGGTGCTGGAGCCTCTCCAGCTATCATCGGGCAGTAGGCGGGGGACACCCTGATCTGGTTGTCAGCCAATTGCAGGGCACACATAGGCGAACAACCATCCGCGCTCACACTCATTCCTTGGGGCAATTTAGAGTTTCCAATGCATGTTTTTGGAATGTGGGAGGAAACCGGAGTGAGTGCCCAGAGGAAACCTACGCTGGCACGGGGAGAATATGCAAAGTTCACACTGGAAGGCCAGAGCCGAAATCAAACCCGCAACCTCCTCCGCACTGTGAGGCCATTGTGCGAACCAGTCGGCCACCGTGCCGCCCTTTTAAGGGTCATGCTATGGAAAATATATTGGTGCTTTCAAACGATTACATTTTTTTAATTAATCGCAAAAAACATATCTGTAATTAAATCACATTTTCAAACACTTTTTTCATGAAGCTTGAAACTGATATTTACTAAAATAACATCTGGGAATTAATGTAAAATCACCAAATAAGAAGCATATTTTATCACATTTATTTTATAATACAAAAAACTAAAGTCAAAACTAAATAAAAACTACTGAATAATCCAAAACTATTACCTGATGCACACAAGCTAAAATGGCCACCACCTTCTCTCCTGTTTCTTTTAGAGGCTGCAAAAGCTGGCCACCAGTCTGCCATTGGAGGCCTGGTGGTGGACACCCCTCCGCACACGGTGCTCGGCAACGTGATGGGCCCGGCGGCGGTGTTGCCGCCTCCCTACCAGCCGGTCAGCGTGCGGCATCTGGACTCCCAATCCAGTACGGAGGAGCCACAGGATTACTTGTGGCTGGTCAACTGTGAGAGCAAAAAGCCCGAAGCCAACAGGTAAGCCTGTCCCGGTTCTTCCTGCACTGCTTCCCGTCTTTCCACCTTTCTTCATTCCTGCTGCGCCTCGTGTAGCTCGTTGCCGCTTCGCTCATTTCTGGAAGGAGACCGGGAGTATTTGCTCCTGGAGGAGTGCGAGAGCAGGACTCTTCCTCCACAGGCTAGTCTGTGAGTGGCCGGCCACTGAGCTTGCGAGTGCCTGCTTTGTGTGCGGTGTTTGACCCGGCCAAAACTAAAACGCATTTCCATAGCTTCCAAAAGATGGTGGCCTTCCATTTCGGAGCATGTTCTGATATTAACCAGCAGCATTTCATGTGTAAAATTATCGTTGCATGACCGGAAACTCTGTTGGCCATCCAAAACATACACATAAATCCACTTGTATTAATAATGCATGGTTATTCACAAAGTACAGCCTGGTGATGATAGTCAGGTTGACTTCGACTAATTGATCATCATTTCCATTTTTTTTCTTCAGTTTGAATCTCGCGGTGCTCGTCTCCAAACGGAAACTCTTTGTGCCGTCCACGGTTGCACAGGCCCCACCCCTCGACTTGTTCATCCAATCACATTCAATCGCTCACTGATCCAAATCACATTTTAATGCCTTCATGGCTTCTCAGACAGTCGGAACTTGTAAAATTCTAACACCAATTCACGTAACACACCTGCAGGGTCACTGCTTGCCCCAGTATATACAGTACAGAAAAATAGAAGAGAGAATGCTTTTCAGTAATGTAGCAAAACAGTTGTGTTGCATTGATTGTAGCCTGAGATATAAGATCCCACTGATTTTTTTTTGATTGGGTGGGGGAGGTGGGGCCAGTGGATGGTTGAAGAAAAATGTCAGCTTGTCTTAAGTGTTGTGGTTGTAGTTGTAGGTGATAGTAATAATGAGTAGTTTGTGTTAATATTAAGTAGTTTTGTGGATGTAGCAGTATTAAGTAATTTTGTTTTGTACTAGTATTAGTAGTAGTTGTTTGTAGTAATTGTAATAGTAGTTGTATGTTGTAATGATAGTATTAGTTGGTAATCTTAGTAGTCATCGTGATAGGTTGTAGTTGTTGCACTAGCAATGGTAGTAGTCATTAGTAGTTTTAGATGACATTTAATAGGTAGTAGTCGTAAATTGATTTTGTAATAGTAGGTTGTAGGTAGTAATTGGGGTAGTTGTGGGTTGTAATGATCATAGTTGGAGGTAATAGTTGTAGTAGGTTGTACTTTGTACTTACTTTTGTATCCGGTGGGGTTGTATTTGAAGGATTATTATTCAAACGCCCCTCCTGAGAGAATGATGACGTGTTGACATTATACAGCATTACTAACACACAGTGCGAAGAGTAAAGCTCCACAAATGTTTCCCTTGACTCAAACGTCCATCTCCTGTCTTGTCAACTCAGAGCTCACGCCGAGTGTACCAAGTCTACCTCCTCCGAGACGGACCTGAACGACAACCTCCCGTCACACCGAACGCCCACGTCATCCACGTCGTCGGCCAAGCACAGCTCTCAGAACGGCTTCTTTGCCGGGCACCCGGCCCCCGCCTCCGCTTCGTCTCTGTACGACTCGCCCCCATCGCGGGGCGCCTCCCTCCTGAGTGATAACGGTCTTTACCACCTACCCCGCAGCTACTCTCAGGTATGGTAGCCAATGGGTTGAGAAGTTCGGGTAAATTGAAGTTTCCTACTTAAAATTTCCCTACCTTCACACAGGACACAGTGCTTCTCCCCAAATCTGCCTCATCCCCCACAACCCACCCGGACCTGTCCGGCGACGGGTCCGAGCTGTACGTCTTCAACACGCCCTCGCGGAAGGCCTCCGTGGAATCGCAGATGCGCAACCTGTCCATCAGCTACGACATCCCGCCCACGCCCGGGGCTAACTCTACCTACCAGGTCCCCCGCACCTTGTCGTCCTCGGAGAGCGGCGGGGACGTGGTGCCCCCTCCCAGGCCGCCCAAGCCCACCTCCGGACAGCCGCCGCCTCCCGCCGAGCGCTCCCCCACAGACACTTACTACGTGCCTCGCTCGGCCTCAGAGACTGATGGAAACTACTGTGTACCAACAAGTGCCGGGAATAAAGCTTTACGCAGCAACACTATCGGAACTGTCGACTGTTCGCGCATACGCAAAGGTTTGTATTGCTCGCATATTTGTTTATTCGGGGGGATTGCCGTAGAAGGGATATCAGGTAAGCATGAGGATAGTTCTCATCTGTGCTTTAACACTTTGGGGAATATGTGAAATGGTGTGAAATTTCCTATCTATTATCACGAGTATTATATATATATATATATATATATATATATATATATATATATATATATATATATATATATATATATATATATATATTCTTCTTATTATTATTTTTTCTTTTTAGATTTTGGTTCCCAGGACTGCTACGACATTCCCAGATCATTCCCGTCTGACAAGAGCTGCTCATTTGACTTCAACGAAAGTTTCAACAGCTACTTTGTGAGTTCTACAAGTCTACAGCTACACTCTGACTTGTATGGTATTGGTGGGTTAAGCACTCCAGAAAAAAAGTTTATTCTTGTGTAGTTTTAACTATTTTCTCATATTACTTACAAATCATTCTTATGGCAAGGATTTTGTTTTCCTTCTACCATTATCACTTTAGTCTTGTAAGTTTGCAACTTTAAGCATAAGGTTGCAACCTTTTAAAGGTACTATTGGCGCTTCATTGTTCCGAAGATTTTTTTTTCTAAATGATATTTTTCCCCTAAAATCATGACTTATTCTTGTAGAATTGATTGAAAAAAAGTGACTTTATGAACATCATTGCTACTACATTCTCATATTAATACTTTATTGTTTTGTGATTTTATGATATTTTTGTTTTAAAGAAAAAAATGTTTACATTTTTGCCAACTTTTCAGAAACATTGAATTTCATCTTATATTGAAATACGAATATTCTATTAAAACTTAAAATACTAATAATGCGAACTCATTTTTTTTACTGTATGTTTTGACTGTTTCTCTTGCAAAATGACAACTCTTTTCCCATGATAGCATTGATTCACCATAAAAAACAAGATTTTAGTTTATTTTTTCATGGGAAGGAATGATTAGACATCTGAAATGTCAGGATCCTGGGAAAGTTGGGAGGTTTGGCAAATGCACACACCAAACTAGTTATTTGATTGAAATAAGCATTATTGAAGCGATCAGCTTTAAAATTCTTGTAACCACATATCGCTGGTCTTTTCTAGAAAAATAAAGGCATGGTGCCTGTGGGCAGCCAGTCCACTGAGGAGGTGGACCAGAACTACGTCCCCATGAGCGCCAATTCCCCGTCCCACCATCACTCGGGCAGCCTATCGGAGCCCACTCACGAGACCAACTATGTGCCCATGACGCCGAGCACCATGGAGTTCTCCTCGCTGGGCAAGCAAGTGCCGCCGCCCGCCCACATGGGCTTCCGTTCCAGTCCCAAGACGCCACCGCGGAGGCCCATGCCCAGCGACTGCCAGCCGCCGCCTGTGGACCGAAACCTCAAACCAGATCGCAAAGGTGGACCCATGCCTTACAACCAGTCTTGTCGCTGCATTGGTACCTCCAAGGTTCAACGCATCCCCAAATTTAATTTAGTCCACTGTCCAGAAAGTCTTTTATATCACATTTTAACAAATAATTGAAAGTATAATACAAGCAGGAAGTCATTGTTAATAGATTAGAAAAGCTAAAGCACTTGAATAAGGAATGGAATTTGCATTTTGGCTCGTCAAGTAAAGCAATTTTTTTTAAATGTAAAATTCAGATTTTTCTTTTTTACTATAATTATATATATTTTTTTAAAAATAGCACTTTATTATCAATGAAATGCAACTTTCTTTCTCTTAATATTTTAATTTTTCATGCCGTTTATGGCTTTATCATTCCTAATTTTATTTTACTTTTGTAAAATAAAAAAGAAAAATACAAAAATCTGCTAAAATTATCATTTTTCTCTCTGGTACCACTCGAGTCTATATTTAAGTTGAATGCTTTTTTTTCTCTCATGAAATCAAATCTTTTTCTCAATATATAATTACAATATTATGATTTTGTAAAATTCCCATTTTCTTTAGCATAAAATTTAAAAACAAACTTTTGTAAGAAGTAATTTTCATTTCATTATTTTGTTCTTGTTGGAATATTATAAATTTAATAGAGTAAAACTATATTATTTTTCCTCGTAATTTTTATCCCATAAATATTTGTCCCAATTTTTGTAGAATTCAAACCTTTTTTCTCATAAAATTGCTATATTTTGAGTTGTAAGGTTACTATTTTCCTTGCAATACTAAGCTTTCATTTATGTAAAATTCTCTTTTTTATTGTAAAGTTCGACAGGTTTTTATGGGGGCTCGGTAAATCTTTTTTTTAACCTAAAATTCCACATTTTCATTTCCATGTTTTCTTTGTAAAATCAAGCCAGGCAATTTAGAGACCTAGCAATATTATTACATTTCAAAACAAAAAAAGTCAATTTTCCATTATAAGGCCAACGGCAGGAACTTGAAGGTACCACTGTCTCACTATTTTGCGGGGTGCTTGCGGGGTTGGTGTGTGTCGACTTTCCAGTATATGTCGCTGACGAGCTGTCTGTTAACCTTAACCAATTTGTGTGTCTGATTTGTTGTCTCTTCTTAATGTTTTAAGTACCAAATGCACTAACTTGACCACACCACATGAATTAGTTAGGGTCCTCGTGACATTCTCTTAAATTTAAACACAGCAAACTCCTTGTCAAAGGGCTCTTGAACCTGAGGCCCTGCAGTCTGTTTTGGAAGAAGGAGCCAGAGGTGGAGTGGGGGGTTTGTTTCCCCGTGACATGGGGTGGCTCAACTCGGAGTGGTCACCTTCTATCCCCTTTGTTTCTCGCGCGTGAATGGAGCTCTTTGATGAGGGAGCTTATAGCGAGGGGGACTTACCATGCGGGCCAAACGCTGTGTAGCGGGGGGTTCAGAGAGGACATCGAAACGAATGTTGATTACGGAAACCACGATGAGGAAACAGGACTTGAGCGAGCCTTGAACCCTAATTCCTAGGTGTCTGATGGTACTCATATTTTTGTGGTACAGATTATACAGTATGAGTTCCCACACACAACCTATTTGGTAGGAGACAAGAAGTGTAACGGCCCATGCACTCGAGACACATGTCGATGCTCAGTAAAGAGCGATGCAGCTCAGTGGCTGCAAAGTGGACGTCATGGTTTGCAATTTATTCCTTTGAAACACATAACATGAAAAACATGACATCGTCGCAACGTAACCGGAAAATGACTTTGTCAAATGAGTCGCAAAAATGTGTGCGGACATTTCCGTCAAAGGGAGCTTTGAAACTCATCTGCATGAATCTGCTCTTCATACAATCTCCTAATGTTAGGTGTTTAGTTATGTTAAACTATGCATTTTTCTATTGCTTCTTATTGTGGATTTTTTTAATATATTATTGCTACTAAAGTAACTTTTTCTTTATATTCCAATATTACACTTGTAAAATCAATTTCTTTACTCAATATTGTGACTTTGTTTTTCTAAAATTAACTTTTAAAATGACTTTTCATAACTTTTTGAGGAATACTGCACTTTTTATTGTTACAATTTCATTTTTCTCTATGAATATTCCAACTTTATACAGTCAGTCCTTAAAAATACAGTTTGTTTCACACGTTTATGCAACATTATTCTTGTAAAATTATTACTCTTTGTTGTATTCTGACTTTTCATCTTGAACTAATTCAATTTAAGCCTCATTTAATCTGGACTTCCTCTCATCAGACTTTATTCTTGTTAAATTACAACTTCATTTAGCTTTACTTTTATTCTGACCAACCAAACCTATCAGAAAAATTAAGGGTTGCCTAGCCTAGCCTCTCAATTATTATAAAAAAAAATATTTAGATTGACCAAGTTAATTATCCAAAACATTGAGAGTTGTCAATGTTGCATGAGCGCCATGTGCGTGTCAGACGAGAACACTTTTTTTTTCTTGTCGCATCACGCCTCCGAGGACTCTCCGTGCTTCTGCACAGCTCGTCATGCATGCACAGCTGTGATGTCAGTCTTTGTGTGGGAAGCCGTGTGGTGCATGTTTTTCCTGGGTGGGGGAGCATGGCTCTTGTGTTGTCATGACAATCATAATCAGCGGGTGGGGGCGCGATGATCTGGGCGTCGAGCGACTTTGCATGGCAGGGAAGTTGGCAATAATGTGATTTGAAATGATTCAGTCTTCTTTTGCCAATCAGGTCAGAGTCCTAAAGTAATAAGAGCAAAGGGTGTTGGTTTAGAGCGAACCGACTCCCAAACTGTAGGGGAATTCCCGCGGGGACGACGCAAGGGTAGGTACTCTTCACTGAACCCAATTAAGTCCTCTTGACTTGTCTTTCTCTTGACTTTTTTTTTTTTTTTTTTGCATGTTTACAGTGGTGTTTGGGTTCTCTCATCTCTGTCACAAAAGAATGGACAGCAATTTTTGACAACCATGTCTTATGACATCATAATTCACTCTCTCATAGGAGTGGCATACATTTGACATCGGCATCACTAACTCCCGACTAACTTTGACGTTTATTTAATATTAAATCAATATACCTGACTAGATTTTCTCCCCCATCCTGCTGACATTGCTGACTTTTGGCGGTTTCTGCAAAAACACTTTAAATCTTCACAAAACCATGCTATTCACGGTCGATGGGCACCGAGCCTTGCTGTGAAAAAAATACATCTAGATGCCGCAAGCAGTTTTTACTACTACCGCAAAATGTGAATAACACGGACCTGTATTTAATACTCCCCCCCCCAAATTACCATAAAGAGCATTTTTTTTTCTTTGCACATGTGTATAATACAGCCCTCAGATTTACTGGTAGTCTTTATTATCCGTGTAAATAATATGAATGAGTAAAGACTCAAAACATATCAAAGTCTAAATTCTTATAAATCCAGGTTAAAATAATAATTTAGGTTTAGTAACAATTCTTAATCTTAAATCTATGATTAAGGTCTTTCAGGATATTTTTAAAATTGTTTTTAAAACTTTTGTTTTTGCACTCTAGGATCCTTTCATAATTTTTAGTAAGCTATTTTTTATTCCTATACTTTATTTGAAATCACTTTAACTCTATAACTGCTTTTAAATGTACTTTTACTTACACTATGTGACACATAATATATGAAAGAGGCGATAGATATGGTACTGCTAAATGTCGAAACAATTTGAAAAATGTTTCTTTTAAATCCCCTGTAAAATCCCCCCCTTGAATTGGGATTTTGTTTTCTTTAAAAAAGAATTGTGTTGTTCCCTGGGTTGTACAGAACACGACGGTATAGCTTGACTTAATGATGTTCCCCCTCTCAGTTTGACATGGTGGCTTGGAACCAAGATCTCACTAGATGTCAGCAAAGTGATGTTTTTCTATGGAGAAAATATTCACAAAATAAGCACAAGAATATTCCTACGCAAGCTGCCAATGCCCACAATTAACTCCAAGTTACTCAGTTTGTCGAGCGGCTAACGGCTTAGCCAGAAAGCTGCCAGCGAACTCTCAAGTTACTCAACAAGCCAGAGCCTTCTTTGAACTGTTGTTAACCAAAACAGTAGCACCAAATGATTCAACGTTAAAGTAATATCTTGAACATCTTCAAATGGATATCTTTTTTGTCCTGTCAAGAGAAAAAGAACTCAAGCCCTCTTAATTTGTAGACAAATGTTTTTTGTTTAATAATGTTTTGGTCCATGTTTTATATTCTGCCATTTTGTTCCGTTTCTTCACAATACGGTAGTCCCGATATTGTGTTTTGAAGTCGGCTCATATTTGACATAAATTGAAATGTACCCAAAATATGATTTAATATTATTTCAGAAATAAATGCTTCACTCGTAGTCAAGTAAATGAATACAGTAAAGTATGACGCGTTATATAACTAGCATGCTTTCATACATGACATAAAGGTCACAACTGATGTTTGTTTAAAATAAACCACCATTAACGCCCCACTAACATTGCCTTGTTTTGTTTTCTATTAGAACTAATTGTCCATCATGTTGCATGAGTGACCCGGTGTGCGTTGTTTCAGGAAAACCCGCTCCACTGGAGATCAAACCACTGCCCGAATGGGAGGAGCCCTGCACGCCGGTGCGATCGCCCGTGACTCGCTCCTTCGCTCGGGAGTAAGTGTGCATCTTTTCTTGATGATTTATTTATTCTTTTCTTCATTAGTAGTGCTGACTAGAGCCGAGGGTGTGTTCACACAATCCGGGCAGTTGCAGAATCCTCGAAATAAAAGCTTAGTACGCATTTCATCAAATTTAGTACATTATCAAATAATTGTTGAACAAATAAACCTCGCCGCAGTAAAACAAAATAATTTACAAACTGAATGTTTCCACTAGGCGGCTGTACTCGGACAGCTGTCTATACGAAGATATCTGATAGCGCCATGTAGCTAAAGCCTTTAGTTAACTGATGATGATATTTGGACACTTTCTTCCTCTTTAACTTTTTTTTTTTGCGCTGAGAAAAGACACTGAGTGTGAACACATCCTATTTTTTATGTCTATCCCTTTTTTTTTTTATATAATGTTGAGTAGATAATTCGAAAGTAGCCACTAACCTTTCATGCAGTCATGTAGTTGACATTGGTGACCACAACTCGGCTCATCCCGGGGATCCCCCCGACACTTATGTAACACTGCGTGCTGAGCGCTATTTCTGTTGAATGTCGCAGGGCCTGTTGTGGTCTCATGTTTTTGCGTTCCCCATAGAGGGGTGTGTGTTTTCCTGGTCGTGTGTTTGTTGTGTAAACATTGTGAATGCTGCTCAGTCTCTCTAGGTTCCCCATGCCCGCCCGGCCCCCGTCAGTGCATAGCACCGCCTCCAGCACTGACTCCGAGGACAGTGATGAGAATTATGTAGCCATGCTCTCTAATATGAAGAACCAGTCAGATGAACCAGTATGTAACACACAACTATTCCTAACAATTGTCGACATATATAAGACATTGTACTCCAATTTAAAAATGTGATCTTTGTAGGTTGTTTCTTAACAGTGGTGCCTCCAATTTGTTTGAATAGAACGTTAATAACATTTATTATCAAGATGAATGGGGAAATAAGAAGAAGGAATAGTCAGGTGGCAACAGTTCAATTAAGACGTCGTCTTTGTCAGATAGAGGAATTCCAGGAAAGAAAAAGCTCTCTCAGGTTATACATAGTATATGTTTTGTTTGTCAATGATTGGGCATTTAACAATGCAATACTTGTGGGGGGCAACAGGACTGCAAGCCTTTTCCAATCAACATGCATGAAGAAATTCCCTTGAAAGATGGAGGCAGTAATGTCGTGGGGTTTCGGGATCGCCGACAACTAGTTTCAAGCACGAGTTGCCGGGGTCCGTTTTAGCTTCACCAGCTAACTGCGTTGTTTTCCGCGGCGGCGCTTCCGACGTAAAGGGAGTGCGTGAACGCGGGAGAGATCAGCCGGAATGTCTGCCAGAAATGGAGGCAACGTCTTCTCACCACCATTATCAAACGCACCCAAACTTCCAAGAAATTGTTGAAAATGCAACAAAGATTGGCGATCCTAAATCAGCAGAGACTCAGTCAGAATAGCACCAAGCACTGTGAATAGAGAAGAAAGCCAAAGTAGCAGGAGATTCAGCACATGCACTGGCGCATCGTCCGCCGTCTTGAAAGCTTCACGCACAGTCTTGAAAGCCTTCACGACAAGAAATTCTGCCACACAAGTGTTGTGTTAAAGTAATCACTTAAAGTGCAGATTACAACAATAAAGCAAACGCATTTCTAGCTTTACCATTTCGACATGTGCAACATCATGTTTCATAAAACATTTCATATAATTATACTTTTTAAACAACGAGCTAATTATTCTGACTGACAAATGAAACATTTATAAAAAAAAAATAAAGCACTGACACTTCCAAAATATAGTAAAAAGATTATAGCTACAGTATTTATATGACACATACAAACAAATCCTCTAAATATGTGACCGCCGACAACCTCTGAAGTAGCTCCCGTTCCAAATTTTAGCCGTTCATTGGATATTGGAGGTTCCACTGTGTTCATTATTTAAATACGTGAAAATTGTACAGTTCACAATACAACTGAATAAAAGTCCAAATCTAAAAAGTATCCGTCCAATCATTTAAAAATCAGAACTTAAAATGGCCGTTCAAATTGTAGGCTTTACGCTGTTACTGCATAGTCGACATTCCCTCAAGGGGCAGTATTCCAATTTTAGAGTCCCTGCTCATCTCCCCAAGCCAAACATTACAGTGTGGTGGACACTCCAGATGGACTCCTCCTTTTTTCCTCCCTGCTGTTGTTCAACTTTCCTTTTTTTCCTCTATTTCTGTTCCTCTGCTTTCCAGGTTTTCAGTTCTTGGAAGAACTCTTGTTTTGTCTTTTTTTCCTTCTTTTTTTTGTGTTTAACTTTTGTCCCTTGATTGAATGTCTTTTAACACATCAGTGAAACATTAAGTCAAATTTCCATTCCTGTTTTTGAATGCTTTTGTTCGCCTTTTCCAGCCACTCACCCATCGCCTCTCCTTCCTGCGTAGTAATCCCTCAAGTTCTTGGTTTCTTTGCCTCCATTTGTTTTACCTGCTCTTCTCCTCTTTCCTCTGCCGCCCCTTCCTCCCGCTTTTTGCGTAGAGAGGAGTCCTTCTACTGCACGGTCCCCATCACCCCCATAAAGAGGGAGGTGGAGGAACTTGACACCGTAGAGGAGGTGAGCAGGGTGGTTGGTTGGAACGTGTCAGCGCCACCAATTGGGTGTTTGTGGTTTCTTGAAGTGGATTTTTTTTTTTTATTTGATTAGAGGTGTTAGCTGCACGTATGTTGATTTGGTATTTCACCATCCTAGTTCTAATGATTCCACCTTATATGTAGTTTACACGATTAACACAACATGAAGGTCCGAATCCGTCAAGTGTTGTCACAATGGGCTCAAAATGACCACAAAAAAAAATCTAAATGAGTGCTTTTACTTACATTTTCTATTTTTAGTTACAGTGGAACAACCAAAGTCGAATGTTTTTTTTTTTTAATTAAGATTAGTCAATTCCTGTGTGAAACTGGCCCCATCATAAACCATTCATCAACAACATAAGATTTTTTTAAGCAATTTTCTGCATCTTTTTTTTTACATACAAGTCCAAAAATCATTTTAACCATTTTCATTTGTAATTTAAGAGAATGTTTCCCTTTGTCAAACTGTAGGCACCGTAAATTTTTAAAATGTTAAATTTTATGTAACATTTGTGCATTATTAACTCTTACAAGTGTAAAAATAAGTTAAACACTTTATCTGCGATTGAAAATATTTTTTACTATTAGGAAATTGTGCAATTTGAATGAATCTGTTCCTGGCTCAAACTGTTGCCATAATAAAATAATTATTGAAGTAAAAATACTTGCATCGTTAACTGTCATACTGGTGTAAAAACAAGTTGAACACTGATTAGTGTCGAACCTCATGAATGTAGTTTAGTTCCAAATTGTTCGGCTTGAGAGTTTCCACTGTAATATTCAATTATAATTTTTACAGTATATTTAAGACGTTTTATTGCTCAAATTTGTCAAGTGGAACAATTTTGTTGTTATTGTGACAGCACAAGAGTGAGTTTTCCATCACTGTAGTTGCCCTTTTCCTCTTCTATCAATGAGACAATATTTTTATTTGTTGTGACTGTAGAGCACAAAGCTGGGCGCACCGATGACTGTGGACGGCGGGAGCAGCCCCATGGTGAAGACCAAAGGAGACAAGCAGGTGGAGTATTTGGATTTGGACCTGGACTCTGGCAAGTCCACTCCACCTCGGAAGGTAGGCTGACGTTTGTTCAAAGCGCATCTCGATTTTGTTTTGAAGGCTGAATGATCAATTAGCATTCAATTCCTGAGCAGAAGTTGATATGTTGTATTTATACTTATGTCCATTTTCCTCAAACAACTTAATGTTTTTGACAGTCTAGAAAAATCACAAAAGCGCTATTTATGATATATCCATGATCTCATGAAAAGGACTACCTCACCTTTTTTGCAAATAGTTCATCATATCTTCACGCTAAAGAAATGACGCTATAGTACTAAGTAAAGTAGTCAGTCTAAGGTTGTCTTGACCCAGGTCGGAATTGTAAATGAGAATCTTTTCAGCTGCCTCACTGGAATACCGTTACCAAATTCTGACAGTATGATAACTGTGAGCAAAAATATTGCGGTTTCAAAGTATTACAGTATTGCAATTACAGCTCTGAAATGTATTATTATTTTTAACATGTCAACTTTATTCAGCAAATATACATTATACAAGCTATACATCGACTACATTGTAACAAAGTGTCATTTCTTCACTTTTGTCCCATTACATTAAGTAATAATATATTTAAAAATTGTGATAGGTGTACTAGCGTCTGCGATATACTGTAACCTTTCTGTATATATTAGGGGCCGACTGATACTGATTTTTTTTTTTGGCAGAGTACCATACAGGAAGTGGTCAATTTATGAACAAGTTCCATTCATACCTCTCAATGTAAACTGAATTTCCGTGTAAATCGGAATTAACCCTTTAATACTCCCTAAATCGCTAAATAAATATACCAATGCTCCTATTATACCTCATATTAATAACATTAAATGTATTAAAATAATGAAAAAATAAATAAACACGATACTGTACTTACCAACACTGCTGAAAAGTTATGTGAAAAATCATGTGAAAAAGGTTTTTGTGTCAGCGTTCTCGTTACTTTACAAATGCTATCTACAGAGGAGCGATTCGATAGAAGTAAGAAAGTAGAAGGTAGAAATAAAGTATTTGACGGTAATGATGAGGCAAGGATTTTCAATCTCATTTCATAGAGACGTCACGTCATTGGCGTCCTTAAAAAGAATTGTGATTGAATTATTGCTATCACCATGTCCACTTTATGCTTCAGGTTTCAAGTGGGATTAAATTAAAGTAAAACAGAAAGTTAATACTGTTACTCAAAACAACTTTGCAGATTCGATCTACCAGCTGCAAGCACTCTCGTTTGTGCAGGGCACACGCAGAACGCATTTTGGGCTCTGGATGACGCCAATAACGGATACACGCGACCTGGCCGTTCGGCTGCTGTCGCGTTCCAAAAAAATCCCACACATATCCAATCTAGGACTACATATGAAAGTGGCCCAATTGGGATTTGAAAAAAAATTAATGAACCGTTCAGACTGTCATTGTAAAAAAAAAAAAAAAAAAAAAAAAAAAAAGGTTGCATTGGGGGCAAAAAAAAAATTAAACGTCGTAACCTGAGGACTTCCTGTATTTGATTAACCAATAAATTAGCTGATTAATTAAAAAGAAAAAAAAAGATATAAATTACAGGCAGAACAGTTGACTGTTATACAACAGGGAGCTAAATCAGCTGATTTATTTATTTATTTATTTTCTGTCCCTCTCTGAGGTGCGTATTGTGTGCATGTCATTATCTTTGTCTTATGTTTTAATGTTTTGGTCTGACCCTATTCTAAACATGCATATATATTACTACACATTTCTGAATATGATTCGCTTCAAAGTACTGATTATGGTATGCGTGTACCCTGCTCCAGTAGTGTTCTGTCACCCTCCCCCCTCCCCCCCGCAATACAATACCATTTGTTGTGCCTACATTTGTCCCAAATTTCTCTCTTTCACCACATCTTTAGATGAAGAGCAATGGCTCCGGCATGGCGGCGTCAGACGAGCGCGTGGACTACGTGGTTGTGGACCAGCAACGGACGCAAGCCCTTAAGAGCACCCGCGAGGCCTGGAACGATGGCCGCCAATCCACGGAAACGGACACGACATCCAAAGGAGCCAAGTGACTTTTTTCTTTTTTTGTCGTGATCGCACCCGAAACTTGTCCTTCGCAGCGTTTCCGTAGCCACTCCGCCATCTTCTAGTTTTTGCACTGCCGGCGGGATTTTGCGGAAGTCGGCGGAGCGCCCGGACCAACCACGATCATTCGTCAACTTTTACTAGCAGGGTTTTTCTATCACCACTGGTTGAAAGATGCTAGCTGCAAACAGCGGCAGGAAAATGATTAGGAGGGAAAAGACGGAACTCGTGGCAACAAGGGCTTCGGTTTGAGTTTCGCTTATGATTGGAGTCCGTCGACGTGGCGGACGACTGTACAAAAAGTGTTATGTATATAAATCGGAATAAGTGTCCTTGTTATTTGTACGGAATATTTAGCATGTTCGACTCGGAAGGTGCGCAGATTCTGCAGGGTAGAATCCTAGTGGTATGGTGACGACGCACCGTTATTGTTGATTATGGCAATTATCGGACTCATTTACTGTGAGCTTTTACAACAACGCCGCCACTTTTTCTATAAGTTATGCGAAAGGTATGAAATAAGTTCGGAGCGTCAAAATCAGGTACGCATACTAATGAACTGTAAAAGTCATCACTAATTTATTTTAGCGTCGTATTCTCTGGACGTCGAATGTTTCCACGGTCCATTCGCCTCATTTCCGACCCCTCTATGGTTTATTTCAGAATGGTTACTATCGTCAGGAAGACAAAATGGCCTTATTAACCTGTGAAACATCCCAAAAGTGTGCCGTCAAAGCTGTACATTTTTTTTTTGCCATTGATTACATTTAACATGTATCTTTTTTTTTTTTTTTTTAAATGTGTCTACTTAAAAAGCTGAATAAATTCACCTTCATTGGACGTTTTGATTCCGCCTGCAGTTTCTTTGTGATAATGAGTTGCCAAGTGGATGAGGCTCATTTTTTTTAATCGTGCAAGAAAAATGTACAAATTTCTATGTGGACTAAATAAAATCCAAACTCAAGCATGTGTGCTCTTTTGTTTAATAAATGTATTTTTCACACTGTTTGGAGAGCGATTAAAATTTTTTGGTTGAACCTCTGACTATGAGAGCGACGGCAATCTCACTGTGATGTCAAAGGCAACAAAAATGTTCCACAAAATGATTTTATTTTTTACATACATTAAGATATAATTGGTAATAATTAAGTAATAATGCTCATAATACAGTATTTAGAAAAGTATACCAAGTGTTACACTAATGGTGAGACATTTAATGCATGCTTGCCAGTTGCCACCATAAATCCCTGTCTGACATTTTAATTATTTTTGGTAGTTGTTCTCTGCATGTTTTACCAGAAATAGCCACAAGATGTCACTGTAATCTGAAGAACTGAACATTCAATTTGCCTTCCCTGCTGCCTGCTTTCATGTTGGCGCTCTTGGAATGATGCTCCTTCTCAAGGTTGTAATGTAATTCCAGTGGTTGGCGGTCAGGTCCTTCAAGGCCTATTTTGCTGGCCCAACATAAGCACAATGGCTTTCAATTTATGGCTAGAGAGCAAAAGAGCAGTAAAAGTAGCGTTGTTTTTCAAAGCCGAAGAAGTAAAAAATGCAAAACTAGTAACATGTGATTGCAAAGTGCCAAGGCAGAACACCCGTGTCCTGCAGGTGGCGATAATGTCCACCATCTTGTGTGGATTGAATAGTTTGCAACGATAATGACGAAAACAAGCAAATCGTGAATCGATCAGGGACGTACTGCACTAAACGAGGTTTCATTGTACATGAAACCCTAGCATATTTGTTTTGGTATTTTATTTATTTATTTATTAATTAACTTCTATTTTCTAAAGCTAGGGTGGGCAAACCTTTTGATTGGCGGGCAACAATGGGTTCTAAAATTTGACAGAGTGGCTGGACCAGGAGCAGGTGGATTGAGTGTTTTGGTAACCTCACCTCATCGGAGAAAAAAAAAAATACATTTAATTTTGAATGAAAGTGAACAAAAGCGTTACAACACTGTATATGTCTTTGAAAAACCTCAGTATTTAGAAAATAAAACATGAACCAGGTTTATTTATTTAATTATTTTCAAGTTTGGCGGGCTGGATTAAAATGTTTAATGGGCCACATGTGGCCCCCACGCCGTAGTTTGCCCACACCTGGTCTAATACCACTTCAGTTTGTGTGATGCTTGAGACAATGCAAGTAAATCACGCCTGTACAACCAGATGATGTTGTGATTTTTAATTCCTTGTTAATCATGAATAATTTTGTGTGCGACATATGATAAAGTGAAAATGAGTGGACAAAATTTTTCAACTTGCAGTGCGCACTCCAAAATTTCACTGCTGACTGCGGCCTAGCAATCACAATTTCGTTTTTCTGTAGTCAAACTATCCGCTCCTAAAATTTTTAGTGAGTTCGTATTCTAAACCTGTCGCTAAATACTTTCCAACACATAAATGTAAAATAAATAAATAAATAAATAATTCCTCCAATGAAGATTAAAACAAAATTCCAATTAAGTAGAAATAATTCCAATGGATTCTTGTTCCTCTCTCATATTGGAAGTGCCTTAAAAAACATTCCTTAAATAAGTGGAAAATAATTTCACAGGATTCTTGTTCCTGGAGACGATTATTAGCATCCTGTGAAGTTTGTACTGTATTTTGTGCACTGCCTTTAATTTTTGGAAAAAGTGTAGACTTTTGGAGTGCATAGTTTGACAATGGAAAAACAAGGGTGAGCTGGCTTGACCGCAGTCTGTGGTAAGTAAAAAAAAAAATGTCTCGAGCCCTGCTCTTGATGAGCCACGTGAAGGTCATTATGTACCACGGGTTCATGAGTGCGGTGCGATACTTTGCGTTACCATACAACTGTTCTTCTGCTGACGCGTCACCTGAAAACAAAACGGTATTTAAATAAAGAGCGAAAACGGGTGAAAAAGCAGCCATATGCGAAGCTGTCATTCTCTCATCTAACAAAGTGACGCCAAATGTTTAGCAATTCCATTTGAGCAAAGCAACGGGGGAATCGCAAGACATCATAGTCCAATCTGCTGCACGTCAACGTTAGCCAACGTGACGGAGACATCTGCGTTAATCACAATGTTTGCTTTGCGAGGACTGCTTGCAAAAATATGACGGCTCCATGAAGAATACGTCAAAGTAGGAAAGAATGCAAGAATAGGAAGGTTGCGGCGTCTGTCAACGCTCCCTCCAATTTGTTTTTGTTTTGTTTTTTCCGGGGGCAAATGAAACAAGTCATCGTGTGACTGGACTCCTCCTAATGTCATCCCTGCTTGATGAATAGCATTAACGCCAATGACCAGTCAGCAGCATTTGGCTTGTCTTGTGTTAATAATGCATTTGCGCCTGGTAATAATGGAGACCACAGTGGCGGCGTGAAGAACAAAGGCCCCTCCAGAGGCCCATTTGCCCTGCAAGACCTAATTGGGCTGTGTTGCGCTGTGGCCAATTGATGCGTCCTCTGCCGAGGACACTTGAAACCACACCAGAACTAATACTAATTAATGCCCAGCTAACGACCCGTCATAAAGAATAGCTCCTGTTTCTCTTTTTATGAGCTGCTTGCTGGAGAGCAGCTATTTTCATCATCTAATCTTCTTTCACGCTGTAGCACAGTTCAAGTCTTTCATATTATTGTGGTTGACTAAGTGGCTGGCTTTGAAAGTTTCATCATACTAGTTGAAACCATTGAACATTATATTGAAGCCTTTTTTTTTTTAATCTGCTCATATTTGATCTTTTTGTGTTTTTTCTGGGAGGCAATCTAGCTGTTTTTTGCACGCACACACACACACAAAAAAACCCTGAACCTTAAAATATTTTATTTTATTATTTTTTTTTTTGTTTCTAGAGAATATTAATTCAGGAAACAATACATTATCTTTTTGCCATTTTTTTTACACAAAAAAGTCTATAGTTCATTTTTACCCCCCCCAAAAATGTATTTTTTTGCAGGGGAAACATTGCAATAATGCAACCAAAATGTTGATTTCTTAACTAAAAAAAAGACTTAATTTTCAGCATTGTTTATTTGTTTCTTATACAGCGGATTTACCTATTCACTATAGGCTCAAGTGAGACCATCCCTTCACAATTGTTGCAAATAAGCACAATTTCCTGTGACTATCTGAACCCACCTGGCATTGCTGAAGGTAGGAGCACCCCCCACTGACCAACTTTTTTAACAAGGGTTGGACAGTTGTGCTCAAAGCAGTAACAAACAAACGTGGTGTGAGCTTTTCTTCATGTGAGGCGTACTGGTACGCACTTGACGCACCGTGTAGGTTTTTCTCTTCTCTCTCATCGCGTCAATTAAGGGACGTCACTTGACAACATTAATTTTTAACTTACTTGCAGGTAACCAACTGATTAACGTTCGTTCCCCACGTGTCTAATTATCCACCAATTGAAAGCTAAACCACATTTTCATTTTATTTTTTGTTTTTTGGTATTATGTTGATTAGGCTTAAGCATAACTTAAAAGCAAGATCAAATCAACATTTCCTTAATTTAATTCGTCTTTTTAATTGAGATGGTACCAAATTACTCCCAAAACAATAGTTTTTGTGCGTTAAAATAAAATCAGTTTAACAAGACAATGTTAACCTTTAGAGATTACCGAAACCATTGTTACCTAAAGTTAAGCATATATCAATAACGTCAGTAAATTGCTTTTGATTTAAGCTTGCCAAACATGACAGAAACACGTGAGACACTGCGTCCATTAGAAAATCTAGAATCCTTCGAACAATTGATAAAGGACATGATGAAAGACCTGATGCCGGGTTACGCGGAGTCCGTCAGAAATGTTGACATCAAAACTCTTAACGCCAACACAGCAGCTCATGAGTGATGCTGAAACAAAAGTCCCAAAAGAAAAAGCTCTCAGTTTGCAATTTCCTAAGGGCTGCGGTTTGTGTGGCATACATTCATATTCAATATTATTGTATTTGGAATTGTATTGTTTTCACAAATATTTTGTTTTGATTACTAGTGCAAGCCATGTTAAGATGGTAATAGTTTCATGTTACTGCTTATTTGTACATTCGTTGCAATGGCTAGCTCTGACCACTAGAGGACAGCGTTCGCTGCTTGCGTGTGTGGCAAAAGGGGACCAGCGCGTTCTAGAGCGAAGAAGAGCCACACGTAAGCTGGAAACAGCAGTACAGAGCGAACGTTGTGAATAAATGTTAATATTTTGTGTTTCAGGTAAGACAATCGAGATCAAATACCATATATTGATGTGTGAATGTGTTTATTGATAGTAAGTGTGATAGATTGAAATTAAGTGTTTACTGACGTTTTTCGTTCGAGATGTAACTTTGTAATGGAAGTAGACGAATAGGTTGCCGTTGAAATAGCGAGAGAGCGTCGTGTACAATGCTGTGAAGTATGTTTGTATTGAGTACATGTGTAAGTTTGAGGCATCGTGTATATGACACAGATTTGAAGTATTTTTGCATTGTGTGCGCATATGTAAGTTTATTGAGGTTTATTGATTGAAATATTGGTTCAATAATTTCTATTAGTCGCGCATTCTAGCGCGAAGAAGAGCCACACGTAAACTGGAAACAGCAGTACAGAGCGAACTTTGTGAATAAATGTTAATATTTTGTGTTTCAGCAACCCAAAATAAAACCCTTCAAAAATTAAATGTGTAGCGACAGATTGATAAGGACAAGTCATTCTGCACCCCGCTACATTTGCACAGAATTTGATTGGGAATCAAACAGAGCTCTGCACGAGTCCTTCCAACCTAAATCTGTGCATCATTCCACCTTTCATTTACACACACTCATTCTTATTCATCCCAGGTTTCCTTACTTTCCTTATCTGTTTATGTCTATTTATTAAGTCTTCAGTAGGATAGAATTTTGTGATTTCGTGTATATTAAGTAAATTGTGCATTGTCATATACTGAAATCCAGAGTGAGTTGTGTGTGCATTTTTTTTTAGAATTAACAAAAAACGGCACTGTGCCCCCTAAAGGTGATCCAGATTTAATGCAGACATTAAATCGGAAATCACCGTTCATTTAATAATTTTTTTATAGCAATCTTAGCTACTCTTGTCATTAGCGTAGTATCTGCTCTCCTGGAAGAGCCATTTCCAGGTTTCAACTTGACTTGGCATCATGAGCCACGTCCCTTGACAACGCGGAGCAGTTGGCACAAGCACTCGTCTGTAGTCACCTCACTTGACTTCTCTTTTTGCATATCCCGCCAATGTTTCCGCCGGCCCGTCATTTGAACTCTGCTTACCTACCTGTCTGAACGGAACTTGTGTCCGTGTCCGTCTCATTACTGGACTGGCTTGGCAGTCGCCTGTCATTGTGCTTGCCTCATATGTCATTTTCACAAATACTGCTGATTTACAATTTGGAATTACGCGAGGATTTAGGACAGGGGTAATGAACTCTGGTTTCTGGAAAGCCATATCCTGCCTGTTTTAGCTCTCCCCCTACTCCAAACACACCTCATTCAAACGATCAGAACATCAACAAGTTCTGTAGAAGCCTGATTATTTGAATCAAGTGTGTTTGGTGTAGGCAGAGAGCTAAAACAGGCAGGTTATGGCTCTCCAGGAACCGGAGTTCCCTACCCCTGATTTAGGAGCTGGGGGAGAGCACGCGAGTGGGATAACTGCTGTTATGTCATTTTGCAGAAGAGAGATTTATTGTATGTATGGCTCCAATAGTAGCTATCTTCAACTGAGGCCGTATCATCTTCAGTTTCATAGGTTGTCTTCCGGTCAGAATAGTCTCAGTCGCCTGAAAAAAAAAAGAAACAAACTGTAATGTGCCATAATAACTCGTCTCATAATAAAACGTCCGACTGTATTTCTTTCTGGCATGATGGCCCAGTGTTGTGCTGAAGAGGGGTAGGAAAACATGCTGAGCGCCGTTGATGGACTGCCCATTAGTATGAGACAAGATCGGAACCTTGCCTTGGACCAGTATTCACCTCAAAGATGTCCCTTTTCTCTATTCATTTCTGCACTTAACTTAAAAAAAAAAAGACAAAAGTGGAGTTCGCTCATTCTTATTGTCAGTGGCTTACTTAGAGCCACCATTGTAAGAATAAAAAGGAAAATCCATGAGAATATATACATATTTTGTTCAGAAAACTACAATTTTTTAGCGTAAAATTAAAAAACCCAAACTTTTCACTGAGTATAGCTTTTTTAATTACGTTATAATTAGGCTGACACTATAAAACAAATCTATAATCCTAACATATATATATATATATATATATATATATATATATAGATAGATAGATAATTATTTGGTTTTGTTTTTTGGGACAAAAATTATTAAAGCATTATTAACAGTCATGTTTATCAGAAGTCCATTTATGGGGGGGAAAAGTTGCTTGGAGTATTCTCTGCAAATCTTAATATTCCAGGAATAAAGGTGTTTTAAATTTTTTTTATTCCAAAAGTTGTATTTCTTCCAGAAAAAGTCAATATTACGAGCAAAAAAGCAGGACTTTAAAGCAGTTAGCCACACCACCCCAATCTCGCTTCTCTGTCACATCTGCAATAAGCGGGCAAGCTGATCATCAGCTAAATGTGATATTTACTTTAAACAACATCCCTGGCGATAACTTTGCCAAAGTGTTACGTTAAAGCGCTTTAATGAGCTTCCCGTGGTGTTTCTTCAGCTGGAGCGTTGACATTTAGAACCGTAATGCCTTAATGAAGACAAACTTGTATGCCCTGCTCTAAAATTTAAAAATGATGGGGAAAAAACAACACCTGTGGGATTTCTGCGAGGTTCATTTAGTGCGTATTGATTAAGAAAAAAAAACTTTCCAGAGGGCGAGCATACTTGGAAAAGCCTTCGATTTTTCGCGCCTTGGAAAAGTTGTACCTCAGTCGCCTTTGTGCGAATTCTTTACATTGTATAATTGGCACACTTGTTCTTAAAGCAACCTATTTGGCTTCATTTTAACAGTTTATACTTTGACTTCATAGCGCCAATTCCATACTTGTACTACAGAAATAGAGCCTGCGGCTTGAATATGATTTTTTTTTTCCCTCCAAAAGGACTTGCTGTGGCTTTCAATAAAAGACGGTATTCATTTTGGTATTGCTTTACTGCCGTACAGAAGGAAGGTCAACAGTCATTTCGGAATTACTGTTTACTTCATGACAAAATACTTACTGACCTTTTTTTTTCATGTTTGTCTCAGCAAATTCTCCATATATATATTTTAGAAAATATAAAAGCTAGCAAATCTGATCTTAAAACTAAGGTTATTTATATTTACACTAAGATAATTAAAACTAACTAAGTTTTTAAAAAGTAAAAAAAAAAAAAAAAAAACAATAATGAAAACTAAAACCAGTATGAACCTGGGACATAAGCGACACCAGTTATTTTATATTTTGTCTATGATTTTGTCCACCATGGTTTTTGTTGAGGCATCTCTCGTGCTGACAAAAGAAAATCAAATGTTGTCCTGTCACTTTATGCCGACTGCAAAAAAACAAACAACAACAAAAAAATCCCATCCTAAGCATAACCTCATTCAGTCACGCTTACTTGTCTCACTTGCAGACTCCTAATGCGATCACCATCACGG
This sequence comes from Idiotropiscis lumnitzeri, assembly GCF_059441095.1. Taxonomy (NCBI): domain Eukaryota; kingdom Metazoa; phylum Chordata; class Actinopteri; order Syngnathiformes; family Syngnathidae; genus Idiotropiscis; species Idiotropiscis lumnitzeri. The sequence continues at coordinate 8,450,873 of NC_142398.1, forward strand.
ACGCGCCGCACTACTCGTTCTCAGGCCATGTTGCTCACTGGACAGGTCAGCCCAACGTGTTTTGCTCATCTAAGTGCTTTACACTAGTGCGCCGGCAACTGTGCTTGAGGCTAGCGCGGGAAAAATGAACGCCTAAGCATCAGTTAGAAAATACAACACAAGTCGTCGCTTGCCTCAGCACACAAAAACACACACACACACGCATGCGTTTTAGAGTAATGGAAATGAAACTCAGAAAACTTCTGTGCGTGTAAATGAAGTGTCATCACAAAGAAAGCTTGAAATCCTTGTCTTAATCAGATTAGTTAGCCCAGGGGTGGGCAAACTTTTTGACTTGCGAGTCACACTGAGATGAAAAATTTGACAGAGGGGCCGGGCTTGGAACATTTGGATAGAGTAGCAGACACAAACAAACGAACAACATGAATTACTCACTGTGCGTACTCAGGAATGTGCAAAATAGTGCTCATCCTGGGAGTATGTTTGCGTCAAAGATTATGCAAGGTGCAGCGTTGACAAACTCCTTGGCGCAATACTGGGAGAAGACAAAGTAAAGAGATGAAAACAGCCCACACACCTGTTCATGCAAGTCCTCTCCTTGCGTTGTTCCATTCATCTCAAAATTTTCCCTTTCTGTCATTTTTTTGTTTTATTAAATTGTATTTGTGCTATCCATCCATCCATCTGTTCCGCTTCACCTCACAATGGTCACCGGGGGTGCTGGAGCCTATCCCGGCTGTCTTCGGGCAGTAAGTGGGATACATCCTGAACTGGTTGCCAGCCAATCGCAGGGGACGCAGAGACGAAGGACCATCCGTGCTCACACTCATACCTTGGGACAATTTAGAAGGTCCCATTCACCTACCGTGCATGCCTTTGGAATGTGGGAGGAGACCGGAGTACCCGGAGAAAACCCACTCGGAACAAATAATGTCACCGTCCGTATTTGTCGTTTTACCTTTGCATTTAAGCCTCCTCCCCCTGGCGCTGGAAGGCCCGAAAAGTCCTTCCCGCCACGCTCAACCAAAGCATGCTAGGAAGTGTGAATTAGTGATTCTCGGGCAATGATTCCGGCCGGATGTGGCCCTTGAGTTTGAAACTCAAAAATTGTAAGACAAAGTTTACAAAAGCCTTTCCTATGGACATAAATATATATCTAAACAGTACGTTTAAGTCGATAGTGCTAAAGCGAAAGTCGTGCATGCCGAAGAGTCCACTGGAGCCGAGCCAAAGGCGAGCGCTTGTCCATTAGCGTCAGATTTAGGGCCTCCGCTCTGCAAGCGTAGCGCGTCCAAACGGCCATCAAAGTGAGAAAGTGCTCGTTGGCGCTGAGATAAAGCCTGCCTGCCGTGAGATGGATGTGCCGCGCTATCGCCTCCACCCCGCCTTTAAGCTCTTTGCAGTGACGGGGAGGTGGTGGCTGAAGGTTTCGCTTCTGTCTCTGACGCTCCACTCCGTGTTTGGAAGGAACTAGCATTGTCAAACAATTTTATATGGTATATCACACCTGATGCTGGCGATGATGTCATCTCATCTCGCTAAGATGGGAAAAGAGAAATTGCGGGACAGGTGTGGAAACTTTAGCGCTTCACCCATCCCATTATTTCCCTCTTGTAAGTCCCGTGGACACCTGCTTACTTGCAGTTGGGCACCTGTGGATTCACCTATTTGCAAATTTTGCTCCAGTTTATCCTAACCTAAGCATGCTTTTCCCTAACATTTTTGATGGGCATTCATTTCACGCAGATTTTGTCTATTTGCGGGGATAGGGATTGGACCGACCTGTGTTATATAAATAAAATTGTATTGTATTATAAACTAAAAACTAACTAACAAAAAAAATAATCAAAGCTGACTGAATTAAGAAAAGAAAAAGTCAAAACTAAATAAAAACAAACAGTCATGAAAATGATCATAACCCTGCTCATTAACTGATTGGTAGGATTCCGTTTTCTGTGTGTGAAAGTACTCACAGTCACGTCAATACCCATCTTTGCTGGGTAGCGTCAGTAACGCTCACCCGCAGGTGTAAAAAGCTACGGCGGGAAAATTTGGCTGACGCCACACAGCAATTAACCATCATTTGTCGTGACAATTTTCCCCAAACTGATCTGCTAGAGTCTAAATGCAAATATGGCTCCATAACGGGGACACTAACGACGTCCCCCGAGCCGACAAAGTGGTGTGTGTGTTGATCATAGGAACCCCCGCCCCACCCCCACCAGAGACCACTCGCTGCCTACTCCCCCCCTCCATGAATATACTCATGTTCTCATGTTTTATGAGGCCAATCCACTACCGTGCTCATTCATAAGCATCCAGGTGTTGTTAAAAATAGCGCCGACACCAGGGAGTCCTCAGCACATTCTTGCTGTTTCTTTGGTGCAGTCAATATTATTTCCATTTTCCACACCAGTTGTTGTTGTTGGGACTCAACTTCAGGAAGCGAACTGTTTCTTGAACAAGTTGTTTCTGTTATGTTCCAACTTCCTGAAAACCACACGAAGACCCACATTTAATATACAGCGTGATTTTTCCTTGGGAGAATAAAATTGGAATTAAATCAATTCGGCTCAAAAGTGTAACCTGCCTCATGCCCGTCGACAGCTGGGATAGGCTCCAGCATGCCTGCGACCCTCGTGAGGAGAAGCGGCTCAAATAATAGATGGATGGATATTCTTGTAACATGATGACCACCCCCAAACTGCAGTACAACTTTTGAAATTAAATAAAATGTACTAAAAGAAATGCAACTCACTTTCCATACAAGTTCATTTGAATGCTTTTCTTTTGTTGAAAATAAAAACGCCTTCCTCGGCAATACTGTTATGTACTTTGTATGAAGTTAAATTTCTTTGACTAAAAAACATTTATAGGAACGACATCAACCAATGAGAGCGCAAATGGAATTCTCACGTGACGACACAGCAGCTTCCTTTTTGGTATGTCGCCAGTGTCGTCCAGGCGGCGCGGTGGCCGACTTGTCAGTATGATGACCTCT